>NC_092335.1:218620277-219274722 GCF_046630445.1 Rutidosis leptorrhynchoides
ATAATGAAGAAAACATTGGACATAATAAAATTTGTTAGAAACAAACAAATTAATTATAAAGAATTTTGTTAAGGATCCATGCTAACTGTTCCTAGCTAACTGTTCCCAGCTAACTGTTAATTCCGTATTACATTTTATTTATCGCAATTTAATTTATTGTCATTTAATTTCTATTATTTACTTTTACGCACTTTAAATCGGGACACATGTACACAATACGTCGAATTAATTCTGAGACAATACGTTGTACACGGGTCATGATATATATTTATTTATTTTACGCACTATAAATAACGGGACACGTATACAAGGTTTCGATCTATCATATCGACCCATCTATATATATATTTCGGAACAACCGTAGACACTCTATATGTGAATGTTGGAGTTGGCTATACAGGGTTGGAGTTGATTCCAAAATATATATATGGTTTGAGTTGTGATCAATACTGAGACCGGTACACGGGTCACGATACATATTAATTAATTCGAATATTATATATTAAATTTATATATGAATTTATTGGACCATTGGACAATCGGACTATTGGACTGCTAACTTTGGACAATTAAAATGAATTAAAATATTGATTATAACATATGAAACTAAATAATTCTTCAAGTTTGCCACTTGATTTCATCTTAAACCTCATTTGTACCTCGACAGTTACAATTCGCGTTCAAATCTTTCATGATTTTTGAAAAACACCTTGATCGGGAGGATGAACCAGCCGCACTTCACCTACGGAAGAAAAGATTTATGCATATAGTTATGCACCTGAAAAACTCTTGAACTCAAAGTCATAGTTTAACACGTACCGCGTCGAATTCTTTATCAATCATTAGCAAAAAACACCTTATGATTCCTTTTCAAATTAGCCAATTTTGTCACAGCTCCAGCAGAGCAACTTCGACCTTCCACTCGAATAAGTCTTATCATAACTTTGATATATACGATTGGCTTTCCTCATTGTTACCGGAGAACCTTTTATATTCCACCATATTACCATCAGCGTTTAATCATCTAAAAACACAATTCTCTTGAAACCACCTTGGTTTGATAACCGATGACCCAGATCCGTTAACTTTGAAAATGCTGACGAAGCAGCATGTTGTAGATGGTCTTAATGGCCAAAAGTTGATGATAAAGAATGGAGTATTGGAAACACTAAATAGAAAAATTTAGTACTGAAAAGCGGATTATGCTAAACTATGAAGGCAGCAATGGACAAATCATAAAGAATAAGTTTGACTTCAAAGAATTCAAATAATTCGAGGCCTGTTGAAGTCTTTAGCGAAGATCTAGTTCCTTACTCTAAACCCTTGCGGACAATAGTCTCTATCATCCTTTGATCTTAGATATTCAAAGATATTATCGTATCTTACATTATAAATATCCTTGATATTTCTGAAGATATTTTCATAAACGTTCTTACCTGAAATCAATTCTCTCTCCGTAATATCTGTGTTACAACATAAAAGAAACTATGTCAGTTTCTAAAATCTGAAACCTTCGAAATTGAAGTATGAATGTTTTGAAGTAGTGTTGGGAACTGATGCATGAATTCGTATAATATAATGACACTTGATCAACGTCATTATATTACTGTAAGTCATGTTGAGTTTCTAATGGAATGTGATGATTCACAGTACCATCATCATGTGCCATTTACACGACTCTTACATTCTATCTAATCTCTAAACATATCAAGAAAATATTTTTCTTGATGACTCGGTCTTTTCCAGGATATTCTGGTAATTTGACAAATCAAAATCGTTCCATTACCATTTCTTTCTTAGAGTATTAGCTATGTTTATTCTAAATTTCATACCTACGAATTCTGGACCATTACTCGCTTGACTCGAAGTAGGAAAGAGGAGACAAAATTATATAACCCTTGAATAGAAAAGAAAATAAGAAGCCCTATGATAAACCCGAAATTTCAAACCGTGTATATCGATACAGATAGCAATATAGAGACACGGGAGAACTAGAAACACTATAAATACAAGAGTATAGTAAGTAAATAGATTCTTCTGGTGGTAGATGAAAAAGAAGAATGACAGATATAAAAGTTAAGAGTATATCAAGAATCAGTACTGGATGGAGCATATTAACGAACGCTTTAAAGTATGAACTAAGGGTGAAGAATAGGATGTGAGATATGGAATAAGGAAACAAAGGGGGTAGATTTATAGTAAAATATCCGATAGAGCAATCGAAACAGATTATTTTATTTAATCAAAGAAGATCCCGATTACCTAAATCGCCAAGAACCAAATCTTATTATGTAAGATTTTCTTTAAATCCCATAAATTCCTGAAATCAATGGTAACTACGTCATCGGTTGAAACGAATATATATTTACTCATTTCATTCTTTTGTGATAGCTTCACTCGTACGCTTCACATGATCGAATCGTTTTATCAATATCTCTCAATAATGATAAAACTCCATTATCACCTCATAATCGTCATGAAAACATTCTTATTGTTATCTATGACGACCTCTATCAAATTTCGGGGACGAAATTTCTTTAACGGGTAGGTACTGTAATGACCCGGAAATTTCCAACCAAATTTAAACCTTAATCTTTATATGTATCCGACACGATAAGCAAAATCTGTAATATTGAGTCTCGAAAACCTTGAAATCTATATTCATGAAATTCGTTACCCTTTGACCATGTCTGACGATTCACGAACAATCATGTGTATTATATATAATACTGTACATAAACGTATTTTATTTCACTATAAGTTTATTATAGCTATCAATGTGATTAAAAGATAATATTATTCGATTGAATTATTAGATACATTGAGTTAGGATTATGAGTCTTTGTCATAAGGTCCACTTTGAATTAGAAAACCCTTACTTTTAACGGTATTCGGAATATTTGGTAAAGTGATTCCGTGTAAGAACAAAAGTGTTATTATTGAGGATTAGACAGAGGTTAGCGGAGAGTCTTGTTTAATTATCAAAAGCGTACCTTGCAATGATTGACTTGTGTCACTTGATAGGTTAATTATTTAGTTTTCTTAATATTGAAAACGTTTTACGATATAGATGAAACCTTTAAAAGAATGATTTTGAATATAACTAATCCTGGAAAAACTAAATTATATTCAATTTAGTACGAACACATTTTTTGATATAATAGAATTTGATTATAAAATATTTTTATGGATTTTCAATGATATAAAAAAAATAAAGATAAAATAAAGATTTCTAATGAGCACCAAAAGACTACAACATTTCATCACAGATTGTAAGTTAAAATGTTGGGAATCACTAAACCTGCGCACTTGCACGAGAAAAATCATAACTAATTCATACTGACTCGAAAAAGGGTGATCCTGGTGTCCAGACGACCGTAACTCAAAAATCTACAACTTTTGTGAATATACCTTACGTGGATCGCGTGCCCATCTACGCGAAACGCGTAATGTTTGCCGACCTAAAAAGTGGACAGCATAAATTCGCTGGATCTGGCCTCTTACTTTCACATTTTTTTTTCCTACTTCTTCTTTCTTATATTACTCCGTATACTTACATAAATAAATAAATTAAAAATATTATTATTATTATTATTAATTAAGATTATCAAGATTATTAATATTAATCCTAATATTACTAGTATTAGTATTATTTTGAGAAAAATTATTAGTATTATACATAAAATACTACGACGGGGTTCTGCCCAAATGTTTTCAAAAATGGTTTCATGAGTGGGAGTGATTGAGCTAGATTATAGGTTATAGCTATGGAGGTTATGGGTAATGTTCGGGGGTTTTGCTCGTGAGTCAAACTAGTGTTTATCATCTCCGTTGCATCTATATACTTTCCTGCAATATTGAATCTCAATATTGATACGTGAGCACTCAAAACTTAACTTTTATATATTATTAGTGTCTCCCTGACTAGTGCTCGAGAATTTAGGATCATGCATGCTGGTATGTTTAAATTTTGTCAAAATATGTTTTAGGGTAGAGTCTGAATTAGTTACTCCTGTGGTTGAGATAAGGTATATGATATACATGTTTTTGGAAAGGTGGCGAAAAACTATAAACTTTTCATTTAGATATCGAATGGATTCGACGGACGGATTAGAAGTTATAGTCAATTGAATTTTTGTATTAATTATTAAAATGATTATTTTTATTATTACGATGTCGTTAAAATCATCGTTATTATTATTTGATTATTATCATTATTGTTATTATGATTATTATTATTAATAATTAAAAATAATTAATATTTTTATCAAAAATTATCAAATTATTATTTTGATCGTTATTATTATTAAAATTATCAAATTATTATCATTAACATTAAAATTATCATTTTTATTAAAAGTATTATTTTTTATGGAAATATTATTATTATTATAAAATATTAACTTATCATTTTAATATATTTTTATATAAAGTTTTATTTATTAATAAATGAATTATATTATTATTTTCTCTAACAAATTTTGTAAAAATATTTAAAAATATAAAATGACGATATTTAATCATGTGTAAATTTTGAAAATCATTTTGAGTCAAATTCATTTTTGTTAACTGTTGCATATTAGTCTCGAGCATTAGGATTGTGGTACACTAAGATTTGACCTTAATTGTTAAATAGATATTAACCAATATATAAAAATATATAATTAATTTAGGTTCGTGAATCGAAGGCCCACCTTGCACATGTTAAATGATGTTATATGTATTTTTACTACAAAATACAGTATGGTGAGTATATAGTCCCACTTTTAAACTCTAAATATTTCGGGATGAGAATACATGCATTTTATGATTTACGTTATGGACACAAGCGATTAAAAATATATATTCTACGTTGAGTTGTACCACTGGCATACTTCCCTGTAACTTGGTAACTAATATTTACATGAGGTATTGTAAACGCGAATCCTGTTGATAGATCTATCGGGCCTGACAACCCCAACCGGACTGGACGACCAGTATTCAACGGTTGCACAGTACTTCATTTCAGTGACTACACTTGGTACGGTGTAGTAAGATTTCATAATAAAGGGAATATGCGACGTTGATTAAATGTTAAGTATGGTTATCAAGTGCTCAACAACTTAGAATATTTTTTTTTTATTATTATCTTTATCTATATGAAATCTTGTGGTCCATAGTTATAACGCTGCTAGCATCAAACCTATATCTCACCAACTTTATGTTGACGTTGTAAAGCATGTTATTCTCAGGTACGAATTAAGTCTTCCGCTGTGCATTAGCTCATGTAAAGGACATTACTTGGATTCGATCATCGCAATGGGACCAAATGTTGATGACTTCGTCCAGGAGGATTAGGACGGGTTACCCGAGAGATATATAAATTCACAATTAATATATTACATTTTTCGAAACTGATTCAGCAATCATCAACTATACTCCCTACTTTCACAACAATATCCATTCTTTAATATAAATCAAAACAATCATACTCATTCAAATTCAATTACATATTCTGATTTTGAAATCGCATAATTCAATTCAAAATATAACCAGTATCATCACTCTTAGATTCCTATATCTTTCAAAGCTATACTTTGACTTCAAAACTGTGTTAGAACATCATATGTATTAACGATTACAATATGTGCTCAAACCCTTCGAAATTTCTGAAGACACTTCAACTAAGGAACAATCGAGATGATGATCCAACCACATGTTACCCACAGTTATACACCTGAAAAACTCTCAAAATCCAAGTCATAGTTCGACACGTATCCGTGTTAGACCCTTTGACATTTACTAGCTAAAATAACTTTTCAATTCCGTTTCAAAATAGACAGTTTTGTCACAGCTCCAGCAAGTCATCTTCGACTTCTCAATCAAAACAGTCTTATTATAACCTCGATAGATACGTTGCCCTTTCGCCAACGTTACCGGGGAATCGTTTATATTCACCACATTAGCAATAAACTTACCAACAACTTCATTGATCTTTGACTTTCCAAAAAAAAAAATCATTATAATTATCGAAACCCTATCATATACTCATTCGTACCTTATAACAAGAATTGCCATACCAATTATTGAGAATCAGCAATCAGTATTTTGAAACCTCGCAGCATGTCTACATCAACAATTACATATACACACAACGTCTACCTCCAAGACTTACATTCTTTGAATGAGAAATTTCTGAAAAACACCCTAAACTGCGAACCAGTTCTCGAAATTTTGAAAAATGCTGATGAAGCAGCAAAAACTGTAAACGACCTTAACAGTAAAAAGTTGGATGATAAAGGATAGTATATTGGCAAAGCTCAGAAAAAGAGAAGCTTTGGAACTGGAAAATGGATTGAGCAAAGTATGAATGAGGCTGTGGACAAATCACAAAGGCTGAACCTGCCTTCAAAGAATCCAAATGATTCAGTACTTGCTGAAGTCATTAACGAATACCTTGCTCCTGACTCTAAACCCTTGCGGACAATATCCTTCATCATCCTCTGATATTAGACATTCTAAGATATCATCGTATCTTTCATTATAAATATCATCCATACTTCTGAAGATATTTTTATAATTATTCTTATCTGAAATCATTTACCTCTTCGCGCTATCTGTATTATATCATAAAAGAAACTATTTTAGTTTTTAAATTCTGAAACATTCGAGTTTAAAATAGGAATATTCTTGAAGAAGTGTTGGGAGCTGAAGCATGAGTTAGTATAATATAATGACACTTGATCAACGTGATTATATTACAGTAATTCATGCTGAGTTTCTAAATGAAACATGATGATTCACAGATCATAACGTCATCATGTGCTATGTTACACGACTCTTGTATTCTCTTTGATCTCTAAATATCAAGAAAATATTTCTTGATGATTCGGCCTTTTCCGAGGTATTCTGGTAATTTGACAAGTCAAGATCGTGTCATTACAATTTCCTTCCTAGAACATTAACAATGTTCATTCTGAAATTTATATCTGCGAATTCTGGACCATTACAAGCGGTGCTTAATCGCAAGAAGAAGAAACGGAACGATAAAGCTCCTAACTAGAAATGGGAGTATAAATCATAGCAAATAGAAGAGAGCATTAACTGTGGATGACAATGATTATAGAAGAAGCAAGGACTTTGAAATATAAGGGAAGATATAAAACCCAACAACAACCCAGAAATCACAAACCGTATATATCAATGCATATAGCAATATAAAGACACGGGAGAACTAAAAACACTATAAAACCAAGAGTATAGTAGAAGTAAATAGATTCTTCCGGAGGCAGATGAAAAAGAAGAGCGACATTAATAAAAACAGTGCATGTATTCTCAGTCCCAAAAATATATATAAAAGGGAGCAAATGAAACTCACAATACTGTATTTCGTAGTAAAAATACATATAACGTCATTTAACAAGTGCAAGGTTGGCCTCGGATTCACGAACCTATATTAATTATATATATTTATATGTTGGTCAATATTTGTCTAACAATTTTTGGTCAAGTCATAGTGTACCACAATCCTAATGCTCGAGACTAATATGCAAAAGTCAACAAAAGTCAACTTAACCCAAAATGACTTCTAAAATTTATACGTGTTTATTATATAACTTAACTATAGTCATTTTATATATTTAAATATATTTATTAGATTTTATAATAATAAAAGTCATTTATTAATAAAAATTTATATTAACGTTTATATATGATAAAATATACTTTTATATATCTTTAGTAGTAAAATTTATAAAGTTCACTTAATATCATAAAACTATAGTGGTAAGTATTATTAATGTAATTATATTACGCGTGGTGAAAAATATCTTTGTATCCCCTATTTATTTGATAAAATAATATTGATCATAATAATAATAAGTAAAAGTTGTATTAATTTGTAATAATAATTATTATTATTCTATAAAAAATAACAATATTTATATTTACTAAAAATGTTATTATGATAAAATGATAAATACTAACATAATAGTAATAATGATATTTTATAATAACAATGATATTTCTATTAAAATAATAACGACGATAGTAATAATAATCATTTTAACAATAATACTAAAATTCAGTTGACTATAACTTCTAATCCGTTCATCGAAACCATTCGATATCTAAGTGAAAAGTTCTTAATTTTTCGCTAGCTTTCCAATGACATGCATATCATATACCCTATCTCAGTAGCATATGTATCTAATTCAGGATTCAACAAACCTATCTAAGGACAATATCGAATGTACAAGCATGCATAATCCTATATACTCGAGCACTAGTCAGGGATACACTATTGAAATATAAAAGTTAAGTTATGAGTGCTCACGTATCAATATTGAGATTCAATATTGTAGGAAAGTATGTAGACGAAACGAAAATGATAAACGTTAGGTTGACCTCACGAGCAATACCCTCGATCAATACCCATAACCTCCATAGCTATAACCAATAATTTCCTTAGCTTCGACTCATTCAAAAAAACTATTTTGAAATCACTCGGACAGCACTCCGTCGTAATATTTTATGTATACTAATAATATCTTGAAATAATACAGAGCAAATATATATATATATATATATATATATATATATATATATATATATATATATATATATCAATTGAGAGAGTTTAGAGAAATATTTTTTCAAGTTTCTATGAAATAATAAAACCTATTGAATTCTATTTATAATAGATTTTTGAATTATTAAAGTGAATTATTAAAGTATGAATTATTAAAGTGAATTATTAAAGTATGAATTATTAAAGTGAATTATTAAAGTATGAATTATTAAAGTGAATTATTAAAGTATGGATTATTAAAGTGAATTATTAAAGTGAATTATTAAAGTATGAATTATTAAAGTTAAAGTAAAGTAAAAGTAAAGTAAAGGTAAAGTTAAAGTATAGTAAAAGTATAAAAAACTATGTATGTATAATACGCGTATAAATATATATAATATTAATTTAAATCGTTATATATATTTAATAAAATAAAATAAATATCGTTATATTTATTATACTGGTTAAGTAATGAGTTGTCAAAAGTGATTCTAGATATTTATAAAAGTTATATACGTTTTAATAATAAAGTTCTTTTTAAACTGAAAACGTCTTTATACGTTTGAAAATAGATTAATAGAATATTATGGAAACCAATTCTCTACTAACTTTTGTCTAACTTTCGTAAATGACACTTTTTGTTTTTATTTATAAATAGCTTTACAAATTATTCTGAATATCGTTAAGAGGAATAGATTTTATCAAATCATAGTGGACCTCCCAACAGAGACTTGTAATCATAATTCAATGTTTCTGATAATTCAATCATTTAATATATTTTTTTTTCGTCGAAAATCATATTGAAACAAATACGTTCGTGTAAAGTATTATACGTTTAATACTTTATTAATATTCTCAAGTTATAATATATATATACATATACATATCTATTTATATATAACGGTTCGTGAATCGTCAGAATTTGGTCGAGGTTATAATGAATGTATGAACACAGTTTAAAATTTTTGAGATTTAACTTAACAAACTTTGCTTATCGTGTCTGAATAATATAAAGATTAAAGTTTAAATTTGGTCGGAAATTTCCGGGTCGTTACAGTACCTACCTGTTAAAGAAATTTCGTCCCCGAAATTTGATAGAGGTCGTCATGACTAACAATGAGAATGTTAAGCTTGGAAATTTGTCCATGTCCCCCCCCCCCCCATTCACGTTTTTAATGGGGGTATCCTCACCTCATTTTGGTTCAACTTCTATCATCATTTCTCTAGCTAAACACACACACTTACTAGCCACATATTCTATACTTATAAGATTAACATTTACATAAATTAAACTTACCAACATGATAAGCAATCCAAATTGTTGAGAATTATGTTTTGAAAAGAGTTTTACACAACGTTTGACCGTCTAGTTGACCGATGATATCACGAACTATATAACATATGATAATTATACGTTTGTGTATATATATGTATATATACATATTTAACATGATCTAAGAATGTTGTAATATCTCATTTTGTATTAATAACAATAAGTTAAAAGTATATTTTAAAACTACTAACTTAAGTTTTCAAAACGATAACCATACGTAACGTTATTTGACATAAATACTTATGACCTATAATGTTTATACATATATCGTATATGTAATGTATTTAATCACTTTTTAAGGACTTAAATACATAAAACAATATAAGTGTAATCACAAAAGATAGCTATATTTGAATCCTCGTTCCGTTTTCACAAGATTTCTATACGTATATCTAGAGTATATGTACTCGTATCATACCTAACTTCTATACGTATTTACTATTGGTATATACACATCAAATCACCACCTAACTAGCCCTTGTTACTGCCCTAAGGTAGAGGTAATTACTTTTGTAAGATAGTATGACTAATTACACAAGATTACAAGCTTGGAAATTTGTCCATGTCCCCCCCCCCCATTCACGTTTTTAATGGGGGTATCCTCACCTCATTTTGGTTCAACTTCTATCATCATTTCTCTAGCTAAACACACACACTTACTAGCCTCATGTCTCTCTAAGAACTCCAGCAAAAATCCTCTCAAGAATCACCTTAAACACCACCATAACAAGATCAAACAAAAACACTACAAAAATACAACTTTCAATTCAAGTTTATGTCTTAAGTTGCTTCCAATCTTTCATCCAATTCCATCACTCTTTTGGTTCTAGATTTTTACTTCTCTTTTACAGCAATCTTGTCCAAGTAACTTGAGGTAGTAACTTTGTTCATAACCTTATTCGATTCATATATATATAGCTATCTTATTTTGTGGTATAAAATTTTAACAACAAGAACATAGTTTGAATGTTTTCAAACTTGTTTGCAAACTAAATAGATCCTTCTCACTTAACTTTTAAAATACTTCAAGACCTGTAATATATCATAAATATATGCTAATTTAACAAGGTATAACTTGGTTTTTCAAAGAACACCTTAAAAACTGAATTTACGACGTCGGAGTGCAACCGGGGGCTGTTTTGGGTTGGATAATTAAAAACCATCTTAAACTTTGAATTGGAGGTTTATTTTCTGGAAAAATGATTTTTACTATGAATATGATAACACATAAAAATTTCATGATTTAACTCAAAGTATAAGTATTTTTAGAAAAATAATCATTTAAGGTTGTTTACATGATGGAAAATGATTAACTTCATAAGTTTCACTAAAGTTTGACCTATGACCTGTGATTTCGAATACTAACTAAGGTATTTACAGTTCATATTCTTAAAGAAGGACTCGATCCAAGGAAGTGGCAAGTTGAACCAACGAAAACGGAGTTGTAACGAAGAAACTATGACCAAAACAAGATCGGATATCCAAAACTAGTTTAGCCACGAAAATAATTGGAGAAAAATTAAATGAATCACATCTTTCTAAAATAACATGATATTTTATATATATGTACTCATAATTTAATTTTATATATTTTAGGACCACCCGTAAACAATACGAGAAGATTAATCATAAGATCCCATGATTGTACGCAACACGTCATTTGACAACACCGGTACTTTATGTACGCAACACGTCATTTGACAACACCGGTACCATGGGTCAAGATTAATCCCGACCAATACAAATACGATGGGGTTTTATTTATTTCGATGGGGGTTTTATTTATTAAACACCTAAATATGAACCATTAAAATTGAATTACTAACATCGGACTGCTAACTACGGACTAAGAAATTATTAAAACTATTAAAAGTATAACAAGTATATATATGTGACGATTGTTTAAAATGGAAATATATTGATAAACTATATATGGATAGGTTCGTGATATCAATCGGAGACCAAGTCAAAATATATATATCTTCAAGGCAAAAGTGAGTATATAGTCCCACTTTTAAACTCTAAGTATTTCGGGATGAGAATACATGTATTTTATGTTTTACGTTATGGACACAAGTAACTGAAAAATATATTCTACGTTGAGTTGTACCACTGGCATACTTCCCTGTAGCTTGGTAACTATTATTTACAGCGGTATTGTAAACGCGAATCCTGTTGATAGATCTATCGGGCCTGACAACCCCAACCGGACTGGACGACCAGTATTCAACGGTTGCACAGTACTTCGTTTCGTGACTACACTTGGTACGGTGTAGTAAGATTTCATAATAAAGGGAATATGCGACGTGATTAAATGTTAAGTATGGTTACCAAGTGCTCAACCACTTAGAATATTTTTATTAAAATGTTTACATATGAAATCTTGTGGTCTATATTTATACCGCTGCCGGCATTAAACCTATATCTCACCAACTTTATGTTGACGTTTTAAACATGTCTATTCTCAGGTGATAACTAAAAGCTTCCGCTGCAACATGTTGAATTTAAGCAAGATCTTGAGTATGCATATTTGTGTTAAAAATAAAACTGCATATCCGAGGAATTGTAATGTAAAATATGCTAGAAATCGTATTGTTATCATCACATGTAAAGTTTGTAAGTCTAAGATTATCGCTAAACGATAATCATCTTTATATTGTCTAAAGCTTGTATTAACATAAGAGTTATGGTTTGTAATGTAAAATAAATGCAGTTGTTCTTTTAAAAATGTCGCATATAGAGGTCAATACCTCACAATGAAATCATACGTTATCTAACTCGTTCTTATGGTTAAGGACGGGTTATGACATGTGGTTGAGTATTAGCATGATTAGCTTGGGTGTTGCCTTGGGCGGCAGCGAGTAACTGTTGGAATTGTTCAGTAGTTAACACAACGTTGTTAACGGTAGGTGCAGCTGAACGAACCATCATGTCACTACATAAAAGTGAACATATGTTTGATAAGTTTAACAAGTTATAAGTTTGAGCAATCACAAGTATGAATAAAATAAAGTATTGATATCGCATGATATTAATAAAACACTTTATATTATTAGAACGAGGCATTAAATAAGCCTTTATTACACGATTCGAAAATAGAAATAGTTTAAGGCATAGCCTTTACATAGACAAGGAATTGGAAAAATAATCTAGGAAATATTAAGATTGAAGTAATCTTCATATTTCTTCTTCTCATCCTCCACCTTCTTCATAAACTCATCAACTTTCTCGTTCCTCGCCTTTTGTTTCTCATGCAGGAACTCGAGATTATCATAAAGGTTAGAAACTTCATTGTTGATTACATGGTACTTGTGGTCCCTTATAGAAAGTTGATTATTCACGCGGTTTTCCTCCATCTTCAATCTAAGGTCAACGTCTTCTCTTAGGCAAGAGAGAGATTGCTTCCCCCATCGGGTATTTCTATCACCTTCATACTTCACCAACTTTATCTCTTTCTTTAGTTCAGCATTTTCCTCCATGAGCTTCTTGATCGCTAGGTCTTTTTCCTTCATTTGAAAATCGATCCTTGCAATATGGCGAATTAGGTCATCGGTAGTTTTTCGCAGATTCATGAGCTCGTACTTGGCATCAACTTCATCGTAGAAAGGAGATCGGGATCTCTTCTTTGACGGCCCAGTTTCTTCAAAACATTTCCTCTTGTCTTTATTCCTCGGGGTTGGATAGTATTCAGGAGACCCATGTAACTTTAGAGTAGTATTTGGGCTATAATTTGGTGAGGGAGGACCACCAAAGTCATAAGGTGGACTTTGAACTGGTCTTTCTGTGGAAGACCTTTCAGTATCTTTTTCGGTTGGCTTGAAAAGATTCATTTTGGTCGTTTGATGATAATTAGACATCCTAACATTAGGAAGGATATTTTGATTAGAATCTTTAAGCA
Source organism: Rutidosis leptorrhynchoides (assembly GCF_046630445.1). Taxonomy (NCBI): domain Eukaryota; kingdom Viridiplantae; phylum Streptophyta; class Magnoliopsida; order Asterales; family Asteraceae; genus Rutidosis; species Rutidosis leptorrhynchoides. The sequence continues at coordinate 218,634,057 of NC_092335.1, forward strand.
TAATCGTTAAGATTATGGGGCAATCCTAAGTGCTTTAATTCTAAGGCAGGAAAGGTTATAGTTTCCTAGATTGCTAAGGCACCCTAGCTAACAAGTAAGGCACACATAAAAATGCAATCATGGTTCTCTATAACAGCCTGGTTATGCTCTGATACCAATCTGTAACGTCCTCCCAATAGGGTCTGGAAGGAACGTCACTATTATCAAAACATACCAACATATTATAATAAACGAGAACAATACTAAATGATGAATTTAACTTTAATGAGTACGCAGCGGAAAATGAAATGTCGTTACAATGACAGGAATAACAATATCGTAAATGTTCACATGCAGAAGTAATAAATGCGATATCTCTTGATCCTATGTCCAAGTAGCATCACATAAGCAGTAAGTATAAGAGCTTGAATCAAACAGCACCTGAGACAAAACATGCTAAAGTGTCAACCAAAAAGGTTGAGTGAAGTTCATAGGTTTAACAAAAAGTTGGTCGTTGTTTTAGACCACAAGATTTAGTTTGTAAAGTTGATCTCCCGCAAGATCAAAAAGTTATGCCAATGCGTGATATTTAGACTAAACGTTCAAGTTTGCCCCATGACAAGTTGTGTCTGTCCTTGTCGGTTTAATTTCATTATTAAGTAATACAATGACTTGGTCAAATGTATCGGGGACGTTACTCCCGACAGGCCTACCCCCAATAATTAAGCATGCTGCAGCAATTAAAAATATCACTGTAGGGACTTAGTCGGACATAGCCGGGTATAGCATAGTTTAACAGTTTGGTACTTGTGTCTAAAGTGTAAAAAGTAAAACAGCATGTGTCTCACCCCAAGTAAAAGTAAGTAAGTTTGCTAGCAATTAAAGAGGGGCTATGAATTCACCTTAGTAAGTAAAGAGAGGGTTATTCCTCGGAATAAAGAGTTGAACGAGTGAGCAGGAAAGTCAACCTATTGACATTTAAGAGTAGTTAAGTGTTTTGCCCATGTTTAAGTTTAAGTATGTGTTTAAGTATAGTTTGTTTTACTAAGTTTCTATTCCTAGTAAGTTACTATTTTTATAAAGTTTCCATTTTTAGAAAGTTTCTTATTTTACTAAGTTCCTATGACTAGAGAGTTTCTACTTTTATCAGTGTTTTCCATTTTAGAATACTTGCCGTATTAGAGAAGCTTCCAATCACCCCTTTCCCTTCGAATGGCTAATTTAGATCTAGGGGCTAGAGCCATAGGACCCTTTAAATCGGAAATCCAAACCCTCTGCCTAGAATCTCATAGAAACCATTCGTCAAGAAAGTTCGAAGATCTATACATCTCTAATACATATCCCAAAATGTTTTTATGTTACAATATAAGTAGTAGGTTATAGGTGCTAGTAATAGTAATAATGTATACATGTTATTTATTTTATTTTTAATTGCATATAATTTATAACATTATTTACATATTTCGGTAAAAATAATAACCGAAGTAAAAAGTAAAAAGTAAAAAAGTAAAAAGTAAAAAGTAAAAAAAATAAAAAGTAAGAAAAGAATACTTACTAGTAGTAATTCTTCAAAGAGAGAATGAGAGAAATTTTGGTGTGAGTTTGAATGAGAAATGAGGGGTATTTATACTTGAAAAAATTAGGTAAAAAGAATAAAATAATTTTAAAAAAAAAGAAATATTTAATTCTTAATGGGATTTTAAAATTAAAAAGTATTAAATGTTAGGTCATGGGATAATGCACAAAATAAAATAATAAAAGTAGTTTTTCCATTAAAATTTTTAATTAAAAAGTAATTTATTTATTTTTTATTTATTTGAAGGATTTTTTTATGTAAATAAACAAATTTATTTAATGTTTTTCCAAGAATATTTGTCAATAATATTTTATTTTATTTTTATTTTATTTTTTTTATTTAATTAATAAATACAAATTTGGCATAAAAATAATAAATAATTCGGTATTTTGTATTTTTAATAATAATTATGATTTTAATTATTAAACTATAGATTTAGTAAGTTTGTAAATATTATTACATTTATATATAATTGGATTTATTATATAGTTAAATATATAATACATTAACTAAATAATAAAAGTGATACAAAGTTTATATACTTAGTTAAATTATTTCAAATTACATAAATTAATAATATATTATTTATTTAAGCGTACATTGTTGACTAAAAATTACTATTCGGTCAATATTTAATTGTATATAACAACCCTTAATACATATAGTCAGACATATAACCCTAGGGTTAATTCAGTAATTTAGAAGTCGAAAAGTGAGGGTTGTTACACATTAGTACACAATGAGATGTTAAACCATCCTTAGATCATGTTAAATATATATAAATACATATATATACACAAACGTATAATTATCGTATGTTATATAGTTCGTGATATCATCGGTCATATTGGACGGTCAAACGTTGTGTAAAAATCTTTTCAAAAACACAAGTCTCAATAATTTGGATTTCTTATCATGTTGTTATGGTTTAATTTATGTAAATATTAATCTCATAAGTATAATTTGGTCGGAAAATTCTGGGTCATTACAGTACCTACCCGTTAAAGAAATTTCGTCCCCGAAATTTGATAGAGGTTGTTATGGATAACAATAAGAAGGTTTTCATGACAAATACAAGGTGATAATGGAGTTTTATCATCATTGAGTAATGTAGATAAAACGATTCGATTATGCGAAGAATATAAATGAGACTATCGTAAAAGAGTGAGATGAGTAAAATATAGTCGTCTTAACCGATGACGTAGTTATGATTGATTTCCGGGATTTAAGGGATTTAAAGAGAATCTTACGTAATAAGATTTGGTTATTTGGTGATTAAGGAAATCAGGATCTTTGATTATATGCAATAATCTGTTTCGATTACTCTGTCGGATATTTCACTATAAATCCACCCATTCGTTTCCTTATTTTCCACCACTCACACCTTCTATTCTTTCTCCCTTGATTCTTACTTTAAAGCATTCATCAATATGCTCCATTCAGTCCTGATTCTTGATATACTCCTAACTTTTATATCTGTCATTCTTCTTTTTCATCTACCACCAGAAGAATCTATTTACTTCTACTATACTCTTGTGTTTATAGTGTTTCTAATTCTCCCGTGTCTCTATATTGCTATCTGCATCGATATACACGGTTTGTAATTTCGGGGTTATTATCGGAGTTTATATTCTTCATTATTTTTCGGAGCTTCATGCTTTGGTTTTCTCTTCCCGACTTCGAGTCAAGCGAGTAATGGTCCAGAATTCGTAGATATGAAATTCAGAATGAACATAGCTAATGCTCTAAGAAGAAAATGGTAATAGAACGATTTTGATTTGTTAAATTACCAGAATACCCTGGAGAAGACCGAGTCATCCAGAAAAATATTCTCTTGATATGTTTAGAGATTAGATAGAATGTAAGAGTCGTGAAAATGGCACATGATGACGGTACTGTGAATCATCATGCTTCATTAGAAACTCAGCGTGACTTACTGTAATATAATGACGTTGATCAAGTGTCATTATATTATACTAATCCATGCTTCGGTTCCCAACACTACTTCAAAACATTCATATTTTAAACTCGAAGGTTTCAGAATTTAGAAACTAACACAGTTTCTGTTATGTTGCGGATATTACGGAGAGATAAATGATCTCAGATAAGAATAGTTGTGAAAATATCGCCAGAAATCTGGAGGATATTTATAATAGAACATACGAGAATATCTTAGAATTTCTAATATCAATGGATGATGAAGAAGATTTGTCTGTGAAGGTTTAGAATGAGAAATAAGATGTTTGCTAACAATTTCAGCAGGCACAGAATCATTTGGATTCTTTGAAGGCAAACTTATTCTTTGTGATTTGTCCAAGGCTTTCTTCATAGTTTCGCATAATTCGCTTTTCGGTACTAAATTTTCTATCGAGCGTTCCTAACACTCCTTTCTTTATCATCAAACTTTTGGCCATTAAGATCATCTACAACATGCTGCTTCGTCAGCATTTTCAAAGTTAACTGATCTGGGTCATCGGTTATCAAACCGAGGTAGTTTCAGGAGAATTGTGTTTTTTTAGAATGATTAATCGCTGATGGTAATATTGTGGAATATAAAAGGTTCCCCAGTAACAATAAAGAGTACGCATATATATCGCGGTTATAATAAAGTTGTTTCGGATGAAAATTCGGAGTTGACTTGCTGGAGCTGTGACAAAATTAGCTACTTTGGAAAGGGATTGCAAAACGATCTTCGGTAATAACAATGTCAAAGGAACTAGAACAGATACGTGTCAAACGTTTACTCAGTTTTCGAGGGTTTTTCAGGTGCATAACTATATGCATCAATCTTTTCTTCCGTAGATGAAGTGCGGTTGGTTTATCCTCTCAATTGAGGTGTTTTTAAGAATCATGATAGATTTGAATGCTGATTGTAATCGTCGAGATACAATGAGGTTTAAGATGAAATCAAGTGGCAATCTTGAAGAAATGTTTAGTTTCATATGTTATAATCAATATTTTAATTCATTTTAATTGTCCAATGTCATTAGTCCACAGTCGATAGTCCACAGTAACAGTCCAATAATTCATATATAGTTTAATATATAATATACGAATTAATTAATACGTGTCGTGACCCGTATATGTCTCAGACTCGATCACAACTCAAACTATATATATTATTGTAGAATCAACCTCAACCCTGTATAGAGAACTCGATCATTACTGTATATAGAGTGTCTATGGTGATTCCAAATAATATATATAGATGCGTCGATATGATATGTCAAAACATTGTATACGTGTCCCGATATTTAAAGTGCGTAAAATAATTACAGAAATTAAATGACGATAAATAAAAGTGCGATAATTAAATTGCCATAAATAAACTGCGATAAATAAAATGTAATCAGTTAGCTAGGAACAGTTAGCTGGAACAGTTAGTGTGGATTCTTAACAAAATTTTTCATAGTTAATTTGTTTGTTTCTAACAGATTTTATTTTGTCGTATGTTTTCTTCATATGCCACTTGTTGGATTCTGGGAAGTCAAAATTCAAATATGAAATTGAATGAAAATGGTTATTCTGCGGTGAACGGATACGTATATCGGTGGTTGTAAGTAGGATAGTAATTGACTGTTGAATCAGCTTCGACGAATGTACAATGTAACTTATTAAGATGAAATCTAATTATTCCTCGGGTATTACCTACCAGTTAAAATAAAAATTTCACCATTAATATTTTGTACAAAAGAACTTTTAATTACAATCTTTATGAAAACATATATACATATATATTTTCTTCAGATGAAATCATGAATTTAATGAGTTAATATGATATTAATCTCATTTGCTTTTCAGTTTGAGCTAGAATAAGAAATCTCTAAAACTTTTTGAAACCACATATTCTTCGCAGAATATCAATGAAGTTATGGATCAATACTTCATCGTTCATTATTGTTGGTACTCCTTGGTATCTATGGTGCGTATGATGTTGATATTTGTGGGACAGATTATGATGTCGAGACGTGTGATGCGGATGTTGTTTGTTAGTGGTGATGATGGTATTGTTGATGTTATTGTTGATGTTATTGATGGTGGTGCAGATTATGCTGCTGGTGCTGCTGCTGGTGTTTGCAACCTTCGCACCATGTTTTCCAAAGCCGTCACGCGAGCGCGAAGTTCGTTAACTTCTTCTAGTACACCGGGATGATTGGCGGTTGGAGCGAGTGAATGAACAAGATTTGTAATATGGGATAGTATATAATCGTGACGAGATACTCTAGAAATGAGAGAGAAAATGGTGTTTCGAATAGGTTCGCCGGTAAGTGCTTCAGGTTCATCGCCAAGAGGGCAATTTGGTGGATGGAATGGATCACCTTCTTCTTGTCTCCAGTGATTTAGTATATTACGAACCCATCCCCAATTCATCCAGAATAGATGATGGGAAATTGGTTGATCCATTCCGGTGATGCTGCTTTCGGAGCCCGAATGGAAATCCATATCGGCATAACTGTCGGAATCTGAAGAATTCGAACTAGATGCGGAATCCATCTTGTATAATGGGAAAAATGAATTTTTGGTATGGAATAGATTATAGGAGTTAGGTTTGGTACTCTTCAATACATAATTTACATATGTATATATAATACCAAAATCCCGTAAATTACGGAGAATCTTTGAAAAGGTATCAGTCAAAGTTCGCAATAACAGATATGCTAAGATAAGAATTCGTCTATACACTATCAATGCAGTAAATGCAGTAAAACGTGTCTAGACTTATGAATGATAAGCAGGTAATTTTCTAAGGATGATAAGTAGATGATTTCCGACTAGAAATGATAAGCAAAACTTTTGACATGTAGACACGGTCGAAGTCCAGACTCATTAATGCATCCTAACAACGACTAGTTAGACACACTAATGCAAGACCTGGTTCGCTACGACCACCGCTCTGATACCAACTGAAACACAGTGGGGACGCATCCCACTCAGTACCTTCCCAGCTAATCGCCTGGTGACCACTGAGCGTACCTTAGACACTGATTTTACGGCCCTCCTCTCGGCAACGTACATCCAACCCTAATAGGGACCGCGAGGAGTAAGAGCCAATGCTTCGTCACAGGTAACACTGTGAGAACCCCCTCTACGATTAACCCGCTCATAAACAGAATTAAACCAGCTCTGATACCAACTGAAAGGACCCGTCCTAATCCACCTGGACGAAGTCACCAACATTTGGTCTCATTGCGATGATCGGCTCCAAGTAATGTCCTTATATTGAGCAAATGCACAGCGGAAGACTTAATTCGTACCTGAGAATAAACATGCTTTAAAGTGTCAACCAAAAGGTTGGTGAGTTCATAGGTTTATCATAACAATCATTTCAATATGTTAATAGACCACAAGATTTCATAATCATAAACATAATACACTCGCAAGTGTATGTAAAGCATTCTATGTGGTTGAGCACTTGGTAACCATACTTAACATTTAATCAACGTCGCATATTCCCTTTATTATGAAATCTCACTACACCGTACCAAGTGTAGTCACCAAAACGAAGTACTGTGCAACCGTTGAATACTGGTCGTCCAGTCCGGTTGGGGTTGTCAGGCCCGATAGATCTATCAACAGGATTCGCGTTTACAATACCCATGTAAATAGTAGTTACCAAGCTACAGGGAAATATGCCAGTGGTACAACTCAACGTAGAATATATTTTTAAGTACTTGTGTCTATTTTGTAAACATTTATAAAAGCAGCGCATGTATTCTCAGCCCAAAAATATATATTGCAAAAGCAATTAAAAAGGGAGCAAATGAAACTCACTTTTGCCTTGAAGGTATTTAATTCGACTTGGTCTCCGATAGATATCACGAACCTAACCATATATATAATATATCAACATATTTTCTTTTTAAGTAATCATTACATATATATATATATACTTTTAATACTTTTAATATTTTCTTAGTCCGTAGTTAGCAGTCCGATGTTAGTGGTCCACAATTAGTTGCTTAAATAAAATAAATAAAGACCCCATCGTATTCGTATTGATCAGAATTAATCTCGACCCATGGTACCATGTTGTCAAATGACGTGTTGCGTACATAAAGTACCGTGTTGTCAAATGACGTGTTGCGTACAATCATGAGGTCTTATGATTAATCTTCTCGTGTTGTTTACGGGTGGTCCTGAAATATATAAAATCAAATCATAAGTAATTATATATAAAATATCATATTAATTAGAAAAGATATGATTAATTTACTTTTTCTCCAAATATTTTCGTAGCTAAACTAGCTTCGGATACCCAATCTTGTTTTAGTCGTAGTTTCTTCATTACAACTCCGTTTTTGTTGGTTCAACTTGCCACTTCCTTGGATCGAGTCAAATTTTAAGAATATGAACTGAAAATACCTTAGTTTGTATTCAAAATCATAGGTTATAGGTCAAACTTTGGTGAAACTTATGAAAGTGATCATTTTCCATCATAAAAACAACATTTAATGATCATTTTTCTAAAAATACTTACACTTTGAGTTAAACCATGAAATTTTTATGTGTTAACATATTCATAAGAAATATCATTTTTCCAGAACATGAACTTCCAATTCAAAGTTCAAGATGGTTTTTAATTATCCAACCCAAAACAGCCCCCTGTTGCACTCCGACGACGTAGATTCAGTTTTTAAGATGTTCTTTGTAAAACCAAGTTATATCTTGTTAGGTTAGCATATCATTATGATATATTACAGGTCTTGAAGTATTTTAAAAGTCAAGTTAGAAGGATCTATTTAGTTTGCGAACAAGTTTGAAATCATTCAAACTATGTTCTTGTTGTTAAAATTTTATACCACAAAATAAGATAGCTATATGAATATGAATTGAATAAGATTATGAACAAGGTTACTACCTCAAGTTACTTGGACAAAGTTACTGCAAAAGATAAGAAATAATCTTGGAATCAAAGAGTGGTGGAGTTAGATCAAAAGGTTGGAAGTAAACTTCTTCAAATGGGTGGTTATTTTGATATGTTCTTGAAAGAGTTTTCTTATGGTGTTTAAGGCTTGTAATTGAAGCAAATTGATGGGGGAAATGCTTGGAGATGATCAAGTATGAAGTTAGGAGTATTTTGAGAGAGAAATGAGGGTGTAGGTATGAGAAAATGGAGTGAAGAAATGGTGTTCATTTATAAAAACGTTTTTAGTTTATAAAGAAAGAAAAGGATTCCTAATTTTGTTTTCTTACTAATAATTCATACTACTTGACAAATCCTAGTTACCTCATATCTAGGGCAGTAATAATGTTGATTAGGATGTTGATTTGATGTGTATATACCAATAGTAAATACGTATAGAAGCTGGGTATGATACGGGTACATATACCCTAGATATACGTATAGAAATTTTGAGGAAACGGAACGAGAATTCAAATATAGCTATCTTTTGTGAATATACTTATATTGTTTTATGTATTTAAGTCCTTAAAAGTGATTAAATACATTATATATACGATAAATGTATAAGCATTATAGATTATAAGTATATATATCAAAGAATGTTACGTATAGTTATCGTTTTGAAAAATTAAGTTAGTAGTTTCAAAATATACTTATAATTCATTGTCATTAGTACACAATGAGATGTTAAACCATCCTTAGATCATGTTAAATATATATAAATACATATATATACACAAACGTATAATTATCGTATGTTATATAGTTCGTGATATCATCGGTCATATTGGACGGTGAAACGTGGTGTAAAACTCTTTTCAAAAAACACAAGTCTCAACAATTTGGATTGCTTATCATGTTGTTATGGTTTAATTTATGTAAATATTAATCTAATAAGTATAATTTGGTCGAAAAATTCTGGGTCATTACATAATAAAACTTCAAAAAGGCGTATTTGAGCTAATTTCCCCTTTTTAAAGTTAGAGTCAAGGCCATCGTTAAGAATTTCTTTTATCATACTACTTTCTGTCTATTATGAGTATCCACTTATTTTTTACGTTCAATTTTTAAAATCTTACTAACTTTATTTTCCACTTATAACCTCTTTTTAATAGTAAATTACAAAATGAACCCTTGACATGAAATATCCTAAAATGATAACTGTATACCTTATAAGTTTTGTCCGTGTATCTAATCATAATAACATTTTCTCTTTTATAAATAACAAAATTTATGTAAACGGTAGATTGTAACCGTTATTACAATATTTTTAGGCTTTTCCATTTCTTACATGTTTTGCTAATTTATTTTGGAATCTTATCCATATTTTGTAGTTCGACTCCTCAGCTCCTCTTTTACCCCAAATATAAACCATTTTATTTTTTTTGTATTTTGGGTATTTAGATTTAGATTCTGTCTTATAGCAGCACTAATTGCGTGACTTAATATTTTTGTAAACTGTGAATCAAAACTTGTACGTTTATTGAAATTCGTTAAACTTTGTTGTCAATTACGATATCACACTTGACATCGACTAACCGACTACAATTACACGCTCCATCAGCTTATCAGCATATAACAAGTGTCTTCTCTCAAACAAACTATCTTCCCGCCCTAGAATCACGAGCGAAGTTTACGCGATTCTCATTTACCTCCCTATCCAACATTCCGTTTTTCTCTCTGCAATCCGCGTTCCAGATCATCGTCTTCATCACAAAATATCTACAATTCAGGTAATAATTTTCAATATTTTGATCGTTTTCATCTGTCATTTTTCTATGTCGGCGAAGTTTTATAGAATTATAGCTTCAATTTTGATTAATTATAGAGTTTAGCGTTAGGTTTATGTATGATTTATTCATATATTGAATATGAATGTTGAACGGATGTATATTAAATGCGGATGATGAATCGTCTCATATGATCAATTAATTTAAACTATTTTTATCCGTAATTATTCATGTTCAGCTGAATTTAATGTGCTAGTTTCATAACGGCTGATTTTAATATTGCATATGATATGACGATAAGCTTTCTTACAATCGATTGGTTAAAAACTTGTTCTCTGTGATTTATTGATATGAATATTGAACGACATGTAATTGACACGCTGATGAATAGATCGGTTATGATTAATCAAAACTTCGTTACTCCTCATCTAGAACTGTTTCTTCTGTAATCCTTATTGTTATACTATACAGATAGTGAATGCTAAACGAACATAATGCAAATTATAGTTAGGTTTGTTATAATCAGCCGAACTGTGTGATTTTTGTTTGCAACTCTTCATGTTCATCACAATACGGTAAATAGCAGTGATTACCTTTGTCATCTTCAAATGAAATTCTGTTTCACTATGTAATTTACATATAATTAGAGGTGATTAGTTTTATTATATTAATTTCATCTCAAAAGTCTAAATTCAGGTAATTAGGATTTGTTGTATTCGGATGATAGTCTGTTCCTCTCAGTAAGTTTTCGAGTTTCACTCAATTTAAGTTTCGTTTTGACTATGTTCATAACATACTAGAATTCAAGCATTTGTTGGAATGCTGTAAGAATCTGATTAAGGTTTTGTATTATATAATGTACTATGGACATATTAAATTTTCTGATTCGAGTACTGTAACATCAAGGTACCTGGAATTTGGATAGGTAACTGTCAGGCATCTGTCTTCCATCTCTGATTCGACTCTTTTGAAGATCAGGTTAGGTTTATTGCATATTAGTATCCTTTCTGTAATATTTGATTTGTGTCTATGCTGATGTAATCTCTCAAATTTTGTGCATGTACGATTAATATTATGGAAAGTGATTGGGTTTGTTGTTGCTGAATGTGTGTATGGTGTGATAAGAGAATGAATAGGTAAGGGGAGAAGGAGAAAGATGGAAGAAGGCAGCGTGGGAAAGAAAACAGAAGTGGGAAAGAAATTAGAAAAGTCAACATCATCGTTATCCCATGGCATGGAATCTGGACCACAAGGGCTTTCGAGAAGACCTTCTCGAAGCGCTGCCACAACCACCTTCTCTACAGAGGTTTTTGATAATGAGGTCGTCCCTTCGTCTCTCCAACAAATTGCCCCCATTCTTCGTGTTGCAACAGAGATTGAAAATGAAAGTCCTCGTGTTGCTTATCTCTGTAATTATTTCTCTTGTCTCCTGTCCTTTTTTCATCTCCTCCATTTGATACTTAGTTTCATTCCCTTAAATCATAGTTCTAGCTATTACTTAGCGTCTCTCTGCCAACTAATTATTATTTTATTTTTGTTATAACTGTGTGTGCAAAAAGGTCGGTATTATGCACTTGAGAAAGCACACAGACTGGATCAAAGCTCCACTGGTCGTGGTGTTCGACAGTTCAAAACAGCTCTTCAGCAACGATTAGAGAGGGTACATAAATTCTTCCTTTTTAAGTTTTTAACTTACTACTGTAATATGATCAGATTCAATAGGGATTAAGGTCCATGAGCCTTTCAACTAAATTATGAGTTACAAACTGAATAATAACTGACTATTCAGTTCTTTTATAAAGGACTAGTCTTCATTACAATTGTTGATGTTATCTGTAATGTTCACTTGCAATAGTTTTTAAATCTTATATATCTATTTACAAATATGAAATTGAGAAAGTACTACGCAGGACGATGCCCTAAGTGTTGAAGCTCGTGTTAAGAAGACGGATGCGAGGGAAATTGAAAGCTTCTACAAGCAATATTATGAAAAATATGTCAAGGCGCTCGATCAGGGAGAAAAGGCAGATAGGTAATATATATAAGCAAGCATACATGTGATTTAAAATACTAGTCAAACAAAGAAAGCTTATACAGATATAAAAGATTGATTGAACTTCTACTGATTGTATTTATTACCAAACCAGAGCCCAGCTCGGAAAAGCTTACCAGGTAGCTGGAGTGCTTTTTGAAGTTCTCTGCGCTGTCAACAAGTCTGAAAAGGCTGACGAAGTTCCTGCTGATGTCAGTTCCCGCCTTCGTATGAATTTTGAATATTTGCGGTTTTGTACATTATACTTAAAAATTATCTGATCTTTGTTGCATAGCATAGATCATTGCATCAGCTAGAGATGTTGAGGCAAAGCAGGTAATATATGCTCCCTACAACATTCTGCCACTCGATTCTGCAGGGGAATCACAGTGCATCATGCAGTTTGATGAGGTATCCTCCACCCTATATCTACTTTGATTGAAACAAACTTTTTTATTTCATTTTTATTATTTATATAATATAATCTGTGAATCTGCAGATCAGGGCGGCAGTGTCTGCACTCAGGAACACAAGTGGCTTAAACTGGCCAGCCTCTGTTGATCAGAAACAGCAGAAATCAGGAGGGTTGGATCTTCTTGATTGGCTAAGGGCAATGTTTGGGTTTCAGGCATGTAGTTTTCATGTTTGGTTCTACTATTAGAAGGCTGATTGTTTAGATATTAAGTTTACATTCTGGTTGATTTATCTTATCTAATATGTTAATTTATTTTGTATTTGATTTCAGAAAGACAATGTTAGGAACCAGAGGGAGCATTTAATCTTGCAACTTGCCCATCCTCAAGCAAGGCTGATGCCTAAGTCTGAGCCTAGTAACAAGGCATGCACCTCATGTAAAACATAGTTTTATCAATTTGACTGAACCTTCTTGACTCTTGTACTGTCGTATGTTTTTATCACAATTTTTTTTTTCTTTTGGAAAGGATATTTCCCATGATATATCATATTCCTAAGGTTTTAATCTAACAACCGGTCAAACCACATTAGGCTCACTTTATAATGTTTATGTAGAGGGGGAATTCTTTGGCTGTGGTGTCCAATTAACAGTCGTATTTCATGTTCTGCTTGTCTTCAATTTTTCCGGTATTTATTTGTTTTGCACAAAGGGTTATGTTTAACAATATAACTGTTGCGGTGCAGCTTGATGATCGAGCTATTGATGTAGTTATGAACCAGCTTTTCAAAAATTATAAAACCTGGTGCAAGTTCTTGGGAAGAAAGCACAGCTTAAGGTGAGTTTTATAATCCAGCCACTGTTCATGTTTGAAAGTTTTCATGGTAAGTGAGCCTGAATATTTCAATCTCTTTAATACTATTTTCGTAATATAATCTTTGATTTACAGGCTCCCTCAAGCACATGAAGAAGGCAAGCAGAGGAAATTACTATACATGGGACTCTATCTTCTTATCTGGGGCGAGGCTGCTAATGTACGCTTTTTACCCGAGTGTCTCTGCTACATTTTTCATAATGTAAGTATTCTGGTTATTTCATAAAATTTTAAACTTTAAGGTGATGCGATGTTATGCATGAAATTGAAGATGTCATGTGATTCATTCAGATGGCATATGAACTACATGGATTGTTGGCTGGAAATGTCAGCATTGTAACTGGAGAAAATATCAAGCCTTCTTATGGTGGGGATGATGAAGCCTTCCTTCGCAAAGTTATAACTCCAATTTATCGAGTCATAGAAAAGGAATCTAAGAGAAGCAAAAATGGAAAGGCTCCCCACTCTGCTTGGTGCAACTATGATGATCTAAATGAATTTTTCTGGTAAACTCTTGAAAGATTTAATGAGAAAAAAGTTGTGTTCAAACCTTGAAATACATTGTGAATATACTCTTTTTTATTTTATTTATTTATTTATTTATTTTTTTATCTTATAGGTCAGCAGATTGTTTTTCTCTAAGTTGGCCCATGTGTGATGATGGAAGTTTTTTTAAATCAACGAGTGACATTGCACAGGTTCTCCTCTTACGTAATTAACTGCTACTGGTTTCAACTAATAAAGGAGGACTTGTTTTTATAATTAAAATGTACTGACAGGGAAAACAACCATGTCATAAGGCTGGAACCCTTGGAAAGTCTTATTTTGTCGAGACAGGGTCATTTATGCATATATTTCGAAGTTTTGATCGTTTGTGGACATTCTTTATTCTAGCTCTTCAGGTAAAACTACTTAAAGATACAATTCTTATATCCTGCAATTTGAAGTATCTGCAATTTACATATTATTCAATAACAGATTATGATTATCCTTGCGTGGAATGATGTTCCAATATCCAAAATTTTTGAGAAGGGGGTGCTATATAAACTATCTAGTATCTTCATAACAGCAGCATTTCTCCGTTTCTTCCAAAGTAAGCTTCATTATCTTTATAATTGTGTTGATATTCATCCTCTATATGCTGGTAGCTTGAAGTAAATTAACTTTGTGGATTAGCATGCTTCCGGCTATTGGTCTTGAATGGTCAACTCATTCAATTGAATGCTGGATATTTACTTATTCATATTTACCTTTTTTGTCTATCTATAGGTATATTGGACATGATCCTGAACTTCCCTGGATATCATAGATGGAAGTTCACAGATGTATTAAGGAGCATACTGAAGATCATTGATAGCCTTGCATGGTCTATTGTTCTTCCACTATGTTATATAAACCAAAATAACAACATCTCATTGCCCTTTGGGAGAGTCGAAGATATTCTTTCTTCCCTTAACCAATTTGAGAGCATTCCATCTTTATATATCGTGGCCGTGGCATTGTATTTGCTTCCGAATTTACTTGCAGCAGCACTTTTTATTTTTCCAATGCTTCGGCGTTGGATTGAAAACTCTGACTGGCTTATTACAAGATTTCTTCTTTGGTGGTCACAGGTACAAACTTGTTCTTATTATTGACTGCTGAATTTTCAGTTATTCGCACACTAAATTGATAGTAGTATCATATGGTATAGATTATAAAACACCAATATATTGATATTGATTTTAGTAGTTCTGTCCATGTTGGTTAGGTCTTTAACTTCCAGATTTTAGACAATATTGGTATATTGTTCTTGAAATGGCAGACTTATTAGTCTATGTTGTATATCGTTTTGACTACGTGGGGAACTTTCATTATCGTCAACTCCCCTTTCCTTGTGCTCACAATCCCTATATATTCTTCTGATTCACTTTGAAATAGAATTGTCATTTAAGTGACGTGGACTTGACCTTTCCAGTTAGATGGACATTGATTTTTATTATCTGGTTCGCTGCAGCCAAGAATCTATGTCGGGAGAGGAATGCATGAAAGTCAGTTTGCCCTTATAAAGTATGTGTACAGTATTTGATAGATATTACTGCATATGATTTAGAATACATTTATTTAGCACATAAAGTAAAAATTTCTGTTAATATCAGGTATACTTTCTTTTGGGTGGTTCTTCTATGTGCAAAGTTTTCGTTCAGCTTTTTCGTTCAGGTGATCACCCTGGTACTCTGAACCTTCAGATATATAAATCGTTCAAATAAAGGATTCCGTTTAAGTAACAATTTTCTTCTCCTCAGATAAAACCATTGATCCAGCCGACAAAAGATATTATGAAAATTAAACGTGTACGATATGCTTGGCATGAATTCTTCCCGCAGGGTTTGTCTCTATACCCAGAACCTTTTTTTTTTTTTTTGTTCTTTGTTATGAATTTCCATAATTTGCATTGCCAATGCAGCTGAAAACAACTATGGAGCGGTTGTTGCATTGTGGCTACCTGTTATTTTGGTGTGTTTTTATGTTAATTGTTTCTCTTAATCCTGATAGTAGTTTTCATGTTCATCATATTCTATGTTCTCTTTGTTGCTGTTACTATCTTCATCTCTGACTCTGCCCTGACATGATATGCTCCAAAAACTGCTCAGGTTTACTTTATGGACACTCAAATATGGTATGCCATATTTTCAACTTTGTGCGGTGGTATTATTGGTGCCTTTGATCGTTTAGGAGAGGTACTGCGCTATTCTCTCATAAATGAACATTGATCCTGAAAAATTGTATTGCCTGTTCTAAGTGTCCATTCATTTATATTTTCACAGATAAGAACATTGGGTATGTTACGGTCCCGCTTCCAGTCTATACCTGGTGCATTCAATGCGTCTTTGTTGCCGTCTGAGAGAGCTAAGAAAAAGGGATTTTCTCTCTCTAAGCGGTTTGCTGAGGTAAGTAAAGTTACTTGAAGTGTATTGATGTGAACAGTTAACCCATAAAGGAATTATTCATGAGAAAGTTATACTACCATATAAATAGGTTACACCAAACAGGAGAACCGAAGCAGCAAAATTTGCTCAGTTGTGGAATGAAGTTGTATGTAGTTTCCGCGAAGAAGATTTCATTAGTGACAGGAAAGGCTGCTCAACCAATTTCTTATGTTTTTTACCATCTTTTGGGTTTATCCAAAAGGATGTTGAAACTTACTATGACTTCACCTATTGCAGGGAGATGGACCTGATGTTAGTCCCATATTCTTCAGATCCCAGTCTCAACCTAATTCAGTGGCCACCTTTTTTGCTTGCTAGCAAGGTTGGTTTGGTCTCCAAATACTCTTATGTATCCATGTATCATAATCTCATTGTCTCTATTCTTTCAGGTTCCAATTGCACTTGACATGGCAGTTCAGTTTCGTCCCAAGGATAATGATCTCTGGAAGCGCATATGTGCTGATGAATATATGAAGTGTGCTGTCATCGAATGCTATGAGTCCTTCAAACTTGTCTTGAATGCTTTGGTTGTTGGACATACTGAGAAAAGGTTAGACTACCATTGAAGCTCTAGTATGTATGATTTAAGAACATTAATATTTAATATATGCAATTTCATCTCTGACTTTTCATTATAATAACAGGATAATTAATATCATAATCAAAGAAGTTGAGAGCAACATTTCAAAAAATACATTTCTTACAAATTTTAGAATGGGCTCTCTACCTACTCTTTGCAACCAGTTTGTGAAATTGGTGGAATGTTTGGTGAGGCCTTCTAACACAGAAGATGGTTTTTTTTTTTTTTTTTTTTTTTTTTTTTTTTTTTTTTTTTTTTTTGTTAGTGTGGTACTGATTATTTGAACATGCTAAATATGAAAACCTTCCATATTGCAGAAAGAGGGAGATGAATCTAAGCACAACACGGTGGTCTTATTGCTTCAAGACATGTTAGAAGTAGCTACCCGTGACATGATGATCAATGAAATTCGGTTTGTTATATGAGCCTTTCATAATAATTATATGATGATGACATTAGTTTTCTATGAAATATCTTCAGTATCCTTTCTCTGATACATTCTGCAAATAGATGACAACTTTTTTCAATTTCATTTTAGTGAATTGGTGGAACTTGGACATGGTAGCAAGGATTCTGGAACGCAGCTGTTCGAAAAAGCTATTGATTCGAGTCCTGCAATTGCATTTCCTCCTCCAGTTACTGCCCAATGGGAAGAGCAGGTTATGTACTAAATGTGCTTGAAACCTCACACACACGTCTATAGTATTTTAAACCTTAGTTTGTAGTTACAGATGGTTATAATTGTATTGTTGCCATCACAGATAAAGCGCCTTTATCTTCTTCTCACAGTAAATGAATCTGCCATGGATGTACCCAAAAACCTTGAAGCACGGCGGAGGATCACTTTCTTCACAAATTCATTGTTCATGGATATGCCACGTGCCCCTCGAGTGCGTAAAATGCTATCATTCAGGTACGACAAACTCATCATCAAACTAAACTTATTTAGAGATACATTATATGCCTGATGACAGAGAATAGGTTAGAGTTAATTCACTGTATAAATCATGCTTCTATGTGTCTGCAAATTTGAAAACTTTTACAGTTAACAAGTACATGAAGTGTGTTGATCGATTATTTGAGTTTTAAACAACTGAATAATCATGAAACAATATAAAATTTCTACTATATCTGTAGCTTAGTTTTTAATTGGAGTTGTATTCAAGATCATGAAAATGGTTTGTAACTTCAAGGTGCAATAGTGTGTCTGCTTGTCACTGGTTAATGGAATCTTATCTTGTACATAGGGTGAATAAATGACTAATGTACATATATGAGACTGAACGCTAGTACGTGCCACATCCATAGTTTGATACATAATTATAAATATCATGTTAATTTTCAGTGTGATGACCCCCTACTATAGTGAAGAAACGGTTTATTCCAAGAGTGACCTTGACATGGAAAATGAAGACGGCATATCAATCAAATACTATCTGAGAAAAATATTTCCAGGTTCCTATAATCTGAAATTTATCTCTTTAGTAATCAAGTTTTTCCATGAGCATATGTTAATATGGAAACGGAAATACTGATATATCAGATGAGTGGGAGAACTTCATGGAGCGCATCAATTGCAAAGAAGACTCAGATATATTTGAAAATGAGGAAAATATATTACAGCTTCGTCATTGGGTCTCTTTAAGAGGACAGACACTCTGCAGAACAGGTATTTCTTATTAATTTAATTTAAGAAATCTTTCTGATTTTAATGCATTCCTAACAGATGTTAACTTTTCAGTTAGGGGAATGATGTACTATAGAAGGGCGTTGAAGCTTCAGGCGTTTCTTGATATGGCTAATGAAAAACGTAAGATCCAATCTTTATTATTGGGTGCATATGTTAAAGTTTGTGAATGTATGCATCTTGTTCCTAATGAGCGTCTATGGGTCCCTGGTGATTGATAAGAAAGGATATTCATTTTCAGTTACTTATATGTTTTCTATTAAAGTCATGTCAGAAATTAGAGATTATTAATAGGATATTTTCTGCTTATTTACAATCCATAACTATTTTTCATAGTTATCTTGTTTCTTTTTTAATATACATAGGTATAGGTATAGGTATAGAATTTTTGCCTATCAATGAAACTGAACATAAGTTATTTTTCCCTGAATCCATCACACGTCTTATGATCTACTTCTACTCAAATATGAAATCATAATAACTGAAATAATTAATTATTGTGATTATATCAGTATAATAATAATAATTTTTATTCATTATGATTGTTATTTATACATTTATGATCATGTGAAAGTACACACTTAGTAGTTATACACCAGCTAAAATGTTGTTTACTAGACTTCCTGTTAGTTCTGATGGAAAATCCTGAAATTATGTCCATCATAGCCAAAGGCCCCTTACTATGACTGAACTTGTTATTGACAATATTTCGAGGTAACTGAACGATAAATTGATAATATGTAACTTGGTTAACTTTTAGAGCAATTAATACTTCTTGTTAGGTAATTTGTTGTTCCTAATTCTGTATGTGTTCACCAAGCAGAAATATTGGAAGGCTATAAAGCGGTCACAATTCCGTCAGAGGAGGATAAGAAAAGCCAGAAATCCTTGTATGCTCAACTAGAGGCAGTGGCTGATTTGAAATTTTCTTACGTGGCAACATGCCAAAATTATGGCAACCAGAAGCGCAGTGGTGATCGTCGTGCAACGGATATTTTAAATTTGATGGTCAAGTAAGTATTTGATGGAAAATATGAATTAATGTATTGTTTATAATTTGATGATACAACTGCTTTCTTCTCGATTTATTGGTGCAGCAATCCAGGTCTTCGTGTGGCTTACATTGATGAAGTTGAAGAAAGAGAAGGAGCAAAGGTTCAGAAGGTCTACTATTCTGTTTTGATCAAAGCTGCAGATAATCTTGATCAGGTAGTTAACTTTTTTAAGTTCAAATTACTCGTATTCATTATCTTCATCTAATCTCTTTCACAAGAACATGATACTAGTATATTGCTGACTGCATATTTGTTCTTCTTGAAGGAGATATACAGGATAAAGTTACCTGGTTCAGCAAGAATTGGAGAAGGGAAACCTGAAAATCAAAATCATGCTATAATATTTACAAGAGGGGAAGCTCTTCAAACTATTGATATGAACCAGGTTATTAGATGGTTTTGTATTAGTTACTGTTGAATTTTTGGTACAGTACATAATTTTTGCATTTCTAATTGTTTCATATTGCAGGACAATTACCTGGAAGAAGCTTTTAAAATGCGTAACCTGCTTGAAGAATTTAACGAGGATCATGGAGTGAGACCCCCAACAATATTGGGTGTACGCGAACACATTTTTACAGGAAGGTTCGGTCATGATATAAGTTGGATTCATATATCTGGTTCAGGTTAAAGATAGATCTGTATATGATATAATATATTTGTTGCAGTGTTTCTTCTTTGGCTTGGTTCATGTCAAATCAAGAAACGAGCTTCGTCACCATTGGTCAGCGTGTTCTTGCCAGGCCACTGAAGTATGTCACTTCTAAACCTCAATAATTGTAATATAATACAAACTTCTATGTAATTCTTTGCTCATATTTGCAGTGTATCGCTGAAAAAATGAAAAAGGGACTCTGTTGTTCAAGTTTATTATATGCTGATGTTAGACTTGATGGTGCTATTTATAACTCATTATCGTTTGGGTGCAGGGTTCGCTTCCATTATGGCCACCCTGATGTCTTCGATAGAATTTTCCACATTACACGAGGTGGCATCAGCAAAGCTTCAAAAGGCATTAACCTAAGTGAGGACATATTTGCAGGTAAATTGTTAATATCACCCATTTACTTTGGATGGACCAATTTAGGTTATGTTTTTTGTGACATGTTAAACCTGTAACATATAAAAAAGCATTTCAAAAGGAAACGGTCAAATTGGTTACAATTCACCCAAAATATAAGTATACTTTCTGGCAATACGCACCTCAATGTCAATTTAGTCAGAGAGTTAGTTTATTGTGTAAAATATAAAACCTGTGTAGTCATAATGGACACAATATAATTTAATAAGAATTGTACCTTTAGACAAACTGTTCCAGTTCAAGTTGAGGACTCACCAAAAATGACCCATTTGACACCTTACCCAACCTGTATGAACCACATCTTGACACCTCTAATACACACTATGTTTGATGAACTTCTCATGATTTACTTATCCAATACTGACAATTGGCTCATGGTTGTATAGGATTCAACTCTACGCTGAGACGTGGTAATATAACTCACCACGAATACATACAAGTGGGAAAGGGAAGAGATGTTGGCCTCAACCAAATCTCCCTTTTTGAAGCTAAAGTGGCATGTGGTAACGGGGAGCAGACACTGAGTCGGGATATTTACAGACTCGGCCACCGCTTCGATTTTTTCCGGATGTTATCATGTTACTATACGACTACTGGCTTCTATGTCAGCTCTATGGTAAGAAATTATTAGATATCGAGTAGTCTTAAATTACTGTTCCATCCTTTATAATTAATTTGCTTGGTAGCCAAGTACAAATCTCCCTCCTTAGTTTCAGTCTTCTTTTATATCTAGGTTCCATATAAATTTATGTCAACCAGTTTGAACTCATATCAATTACAGCTTGAGTTTTATCACAAAAAAAACTATTTATGTACCATCAGCTCTTATAGTTATCCAAAAGGAACTCCAATATTAGGCTTAATACAACTTAGCAACTTGACATCACTCAAGATTTCAAAAGCATGTTTTAGTTTTATGATATGAACATTATTATTAATATTAGATTGGTTATGTCGACAAAAAAAGTCTTATAATTTACCATGTATTGATAGTTTTAGCACATAATCTAGTCTGTAATATACATTTTTATTAAATTTCAAGCTAAATGTACTTGTTTCAGAAATATTAACCTCTCCAGGTAATTTAGTACTGTATTAAATTTTCCCATTAACTGACACAGAGTTTCTGTTAATACCTTTCAGCTGGTGGTCCTTACGGTGTACACGTACCTGTATGGAAGACTATACCTCTCGTTAAGCGGATTAGAAAAATCTATCATGAAATCAGCCAGAATAAGGGGAGATACTGCTTTGAAGGCTGTAATGGCTTCTCAGTCTGTAGTTCAATTGGGTCTGTTAATGGCTTTACCCATGGTTATGGAGATTGGACTAGAACGGGGTTTCAGGACAGCAATGGGTGACTTGATCATCATGCAGCTCCAGTTAGCAGCTGTCTTCTTTACCTTCTCTCTCGGAACTAAACTGCACTATTTCGGGCGCACGATTTTACACGGTGGGGCCAAATACAGAGCTACTGGGCGTGGTTTTGTTGTGAGACACGAGAAGTTTGCTGAGAACTACAGAATGTACTCAAGGAGTCATTTTACTAAAGCGATGGAGTTGTTCATTTTGCTTGTAGTTTATCAAGCATATGGATCAACAGCTACAAGCAGTACAGCCTACTTTTTCCTAACTGCTTCGATGTGGTTTTTAGTGGTCTCGTGGTTGTTTGCTCCTTTCCTTTTCAATCCTTCGGGATTCGAGTGGCAGAAGATAGTAGAAGACTGGGAAGACTGGTCAACATGGATTAGCAACCGCGGCGGTATCGGTGTTCCCGCTAACAAGAGTTGGGAGTCATGGTGGGAAGAGGAACAGGAACATTTACAGTACACTGGTTTTCTTGGATGTCTGACCGAAGTACTTCTCTCTCTACGATTCTTCTTTTACCAGTATGGCATTGTCTATCAGCTTAGAGTGAGCCAAAGCGAAAAAAGTATAATGGTAAGGAAAACAGAACTTTGCTTCTTCCCTCAAAGGCAAAGATACTAGTGTATGTATTAATGGGTCAAATTGGGTTGGGTCAATTTGGGCTGTGTACAACATCGAATGGGTTATATGATTTAAAAACTACCCAAAAGGAGGACATCTCAAATAGGTTGAATGGTTTGTACTCTATGTATATACTTAAATTGTCCTAGTTGGTTTTGTCAAAGTATACTACTATTGAAATAATATAGTTTCTATATTAATATTTGACAGGAACAATATGTTAACCCGGCCTGTACCAAAATAACCCATTTTGACCCGTTATTTCAACCACTTGCCCACCCATTTGACACCTCTACCAAATCTGTATATTCCCTCAAAATCTAAAAATTTCTTCAACAATTACAGGTGTATGGTCTATCTTGGCTGGTAATTGTTGCTGTTATAGTCATCTTGAAGGTTTGTACTGAAACCTAATTACTCTCATTCTGGATTTCACTCTCTCGTAATACCAAATTTACACAAAATGTTTTAATTGTTTGTGATTGCAGATCGTATCCATGGGTCGGAAGAAGTTCAGTGCTGATTTCCAGCTTATGTTCCGACTCCTTAAGTTGTTCCTTTTTATCGGATTCATTGTCACTCTCGTGATTCTTTTCCAGTTCCTCGGACTTACTGTTGGAGACATTTTTGCAAGCCTACTTGCATTCATGCCAACTGGATGGGCAATCTTGCAGGTACATACTTATATATTAGCTTCATTTTCCACCATGTACAACTTTTCCCTAAACTGGCCATCTTTTATTGTAAATGTAATGCAACTATTAGGCTCAATTATCGCACACACATAATAATAGTTGTACAATAGGATATATCAAACACAGTAGTTATGTATGTTGGTTAACGATTCACGGTCATTGCTAGATGTTCTATTATGACTTTCAATATTACATTCCTTAAGAACGTTTTAAATTTATTTATTTATTGAAGTAAGTTGTTACAAATTAAAAGATGATTGCATTTGCAGATAGCACAAGCATGCAGGCCAGTAGTGAAGGCATTGGGAATGTGGGGTTCAGTAAAGGCACTGGGGAGAGGATACGAGTATATGATGGGGGTGATGATCTTCACTCCAGTTGCCATACTTGCATGGTTTCCGATGGTATACGATTTCCAAACCAGGCTTCTATTCAACCAAGCGTTTAGCAGAGGGCTACAGATCCAACGTATTCTCGCAGGTGGTAAGAAAAACAAGTAGTAAGAAAAGCAGGTTTAGTCATTAATAGTAGACTTAGCAAGTAAATGAGGGTAGATCAATCATAGGTTCTTTAAACTGTAAGCGTCTGTACATTAGATCAAGTTTATCATTCATAGAATCATAGTATAAATAAATTTTGTTTTTTTCTCTATGTTTGAGTTCTTTTGTTTAATTGGTATATCAAAATCAAATATCAAATCCTTCACATTGCCTTTCAAAAAAAATAAAATAAAAAATCCTTCACATTGCCCATGAAAAGAGGCACACTACTTCATGCACTTATCATTTTTTTGTTTGGGCTATATATAAATATAAACAAGTATCACTATTTGGATCAGACCATGGTTTAATGCAAACTCAATCAAAAAGGTGAGAAAACATTATCGAAAATCGAAAATACACATTATTTGCAGGCACCAAATGTGACTACGGTGTACGGCTCCCGATGACCAACATCATGTAACACAAAGAACGAAAACTTCATGCTTTTAAGTTGTCCATAAAATTTTGCACTCTTCTCTCGTTTATCTTTCTTTAAAATGAAACTACTCAAAAACTAATATTTGTTGGGTTATTTATGGACTATTTTTTTTAATTAAATAAATATAGTGAAAATACACTCTCTTGAAAAGAGTTAACATACTCTCAAACTGCTATAAATCTCTTTCTACTTTTATGTGTGGTGACATCGCTGACTTATCTTATTCAATGCTTTACTTCTTTGTTAATCACAACAAAATTGTTCAAGTTTGATCTCTATATATTAATGAACTTTAATCCCGAAAAAAGGGACTAGCAACTAAAGAATCTATCGTCTAAATTGTTTATATAACCAACTAATGTAGATTTATATTTTATATAGCTTTTTTATTTGGGATCCAATTTATGTGAGGGTGACAATTATGAGTGGAATGGGATAAGAATACCTAGAAAACAAGTCTATTGATTTATTTATTTTTAAAATGTTAGTATGGTAATTTTATTTCATATATATTATTTACTTGAAACAACTATTAAACAACTTATTTTCATTCAAAATCAAAATTATTCAGATCTTTTGAATCATTAAGCGCTTAGTCATTCAATTTTATCAAACGCACTCTTAGATTGATAGTCATCTTTCAATAGTGGAAGCATTTATGTAAAAAAATGGTTTTGCACGAAAATCGTGTTTAAAATATTGAGTCGGGATAGTCGCGAGTATTTTGCATTTTGCATTTCGGTGAACACTTTAGCCTAGTCGACTGAAATATACATTAGGTGTCACGTTGGAACGTTGCATCGGTTGTGTTCATTCAGTCGGATTGAAATTTACATTTTGACTAAATCATTGTATAGTGATAACATTTATTTGACAATATAGTTACTTATTTTAACGTTTCAATGTTTCAAATGGTTCGTTATTTGTTTTATTCATATTCGGTTGGAGTGTTGTTCAAGATTTGATTTAATAGATATGTTTGCTAGGTGATATAGTTGGATCGTAGAATCCTTTTAACGACACTCAATTAATTTTTTTTATCTATTTATTTATTTTTTTCGTTTTACGTAAAAAAACAAAATAAAAATTAGTAATACGAAAGTTACAATCTTACCCCTCATGAAAGGCCCATAATACGAAGGGTTCTTCGGTAGATAACCGACCCATTCGGGCGGATTTTTTCGATCTCCTAATTCCTAAAATAAACCTATATTTCCTTTTACAATCTCAATTAACTCACTATTCTTATTTTCTTATTTATTATTTATTTCCCTCTTTCATCATGTTTCCCAATTTTTCTCATTAAACCCTAATTTCTCTTCATACTTTCTATCTCTATCTATCACTTCCGGTAAGTAATTCATAATTCATTCATTATAAAGCCACAATCTTTTTATCTCTTATTTATGTAATGTATGTAATGTTAATACGTTAATTTTCTCTTATTTAATTTGAGAGATCTGAGTTATTTTTTTTAATTTAATTTTCGTTTGTTTGAAAGAAGAATAAAAAGGATTGAAAAGCAATTTCGTGAATAACTGTATTTATGTCCGTCAATCAATCAAGAGGTGATAAAAACGAGCCTTCACAGTACAGAAGATCGGGTCGATCCGGTAATCCGAATTCGCCGAGGAATTATTCCGGCGGTGGTGGTGGCGGTGGGAAGGGTGGCGGAGGTACTTCCACCACCGCCCCTCCATCCTCTGCTTATTCCGGTAAAAGGTAAAAAAATAAAATTAGGGTTTTTTTTTTATTTGTTTAATAAAGATACGAACTTTTGTAATTGTGTTTGTTGTTTTAATATTTTGATTTATTTTTCAGCTTTAAGAAAGTGGTTAGTAATGCCCAAGGAGCACAGGGTAGGGGAACTGGTCCTAACCCGAATGTAAATTCGTATCCGAATCCCTCTACAGGAGGTAGAGCCCCACAGAATGGTGCACAAGTTCAAGCTTCATTAGGAGGTATATTTGTAATTTGCAAATTACATTGATCTTGTATATCTTACTGTTGTAGCAACTAGCTACTGTAAATATGTGAGCTTTTTTGATTTGTTTAAATTATAAAAGACTAATATGTGATATTTGTCGATTATCATGAATGTAACATGGTGGAACTGTGCTGTAATTAGCAACTTGTTGTTGATATTTGTGATTGTAGATTTGTCGGAGCCTAAAATTAAACTTTGTCCATTCATATCTATACGTTCAATTTGTATAGTTTTTTTGTTAGTGAGGTGACTTTATATTATTATAGATATATAGGAATTCAAAAAGTGATGCTTTGAGTATGGAAATCTTGAACACCTTTCTCTGAATCGATTAATATGTTATATATGGAATAAACTATTTTAAACAGCCTAGTAATTGTATCTGAGTTGCTATGAAGTTTTCACCTTTTCTTAACTTGGAGATTAATATGCAATCATATCTCCCAGTCTACTGTTGGAAGTGTTTAAGAGTCTGTAAATGGTAACTGTATTGAAGTAATACAGTAGAAACGTTTATCACCTCTAAATTTATAGTTGTAGTAGCTAGGTGATTAGACTTATTAACTGCACTTTGTACACACTTTGTTAACCGTATTGTTTATTCTTATATACTAATTTTGTAGGTACACCCGATGCTTCATTGACAGGTGCTCCTGTAAAGTCGGCTAATACGTCAGTCCAGAAGAGCACCCCTGGCCTACCAAAGGCTCCACAAAGTAATGTGGTTCCTCCCAGTTCTGGTGCCAATGCCCCCGCCACCCCTATAAAGGGTAAAATGACGGCTGTTTGATTAGAATATATGATTACTATTTATACTGGTTTTATTTATGTACTCTATATAACCTAACCCAACCCTCTTTGTTATATACATTTTAAAAAGATTCAAAATTTACTTTTTTTTTTTTTGCTTAAAGAAATATAAGTTATACTGCCTGTTTTTTGTAAATGGTAAAGTTAGTATTTAAACAAAAGTTATCTGATCCGTCTTTATACGATATCACTTTAGCCAACCAAACGGAATGATGATTTTGTTTTTAATCCTGACTTGAGCGTAAGTTGTTAAAGAAATGTATACACAAGTCTTCTCTTGACGCGTTTTATATTTCTGCTTAGGTTCTGGTGACGCTTCTAGGGCATTTCCGCTTCAATTTGGGTCTATTAGTCCCGGTGTTATGAATGGAATGCAGGTAATTTGCATGGCTCGGTGTATAGTATAGTTTGTATACATGCATGTTTTATATTACATGCTTAAAGGGTACTAACTATTTATATGTGGTTAGGTACCCGCTCGAACCAACTCGGCTCCACCAAATATGGATGAGCAAAAACGGGCTCAGGTATGCTTTCTCGTTCTCTCAATATTTGACTTTAGTATGACCATTATCATATTTGAATATAGTATACATTTTGGCCAAAGTATGTATATTTCAGTAGTTAAGAAAGAACATGTATTCTTGTTATTCACATATGAACATTATGATTATATCTTTTTCGCAATTATTCCCAACTAAACTGAAACTTGCTATGTCGTGACACTTTTTTTTTATCTTGCAGGCTCGTCTTGAATCCATAAAAGCTACTACAATTCAAAATCCATCTACTGTTCCAAAACAACAAGTACCAAGAAAAGATGTGGGGCCCGTCGATAAACCTAACGTCAACGAGCCACGCCCAACCTCAAAAGATAAAAAAGAAGTACCACCATCAGCTCCTCACGTTACACCACTCTCTCAAAAACCTACCGGTCCACCTATGCCTTCGATTCCACCCGTATCGATGCAAATGCCATTTCACCAATCTCCAATTCATATCCCGTTCGGTGGGCCCAATCCACAATTACAATCACAGCCCATGCCCAATACATCGTTACCGGTGCCACACCCGATGCATATATCTGTCGGTAACCCACCACAAGTCCCGCCGCAAGTATTCGTCCAACACCATCATCATCATCAAGGGATGATTCATCAAACGCAAGGTCTACCGTTTGGTAATATGAATATGGGTATCGGGTTAGGCCCACAATACCAACAGCAACAGCAAATGCAACAAGGTCCAATGGGAAATATGAGTTTCGGTAGTACACGTAGAGCTGTAAAGATTACTCACCCAGAGACTCATGAAGAGCTGCAGTTGGGTAAACGGGCTGACGGGTATTTAAATGGAGCGACGTCTGGGCCTCCCCGACCACACCTTCATGGACCGCCTCAGTCACAAGCGGTTCCCTCCTTCCCATCTGGTCACCCGTATTTTCATAATTCTTACAACGCTAGTCCACTTTTTATCCCGCCACCTGGCGCTGCACAGAACGCTCCTGGTTCCCAGCCACCAAGGTTTTATAATCAGGTTAGTTGCTTTTGTTTTAATGTATTATCAAGCATGGTTGCAAATGGCCGTTGCGGTGGTTTGGTGACCAGCGCGTGCTGATTCAAAGAAAAACGTTTAATAAGTCGAGCAAAGGGTTTAAAGTCGGGTAAACTTTGGTCAAAAGTTGACTTTTTGTATGGCCTTGTTCTAGTATAAACAAAAATCCCAAGGCCATTAACAATTAGCTTAGGAAAAACAACACCCCCTTTGAACATTAATTAATAAATACACTAATTATATTATAGATATAGATAGATAGATAACATAATAAAAAACATACATATTATATAAACTAACAGCACGTCATCTTATTTGTAAATAATTTATTTTTCTGAAATATTTATGTTTGATATATTTATATTTAAAGTCAACGTTGGTCAACGTTCTTCTTGACCCCGTCTCAACTGACTCAGTCCTGACTCGGCCTTGAGGTCTTGACCGTCTCGACCTTTCAAGGTCCTGACCGACTCGTCTTCGTCTTCTCCAACCTTGTTACGAAGTCGATACATAATAAGAGTATCAATTTTTATTGTTTAACCTAAAGGAATGATATTTGCTTATGAGGTCTTTGGGTATATTTTGTTCTTTGTGCAGCAGGCATCTAAACAAGTGACAGTTAAACCGGCGATCAGTTCGCATCCGGAAAAGGCTGTTGTTGACAAAACTGAGATTTCTAATAATCAAAAGGCGGGTGTAGAAGTTGATATCTCCGGTCAAACTCGTAAAGAGACAATTGCTGGA
The DNA here is from genome assembly GCF_046630445.1 of Rutidosis leptorrhynchoides. NCBI lineage: Eukaryota > Viridiplantae > Streptophyta > Magnoliopsida > Asterales > Asteraceae > Rutidosis > Rutidosis leptorrhynchoides. Next base: position 218,663,696 of record NC_092335.1, read on the forward strand.
AGCTCTTTACCGCAACCCGAAAAGTCGAACGATACATCATCTTCTCCGCCTGCTCCGATCAAGGACTCCACGACATCTGTGAATCGTGCATCTGAAGCTGCAAATGAATTGGCGGTTAATAAATCCGGTTCTTTTAAAGAGGAAGAGAAGCAGTCCATTGAAAAGATCCAGTCAATCCCTGAAGATAAGGTATTTTCATAATTTATATATGAAAACATGCTAATTTTTTTAATAAAAGATCCAGTCATCTGTGAATATGTGCCTCTGAATATGGGGTTGGGAATAAAAATGTATAACCTTGTTTGTTATTTCAGAACGTGTCTTGTTGGGTTGACCTGAATCACGTGTCTTACATGAAAAATTTAAGATTATCAATGGTTGTGTCAAGTATGACTACTAAATGTATATTCTTAAAGTTGTAATCTTTTTTTTTTCCCTCTATTAATTTGATTTTGGAGGTTTGATGTATTACAAATATACTCTGGGTGGGTTTTATTTGTTGGATTACTAGAACTCATTTGACATCTCACCTTTTAAGATATTGTATTTATTTTGTATTTGATTTTGGGGTATTTATGCATGAAATATCCTTTAAGAGGTTTCATTTTTTTCTTTTTATTGTTATAGTTGTTGACTTTAACTATTCACTATTACTATTCACAGGTTGATGCGCAATCGTCTGTTGTTCAGGAATCATCAACGCCTTTAACTGTATCTATGGAAAGCAATAAGTTAACGTCGTCTGATGAGTCTGCTTCTAAGTTTGATACCACCGAAAAGGGTCTTGACTCCGCCAAAGTTATCGGTTCCGAAACTCAATCTGAGAACTCCCCAAAAACAGAGGATCCAGTTGCTGAAAAACAAGTCAAAGAACATGTTTCCGACCAAATTCCAGATATCCCCGTTTCTGATGCAACCGTTGTACAACAAAATGAACCTACAAATGATATCGACGATAAATCATCAGAATCAGTTACCAACACGGTTCACGGTGATCAGGTTTCCGATTTGAATGACCGTTTAAGTAACCTCGACGTGGAACAAGTCAGCGGTCAACAACCAGTCTCGTTAAACGAGGACTCACCTTCTGTTTCAGTTTCTGTCCCCGAGATCCCACCTTTGACTACTGAACCCGAAACCACCGGTTTAATTTCTCCATCTTCTAGTAAGATCAAGGGTAATAATAATAATAGTACAAGTAAGGGGAAAATGAAAAGAAGAGATGTTTTGAAAAACGCTGATGCTCGTGGGACCGCTTCCGATCTCTACAACGCTTACAAACGTCCAGAAGAAAAGAAAGAAACGTCATCGTCCGAAAACGCTCCTGTGGAGTCTTCGGAAAGAGAGGTTTCGTCTTTCGTTGAGAAACGTGGGCCCGCTAAATTCGAGCCCGATGATTGGGAGGATGCAGCAGACATTTCGGGTCCCAAAATGGAAACCGGGTTGAAACTTAAGAACAGTGAGGAAGACAATGATGGAATGACAAAAAAATATTCCAGAGACTTCCTACTGAAATTCTCGGATCACTGTACCGATCTTCCGGAAGGTTTCGAAATCACGAATGATATTTCAGAAGCGTTTGGTGGGTCGGGTGTCAATTCGGGTCGTGATTCGTATCCTAGCCCGGGTCGAAGTGGCGGTGATAGGGCGGTGAACTCGGGTGCTCGGCTAGATCGTCGACCGAGTAACATAGGGCTTGAAGATAAATGGAAACAAGGTCCGGGCCCCATGATTCAACCGGGTTGGGACCCACGAGTTGATATGCAGGCGTATTTAGGAAGAGCAACACATGGTGTGTTACGGACCCCACGTGGTCAACCACCCGGTCAATACATGGGTGGCATTTCGCCAGGTCAGATGCTAATGCAGTCCCCTGGTCCACATATGCAACGTAATAACGCTGATTCTGACAGGTGGGCCCGTGCTACTGGTTATCAAAAAAGCCCAATGCCGTCTCCTCATAATACACCAGCGATGCATAAAGCTGAACGGAAATACGAAGTCGGTAAAGTAACAGACGAGGAGCAAGCGAAACAAAGACAACTGAAAGGAATACTTAATAAGTTGACTCCGCAGAATTTCGAAAAACTGTTTGAGCAAGTTAAACAAGTCAACATCGACAATTCGAATACTTTATCTGGCGTGATTGGTCAAATCTTCGACAAGGCTTTGATGGAACCGACTTTTGTCGAAATGTACGCCAACTTTTGTGCTCGATTATCCATGGAATTACCCGATTTTACAGGTGAAAATAAGGAAAAAGTTACTTTTAAACGTTTGTTATTAAATAAATGTCAAGAGGAATTTGAACGAGGAGTTCGAGAAGAAGAAGAAGCGAATCGAACCGAAGAAGAAGGTGAAGTGAAACAAACGGACGAAGAGCGCGAGGAAAAACGGGTCAAAGCCCGAAGACGTATGCTCGGAAATATCCGATTGATCGGTGAATTATACAAGAAAAAAATGTTGACCGAAAGAATCATGCACGAGTGTATAAAGAAGTTGTTGGGTCAAGGTCAAGGTCAACATCAAAACCCCGATGAGGAAGACATCGAGGCGTTATGCAAATTAATGAGCACGATTGGGGAGATGATTGATCACCCGAGAGCTAAAGAACACATGGATTATTATTTTGATATGATGTTGAAATTATCGAATAATATGGATCTTTCTTCACGACTTAGGTTCATGTTAAAAGACGCAATTGACCTTCGAAAGAACAAGTGGCAACAAAGGAGGAAGGTTGAAGGTCCAAAAAAGATTGAAGAAGTGCATAGAGATGCTGCTAATGAACGCCAGGCTCAATCTAGTCGGTTGTCCCGTGGGCCTAGTTTTAACCCGGGTTCGACTAGACGGGGCGGTCCGATGGAATTCGGGCCGAGAAACCCGTCAAATGCTTTACCTTTGAACCCGCAAATGAGTGGTTATCGGGGCCCACCCCAACAACTTCGCAGTTTCGGTGGTCAAGATTTACGATTTGAACCAACTACTTTACCGGTTCCGTTACGACCAATGGGTGATGATAATATTACGTTTGGGCCGCAAGGTGGGTTAGCTAGAGGGATGTCGGTTAGGGGTCAACCGTCCTCTATAATTGGTGGGCCCGGGCCCAATGGTTATGGTTCGGTTCATGAACGAGTTGGTTACACACCGCGAGAGGATTTGGCGGCTAGATACATGTCGGAAAGGGGGATTTCGCCCCGACCCGGTTATGATTTGTCTAACATGCAGGAACATAACATGAGTTATGGTAATCGGGATATGTGGAATTCGGGGCGCGGGTTCGATCAGCCGTCACCGATGGAACGAACACGAGTGTCGACTCCCCCGCAAAGTGGTCCTACTGATAATAAGGTTTTGTCTGAGGATCGTTTACGTGATCTGTCTGAAGCAGCGATTAAGGAGTATTACAGGTATGTTTTTATGTTATCAAGCTTTTAAACCCTTTTATGGGTTAATAACAACATTTATTATCCTAATAACTGGAATTTTAATAAATTGTTTTGTTTCTTTTTTAGTGCGCGAGATGAAAAGGAAGTTGCTATGTGCATGAAAGATCTAAATGCACCCGGTTTTTACCCATCGATGATATCCATTTGGGTCAACAATTCTTTCGAGAGGAAAGCAGAGGAACGTAATTCCCTCACCAAACTCCTCATCAATCTCGCTAAATCTCATGACCAAATCTTAAGTCGAGATTCGCTTGTTAAAGGGTAAATCATCCGTACATAAACAAACGTGCTTTTTTCATTATTCAAGATAATTAACTTTTAATAATAACTGTTTTATGTTTCCTGTTGCATGATCCAGATTTGAAATGGTTTTATCAACATTGGAGGACGTGGTGTACGATGCACCGTTAGCAGCAGAGTTTCTCGGTCATATATTTGCAAAAATACTTCTAGAAAACGTGATATCGTATACCGAAGTATGGCGTATGATATACGAAGGCGGGGAAGAAAAAGGACAACTTGTGGAATCGGGTCATGCAGCCGATGTTCTTGGAGTCATTCTCGAGACCATTAAATCGGAAAAGGGCGACCCGTTTTTGAACAATCTGGTTACGGGTTCTAATCCTCGACTAGAGAACTTTCGTCCTGCAACTATCAATAAAAAGTTGAGGTTAGATAAGTTTATTTAGATGATGATCATAAGTAAAGATGCTCGTTTTTATCTTTAGAAAGAAGGCTAGATTTTTATTATGGGTAGCGGTTGGTATATATACGTTATAGGAGGGTTTTACGATCCTTCGTTGTTTTTAATTTTATCGACGCTAAAAAGACTAACTTGCAGCAATGTTTAAAGATTCAAATGAGCATCTAGATTTTACTTGCTGATCTCATGGTTTTTTTTCATATCTAAACATGTATTTGCTTGAATTTCATAATGTCATATCTATTTTTGTGTGCAATACATTTTGAACAATTATTTACATTTTTTCGCAATTGAGTTTTGAACTGTAAGTTGTTAGGCTTATATATGTGCTTTATTTAATGTATATATTTCATAATAATGCCATACGGAGTATCAGATTTTAAATCATCTGAGTTTGTATATATCATTTTTTAAATTTTAATATGGAGGTTATGGAGTATATATTATATATTATATAAACACTGGTATGTTTATGTTTAAGAAAAGTTTTTCTTTTAATAAGATACTATTAATATCATTTATTCCTATATCATGTGTGCTAATATGCTTTTGAAACCTGAAGTCTACTCTCAATCTATTGCACCAAGTGCAACAAAACTGTCTAATTTGGTTTGCACGTCAATAACTCAGTATTTTTTCTTAGCTAGATTTTTTTCTTAGCTAGATTCAACTTTACCGGGGATCTGTTAATTCGCGTTCATCTTTTGTAACGCCGTGTTATAATGTAAATCAAATGAGTTCATTGTTTAAACGTTCATCTACTTTACCGGTTTGTTTCTGAGTTGGGACCTTAAACACCAAGTCACCGATTCGAAATATCGCAATTAACTAAGGGGAGATTTGTTGCACGTCACCTTATAAAACGGGTAGAACAATGGTTCTCAACGAGTACTGAGTTGACCAAAAGACAACTATTAATGAATGAGTGTAAGCTTTTCATGAAATGGTACAATTTCATATGAAGTACTTTAACTTTTCATGGTACCATTTCAAGAAAAGTTGTGACCATTTATGGTACCTTTTAGTTCAAAAGGTGTCACCATTCATGATACCTTTTCACCAAGAGGGGTAATCTTTCACTCTCTATAAATAGAGAATAATTGTCTCATTTTCTAGATGATGAAAAATTGATCATTCACAATATACAAATTATCTATGTTCTTGACTTCCAATTTTAATTGTCTATATTGGAGTTGTGTCTTTGTCTTATCCCGAATAAACATTTCGTGTGACCCTAAGGCAATATATGTATAGGGTCGAAATACTTTATCGCGAAAGTGACTACACGATTCAAAGGTTTATCCGGGCATTCAAAACCTATTATCCAACACATATCTATCCATTTTTATCTTTATAGTTTATATTACCTTAGTTAAGTTTAATCTATCACCACTTGTCGACAGGGTTAACTATTTAGGCACTTTTGTCCCACATTACTGATCAAACTTTACAAAAATACGAACCTAAGTTATACTTACCACTTACTCGTTAAAAGGAAGACTAAGTAGGTGAAATATAGCTAGGAAAACTTAGCTAAATATAAATAATAAAACCATTATTCCCTTGTGATAACTAATTCCGACGTTTTGCGAGCTAACGACACCGCATAAATAAAATTGTCCGTTTCGGCCATATTAAATATTTTTTGACGACCGTAAGTCAGAGGGACGAAATCATTAACATATGCAAACCACAGGGACGAAATACGTCAAAAACCCACAGGGACTAAATCAGCATTGTTACAAATCAGACCATTTCAACAATTTTTTCTTATTTAATATGTTTAGAATCATCTTAAAAAGTTACTTTTAGTATTTTATTATCTATAACGATTTTAAAATTTTTTTGTACCAAATAATGATAAAGAGTTACTTCTTGTATATTGTGTTACTCCAGTGTTTCAATGTAATAACTCATTGTTACTTCAATCTATAAAATATTCAAAAGCATTTTTATGAGCTCACTAATGGCTCACATTCTAAGTTTTAACAAATATATATGAGTGAAAGCGAAAATGCTTCTTGTATATTGTGTTACAGATAAACCACAAGATCTTTTAGGTGTCATTCTCACAACATTGGAAGTTCAACATTCGAACCTTAAAAATAAATAACGCATTCTATAGAATACTAAAACGCTCTCGTCACTCATTTAAACTACTGTAACCACCCGTTCAATGTGATTTTGCAAGTTCCAAGTCCAGGAAAAGTCACATTATTATTGATTGTATTGTCGTTAACTTTTTTGGTTGGATAGTAGATAAAAATAACTAGTGTCTTGCCAATTGGATAACAGTTATGCTTTTTAATAAATTAATTAGTAAATAAATAAAACTTTGAATGCTAGTACACAAGTTTGCAAAATTCGCTATTCGGGGACTAATCGGTCGGGATTTTAAAAGGATTAATCGTTAATTCTGAGATTAATCGAATTGTAGTTTAAACATTTAAATTTTAACAATTATATGTGTAAATATAGAAAAGAAAAAAAACATAAATATAAAAAAAAAACATTAACATAATTGTCTAAAATTATTCATTTTGCTCAAAAAAAACTATAAAGTTCTAGTTTAAATTCATGTTCAAATGTTGAGAACTTATCATATATCCTCTTTTTAAACACCCAAATATCATATTTACCCAACTAAACACCATAATATCATGTATCCCAATTTTAACCTTAAATCTCTCAAATTTACCCATTTTTTAATTTAATTATAATTATAAACAATTAATCCACTAAATAAATCTAGAAGATGACGATACGAAACTGACTGCTAGGTTTAACTATAACAAGAAAATGATCATGACCCACAAGATTATTTCAGATCTCCGGTGAATCTTGCTAGAGAAAGTTGGCTAATTTGCGGCCGTGTTGATCGGAGGAATTGTAATCAGAACCGTAGAGGTAATGGCGGGAATCAAGGGCGGTGTAATAAGGGAGGTAGACGGCGTCGGCTGCGGATAGGTCGGCGGTGAGACATGGGTATCCAAGCATACGGCAGTGGAAGAAGAGTTCAAGGAGGGAAGGGCGTGTACGTTACCACGAATGTGATTGGTTGTGTGTTTTGATACCGAGGCCGTGATTGGTGGTGAATGGGAAGAAATTGGTGGAGAATGGGTGATGGGTGGAGGAGCAGTTTTTGAGGATGTGGAGGTTGAAAGGTGGTGGGTGGTCATCAACTAGAAGACAAGTGTTTAAAAGGCTAACTAAGCATGATTTGGAAGCTAATGGTCATAAAGATAAAAAATCTGAAATTACCTCATTTGTTATCAATGACAAATAGTCAAAGTGTGAAGAGTTTCCTCAAAAGCTAGCACATGTCAACTTCCCCACTTATGTCCAAAACCTAAGAAGTAATAGGGTTGATCTCAGATGTTCTTGGCCTCTTATTGCTGCCAACTGATAAGGGAAAGTGACAAAATCAAAGGACACAAACAGCTAGAAAATCAGAAGTTAGAACGAGCGCGGCTAAGCCACGGTCGACCGTAGTGTGAGCCGCACGAAGCTCTGGCAGATTTCTCTCTCCTATAAAAGCCAAGCTTTGTGCATTTGGAAAACTCACCACTTGCATTCAAACTTTCATATATTCTCTGATTTCATTCAAGTCTTTAATACTTTTGTAATCTTTAAGAGTGATTCAAGCAAGGTTCATAGTGAGCTTAAGTGTAAGCTTACTTGTAAACTATCTTCTTAAAGGGACTTAGAAGATAGTGGTGATTTCACTAGGACTAGAGCATTAGAAGTCTTGTGATAAGAGCATTGTGTATTTGTGTATTCCTCGAAGGGACGTTAGGGATCATAAGTAGCAGCTTATCGAAGGTCTAGTGTTGTATCCGAATTCTCCGTCGGGATTGGAGCATCATAGTAAAGAAAAATCTCAATTCGTAGAATTGAGGAGTGGATTAAGGAGATTAGTTAACATCTCCCCAACCACTATAAATCTTGTTTTTGTTCTCTTATTCCTTATCTTTACTTTTATTATTTGTGAACAAACACTTCAAATCACACTATAGTAACTTCAAGTTCTAAATCATCGAAGAATTTTTCAAAAACGTTAAAGTTAACTTAAATAACTATTCACCCCCTATAGTTACTTACAATTGGTATCAGAACGGTTACTCTAAACGTTTTGCTAAAACTATAATTTTAAGAATTAAAATGAATTTTTGCAAACCATAGAGTTAAAGATCATGGAACAAAAATTTGAGAACTTGAACTATAGTGAAGGTTGCTCCATGCAAAGGCCTCCACTGAAGCGACCCGTCCTAATCCATAAGGACGAATACAATAACATATGGTTACATTGTGAGGTATTTGACCTCTATATGATAAATTTTACAAACATTGCATTCGTTTTTAAAAGACAAACTTTCTTTACATCGAAAGTTGACGGCATGCATACCATTTCATAATACATCCAACTATAATTGACTAAATAATAATCTTGATGAACTCAACGACTTGAATGCAACGTATTTTGAAATATGCCATGAATGACTCCAAGTAATATCTCTAAAATGAGCAAATGCACAACGGAAGGTTTCTTTCATACCTGAGAATAAACATGCTTAAAAGTGTCAACCAAAAGGTTGGTGAGTTCATTAGTTTATCAACAATATTAATTTCCATCATTTTTATAGACCACAAGATTTTATATTTCCATTTCTCATAAACAACATGCATGCATAACAGCAATCTGCATAAAAATCATTCATATGGATTGAACACATGGTAACCGACATTAACAAGATGCATATAGAATATCCCCATCATTCCGGGACTCCCTTCGGACATGATAATTTCGAAGTACTAAAGCATCCGGTACTTTGGATGGGGATTGTTGGGCCCAATAGATCTATCTTTAGGATTCGCGTCAATTAGGGGGTCTGTTCCCTAATTCTTAGGCTACCAAGCTAAAAGGGGCATATTCGGCTTCGATCATTCAACCATATAATGTAGTTTCAATTACTTGTGTCTATTTCGTCAAACATTTATAAAAGCGCATGTATTATCAGTCCCGAAATATATATTGCAAAAGCATTTAAAAAGGGAGCAAATGAAACTCACAATATTGTATTTCGTAGTAATTAAGCATATGATGGCATTGAACAAGTGCAAGGTTGGCCTCGGATTCACGAACCTATATTAATTATATATATTTATATGTTGGTCAATATTTATCTAACAATTTAGGTCAAGTCATAGTGTACCACAATCCTAATGCTCGAGTTCGATATGCAAAAGTCAACAAAAGTCAATTTGACCCAAAATGATTTACAAAATCTATACATGTTTATTATATACTTAAATAGTCGTTCTATATATATTTATCAAATTTTATTAGAGTAAATAATAAAAGTCATTTGTTTATATTTAAAAATTATATATGATAAAAATATACTTTTATATATCTTAAATAATTAAATTTATAAAGTTCACTTAATAAAAATATAGTGGTATGTAATATTAATGTAATTATATTACGTGTGGTAAAAAATTATCTTTGTAACACATATTTTTTTTTATAAAATAGTATTGATGATAAATAAAAGTTGTATTATTTTGTAATAATAATTATTATTATTCTACTAATAAAAATACCAAATATTTATATTTACTAAAAATGATATTATGATAAGATGATAATTTTTATTAATAATAATACTAAAATGATAATAATAATGATATTTTATAATAACAATGATATTTCTACTAAAAATAATAATTTTAGTAAAAATGATAGTTTTAGTATTAATAATACTTTTAATAATAATAATAATAGTGATAAAAATAATGAAAATGATATTTTTATCTAAATCAATAACTTACAATATTTTATTTCATCATGATACTTATAATAATTATTTTCCTAATTGATTCGTTTAATAGCTTTTAGTACTCTTTTATATCGCATTCATAATAATAATAATAATAACAATCATAATAATTAGATGGTACTAATATTAGTTTTAATGATAATGATACTAAATATAATAATTATAATGATACTAATGATACTACTAATAATTACTATAATGATAAAAATAATAATAATAATAACTTAGTTATAATTACGATAATATTAATAATAACAACAACGATTTTTAATGATAATATTTATATTGATAACGGTAATGATAATGATAATAATAATAATTTTTAAATAATAATAATAACAACGATAACAACGATGATAGTAATAATAATCATTTTAACAATAATAATACTAAAATTAATAATAATTCAGTTGACTATAACTTTTTCGTTCATCGAAATCACACGAGTTCTAAATGAAAAGTTCTTAATTTTTCGCTAGCTTTCCAACGACATGCATATCATATACCTTATCTTAGTAGCATATGTATCTAATTCAGGATTCAACATAACCTATCTAACGACAATATCAAACGTACAAACATGCATAATCCTATATACTCGAGCACTAGTTATGGATACACTAATAATATATAAAAGTTAAGTTATGAGTGCTCACGTATCAATATTGAGATTCAATATTGCAGGAAAGTACGAAGACGCAACGGAGACGATAAACACTAGTTAGACTTCACGAGCTATACCCCCGAAAAATACCCATCACCTCCATGGCTATAACCCATAATTTCCTTAGCTCTATTGTAGTGACCCGAACTTTTCCATGTTTATATATATTAATTGAGATTGATATTTACATGATTAAATGTTTCCAACATGTTAAGCAATCAAACTTGTTAAGACTTGATTAATTGAAATATGTTTCATATAGACAATTGACCACCCAAGTTGACCGGTGATTCACGAACGTTAAAACTTGTAAAAACTATATGATGACATATATATGGATATATATATAGTTAACATGATACTATGATAAGTAAACATATCATTAAATATATTAACAATGAACTACATATGTAAAAACAAGACTACTAACTTAATGATTTTTAAACGAGACATATATGTAACGATTATCGTTGTAAAGACATTTAATGTATATATATATATCATATTAAGAGATATTCATACATGATAATATCATGATAATATAATAATTTAAAATCTCATTTGATATTATAAACATTGGGTTAACAACATTTAACAAGATCGTTAACCTAAAGGTTTCAAAACAACACTTACATGTAACGACTAACGATGACTTAACGACTCAGTTAAAATGTATATACATGTAGTGTTTTAATATGTATTTATACACTTTTGAAAGACTTCAATACACTTATCAAAATACTTCTACTTAACAAAAATGCTTACAATTACATCCTCGTTCAGTTTCATCAACAATTCTACTCGTATGCACCCGTATTCGTACTCGTACAATACACAGCTTTTAGATGTATGTACTATTGGTATATACACTCCAATGATCAGCTCTTAGCAGCCCATGTGAGTCACCTAACACATGTGGGAACCATCATTTGGCAACTAGCATGAAATATCTCATAAAATTACAAAAATATGAGTAATCATTCATGACTTATTTACATGAAAACAAAATTACATATCCTTTATATCTAATCCATACACCAACGACCAAAAACACCTACAAACACTTTCATTCTTCAATTTTCTTCATCTAATTGATCTCTCTCAAGTTCTATCTTCAAGTTCTAAGTGTTCTTCATAAATTCCAAAAGTTCTAGTTTCATAAAATCAAGAATACTTTCAAGTTTGCTAGCTCACTTCCAATCTTGTAAGGTGATCATCCAACCTGAAGAAATCTTTGTTTCTTACAGTGGGTTATCATTCTAATACAAGGTAATAATCATATTCAAACTTTGGTTCAATTTCTATAACTATAACAATCTTATTTCAAGTGATGATCTTACTTGAACTTGTTTTCGTGTCATGATTCTGCTTCAAGAACTTCGAGCCATCCAAGGATCCATTGAAGCTAGATTCATTTTTCTCTTTTCCAGTAGGTTTATCCAAGGAACTTAAGGTAGTAATGATGTTCATAACATCATTCGATTCATACATATAAAACTATCTTATTCGAAGGTTTAAACTTGTAATCACTAGAACATAGTTTAGTTAATTCTAAACTTGTTCGCAAACAAAAGTTAATCCTTCTAACTTGACTTTTAAAATCAACTAAACACATGTTCTATATCTATATGATATGCTAACTTAATGATTTAAAACCTGGAAACACGAAAAACACCGTAAAACCGGATTTACGCCGTCGTAGTAACACCGCGGGCTGTTTTGGGTTAGTTAATTAAAAACTATGATAAACTTTGATTTTAAAGTTGTTATTCTGAGAAAATAATTTTTATTATGAACATGAAACTATATCCAAAAATTATGATTAAACTCAAAGTGGAAGTATGTTTTCTAAAATGGTCATCTAGACGTCGTTCTTTCGACTGAAATGACTACCTTTACAAAAACGACTTGTAACTTATTTTTTCGACTATAAACCTATAACTTTTCTGTTTAGATTCATAAAATAGAGTTCAATATGAAACCATAGCAATTTGATTCACTCAAAACGGATTTAAAATGAAGAAGTTATGGGTAAAACAAGATTGGATAATTTTTCTCATTTTAGCTACGTGAAAATTGGTAACAAATCTATTCTAACCATAACTTAATCAACTTGTATTGTATATTATGTAATCTTGAGATACCATAGACACGTATACAATGTTTCGACCTATCATGTCGACACATCTATATATATTTCGGAACAACCATAGACACTCTATATGTGAATGTTGGAGTTAGCTATACAGGGTTGAGGTTGATTCCAAAATATATATAGTTTGAGTTGTGATCAATACTGAGATACGTATACACTGGGTCGTGGATTGATTCAAGATAATATTTATCGATTTATTTCTGTACATCTAACTGTGGACAATTAGTTGTAGGTTACTAACAAGGACAGCTGACTTAATAAACTTAAAACATCAAAATATATTAAAAGTGTTGTAAATATATTTTGAACATACTTTGATATATATGTATATATTGTTATAGGTTCGTGAATCAACCAGTGGCCAAGTCTTACTTCCCGACGAAGTAAAAATCTGTGAAAGTGAGTTATAGTCCCACTTTTAAAATCTAATATTTTTGGGATGAGAATACATGCAGGTTTTATAAATGATTTACAAAATAGACACAAGTACGTGAAACTACATTCTATGGTTGAATAATCGAAATCGAATAGGCCCCTTTTTATTAAGTCTGGTAATCTAAGAATTAGGGAACAGACACCCTAATTGACGCGAATCCTAAAGATAGATCTATTGGGCCTAACAAACCCCATCCAAAGTACCGGATGCTTTAGTACTTCGAAATTTATATCATATCCGAAGGGTGTCCCGGAATGATGGGGATATTCTTATATATGCATCTTGTTAATGTCGGTTACCAGGTGTTCACCATATGAATGATTTTTATCTCTATGTATGGGATGTGTATTGAAATATGAAATCTTGTGGTCTATTGTTACGATTTGATATATATAGGTTAAACCTATAACTCACCAACATTTTTGTTGACGTTTAAAGCATGTTTATTCTCAGGTGAATATTAAGAGCTTCCGCTGTTGCATACTAAAATAAGGACAAGATTTGGAGTCCATGTTTGTATGATATTGTGTAAAAACTGCATTCAAGAAACTGATTTCGATGTAACATATTTGTATTGTAAACCATTATGTAATGGTCGTGTGTAAACAGGATATTTTAGATTATCATTATTTGATAATCTACGTAAAGCTTTTTAAACCTTTATTTATGAAATAAAGGTTATGGTTTGTTTTAAAAATGAATGCAGTCTTTGAAAAATGTCTCATATAGAGGTCAAAACCTCGCAACGAAATCAATTAATATGGAACGTTTTTAATCAATAAGAACGGGACATTTCAGTTGGTATCCGAGCGTTGGTCTTAGAGAACCAGAATTTTGCATTAGTGTGTCTTATCGAGTTTGTTAGGATGCATTAGTGAGTCTGGACTTCGACCGTGTTTACTTGAAAAATGATTGCTTAACAAATTTTGTTGGAAACTATATATTTTTAACATGTGAATATTATGTGATATATTAATCTCTTAACGCGTTTGATATTATGTGATAGATGTCTACCTCTAGAACAAGTCCCATTGACTCACCTAATAAAAATGAAGAGTCAAATGTAAATTGGAATGATTCGTGGACTGATTCACAAGTTCCCGAAGAGGAACCGGAAGAAGAGTCGGAACCGGAAGAAGAATCGGAACCGGAAGAAGAATCGGAACCGGATGAAGAAATAGAACCGGTGGGGGAAATAATAAAACGGTTAAGTAAAAGAAAATCCTCAACCAACCGACCAAGGTTAATTATGGTCAATGGTGTTTCCGCCAAGGAAGCAAAATATTGGGAGGATTACCAATTCTCCGATGAATCGGATTCAGACGAGAATTCCGATGATGTTATAGAAATTACCCCAACTGAATTTAAAAAGGCAAAAGAAAATAATAAGGGAAAGGGCATAAAAATAGAGAAATCTAATTCCAACCCCGATGAACTTTATATGTATCGTCAACCCCAGAAGTCCTTAAGTTGTAACAATGACCCGGGAACCTCTAAACCACCAGGTTTTTCTAAACCATTGTGGAAAACGACAGTTAGTATTAGGGGAACATCATATATCCCTAGAAACTTGTCAAAACGAACCAAAACCGAAGAAGAAGAAACGAGCGAGTCGGAATAAGATAGTTGTATTCGTGTGGTGTAATATATGTAATATAGTATTCTTATGCTTTATGATATATGTAAAAATTGCTTGTATTAATAAGTATTTTTTTATGAATCTAACTCTTGTCTATTTTACAGTTTAAAAACACAAAATGGATAGACAACCCAATATTTTAAGAGACCTACCCGGAGACATGATTGATGAAATCTTGTCTAGAGTCGGCCAGAATTCCTCGGCACAACTATTTAAGGCGAGATCAGTTTGTAAGACATTCGAAGAACGTTCCAAGAATGTCTTGGTTTATAAGAGACTTTCGTTTGAAAGATGGGGGATATCACATTGGGAAACCCATAAGTTACGATGTGTTTACTTTGACGCATATATTGCGGGGAACCCAAATGCTATTTTACGCAACGGGTTAAGAAATTATTTTGACTCAATATATCCGAATATTGGACTTCGTGATTTAGAAAAAGCGGCTAACATGCAACATAAAGAAGCATGTTATGCTTACGGATTAGTAATGTTCGCTTCTCACCAAAGTGAGAACAAGAACATCGGGCTACAACTATTAAACAAAACGTTTCCACAAGTGACGGAGTCGGTAATTGGGGTAAGAAATGAGGTTTTTAGATTATTACGGGACTGTTGGACATTACGTAACCCTCGTCCCTTTGACGACGTTACAACACGCTGTCTTATCAACGGCCATAACGGTTATGTTGCACAAGACCAAGGATGGGAAGTAGTCCTTGTAAAACCAGAATGCATGACTTGTTTCTGGACGTATGAATTACGTGTCTTTATTGCCTTTGCTGAACGACTTGTGTACTAGCTAGAATTATCTTCACAACTATCTTGTATCAAAGTTATTGTGTGCTATATTTCATGCTTTATGTAAAATAAGCGGTATTGTAAGTTTGTAAAATATTGTATAAAAGTTTGAACGCGAAATATTATTATAATCAGTTTTTCATATAGAATTGTAGTAGTTGAATTGTATATTAGCTACTAAGTATGAACTTAACGGGTAGGTACTACCCGAATTTAAACTTATAAAACGCTAATATGAAGAAAAAGCTTTTATAAATGAGTTCATATTATGCTACGAAATACTATTAACTACTCTTAATATTCTGTATGATTAACTTGTTCCATTTAACTATTTTGAAGGAAATGGCACCGACTACTCGACACACCGTGAATATGAATGAAGAGGAATTCCGTACTTTTCTAGCTTCAAACATAGCCGCAGTACAGGCTGCGCTACATACCAACAATAACCTTGGATCTAGCAGTACAGGAAATCGTGTAGGATGCACCTACAAAGAATTCACTGCCTGCAAACCTTTGGAATTTGATGGAACCGAAGGACCGATCGGATTGAAACGGTGGACCGAGAAGGTCGAATCGGTGTTTGCCATAAGTAAGTGTACTGAAGAGGACAAAGTAAAGTACGCTACGCATACCTTCACAGGTTCTGCGTTAACATGGTGGAATACCTATCTAGAGCAAGTGGGACAAGACGATGCGTACGCACTACCGTGGTCAGCATTCAAGCACTTGATGAACGAGAAGTACCGTCCCAGAACCGAGGTCAATAAGCTCAAGACAGAACTTAGAGGGTTACGAACCCAAGGATTTGATATTACCACGTACGAAAGACGATTCACAGAATTGTGCCTATTGTGTCCGGGAGCATTCGAAGATGAGGAAGAGAAGATCGACGCGTTTGTGAAAGGATTACCGGAAAGAATCCAAGAAGATATAAGTTCACACGAGCCCGCCTCCATACAACAGGCATGTAGAATGGCTCACAAACTCGTGAACCAAATTGAAGAAAGAATTAAAGAACAGACTGCTGAAGAGGCCAATGTGAAGCAAGTCAAAAGAAAGTGGGAGGAAAACGGTGATAAGAATCACCAATACAACAACAACAGCAATTACAACAATAATCGCAACAATTATCCCAACAATCGCAACATCAATCGCAACTACAACAAACGGCCCAACAACAACAACAACAACAGCAGCAACTACAACAATCATCCCAACAACAATAATAACCGCAACAACAACAACAATCAGAAGCAGCTATGCCAAAGGTGTGAAAAGAATCACTCGGGGTTCTGCACCAAATTTTGCAACAAGTGTAAAAGAAATGGTCATAGCGCGGCGAAGTGTGAGGTCTACGGACCAGGGGTTAATAGAACGAAAGGAACAAATAGTGTCGGAACGAGTAATGGCGGAGCAAGTAGTGTCGGAGCAAGTTATGCCAATGTAGTTTGTTATAAATGTGGAAAACCGGGCCACATTATTAGAAATTGCCCGAACCAGGAGAACACGAATGGACAAGGCCGTGGAAGAGTTTTCAATATTAATGCGGCAGAGGCACAGGAAGACCCGGAGCTTGTTACGGGTACGTTTCTTATTGACAATAAATCTGCTTACGTTTTATTTGATTCGGGTGCGGATAGAAGCTATATGAGTAGAGATTTTTGTGCTAAATTAAGTTGTCCATTGACGCCTTTGGATAGTAAATTTTTACTCGAATTAGCAAATGGTAAATTAATTTCAGCAGATAATATATGTCGGAATCGAGAAATTAAACTGGTTAACGAAACATTTAAGATTGATTTGATACCAGTAGAGTTAGGGAGTTTTGATGTGATAATCGGTATGGACTGGTTGAAAGAAGTGAAAGCGGAGATCGTTTGTTACAAAAATGCAATTCGCATTATACGAGAAAAAGGAAAACCCTTAATGGTGTACGGAGAAAAGGGCAACACGAAGCTACATCTTATTAGTAATTTGAAGGCACAAAAACTAATAAGAAAAGGTTGCTATGCTGTTCTAGCACACGTCGAGAAAGTACAAACTGAAGAAAAGAGCATCAATGATGTTCCCGTCGCAAAAGAATTTCCTGATGTATTTCCGAAAGAATTACCGGGATTACCCCCACATCGATCCGTTGAATTTCAAATAGATCTTGTACCAGGAGCTGCACCAATAGCTCGTGCTCCTTACAGACTCGCACCCAGCGAGATGAAAGAACTACAAAGCCAATTACAAGAACTTTTAGAGCGTGGTTTCATTCGACCAAGCACATCACCGTGGGGAGCTCCTGTTTTGTTTGTCAAGAAGAAAGATGGTACATTCAGGTTGTGTATCGACTACCGAGAGTTGAACAAACTTACCATTAAGAACCGCTACCCACTACCGAGAATCGATGACTTATTTGATCAACTACAAGGCTCGTCTGTTTATTCAAAGATTGACTTACGTTCCGGGTATCATCAAATGCGGGTGAAAGAAGATGATATTCCAAAGACTGCTTTCAGAACACGTTACGGTCATTACGAGTTTATGGTCATGCCGTTTGGTTTAACTAATGCACCAGCTGTGTTCATGGACCTTATGAACCGAGTGTGTGGACCATACCTTGACAAGTTTGTCATTGTTTTCATTGATGACATACTTATTTACTCAAAGAATGACCAAGAACACGGTGAACATTTGAGAAAGGTGTTAGAAGTATTGAGGAAGGAAGAATTGTACGCTAAGTTTTCAAAGTGTGCATTTTGGTTGGAAGAAGTTCAATTCCTCGGTCACATAGTGAACAAAGAAGGTATTAAGGTGGATCCGGCAAAGATAGAAACTGTTGAAAAGTGGGAAACCCCGAAAACTCCGAAACACATACGCCAGTTTTTAGGACTAGCTGGTTACTACAGAAGGTTCATCCAAGACTTTTCCAGAATAGCAAAACCCTTGACTGCATTAACGCACAAAGGGAAGAAATTTGAATGGAATGATGAACAAGAGAAAGCGTTTCAATTATTGAAGAAAAAGCTAACTACGGCACCTATATTGTCATTGCCTGAAGGGAATGATGATTTTGTGATTTATTGTGACGCATCAAAGCAAGGTCTCGGTTGTGTATAAATGCAACGAACGAAGGTGATTGCTTATGCGTCTAGACAATTGAAGATTCACGAACAAAATTATACGACGCATGATTTGGAATTAGGCGCGGTTGTTTTTGCATTAAAGACTTGGAGGCACTACTTATATGGGGTCAAAAGTATTATATATACCGACCACAAAAGTCTTCAACACATATTTAATCAGAAACAACTGAATATGAGGCAGCGTAGGTGGATTGAATTATTGAATGATTACGACTTTGAGATTCGTTACCACCCGGGGAAGGCAAATGTGGTAGCCGATGCCTTGAGCAGGAAGGACAGAGAACCCATTCGAGTAAAATCTATGAATATAATGATTCATAATAACATTACTACTCAAATAAAGGAGGCGCAACAAGGAGTTTTAAAAGAGGGAAATTTAAAGGATGAAATACCCAAAGGATCGGAGAAGCATCTTAATATTCGGGAAGACGGAACCCGGTATAGGGCTGAAAGGATTTGGGTACCAAAATTTGGAGATATGAGAGAAATGGTACTTAGAGAAGCTCATAAAACCAGATACTCAATACATCCTGGAACGGGGAAGATGTACAAGGATCTCAAGAAACATTTTTGGTGGCCGGGTATGAAAGCCGATGTTGCTAAATACGTAGGAGAATGTTTGACGTGTTCTAAGGTCAAAGCTGAGCATCAGAAACCATCAGGTCTACTTCAACAACCCGAAATCCCGGAATGGAAATGGGAAAACATTACCATGGATTTCATCACTAAATTGCCAAGGACTGCAAGTGGTTTTGATACTATTTGGGTAATAGTTGACCGTCTCACCAAATCAGCACACTTCTTGCCAATAAGAGAAGATGACAAGATGGAGAAGTTAGCACGACTGTATTTGAAGGAAGTCATCTCCAGACATGGAATACCAATCTCTATTATCTCTGATAGGGATGGCAGATTTATTTCAAGATTCTGGCAGACATTACAGCAAGCATTAGAAACTCGTCTAGACATGAGTACTGCCTATCATCCACAAACTTATGGGCAGAGCGAAAGGACGATACAAACGCTTGAAGACATGCTACGAGCATGTGTTATTGATTTCGGAAACAGTTGGGATCGACATCTACCGTTAGCAGAATTTTCCTACAACAACAGCTACCATTCAAGCATTGAGATGGCGCCGTTTGAAGCACTTTATGGTAGAAAGTGCAGGTCTCCGATTTTTTGGAGTGAAATGGGGGATAGACAGATTACGGGTCCGGAGATTATACAAGAAACTACCGAGAAGATCATCCAAATTCAACAACGGTTGAAAACCGCCCAAAGTCGACAAAAGAGCTACGCTGACATTAAAAGAAATGATATAGAATTTGAAATTGGAGAGATGGTCATGCTTAAAGTTGCACCTTGGAAAGGCGTTGTTCGATTTGGTAAACGAGGGAAATTAAATCCAAGGTATATTGGACCATTCAAGATTATTGATCGTGTCGGACCAGTAGCTTACCGACTAGAGTTACCTCAACAACTCGCGGCTGTACATAACACTTTCCACGTCTCGAATTTGAAGAAATGTTTTGCTAAAGAAGATCTCACTATTCCGTTAGATGAAATCCAAATCAACGAAAAACTTCAATTCATCGAAGAACCCGTCGAAATAATGGATCGTGAGGTTAAAAGGCTTAAGCAAAACAAGATACCAATTGTTAAGGTTCGATGGAATGCTCGTAGAGGACCCGAGTTCACCTGGGAGCGTGAAGATCAGATGAAGAAGAAATACCCGCATCTATTTCCAGAAGATTCGTCAACACCTTCAACAGCTTAAAATTTCGGGACGAAATTTATTTAACGGGTAGGTACTGTAGTGACCCGAACTTTTCCATGTTTATATATATTAATTGAGATTGATATTTACATGATTAAATGTTTCCAACATGTTAAGCAATCAAACTTGTTAAGACTTGATTAATTGAAATATGTTTCATATAGACAATTGACCACCCAAGTTGACCGGTGATTCACGAACGTTAAAACTTGTAAAAACTATATGATGACATATATATGGATATATATATATAGTTAACATGATACTATGATAAGTAAACATATCATTAAGTATATTAACAATGAACTACATATGTAAAAACAAGACTACTAACTTAATGATTTTTAAACGAGACATATATGTAACGATTATCGTTGTAAAGACATTTAATGTATATATATATATATATATATCATATTAAGAGATATTCATACATGATAATATCATGATAATATAATAATTTAAAATCTCATTTGATATTATAAACATTGGGTTAACAACATTTAACAAGATCGTTAACCTAAAGGTTTCAAAACAACACTTACATGTAACGACTAACGATGACTTAACGACTCAGTTAAAATGTATATACATGTAGTGTTTTAATATGTATTTATACACTTTTGAAAGACTTCAATACACTTATCAAAATACTTCTACTTAACAAAAATGCTTACAATTACATCCTCGTTCAGTTTCATCAACAATTCTACTCGTATGCACCCGTATTCGTACTCGTACAATACACAGCTTTTAGATGTATGTACTATTGGTATATACACTCCAATGATCAGCTCTTAGCAGACCATGTGAGTCACCTAACACATGTGGGAACCATCATTTGGCAACTAGCATGAAATATCTCATAAAATTACAAAAATATGAGTAATCATTCATGACTTATTTACATGAAAACAAAATTACATATCCTTTATATCTAATCCATACACCAACGACCAAAAACACCTACAAACACTTTCATTCTTCAATTTTCTTCATCTAATTGATCTCTCTCAAGTTCTATCTTCAAGTTCTAAGTGTTCTTCATAAATTCCAAAAGTTCTAGTTTCATAAAATCAAGAATACTTTCAAGTTTGCTAGCTCACTTCCAATCTTGTAAGGTGATCATCCAACCTCAAGAAATCTTTGTTTCTTACAGTAGGTTATCATTCTAATACAAGGTAATAATCATATTCAAACTTTGGTTCAATTTCTATAACTATAACAATCTTATTTCAAGTGATGATCTTACTTGAACTTGTTTTCGTGTCATGATTCTGCTTCAAGAACTTCGAGCCATCCAAGGATCCATTGAAGCTAGATTCATTTTTATCTTTTCCAGTAGGTTTATCCAAGGAACTTAAGGTAGTAATGATGTTCATAACATCATTCGATTCATACATATAAAGCTATCTTATTCGAAGGTTTAAACTTGTAATCACTAGAACATAGTTTAGTTAATTCTAAACTTGTTCGCAAACAAAAGTTAATCCTTCTAACTTGACTTTTAAAATCAACTAAACACATGTTCTATATCTATATGATATGCTAACTTAATGATTTAAAACCTGGAAACACGAAAAACACCGTAAAACCGGATTTACGCCGTCGTAGTAACACCGCGGGCTGTTTTGGGTTAGTTAATTAAAAACTATGATAAACTTTGATTTTAAAGTTGTTATTCTGAGAAAATAATTTTTATTATGAACATGAAACTATATCCAAAAATTATGATTAAACTCAAAGTGGAAGTATGTTTTCTAAAATGGTCATCTAGACGTCGTTCTTTCGACTGAAATGACTACCTTTACAAAAACGACTTGTAACTTATTTTTTCGACTATAAACCTATAACTTTTCTGTTTAGATTCATAAAATAGAGTTCAATATGAAACCATAGCAATTTGATTCACTCAAAACGGATTTAAAATGAAGAAGTTATGGGTAAAACAAGATTGGATAATTTTTCTCATTTTAGCTACGTGAAAATTGGTAACAAATCTATTCTAACCATAACTTAATCAACTTGTATTGTATATTATGTAATCTTGAGATACCATAGACACGTATACAATGTTTCGACCTATCATGTCGACACATCTATATATATTTCGGAACAACCATAGACACTCTATATGTGAATGTTGGAGTTAGCTATACAGGGTTGAGGTTGATTCCAAAATATATATAGTTTGAGTTGTGATCAATACTGAGATACGTATACACTGGGTCGTGGATTGATTCAAGATAATATTTATCGATTTATTTCTGTACATCTAACTGTGGACAATTAGTTGTAGGTTACTAACAAGGACAGCTGACTTAATAAACTTAAAACATCAAAATATATTAAAAGTGTTGTAAATATATTTTGAACATACTTTGATATATATGTATATATTGTTATAGGTTCGTGAATCAACCAGTGGCCAAGTCTTACTTCCCGACGAAGTAAAAATCTGTGAAAGTGAGTTATAGTCCCACTTTTAAAATCTAATATTTTTGGGATGAGAATACATGCAGGTTTTATAAATGATTTACAAAATAGACACAAGTACGTGAAACTACATTCTATGGTTGAATAATCGAAATCGAATAGGCCCCTTTTTATTAAGTCTGGTAATCTAAGAATTAGGGAACAGACACCCTAATTGACGCGAATCCTAAAGATAGATCTATTGGGCCTAACAAACCCCATCCAAAGTACCGGATGCTTTAGTACTTCGAAATTTATATCATATCCGAAGGGTGTCCCGGAATGATGGGGATATTCTTATATATGCATCTTGTTAATGTCGGTTACCAGGTGTTCACCATATGAATGATTTTTATCTCTATGTATGGGATGTGTATTGAAATATGAAATCTTGTGGTCTATTGTTACGATTTGATATATATAGGTTAAACCTATAACTCACCAACATTTTTGTTGACGTTTAAAGCATGTTTATTCTCAGGTGAATATTAAGAGCTTCCGCTGTTGCATACTAAAATAAGGACAAGATTTGGAGTCCATGTTTGTATGATATTGTGTAAAAACTGCATTCAAGAAACTGATTTCGATGTAACATATTTGTATTGTAAACCATTATGTAATGGTCGTGTGTAAACAGGATATTTTAGATTATCATTATTTGATAATCTACGTAAAGCTTTTTAAACCTTTATTTATGAAATAAAGGTTATGGTTTGTTTTAAAAATGAATGCAGTCTTTGAAAAACGTCTCATATAGAGGTCAAAACCTCGCAACGAAATCAATTAATATGGAACGTTTTTAATCAATAAGAATGGGACATTTCATCTATCCCGCTCGAAAACCCGTTTTGAAATAACTCGCTCATGACCTCGTCGTAGTATTTTATGTATAATACTAATAATAATACGAATAATAATACTAATATTAATAATATAAGATTAATAATATTAATCTTTAATAATAATAATAATAATAATAATAATAATAATAATAATAATAATAATAATAATAATAATAATTTATTACGGAGTGTATATTTAGAGAGATAGTTAAAGTGATTCAGGAACCAGTCATCGAATTCGTTTTAAAGACATTTGTTGCACCTAACCCCCATGCACTCGCATGGGGAGTGTGCTTGTATACCATGCACTCGCATGGAGTGCTTCTACAGCTCCTAATCGTTCAATGATTTTTGCCGACACTGATATAATATTATTATATGTATTATATTTAATTTATATAATTATTTATATATTATATTAAATTCACATACATAGTTAATTTGTAAATTTAGTTCCAATGAATTGTGCGTTGTCACTCGACTTATGTCTCGGTTCCGGTTTCTCGAACGACGTTTTGTACGCTTAGAAAATAGCACTTTACGTTTCGTGACTCGTACCCTTGTCAAAATATAAGTTTAAGTTATCAATGAATTATATCACTTGAATGTAACTTGAATGTTCGCGTGTTTTGGTCAATTGCTTCTATAAATCGTCTCCTCACTATTTAATATCATATTATATAAAATCTTTATTACAAGAAAATGAATAAAAATATTTAAGTTACTATTTTCTAATAATATGTTTTATTTCGTTGTAAATTATAATAATAACATTTGAAAATATGTAAGTCTTATTATATCTATTTTGAAATCGTTTAAATAATAGCAAGTATTATTTCGTAACGTTTGCATTTTAAAGCTTAAAATCGATATAACTCATTTATACACAAACGTTTATAAAAACATTTCAATTACATTCAAAATCATTTTTATTGAAAAGGTTATAATAGTAGAAGTTTTTATATCATAAAAATGTTTTTTTTAATGATAAAAGTCTATTATATCGAAAAACGTTTTTGTTCAAGAAAGTAAAATTATATATAAATCGTATCAGGTTTCAAGTTATTAACTGACAGTTTATTCGTGTGTTGTAGGGTTAAGTCCAATGGATAATTATCCATATGAAATCATCTTAACATGACAAATGGTTTTATCTTGTCGACAAACATTATCCCACTTATTTACTCTTCATGACTAAATATTACTAAAGCAAAATTGTTAACCTATTAACAGTCACGAGGAAGAATATTATAAAACATGAATTTTTTTGAAATAAAACAGGGATGTCCACTAATATTTGTCTAGTACTCGATAATTGGCATTTTGTTCTCACTTGTAAATCATTTTACCATTTATTCCGAATATCGTTAAAAAGGAAAAGTTTCCTAAATCAAAGTGGACCTTTCAACAGAGACTCGTAATCATACCACAATGTGTCAGATAACTCAATCATTTGATATTATATTATAATCCCATCGATAAATATATTGAACAATTATGTTCATGTAAAGTGTTATACATTTAAATACTTTGTTAACATTTTCGGTTATAATATATACACATATATATATAATCATATCCATTTAATTAATGATTCGTGAATCGTCGGAATTTGGTCGAGGTTAAATGAATGTATGAACACAGTTTAAAATTCTTGAGATTCAACTTAACAACTTTGCTTATCGTGTCGGAATAATGTAAAGATAAAGTTTAAATTTGGTCAGAAATTTCCGGGTTGTCACAGTACCTACCCGTTAAAGAAATTTCGTCCCCGAAATTTGATCGAGGTCGTCATGACTAACAGTAAGAATGTTATTATGACGAATATAAGATGATACATAGAATTTTATCATGATTAAGAAATACGGATAAAATAATTCGATTTCTCGAAGCGTATGAGTGAAGTTATCGTAAAAGAGTGAAATGAGAAATTATAGATTTGCCTTATCTTTTGATGTCATCACGGTTGATCTCCGGATTAAAGAAATTCTTTGTAATCTATATATAATTTGATTCTTCGGTGATTAAGAAAATTATGATCCTCTTCGATTTAATGCGAGAATCCATCTCGATTTCTCTATCGGATATTTCACTATAAATCCACCTCTTTCGTTTCCTTACAACTCACACCTTCTATTCTTTCTCCCTCAACTCATATTTTAAAGTATTCGTCAATATGCTTCATCCAGTTCTGCTTCTTGATACATTCCTAACTTTCATATCTGTTATTCTTCTTTTTCATCTACCCACCGGAAGAATCTATTTACTTCTACTATACTCTTGGTTTTATATTGTTTTTAGTTCTCCCGTGTCTTTATATTGGTATATGCATTGATATATATGGGTTGTAATTTCTGGGTTGTTGTTGGGCTTTATATCTTCCCTTACATTTCAAAGTCCCTGCTTCTATCTTCTATAATCATTGTCATCCACAGTTAATGCTCCCTTCTATTTGCTGCGATTTATACTCCCATTTCTATTTCGGAGCTTTATTCTTTGGTTTCCTCTTCTTGCGATTAAGCACCGTATGTAATGGTCCAGAATTCGTAGATATGAATTTTGGAATGAACATGGTTAATGTTCTAAGAAGGAAATCGTAATGGCACGATCTTGATTTGTCAAATTACCAGAATATCTGGAAAAATAGAACTATCAAGAAGATATGTTCTTAATGTGTTTAGAGATGAGGTAGAATGTAAGAGTCGTGTAACATGGCACATGATGACGTTATAGTCTGTGAATCATCATGTTTCATTAGAAACTCAACATGACTTAATGTAATATAATCACGTTGATCAAGTGTCATTATATTATACTAACTCATGCTTCAGTTCCCAACACTACTTCAAAAAACATTCTTATTTTAAACTCGAAGGATCCAGAATTTAGAAACTAAAATAGTTTCTTTTATGATGTAATACAGATAACGCGAAGAGATAAATGATTTCAGATAAGAATAGTTATGAAAATATCTTCAGAAATATCGAGGATATTTATAATGAAAGATACGATGATATCTTAGAATTTTTAATATCAGAGGATGATGAAGAATATTGTCCGCAAAGGTTTAGATTCAGGAGCAAGGTATTCATTAGTGACTTCAGTAGATACTGAATCATTTGGATTCTTTGAAGGCAGATTTCGTCTTTGTAATTTGTCCACAGCCTCCTTCATAGTTTGCTCAATCCGTTTTCCAGTTCTAAACCTTCTCTTTTTCTGTGCTTTGCCAACACACTAATCTTTATCATCAAACTTTTTACTGTTAAGGTCTTTTACAGTTTTTGCTGCTTCATCAACATTTTTTTTTTCAAAATTTCGAGAACTAGTTCGCAGTTTAGGGTGTTTTTCAGAAACTTCACATTCGAAGTATGTAAGTCTAGAAGATAGACGTTATATGTACACATATATCTGTTGGCGTAGACATGTTGCGAGATTTCAAAATATTGATTGCTAATTTTCGATGATTCGTATGGCAATTCTCGTTACAATATGCAGATGAGTAAATGATGGGGTTATGATAAATATAATGATCTTTCTGAAAATCAAAGATCAGTGAAGTTGTTGGTAAGTTTATTGCTAATGTGGTGGAACATAAATGGTTCCCCGATAACGATGGCGAGAGGGCAACGTATATATCAAGGTTATAATAAGGCTGTTTCGACTGAAAAGTCGAAGTTGACTTGTTGGAACTGTGTCAAAATTGTCTATTTTTAGAAGGGATTGAAAAGTTATTTTAGCTAATAAATGTCAAAGGGTCTGACACAATTACGTGTTAAATTATTACTTTGATTTTAAGAGTTTTTCAGATACATAACTGTGGGTAACATGTGGTTGGTTCATCATCTCGATTGTTCATTATTTGAAGTGTCTTTAGGAATTTCGAAGGGTTTGAACACAAGTTGTAATCGTTGATATACATATGATGTTCTAGCACGGTTTTGAAATCAAAGTATAGCTTTGAAAGATGTAGGAATCTAAAAGTGATGGTACCGGTTATATCTCGAATTGAATTCTGAGGTTTCAAAATCAGAATATGTAATTGGGTTTGAATGAGTATGGTTATTTTGATTTCTATGAAAGAATGTATATTGTTGTGAAAGTAGGAAGTATAGTTGATAATTTGCTTAATCAAATTCGAAAAATGTAACATATTAATTGTGAATTTATATATCTCTCGGGTATTACCTACCCGTTAAAAATTTTTCACAATTAATATTTTATACAGAGGACTTTTATTACAGTCTTTATGAAAATATATTTGTGTATATTTTCTTTAGATGTAACATAGATTTAATGAGCTAATATTAACTTAAACTCATTTGATTTATGGTTGAAACTAGAATTGAGTAATCCCTAAAACTTTAGAAATTACATAAGTATTTCTTCAATGATATTGAAATTATGAATCCATACTTCGTTATTTGTTGATGCATGATGTTGGTTTTCGTGAAATTCTTGTGAACTTCGCAAGGTACGAATGATGTTATTTGAAAAGTTTCGAGTACATCGATGATGAAAGTGTAGAATCAAACATATATTTGAATAATACACTTGATTTATTATGAATTGGAATTTATTGAATTGAGACAGAGATTGTAGTTAACGATGGTTAAGTTGCGGAAGAAGGACGTACGTTATTGCATATTAGTAATATGAATTAACCGAGTAGTTAAGATTCACACATAATAGCTTAATACGGAGAGATTTATTATGGTTTAAATATATATATATATATATATATATATATATATATATATATATATATATATATATATATATATATATATATATATATATATATATATATATATATATATACATATAAATCCTTCAGTGGAAATGAATTAATACTTCATAACTCGTTGATATGACATACTTGTTGTTGATTTGTAATGATGTCCACGGTGATTCTTGAACTGGCAGAGTTTGTCATATTATAGGTGCTGCTGATTCTGACGATGCTGACGGTACTAACTGTGCTGGTGATGCTAACGGTACTATTGATGCTGTTGGTAAAACAAGTCTAACTTGTAAATCACGCATTATTCTTGTCAGGGTTTCTATTCTTCCTTCTATCATTTTAGTTTATTCACCTAATTTATGGTTAGGGCTAGAATAGATAATCTCTAAGACTTTGGAGATTACATAATCGATGCGGAATGTTTCTCCAATGAAGTTATGAATCAATACTTCATCGGTCATTGTTGTTGGTACTCCTTGTTATATACGGTGCGTATGACGTTGATGTTCGAGGTACAGATTGTGATGTTGAAGTGTGAGATGTGGATGTTGTTGTTGGTGATAATGGTACTGCTGGAGTTGATTATGGTGGTACTGGTTATGCTGCTGGTGCTGCTGTTGGTGTTTGTAACCTTTGCACCATATTCTCCAAAGCCACTATCCGAGCGCGAAGCTCGTTGACTTCTTCTATTACACCGGGGTGATTGTCAGTTCGGACGAGCGGATAAATAAGATCTAGAATTTGGTATAGTATATAATCGTGACGAGATACTCCGGAAATGAGAGAGAAAATGGTGTTTCGGACAGGTTCGCCGGTAAGTGCTTCAGGTTCTTCGCCAAGAGGGCAATGTGGTGGATGGAAAGGATCGCCTTCTTCTTGTCTCCAATGATTAAGGAGGCTACGAACCCATCCCCAATTCATCCAGAATAGATGATGGTTGATTGATTGATCCATTCTAGTCACACTGCTTTCGGAGTTTGAGTGGGATTCCATTTCGAAATCAGAGGGACTTGAACTAATGACAAATTCCATTTCGTACGATTGAATAAAGGATTTTTCGATGTGAAATGATTTTTCGGCTATCGGGTGGTATTCTAATTACATTGAATATCTATATATATAGAGCAAAAGATTTCGTAGATTACGGAGGAATTTATGGAATATGTCAGGCAACGTTTACAGTAACAGATACGCTAAGATATGAATCAGCAGATACGCTAAGATATGAATTTTGTCTATGCACTATTCATGCAATCAATGCAGTAAGATGTGTCTTGACTAAGAATGATAAGCATGTAATTTCCGACATGATATGATATGTAAAAATTTTTGACATGCAGATCAGGTTCAAGTCCAGACCTATTAATGTAACCTAACAACTACTAGGTCGAAGTCCAGACTCACTAATACATCCTAACAACTACCTGTTAGACACACTAATGCAAGAACTGGTTCGCTACGACCACCGCTCTGATACCACAAGTCATATGTGGTGACGCATCCCACCCAGTGCCTTCCCAGCTAACCGCCTGGTGACCACTAAGCGTATCTCAGACACTGATTTTACAGCCCTGCCTCTCGGCAAAGCCAACCATAATCGGACCGCGAGGAGTAAGAGCCAATGCTTCGTCACAGGTAACACTGTGAGTACCTTCCTACGATTAAGCCGACGAGACAGCTTAAACCAGCTCTGATACCACATGAAGCGACCCGTCCTAATCCATAAGGACGAATACAATAATATATGGTTACATTGCGAGGTATTTGACCTCTATATGATAAATTTTACAAACATTGCAACCATTTCATAATATATCCAACTATAAATGACTTAACATTCTTGATGAACTCAACGAATCGAATGCAACATCTTTGAAATATGCCATGAATGACTCCAAGTAATATCTCTAAAATGAGAAAATGCACAGCGGAAGGTTTCTTTCATACCTGAGAATAAACATGCTTAAAAGTGTCAACCAAAAGGTTGGTGAGTTCATAGGTTTATCATAAAACAATAAAATTCATCATTTTGATAGACCACAAGATTCAAATACAGTACACCTATCTCGGGTACGAAACCATTTTTCATAATGCTTAGCAGAGTAGGTTCGTATCCTTTTCTCCCCCGTAGGTTGCTTCGCGATTTTTAAATAATCGTGCACATATCTCGTGCACAAAACTAATACACATAACCTGTGTATGCACAAAACCTGTGTATAAAAATCATTCTCTCGATTGTTCGGTTTTGTGCATACACAGGTTATGTGTATTTGTTTTGTGCACGAGATATGTGCACGATTATTTAAAAATCGCGAGGCAACCTACGGGGGAGAAAAGGATACGAACCTACTCTGCTAAGCATTATGAAAAATGGTTTCGTACACGAGATAGGTGTACTGTATTTGAATCTTGTGGTCTATCAAAATGATATATTTTATTGTTTTATGATAAACCTATGAACTCACCAACCTTTTGGTTGACACTTTAAAGCATGTTTATTCTCAGGTATGAAAGAAATCTTTCGCTGTGCATTTGCTCATTTTAGAGATATTACTTGGAGTCATTCATGACATATTTCAAAAGACGTTGCATTCGAGTCGTTGAGTTCATCAAGAATATTAAGTCATTTATAGTTAGATATATTATGAAATGGTATGCATGCCGTCAACTTTCGATGTAATGAAAGTTTTTCTTTTAAAAACGAATGCAATGTTTGTAAAATATATCATATAGAGGTCAAGTACCTCGCGATGTGACTAAATGTTGATGACTTTGTCTAGATGGATTAGGACGAGGTACGATAGTTGATATCAGAGCGGTGGTCTTAGCGAACCAGGTCTTGCATTAGTGTGTCTAACTGATAGTTGTTAAGATCCATTAGTGAGTCTGGACTTCGACCGTGTCTGCATGTCAAAAGTTTTGCTGATCATTTCGTGTCGAAAATTACCTGCTTATCATTCTTAGGGAATCACTTTCTTATCATTCTTAATCTAGACGCATTTTACTGCATTGATTGCATAAATAGTGTATAGACAAGATTCATATCTTAGCGTATCTGCTAATTCATATCTTAGCGTATCTGTTACTGTAAATTTGCCTGACATATTCCGTAAACTCCACTGTAATCTATGAAATCTTTTGTTCTATATATATATAGATATTCTATGTAATTAGAATACCATCCGATAGCCAGAAATCATATTGAAAAATCCTTTATTCAATCGTACGAAATGGAACTAGCCACTAGTTCAAGTCCCGCGGATTCCGATATGGAGTTTCACTCGAGCTCCGAAGACAGTGTGACCGGAATGAACCAACCAATTAGATATCATCTATTCTGGATGAATTGGAAATGGGTTCGTAGCCTACTTAATTATTGGAGACAAGAAGAAGGGGATCCCTTCCATCCACCATATTTCCCTCTTGACGATGAACCTGAAGCACTTACTGACGAACCTCTCCGAAACACCATTTTCAATCTCATTTCCAGGGTATCTCGACAGGATTATATTCTATCCACAATTCTAAACCTTATTCATTCGCTCGTTTAGACCGAAAATCATCCCGGAAGTGATAGAAGAAGTCAACGAGCTTCACACCCGAGTTGTAGCATTGGAAAATATGGTGCAAAACGTACCAACTTCGGCAACATCATCGGCACCAACAGTACCACCAACATCAATTCCAGTATCACCAACAACCTAAGTTTCAGCATCACACACCTCATCATCTCATTCTGTACCTCGAGCATAATCATCGTTCTACATGACGTTCTACATTATTTATCTTCGTTCAATATGGCAATTATGTAATCTCTAATGTTTTAGAGATTATATATTCTTGTTCTAACGGTAAATTAAATGAGTTTAATATCATATTGACTCATTAAATCCATGATTACATCTGAAGAAAATATATATGTATATATATTTTCATAAAGATTGTAATTGAAAATTCTTTTGTACAAACTGTTAATGATGAATATATTTTAACAGGTAGGTAATACCCGAGGAATATTTAAATTTCACATTAATAAGTTACACCGTACATTCTTTGAAGCTGATTCAACAGCCATTTACTATCCTACTTATACCCATAAATATACATATCAGTTCACCGCAGAATAACCATTTTCTTTCAATTTCATATTTGGATTTTGACATATCAGAATCCAACAAGTGGCATAATGAAGAAAACATTGGACAAAATAAAATTTGTTAGAAACAAACAAAATAACTTTGAGAAATTATTTTAAGAATCCACGCTAACAAAATCCTAGCTGACTGTTCCTAGCTAACTGTTAATTTCGTATTACATTTTACTTATCACAATTTTAATTCTAGAAATTTTATTTATCGTCATTTAATTTCTGTTACTTATTTTACGCACTTTAAATATCGTCGTATAAATCGGGACACATATACAATGTTTTGACATATCATATTGACGTCATCTATATATATTATTTGCAATAACCATAGACACTTTATATGCTGTAATGCTCGAGTTCGCTATACAGGGTTGAGGTTGATTCTTAAATAATATATATACTTTGAGTTGTGATCGAGTCTGAGACATGTATACAATGGGTCACGACATGTATTAATTAATTCTAATATTATATATTAAACTATATATGAATTGTTGAACTACTAATTGTGGACTATTAACTGTGGACTACTAACATTGGAAAGTTAAAATGAATTAAAATATTGATTATAACATATGAAACTAAACATTTTGTTCAAGTATTCCACTTGATTTCATCTTAAACCTCATTTGTATCTTGACGATTACAATCTGCGTTCAAACCTTTCATGATTCTAGAAAACACCTCAATCGAGAGGATGATTCAACCACACGTTATCTATGAGAAGAAGGACTTATGCATATAGTCATGCACCTGGAAAACTTCCGGAACCTAAGTAGAAGTTTAACACAAACCCGTGATCCATTGGCGTTGTTATTACCGAAAACAGCTTTACAATCCCTTTCCAAAATTAGTCAATTTTGTCACAGCTCCAGCAAGTCAACTTCAACTTTTCGTTCGAAACAACCTTATTATAACCTTAATATATATACGTGCTCTTTTATTGTTGCTGGGGAACCTTTTATATTCCACCATATTACCAGCAGACGTACCAGCAACCTCATTGCCCCGTGGCTTAAATCTCTCCGATAAATCACTATATTTATCTATTGAAGTCTTATCATGAACTCATCGACATCTTGTAACAATAGTTGCCATACCAAATACCGAGAAGCAGTAATCATTAATTCTCGAATTTCACATCGTTCCTACGTCAACAGTTATATATATATATATATAACGTATATCTTCTGGACTGATGAATTTCAATTCGGAATCTCTGAATTCCTAAAAAGCACTCTAGCATACGAATCAGATCTCTGAGTTCTGAAAAAGCTGATGAAGCAGCGAAAACTGAAGACTGTTTAAACAGTCAAAAGTTAGATAATAAAGAGCGGCATACTGAAAAAGCTCAAAAGTTTTGATACTGAAAAACGAATTGAGCAAATCATGAAGGAGGCTATGGACAAATCACAAAGACTAAACCTGCCTTCAAAGAATCCAAATGATTCAGTATCTGCTAAAGTCATTAACGAATACCTTGCTCCTAACTCTAAACCTTTACGGACAAATATTCTTCATCATCCTCTGATCTTATATATTCTAAGATATCATCGTATCTTTCATTATAAATATCCTCGATATTTCGGAAGATATTTTTATAACTATTCTTATCTGAAATTATTTATCTCCTCTCGATATCAGTGTTACATCAGAAAGGAAACTATTTTAGTTTCTAAATTTGGAAAAATTCAAACTTAAAATATGAATGTTTTTGAAGTAGTGTTGGGAACTGAAGCATGAGTTAGTATAATATAATGACACTTGATCAACGTGATTATATTACAGTAAGTCATGCTAAGTTTCTAATGGAATGTGATGATTCACAGATTATAACGTCATCATATGCCATGTTACACAACTCTTACATTCTACCTAATCTCCGAACATATCAAGAACATATCTTCCTAATAGTTCTGTGTAGTGACCTGAACTTTTCCATGTTTATATATATTATTTGAACTTAATAATTACATGATTAAGTGTTTCCAACATTTTAAGCAATCAAACTTGTTAAGACGTGATTAATTGAAATAGGTTTCATATAGACAATTGACCACCCAAGTTGGCCGGTGATTCACGAACGTTAAAACTTGTAAAAACTATATGATGACATATATATGGTTATATATATAGTTAACATGATATTATGATAAGTAAGTATCTTATTAGGTATTTTAACAATGAGTTATATACATAAAAATGAGGCTATTGAATTAAGAAACCCGAAAACGATATATATAACGATTATCGTTATAACAACGTCTTACTAAATACATATGAATCATAATAAGATATTGATACACTATGTTTAATCATGATAAATGATAAGTAAACATGTCATTAAGTGTATTAACAATGAACTACATATGTAAAAACAAGACTACTAACTTAATGATTTCGAAACGAGACATATATGTAACGATTATCGTTGTAACAATATTTAACTGTATAGATATGATATTAAGATATTGATGTGCGTAGAGATGTATACAAAATAGTTATATTTTTACCAGGAAATACTATTAAATACGATACAATTTTACACAAGTTATTTATTTATTTATAAAGTGGATATACCTAAACTTTTCTACAACACTATAGGCAGTGTACCTAATCGTAGAGTAGTATAGTTTTTAGTAAGTTCGGTTCGTTCCACAGGGAGACGACTTATTTTACACTATATTTTAAAAAACTATATTTGTACAAAATATATATTTTTATATATAATAATAATATAAAAGGGGGTTTACCGTTTAATGACCGGTTTGTCGATTTTATATTTTAAGTCACAATTAAAACCTAATGAAAAATATAAATGACAATAATTTAAGTGCGTAAAATAAAATGCGATAAGAAATAAGATAAAATTATTATACTTATTTAAACTTCTGTAATCATGATGTTTGACTTTTTGATTTTAATTAATTATCCTGGGTTAATTGTCTTTTATCCTAGATTATTTAATATGTCCATCTGGTTTTTGTCCATAACAGTCCATCAGTCATAAATATAAAGTGCGAGTGTCCTCGTCAAATTATCCTTATATCCTAAGTCAAATATTCCAACTAATTGGGGACTTAAACTATAATTACACCAATTTTTCTTGTATGTAATTCACCCCTGTTTTAAGTCCATTGACTATTAATCCATTCCCGTGTCCGGTTAAATGAACGATTATTAGTACTTATAAATATCCCGCCCATCGTGTCCAATCGAGTGTATATGGCTATTTGTAGGTACGTCCAATTGTAAATCTTTATATTAAATTAACGAACTATCATTCAATTAAACAAATATAAAGCCCATTAATAGCACACAGTATAATTTTCACAAGTGTCGTTCGTTTGTCCAAACCTCAATTATGGTTCAAAGCCCAATTACCCCATCTTTAATATTTAGCCCAACATCATGATTACTTCGATTTAAATAAGTATAATAATAACTTAGTTAGAAGACATTAATTTAAAAAGGAGAACATAACTTACATTGAGTATTTATCGCGTAGCTTTACACATACAGAACTTCGACTTTAAAACCCGTAAAATAACCTTTACATAACCCAAACTAATCTAATATAAAACTAAACTAATATATATATATATTACAGAGGGAGTATTATTATTATTATTGTGTAAAGAACTCGGCCAGAATTCGTTGCATTTATAGGACCTGGCCTGGAATTTTCATCCATGCGATCGCATGGAATTTCTGCCTTCTAGCCATGCGATCGCATGGCCACCCTGGATCTAGCTGTTTTGCTTTGTTTCTAGCTTGTCGACATAATTTAATAAATATATATAATATATATATAATTTATATAATTATATATAAATATATATATTATATTATATTCTTGTGCATAGTAGACTTGTAATTTTAGGTCCGTTGCGTTGCGCGTTGATAGTTGGCTCAGGTCCCGGTTCCGGATTTTCGAACGTCCTTTCGTACTATTTAATATCTTGTACTTTGCGTTTTGCAATTTGTAATTTGCACAAAAAATTATTTTCCTTAACTCCCAAAATCTGCGCAAGTCTTTAACTCACTTTTAGTGGCACTTTTGAGTGCACTATGGCTTTAGTGGCACTTTTCAGACTTTAGTGGCACTTTTTCTTCAATTCTTTAATCTTCGTGCTTTGTCTTCACATTTATTTATTTAAATGATTACAACTTAAAAATAGAATAATTACAACTAAAAACTTTACATATTGGGATGATATTGCTACTAAATATATGTTCATTTGGAGCACTATCAAATATCTCCACACTTGAGCGTTGCTTGTCCTCAAGCAATACAGAACTTGAAATTAAATCACACGAATCACTTCTTTATTCTTCACACTTTATACGTTAGTGATTTTGATACGAAGGTATAAACAATGATAGTAACGATGTGGTTTACAGTCCCACATGACTATAAAAATTTAGATCCTTAAGAAAATTGGATCTTTATGAAAACATTTGATCTTTTGAAAATTCATTCTAGCTTTTATCCTAGATAAGTTTTGTGAAATAACCCTTCACCGGTGTTTGCAAAATGTTTTTGTGGGTTTGGTGGGTTTCAGATTTGAAAATTTTAGCTCAAAACTTACGGTTTTGTGTCACCCACTTGCTAATCTTGTATTAGGAAAGCAACACGTCCAGTATACTTGCTCCTTATATTACCTTTCGGTAAACTACCGTGCGGTTGTAAAGGAAAGCGTTGAACAAGCAACTGTTAAGGCGATGTCTAATGACATGCAGATGTTCATGGTCTACAACGTGTCGGATGCAATTACTATCCTTTGTAGGAGCAATAGTAAAGATCACCCTATAATTTTTCGGTCTGGCACAAGGTCCTGTCTTCGACCATGCTATGCAACCACCGTTCTTACGGTTGACACCCGATTTGGTTCAGGTGACCTAATGAATTCCAGGTGAATTCCTAGGATTTTACGTTCAATGGTAATGAACGCATTGAAAATAGGTTTTCAGAAAACAAATCGGTTTTAATTTGATCAAAATATTTTCTCGTTCAAGCTTGAGTTTAGATTTCATCGAATTCCATGAGTTTGTAATTCTCAATCTTTAAAGTCAATCTCAAGGATTGAGTAATATCAGGCTTAAATGCTGACTTTTTAATCTTTAAGGAGATTATCCTTTCTGGGGGTCTGATTCATTAGTCTTATCAAGCTAATTTGCACGGCGCCCTCCCCATTTTACGAGACATATTCTCTCATCGTTAGGATAAGTCTGACCACATGGCAACCCTATTTGATTCTGATGTCCGTAGATTTCCTGCTGATTTTAGAGATGACTTTTCTAGATTTTTTGTCAACCTACAGCTGGTCTGGACGACAACTTCCTGACCTAAATCAAGAAGCGCGTGTCTTTTTCTGAAGACTTTACTTCATTTTAATGATGGAATTGATTCATCGTGTAGATCCATCTTTTCTTTCAATTGTATTACAATAAAAGGGTAAAACAATTAACTTAGTCCAAAATAGAAGTACCTGCAATAACTTTACAGAAACATGTGATAGATAGATTTTTTTTAATTGAATAACTTGGTACATTCTCCCCACACTTGGCTTTTTCTTTGCCTTTTTATTCTCCTTTATTACATTTTAAATGAATTCAAGCGTTTTAGGTTGTTTCTCAATTTATGTCCTTTCTGAGGTAACAATAATTTCGGTATTATCACCTAGTTTTATCGTTCATAAATATGTATAAACATGATTTTGAATTCATTTAGTTGAAAATTTTTAAAATTTTCACAATATTTAGAAAATAAGACAAGTATAAACCCGAGAGAATTTATAACCCTTCTCCACACTTGAGATCATGCAATGCCCTCATTTGCATGAAATCAGACTATATTTATAAATTCATTAGGGTGATTTGTGTAGAAAAGTGATTAAAAATACCCAGTTTGTAATTGCAAAGCTCGTTTAATGATAGATGGTGTGCCTCATCGTTCATTCCTTTTGTTGTTTTATCACACATGTTTTTCTTCAAAAACGGTTGCTTTTCTGAACTATTTGTTAATTTTTGAAAATGCGTATTTTACCCTAACTTATCATGTATGTTCATTAACGAGTTATGCACTAACCCGAACCCCTAATTTAACGTTAAGTGGGGTTAGACTTCCCCATACTTAGCTGACGACATGTGAAGTCGGTAAAATAAGTTCCACGAATTAAAATAGTGAGCCAGTTATTTACATCTCGGGTGGTATAAAATATATCAATGGGTTTAAAGTTTAGACCCACTCGATCGTCACTACTTAATTCTTTTTTAAGTGTAACTTTTAGTAAATGGATATGTCTCTTTTCTGATTCTTGGTAAAATGGATCAATATACACCGACATACATATTTCTATAGGGTGGACAATTTCTAACATTTCCTTTTGTTCATTCTTGGGATCAAAGTTTTCACCTCTATTACCCAATTGGGTGAAATTCGAGGTGTCAATATCTATTACATCTTGTAGTTCATCTTTGGTAGATGACTCGTCTATTGAGAATATTGGGTTGGAAGGTTGTGGAATGGTGAATTTCGGGATCGAAGCAAATTCTTCTTCATTAATGGTACTTATCGGTCCCACCATTTTGGTCTCGGGTGTGATGACCCGGAAATTTTCGACCAAATTTAAACTTTAATCTTTATATGATTCCGACACGATAAGCAAAATCTGTAATGTTGAGTCTCGAAAGTTTGAAATCTATATTCATGTAATCAATCACCCTTTGACTATACTTGACGATTCACGAACAATTAATTGTAAATGAATAGGTGTGTATATATATATATATATATATATATATATATATATATATATATATATATATATATATATATATATATATATATATATATATATATATATATATATAGTTATAAATATTATTATAAGAATGAATAAATATTATAATTTAGTTGTAATTTAAATGTCATTAGTTATTATGATTTAAAATATCATTATTAATATCATTATTAATAATTATCATTATCCATGTTATTAATATTATTTATTCATCATCATTATTAAATTAAAATAAGTATTATTATAAAACTATCATTTATATTTTTATTTCTAATATTATCATTATTAAAAATTATGATTTTTGTATTAATACAAGTATTAATAATATCAGTATTATTTTGATATTATTATCATTATTAGTATCTTTATTATAAATTCTATTATTATTACCAATTTATTTACAAGTATTATAATTAACTATACATTTATTAAATACTAATATTATGTTTAAAGAATTAGATACAGGATCAAATATTGTTACACATCACAATCTATTAATTTTTTTCTTTCTTCTTGATTGATATTCCTGTCTGATTACTTCCTATACATCCATATCACTCGTACAAATCCGTTAGCTGTCCCTATCTTCTTTATATTTTTTTGTTGTCTTCTCTTTGGCTGGAATAAGATTGTCGACTGCAACCAATGTATACAACAAACAATCAATTTTGTTACTGCGTAACTCAAACAAATCCCTTATTATGATTCCTTATCTCTTCTATTTAACTTACATATATACTGTAATATATATACATGCGTAATTTGAGACCTATACACAT
Organism: Rutidosis leptorrhynchoides; assembly: GCF_046630445.1. Taxonomy (NCBI): domain Eukaryota; kingdom Viridiplantae; phylum Streptophyta; class Magnoliopsida; order Asterales; family Asteraceae; genus Rutidosis; species Rutidosis leptorrhynchoides. The sequence goes on from NC_092335.1 coordinate 218,704,090, forward strand.
ACATGACTGAAACAGCCACCATCCTATAATCATCATTCTTGTTTTAAGAAACTCTTGAATCATCACTTTCAAACTTGCACAAAACTCACATCATCTAATACCATAATCGAACCCATGATAACCTCCACGGCTACTACGTTTGTCTTTCTGTTTTGTCATGAATAAATCATCACCAACATGATTCCTTTTGTTTCCCTATCATTCGAAATCTACTCCAACCAAACCCATTATCTGCTGCAACTACTATCATCCTATCATCCTGTCTTCAGTGAAACCACACCGGAACACCAACACAAGTACGTATACAACCAAACCCACCACCATTATTCATCATTCTCCAACTCTTTTAATTCTTGTAATCGAATAACCACAACCACTGCCACCTTTATGACCTCCTTCATTAACATAAACAACACCACTCTCCTTCTTCACTAGCTCATATATCTCACTCTCTCCTCTCTCTCTCCCTCTCTAAATTAATTCGTGAACTTAAGGTAACCAAACATCTCATTTTATTTATTCGTTTTTTGTTGGATGGGAGCCAACCCAACTGCCGTTCACTCTTATGATTATGGTGATATTTATGTTGGGTATCTAAATATTGCATCTTTTCAAGTTCCCCACACAAATTATTTAAAGGCTACACACCATAGATAATACATGATTTGATTTTTAGTGGAATGATAATGATATGGTAGGGTCTGCAAGTGGGAGACGGATCCAAGGTTGAGAAAGATCAGATTGTTTGTTTATTACTATCGAACTATACATCATTCATTAGCTGGGCCGATTGAAGCAATGTGGAATGTATGATTGTTAGAATTTGGCTTGAAACTAAACTTTTAGGCTTTTGATTTCAGCATGGGCCAAAGTCTTTTAAGTGTTGTTGGATCTTAAAACTACTGTATCATCTGATTCATTCATATCCATCCTCGACTTATTTTTTTTCTTTATGATGATGCTGATTACGGTTGTGATGAAATTAAGAACATTGATGATGGTTACGGAATTATGAAATTGGTAATGATAGATAATGATTAGATGATTATTAGGGTTATGATCTTACGATAATGAATTAGTTATAATCGAGATAATAGTAACGATGATGATATGATAACGAGGATAGAATTTTGAAGACGATCACAGTTATGATCGTGATAATTAAGATTAGTGATTCTAAGAGGACAATAAAAGAACACGAGATAAAATGATGAAGGAAGGTATTGAATATATGATGATGATGATGAAGCTATTAGTGATAATTCGTTAGGATTGGTTAGAATTAAGAGGACTGTTATGATTATGATACCCGATAATTATATAGTGTTGATTATGATTGATGGTGATGATAATGAAAATCCTAGTAAATAGATGAGGAAGAAGAAAGGGAAAACATTTAACAAGATAAATAAATTTAAGTATGGTTTTAATCAGGAAAAATGTATCAGCACAGATGGTTAGAGGGTTATGTTGGGTACCAAGAGGTCTCAGGTTCGAACCTGGGCAGTAGCGAGTTCTTTTTAAAAGCTATTTTCTTCAAGGTAGTCATTTTATTATTATTATTATTATTATTATTATTATTATTATTATTATTATTATTATTATTATTATTATTATTATTATTATTATTATTATTATTATTATTATTATTATTATTATTATTACTATTATTATTATTATTATTATTATTATTATTATGATTGTTATTGTTATTGTTATGTATTATTAATTATTAATTCAAGTATTGTTATTATTATTATTATTATTTGCATTATTATTTAGAAAGTATTAGTATTAACATTATTATTTTTATAAGAATTATTATTATTGTTAATATTATTGTTAATATTAGTTATTATTATTATTATTATCATAACACTAACTACAATTATAATTATTACTAACAAAAGTATTCTATTAAGATTACCACAAATAATAATATCATCATAAGTATTAGTATTATCACTATCAACATTTCAAATATTAGTTTAGTATTACTAATGTAATGTTTTAACAAACAAATGAAAATATATATATTATTAATATAAAAGGATATAACTAATAAGGCTACATATTTACGTGTTCGATTACAATTATGTATATTAATAAATATACAAATGATATAGGTTCGTGAATCCGAGGCCAACCCTGCATTATTCAGTTGTTCAATATTGTTATACGTATTTTTACTACAAAATACAATAGGTGAGTTTCATTTGCTACCTTTTTAAATGCTTTTGCAATATATATTTTTGGGACTGAGAATACATGCGCTTTTATAAATGTTTGACGCAATAGACACAAGTATCTTAACTGCATTCTATGATAGAATTATCTGGGATTGGGGTTGAATATTATGACACTCATTAGTCCCCGGTTTCCCTTAGAGCGTATGATCTCCGAGCCGGGTGGATGGTTTATTATCTATGACATTTTGGCACCGGTTGTCCTATATTTTATAAACATGTGTTCAGCCGTGGGGTATAAATACCGGCACAGAGGTTCTATATTTTGAAGGCACATGTATTCAGCCGTGGGGTGAAAGACCGTCACAGATGGTTACTATTATATTTTGAATCCTCACCAGGTGTTCTTCATATGAAAGATATTTTTTTTGTGCAGTTGGAATGGGACTTCTGCACGTTTTATAATATTTAAAAATCTTATGGTATATTAAAATGATGAAAATGAAATGATTACTATAAACTAATGAACTCACCAACCTTTTGGTTGACACTTGAAAGCATGATTATTCTCAGGTTTGAAAGAAATCTTCCGCTGTGCATTAGCTCATTTTAAGGATATTACTTGGAGTCATTCATGACATATTTCAAAAGACGTTGCATTCGAGTCGTTGAAGTTCATTAGAGATTATTATTAAGTAAATGACAGATTAGGTCATTTATAGTTTGGATATTATGAAATGGTATGCATACCTGTCAACTTTCGATGAAATGAAAGTTTGCCTTTTAAAAACGAATGCAATGTTTGTGAAAATGTATCATATAGAGGTCAAATACCTCGCGATGTAATCATATGTAATGTTCTCGTCCATATGGATTTGGTCGGGGCATCACAGGTGGTATCAGAGCGGTGGTCTTAGCGAACCAAGTCGACATTAGTGTGTCTAACTTGGAGTTGTTAGGATGCATTAGTGAAGTCTGGACTTCGACCTAGTAGTTGTTAGGTTATATTAATAAGTCTGGACTTCAACCTGGTCCGCATGTCAAAAATTTTGCTTATCATTCTTGTCAAAAATTAACTGCTTACCATTCTTAGTCTAAACACATCTTACTGCATTGACTGCATGAATAGTGTATAGAAAAAAAATTCATATCTTAGCATATCTGCTAATCCATATCTCAGCGTATCTGTTACCATAAACTTTGCCTGATATATTTCGTAAATTCCTCCGTAATCTACAAAATATTTTGTTATATATATATATAGATATTCTATGTAATTAGAATATCAGCCGATATCCGAAAATTATTTCATATCGAAAAATCCTTTATTCAATCATACGCAATGGAACTCACCACTAGTTCAAGTCCCTCGGATTCCGATATGGAGTCCCACTCCAGCTCCGAAAGCAGCATCACCAGAATGAATCAATCAATCAGCCATCCCCAATTCATCTCATCTGATGGGTTCGTAGTCTACTCAATCATTGGAGATAAGGAGAAGGCGATCCTTTCCACCAACCAAATTCACCTCTTGGCGATGAACCTGAAGCACTTACCGGTGAACCTATTAGAAACACCAGTGTCACCCTCATCTTATCGAATATCTCACTATGATTAGATTCTATCTAAAATTTTAAACCTTATTCATTCGTTTGTTACGACCGACAATCATCCCGGAATAATATAATAAATCAACGAACTTCGCGCTCGAGTGATCAATGTGGAGAATATCGTGCAAAACTTACCAGCTTCAGCAACATCAACAGCACCATCATCACCAACAACATTCGCATCCCAAGCCTCAATTTCACAATCTGTTCCACGAACATCAACATCATACGCACCATGGATACCAAGGAGTATCAACAGCAATTAACAATGAAGTATTGAACCATAACTTCATTAATATTCTGCGAATAATATGTGGATCCTAATATAATGATGAAGTATTAGACTATAACTTCATTAATATTCTGCGAAGAATATGTGGATCCTAATTAATAAACGATGAAGTATTGATCCATAACTTCATTAATATTCTGCGAAGAATATGTGGATCCTAATATAATGATGAAGTATTGGACCATAACTTCATTAATATTCTGCGAAGAATATGTGGATCCTAATAAATAAACGATGAAGTATTGATCCATAACTTCATTAATATTCTGCGAAGAATATGTGGTTCCTAATAGTTTTAGAGATTACTTATTCTAGCTCAAATTGAAAATCAAATGAGTCTAATATTATATTGACTCATTAAATCCATAATTACATCTGAAGAAAATATATATGTATATATATTTTCATAAAGATTGTGATTAAAAATTCTTTCGTACAAACTGTTAATGATGAAAATATTTTAACGGGTAGGTAAGACCCGAGAAAAATTTAATATTTTACATTAATAAGTTACATTGTACATTCTTCAAATCTGATTCAATAGTCATTTCCTATCCTACTTACATCCATAGGTATATGAATCCGTTCACCACAGAATAACCATTTCCATTCAAATTTCATATTTGGATTTTGACCTATCAGAATCCAACAAGTGGCATAATGAAGAAAAACATTTGACGGAATAAAATTTGTTAGAAACAAACAAATTAACTATGAGAAATTGTGTTAAGAATCCACACTAACAAAATCCTAGCTAACTGTTCCTAGCTAACTGTGGACTAATCAACTGAGGACTACCAATAGTGGACAATTAAAATGAATTAAAATATTGATTATAACATATGAAACTAAACAATACTTCAAGTTGCCACTTGATTTGCATCTTAAACCTCATTTGCATTTTGAAGATTACAATCTGCGTTTAAACCTTTCGTGATTCTTGAAAACACCTCAATCGGGGGGATGAACCAACCGCACTTCATCTATGGAAGAAAAGATTGATGCATATAGTTATGCACCTGAAAACACTCGGAACTTGAGTAAACGTTTAACACGTATCTGTGATAGCTCCTTTGGCGTTGTTATTATCGAAAATAATGTTGCAATCCTTTTTCAAATTAGCCAATTTTGTCACAGCTTCAACAAGTCAACCTCGACTTTTCGTTCGAAACAACCTTATTATAACCTTGATATATACGTTGTCTTTTCATCATCGTTACCGAAGAACCATTTATATCTCACCTAATTAGCAGTAAACTTACCAACAGCTTCATTGATCTTTGACTTTCCGAAAATCATTATAACTATCAAAACCCTATCATATATCCATCTACATCTTGTAACAATAATTTCCATACCAACAATCGGGAATCATCAATCATTAATCTCAAATCTCACAAGCGTTTTCACTTCAACAGTTATATATACATATAACGTGTAATTCCTGGAACTTTTGATCTTCAATTCTGATATTCTGAACAGCACTCAGTCTACAAATCAATACATTGAACTTTGAAAAAGCTGAATGAAGCAGCAGAAACTGTAGGCAACCTTAAACGACCTTAATCATCGGAAGTTGATGATAAAGAATTGTATGTTGGCAAAGCTCAGAAAAAGTTTGAAACTGAAAAACTGATTGAGCAACCGATGAAGGAAGCCGTGGATAAATCACAAAGAATAAGTTTGACTTCAAAGAATCTAAATGATTCAGTACCTGCTAAAGTCATTAACGAATACCTTGCTTTTGACTCCAAACTCTTGCGGACAAATTTTCTTCATCATCCTTCGATATTAGAAATTCCAAGATATCATCGTATCTTTCATTATAAATATCCTCCATATTTCTGAAGATATTTTCATAACTATTCTTATCTGAAATCATTAATCTCTTCGTGCTATCAATGTTACATCATATAGCAACTGTTAGTTTCTATATTCTGTAAACTTTCAAGCTTAAAATATGAATGTTATTGAAGTAATGTTGGGAACTGATGCATGAGTTAGTATAATATAATGACACTTGATCAACGTGATTATATTACAGTAAGTCATGCTGAGTTTCTAATGAAACGTGACGATTCTCAGTACCATCATCATGTGCCATTTACACGACTCTTACATTCTACCCAATCTCTAAACATATTAAGAACATATCTCATTGATAGTTCTATCTTTTCGGATATTCTGGTAATTTGTCAAATCAAGATCGTGCCATTACGATTTCTTCCTTAAGAACATTAATTATGTTCATTTCAAAATCCATACCCACGAATTCCGGATCATTATTCGCTTGACTTGAAGTCGGGAAGAGGAAACAAAAGTATGGAACCCTTGAAAATAAAAGAAAATATAAAGCTCGACAACAACACATAAATTACAAACTGTGCATATCAATACGTATTGCCACGTAAAGACACGGGAAAATTAATAACACTATAACCCCAAGATAATAGTAGAAGTAAATAAAATCCTCCGGTGGTAGATGAAAAAGAAGAATGACAGATATAAAAGTTAAGAGGATATTAAGGATCAGAACGGGATGGAGCATATTGACGAATGTTTTAAAGTATGAGTTGAGGGAGGAAGAATAGAAGGTGTGAGTTTTAAGGAAACGATGGGGGTGGATTTATAGTAAGATATCCAACAGAGCAATCAAAACAGATGATCGCATTTAAAACGGATCCTAATTCCCTTGATTACCGAAGAATCAAATCTTAGTACGAAGATTTTCTCCAAATCTCTTGAACTTGGAAAATCAACCCTATCTACGTCAAAAGATTTGACGAATCTCTATTTTTTCATTTAGCTCTTTTACGATAGCTTCACTCATACGCTTCGAGAAATCGAATTATTTTATTCGTATTTCTTAATCATGATAAAACTCAATGTATCAACTTATATTCGTCATAATAATATTCTTACTGTTAGCCATGACGCCCTCTACCAAATTTCGGGACAAAATTTCTTTTAACGGGTAGGTACTGTGATGACCCGGAAATTTTCGACCAAATTTAAACTTTAATCTTTATATGATTCCGACACCATAAGCAAAATCTGTAATGTTGAGTCTCAAAAGTTTGAAATCTATATTCATGTAATCAATCACCCTTTGACTATACTTGACGATTCACGAACAATTAATTGTAAATGAATAGGTGTGTATATATATATATATATATATATATATATATATATATATATATATATATATATATATATATATATATATAGTTATAAATATTATTATAAGAATGAATAAATATTATAATTTAGTTGTAATTTAAATGTCATTAGTTATTATGATTTAAAATATCATTATTAATATCATTATTAATAATTATCATTATCCATGTTATTAATATTATTTATTCATCATCATTATTAAATTAAAATAAGTAATATTATAAAACTATCATTTATATTTTTATTTCTAATATTATCATTATTAAAAATTATGATTTTTGTATTAATAATATTAGTATTATTTTTGATATTATTATCATTATTAGTATCTTTATTATAAATTCTATTATTATTACCAATTTATTTACAAGTATTATAATTAACTATACATTTATTAAATACTAATATTATGTTTAAAGAATCAGATACATGATCAAATATTGTTACACATCACAATCTGTTAATTTTTTTCTTTCTTCTTGATTGATATTCCTGTCTGATTACTTCCTATACATCCATATCACTCGTACAAATCCGTTAGCTGTCCCTATCTTCTTTATATTTTTTTGTTGTCTTCTCTTTGGCTGGAATAAGATTGTCGACTACAACCAATCTATACAACAAACAATCAATTTTGTTACCGCGTAACTCAAGCAAATCCCTTATTATGATTCCTTATCTCTTCTATTTAACTTACATATATACTGTAATATATATACATGCGTAATTTGAGACCTATACACATACATGACTGAAACAGCCACCATCCTATAATCATCATTCTTGTTTTAAGAAACTCTTGAATCATCACTTTCAAACTTGCACAAAACTCACATCATCTAATACCATAATCGAACCCATGATAACCTCCACGGCTACTACGTTTGTCTTTCTGTTTTGTCATGAATAAATCATCACCAACATGATTCCTTTTGTTTCCCTATCATTCGAAATCTACTCCAACCAAACCCATTATCTGCTGCAACTACTATCATCCTATCATCCTGTCTTCAGTGAAACCACACCGGAACACCAACACAAGTACGTATACAACCAAACCCACCACCATTATTCATCATTCTCCAACTCTTTTAATTCTTGTAATCGAATAACCACAACCACCGCCACCTATATGACCTCCTTCATTAACATAAACAACACCACTCTCCTTCTTCACTAGCTCATATATCTCACTCTCTCCTCTCTCTCTCTCTAAATTAATTCGTGAACTTAAGGTAACCAAACATCTCATTTTTTTTATTCGTTTCTGTTGGATGGGAGCCAACCCAACTGCCATTCACTCTTATGATTATGGTGATATTTATGTTGGGTATCTAAATATTGCATCTTTTCAAGTTCCCCACACAAATTATTTAAAGGCTACACACCATATATAATACATGATTTGATTTTTAGTAGAATGATAATGATATGGTAGGGTCTGCAAGTGGGAGACGGATCCAAGGTTGAGAAAGATCAGATTGTTTGTTTATTACTATCGAGCTGTACATCATTCATTAGCTGGGCCGATTGAAGCAATGTGGAATGTATGATTGTTAGAACTTGGGCTTGAAACTAAACTTTTAGGCTTTTGATTTCAGCATGGGCCAAAGTCTTTTAAGTGTTGTTGGATCTTAAAACTACTGTATCATCTGATTCATTCATATCCATCCTCGACTTATTTTTTTTTTCTTTATGATGATGCTGATTACGGTTGTGATGAAATTAAGAACATTGATGATGGTTACAGAATTATGAAATTGCTAATGATAGATAATGATTAGATGATTATTAGGGTTATGATCTTACGATAATGAATTAGTTATAATCGAGATAATAGTAACGATGATGATATGATAACGAGGATAGAATTTTGAAGACGATCACAGTTATGATCATGATAAATAAGATTAGTGATTCTAAGAGGACAATAAAAGAACACGAGATAAATTGATGAAGGAAGGTATTGAATATACGATGATGATGATGAAGCAATTAGTGATAATTCGTTAGGATTGGTTAGAATTAAGAGGACTGTTATGATTATGATACCCGATAATTATATAGTGTTGATTATGATTGATGGTGATGATAATGATAATGAAAATCCTAGTAAATAGATGAGGAAGAAGAAAGGGGAAACAGTTAACAAGATAAATAAATTTAAGTATGGTTTTAATCAGGAAAAATGTATCAGCACAGATGGTTAGAGGGTTATGTTGGGTACCAAGAGGTCTTAGGTTCGAACCTGGGCAGTGGCGCATTCTTTTTAAAAGCCATTTTCTTCAAGGTAGTCATTATTATTATTATTATTATTATTATTATTATTATTATTATTATTATTATTATTATTATTATTATTATTATTATTATTATTATTATTATTATTATTATTATTATTATTATTATTATTATTATGATTGTTGTTGTTATTGTTATGTATTATTAATTATTAATTCAAGTATTGTTATTATTATTATTATTAGCATTATTATTTAGAAAGTATTAGTATTAACATTATTATTTTTATAAGAATTATTATTATTGTTAATATTATTGTTAATATTAGTTATTATTATTATTATTATCATAACACTAACTACAATTATAATTATTACTAACAAAAGTATTCTATTAAGATTACCACGAATAATAATATCATCATAATTATTAGTATTATCACTATCAACATTTCAAATATTAATTTAGTATTACTAATGTACTGTTTTAACAAACAAATGAAAATATATATATTATTAATATAAAAGGATATAACTAATAAGGCTACATATTTACGTGTTCGATTACAATTATGTATATTAATAAATATACAAATGATATAGGTTCGTGAATCCGAGGCCAACCCTGCATTATTCAGTTGTTCAATATTGTTATACGTATTTTTACTACAAAATACAATAGGTGAGTTTCATTTGCTCCCTTTTTAAATGCTTTTGCAATATATATTTTTAGGACTGAGAATACATGCGCTTCTATAAATGTTTGACGCAATAGACACAAGTATCTTAACTGCATTCTATGATAGAATTATCTGGGATTGGGGTTGATTATTATGACACGCATTAGTCCCCGGTTTCCGTTAGAGCGTATGATCTCCGAGCCGGGTGGATGGTTTATTATTTATGACATTTTGGCACCGGTTGTCCTATATTTTATAAACATGTGTTCAGCCGTGGGGTGTAAAGACCGGCACAGAGGTTCTATATTTTGAAGGCACATGTATTCAGCCGTGGGGTGAAAGACCGACACAGATGGTTACTATTATATTTTGAATCCTCACCAGGTGTTCTTCATATGAAAGATATTTTTTTGTGCAGTTGGAATGGGACTTCTGCACATTTTATAATATTTAAAAATCTTGTGGTCTATTAAAATGATGAAAATGAAATGATTACTATAAACTAATGAACTCACCAACCTTTTGGTTGACACTTGAAAGCATGTTTATTCTCAGGTTTGAAAGAAATCTCCCGCTGTGCATTAGCTCATTTTAAGGATATTACTTGGATTCATTCATGACATATTTCAAAAGACGTTGCATTCGAGTCGTTGAAGTTCATTAGAGATTATTATTAAGTAAATGACAGATTAGGTCATTTATAGTTTGGATATTATGAAATGGTATGCATACCTGTCAACTTTTGATGAAATGAAAGTTTGCCTTTTAAAAATGAATGCAATGTTTGTAAAAATGTATCATATAGAGGTCAAATACCTCGCGATGTAATCATATGTAATGTTCTCGTCCATATGGATTTGGTCGGGGCATCACATCGGGGATAAAATTTTCAACGTTATCGTTTTCCCAAGAGTACCAATTTGTCACCCTTACTTCTTCTTCATCCATTGATGGATCGATGATTTCGTCGGTAGAGGCTAATGTGTCGATATGTTGTGAAATTGGTAAAGCTGAATAAAAAGTATCATTGGGATAATTGGTGATTTCGGAGCTCTCGAATTCATCAAAATTCGATGATATGAGATTTTCTTGCACAATACTCCTCAGATCAACAGGTGTGTAATCTGATAGAGTTTCAGCTTGCCGATTTACAAACACTCTCATTTGTTTATTATGAGCATCGAGTTCTTCGAGTTTGATTTTCATATTGTCTAAAAGATTTTCAGACACATAATTTTCCTTGTCTTCTGGTTGTTGAGTTTGGAAATATTCTTGGGAATAATCCCAATTTGAATTGTATTCTTCATAATCGTTCCATTCAGGTTCCGTGGGTGCGTAATTTTCCATAGGAACGTAATAAAAACATTCCCATATTGAGTGATAATCTCTACAGATTTCACAACCAGTTATTGTTTCATCATTCGTGATCCAAGATTGACCGAATGAATTTTCATCAACACTCGTTTGAGAGTATTGATTTAATTGATTTCGCATGTCAGAAAGAGTTTCCAACATATTCTCAAAATTTTCCATAATACACTTTTTACCAAATTTTAGCTACAATGTGGTGCATTTACTAATTATCCTATTAGTTATAAAACTAAAAATTATATAAGTTATCAAATTAATAGACTTTTCTGCTTTTGCCCACGTTTCGAATAGCCAATAGATGCAGCAGGTAGCCAGAACCCTTTAAATCAGAAGCCCACAACTCGCCACTAACAAATCCAACTATTACTACGAACCAGAAAATTTTGGATGTCTTCAATTTAACCGCTTAAAATAATTTTTTTGTTAAAATTTAAAGAAATTTTAGAGAAGAAATAGAAAAAAATCTAAGTCCTAAAAACTAGAGCGTCGAGAAATAAGAAAGAAAAAGAGCGCGTCGAAAAACGTCGAAAAATAAAAGGTCGAAAAATAAGCGTCGAAAAATAAAAGTCTAAAAACTAAATATTAAAAGTTACGTCTAAAGGTATTAAAGCTTAAAGGAATTCTATATCCAAAACGGTAATAACATAAAAAGTACTAAAATCTTAAAATGGCGTCGCAAAATTCTAAAGCACCTAAATCTTAATCTAAAGAAAAAGCACTTAAGGGATTTTATGGCAAAGCCTAAGAATCTAGAAGTATAAAAATAACTACTGCAAAACTAAACTTAAAACTAATTATAAACAACAAATATAAAAATTACAAATTAAGCGATATAAATATACAATTTATAAAAAGAAACTAAAAATGATAAAATTAATTTTTATAAAAATATTATTTTTATATTATTATTATATAAAAATATTAATCTATATTATTAATAAAAATATTGAAACTTAATATTACTAATTATATATTAAAACTAAATACAAATTAATAATATTTAAATTAAAACCCTAATTAAATTAAATAATAATAATAATTAAAACCCTACGTAATTAATGCATCAAGTCAGGCCTGTCAGACACCCCATGCGATCGCTTGGGGTTTTGGCTTTTAATCCATGCGATCGCATGGAACAGGAGTCCAGGTTTTTTTTTAATTTTATATTGTTTTTCTAAAAATTATATACAATTATATTTTTACAAATATATATTAAAAATATAGCGTTTTGCCGAGTTCCCGGCAGCGGCGCCAAAAACTTGATGTGCGTAGGGGTGTATACAAAATAGTTATATTTTTACCAGGAAATACTATTAAATACGATACAATTTTACACAAGTTATTTATTTATTTATAAAGTGGATATACCTAAACTTTTCTACAACACTATAGGCACTGTACCTAATCGTAGATTAGTATAGTTTTTAGTAAGTCCAGTTCGTTCCACAGGGAGACGACTTATTTTACACTATATTTTAAAAAACTATATTTGTACAAAATATATATTTTTATATATAATAATAATATAAAAGGGGGTTTACAGTTTAATGACCGGTTTGTCGATTTTACATTTTAAGTCACAATTAAAACCTAATGAAAAATATAAATGACAATAATTTAAGTACGTAAAATAAAATGCGATAAGAAATAAGATAAAATTATTATACTTATTTAAACTTCCGTAATCATGATGTTTGACTTTTTGATTTTAATTAATTATCCTGGGTTAATTGTCTTTTGTCCTGGATTATTTAGTATGTCCATCTGGTTTTTGTCCATAACAGTCCATCAGTCATAAATATAAAGTGCGAGTGTCCTCGTCAAATTATCCTTATATCCGAAGTCAAATATTCCAACTAATTGGGGACTTAAACTATAATTACACCAATTTTCCTTGTATGTAATTCACCCCTGTTTTAATAAGTCAATTGACTATTAATCCATTCCCGTGTCCAGTTAAATGAACGATTATTAGTACTTATAAATATCCCGCCCATCGTGGCCGATCGAGTGTATATGGCTATTTATAGGTACGTCCAATTGTAAATATTTATATTAAATTAACGAACTATCATTCAATTAAACAAATATAAAGCCCATTAATAGCCCACAGTCTAATTTCCACAAGTGTCGTTCTTTTGTCCAAACCCCAATTATGGTACAAAGCCCAATTACCCCATCTTTAATATTTAGCCCAACATCATGATTACTTCAATTTAAATAAGCATAATAATAACTTAGTTACAAGACATTAATTTAAAAAGGAGAACATAACTTACATTGAGTATTTGTCGCGTAGCTTTACACATACAGAACTTCGACTTTAAAACCCGTAAAATAACCTTTACATAACCCAAACTAATCTAATATAAAACTAAACTAATATATATATATATATATATATATATATATATATATATATATATATATATATATATATATATATATATATATATATATATATATATATATATATATATATATATATATATATATATATATATATATATATTACAGAGGGAGTATTATTATTATTGTGTAAAGAACTCGGCCAGAATTCGTTGCATTTATAGGACCTGGCCTGGAATTTTCATCCATACGATCGCATGGAATTTCTGCCTTCTGGCCATGCGATCGCATGGCCACCCTGGATCTAGCTGTTTTGCTTTGTTTCTAGCTTGTCGACATAATTTAATAAATATATATAATATATATATAATTTATATAATTATATATATTATATTATATTCTTGTGCATAGTAGACTTGTAATTTTAGGTCCGTTGCGTCGCGCGTTGATAGTTGGCTCAGGTCCCGGTTCTGGATTTTTGAACGTCCTTTCGTACTATTTAATATCTTGTACTTTGCGTTTTGCAATTTGTAATTTGCACAAAAAATTATTTTCCTTAACTCCCAAAATCCGCGCAAGTCTTTAACTCACATATAGTGGCACTTTTGAGTGCACTATGGCTTTAGTGGCACTTTTCAGGCTTTAGTGGCACTTTTTCTTCAATTCTTTAATCTTCGTGCTTTGTCTTCACATTTATTTATTTAAATGATTACAACTTAAAAATAGAATAATTACAACTAAAAACTTTACATATTGGAATGATATTGCGACTAAATATATGTTCGTTTGGAGCACTATCAAATATCCCCACACTTGAGCGTTGCTTGTTCTCAAGCAATACAGAACTTGAAATTAAATCACACGAATCACTTCTTTATTCTTCACACTTTATACATTAGTGATTTTGATACGGCGGTATAAACAATGATAGTAACGATGTGGTTTACAGTCCCACATGACTATAAAAATTTAGATCCTAAAGGAAATTGGATCTTTATGAAAACATTTGATCTTTTGAAAATTCATTCTAGCTTTTACCTTAGATAACTTTTTCAGAATAACCCTTCACCGGTGTTTGCAAAATGTTTTTGTGGGTTTAGTGGGTTTCAGATTTGAAAATTTTAGCTCAAAACTTATGGTTTTGGGTCACCCACTTGCTAACCTTGTATTAGGAAAGTAACACGTCCAGTATACTTGCTCCGTATATTACCTTTCGGTAAACTACCGTCCGGTTGTAAAGGAAAGTGTTAAACAAGCAACTGTTAAGGCGATCTCTAATGACATGCAGATGTTCATGGTCTACAACGTGTCGGATGCAATTACTATCCTTTGTAGGAGCAATAGTAAAGATCACCCTATAATTTTTCGGTCTGACACAAGGTCCTGTCTTCGACCATGCTATGCAACCACCGTTCTTAGTGTTGACACCCGATTTGGTTCAGGTGACCTAATGAATTCCAGGTGAATTTCTAGGATTTTATGTTCAATGGTAATGAACGCATTGAAAATAGGTTTTCAGAAAACAAATCGGTTTTAATTTGATCAAAATATTTTCTCGTTCAAGCTCGAGTTTAGATTTCATCGAATTCCATGAGTTTGTAATTCTCAATCTTTAAAGTCAATCTCAAGGATTGAGTAATATCAGGCTTAAATGCTGATTTTTAATCTTTAAGGAGATTATCCTTTCTGGGGGTCTGATTCATTAGTCTTATAAATCTAATTTGCACGGTGCCCTCCCCATTTTACGAGACAGATCCTCTCATGGATAGGATAAGTCTGACCACATGGCAACCCTGTTTGATGCTGAGGTCCGTGGATTTCCTGCTGATTTTAGAGATGACTTTTCTAGATTTTTCGTCAACCTACAGCTGGTCTGGACGACAACTTCCTGACCTAAATCAAGAAGCGCGTGTCTTTTTCTGAAGACTTTACTTCATTTTAATGATGGAATTGATTCATCGTGTAGATCCATCTTTTCTTTCAAATGTATTACAATAAACGGGTAAAACAATTAATTTAGTCCAAAATAGAAGTACCTGCAATAATTTAGTCCAAAATAGAAGTTCCAGATTTTCGAACGTCCTTTCGTACTATTTAATATCTTGTACTTTGCGTTTTGCAATTTGTAATTTGCACAAAAAAATTATTCTCCTTAACTCCCAAAATTCGCACATGTCTTTAACTCACTTTTAGTGGCACTTTTGAGTGCACTATGGCTTTAGTGGCACTTTTCAGGCTTTAGTGGCACTTTTTCTTCAATTCTTTAATCTTCATGCTTTGTCTTCACATTTATTTATTTAAACGATTACAACTTAAAAATAGAATAATTACAACTAAAAACTTTACATATTGGGATGATATTGCGACTAAATATATGTTCGTTTGGAGCACTATCAGATATATTAATACATCATATTATCATGATAATATAATAACTTAACATCTCATTTGATATAATAAACAATGGGTTAACAACATTTAACAAGATCGTTAACCTAAAGGTTTCAAAACAACACTTACATGTAACGACTAACGATGACTTAACGACTCAGTTAAAATGTATATACATGTAGTGTTTTAATATGTATTCATACACTTTTGAAAGACTTCAAGACACTTATCAAAGTACTTCTACTTTACAAAAATGCTTACAATTACATTCTCATTCATTTTCATCAACAGTTCTACTCATATGCACTCGTATTTGTACTCGTACAATACACAGCTACTAAATGTATTTACTATTGGTATATACACTCCAATGATTAGCTCTTAGCAGCCCATGTGAGTTACCTAACCATGTGGGAACCATCATTTAACATCTAGCATGAAATATCTCACAAAATTACAAACTAATGGAGCCTATATGGAGAGTCTAAGTTCACGTGAATGAGGGAGCTCACAAACACATTCACTTTGCAATTTTCTTGAATCAAATTACTCTCTCTCAAGTGTTGATAATGCTAAAAATGAACATATATTTCATAGCATTATCCCTCAAGAAATACAAGCTTTTAGTTGCAATTGTTCTATTTACAAGTGATTTTCTTTTAAATAATAAAAGGTGAAGATAAAAGACAGATTCGACGAATTGAAGACGCAAACGACCAAAATGCTAAAAAGTACAAAGTACAATCCAAGTGGGTCAATTTATTGATAAGAAACGTCTCAAAATTACAAGAGTACGAGCCGCAAAATGCAAAATACAAGATATTAAATTGTACGCAAGGACCTTCGAAAATTCGGAACCGGGACATGAACCAACTATCAACGCGTGATGCAACGGAGCAAAAATTACAAGTCAACTATGTACATAAATATAATATAATATATAAATAATTCTTGAAATTATATATATATATATTATATTATATATAAAAACCCGTCGGTAAACTAGAAAATAAAAGCATGTGAGCTGGATCAGAGGGCCATGCGATCGTATGGCCAGAAGGCACAAAATCCATGCGATCGCATGGGCATCAGAATCTGGCCAAGTGCTATAAAAGGCGACGAATTCTGCACGAAATATACACACCTTTTTTAATATCTCTTTCTCTCTATGTAATATATATTTATAATTTTAATTTTAATTATAATTAAGATTAATAATAAATTATGGTTTAGTTGGGTTAATGTAAGAAATGTTTTACGGGTTTTAAAGTCGGAACTCTGTCCGTGTAACGCTACGCGATTAAACACCACTTTAAGCTATGTTCTTCCTTTTTAAATTAATGTCTCGTAACTAAGTTATTATTATGCTTATTTGAGCCGAAGTAATCGTGATGTTGGACTAAAATATTAAGACGGGGTTATTGGATTTTGTACCATAATTAAGGTTTGGACAAAAGACCAACACTTGTGAACATTGGACTATTGACTATTAATAGGTAGGGGGTATTGTCTAATCGAATGACAACTCATTGGAACATGTCGAACCTATCTTCAAATTAGTTAATCTAATAATTATTAAAATAATTATGTATGTCCTATTTAGTGACGTTTATACGACATCCTTTACGATCATTTAATTAATTATTCGGGTTGGGTAATTGATTATTCATTCTGATCAAGTGGGTAAATTAATATTCATATCTCATTAAAACAGGGGTGGATTACATACAAGGATAATTGGTGTAATTGTTAACAAAGTAATAAAACCTTGTTGTAACATATTAATTTTGTTGTAACATTGTTTAAAACTGCATTCGAAATTTACTTTGTTGTAAAATATTAATTTTGTAAACCAATATGTATTGTAGTGTGTAAGTGTGATATTTTTATATTATCATTTCTGATAATCTAAGTGGTGTCCTTTTAACCTTGTTGATAAAATAAAGGTTATGGTTTGTTTTAAAAACGAATGCAGTCTTTGGAAAACGTCTCATATAGAGGTCAAAACCTCGCAGCGAAATCAATTAATATGGAACGTTTATAATCAATATGAACGGGACATTTCAGTTGGTATCAGAGCGTTGGTCTTAGAGAACCAGAAATTTGTATTAGTGTGTCTTATCGAGTTTGTTAGGATACATTAGTGAGTCTGGACTTCGACCGCGTTTTCTTTAAAAACGATTGCTTAACACTTTTGTTGGAAACTATATATTATTAACATGTAAATATTATGTGATATATTAACCTCTTAATGTGTTTGATACTGTTTGATAGATGTCTACCACTAGTACAAATTTTATCGACTCACCTAATAATATTTAAGAGTCGAATATACTTTGGGAAGATTCATAAATTCCGGAAGAGGAGGAACCGGAAGAGGAGGAACCGGAAGAAGAGGAACCGGAAGAGGAGGAACTGGAAGAAGAAGAACTAGAAGAAGAAGAGGTTCCGGAGGAATAATTATTGATACCTACAGTAAATTGGTTAAATAAAAGAAAATCCTCAACCAACGGACCAAAGTCAATAATGGTCAATGGTGTTTCCACCGAGGAAGCAAAATATTGGGAAGATTATCAATTCTCCGATGAATCGGATCCCGATGAGGATTCCGATGATGTTATAGAAATTACCTCGACCCAATTTAATAAAGCAAAAGAAAATAATAAGGGAAAAGGTATAAAAATAGAGAAACCTGATTCCAACCCCGATGAACTTTATATGTATCGGCAACGTCCGTATTTTCTAAAGTGTAACAATAACCCGGGAACCTCTAAACCACCAGGTTTTCCTAAACCATTGTGGAAAACGATGGCTCGTATTAGAGGAACACCATATATCCCTAGAAAATTAGGAAAAAGAACCAAGTCCGAAGAAGAAGAAACCAGTGATTCAGATTAGAGGGTTGTAATCATGTTGTGTATTATATGTAATGTAGTGTGCTTGTACTTTATGTTCTAGGTAAGAATTGGTTGTATTGTTTGTTAATTATCTTTTACGAATCTAATCATTGTCTATTTTATAGTATAAAAACAAAATGGAGGTTAAGGGTAGACAACCGAATATTTTAGAAGACCCACCAGAGGATATGATTGAGGAAATCTTGTCTAGAGTCGGTCAGAATTCATCAGCACATTTAGTTATGGCGAAATTAACTTGTCAAACATTTGAAAGACTTTCCAGAAAAACCTTAGTTTATAAAAGGCTTTCCTTTGATAGGTGGGGTATATCACATTGGGGAGATCATAAGTTACGCCGTGTTTTTTTTAAAGCGTTAAATGCGGGGAACCCAAATGCAATTTTACGCTACAGGTTAAGAACCTATTTTGACTCAACATATCCCAACATAGGATTTCGTGAGTTAGAAAGAGCTTCTAACATGCAACATAAAGAAGCATGTTATACTTACGGGTTAGTGATGTTCGCTTCTTACCAAAGTGAGAAAAAGAATATCGGATTACAACTTTTAAATAAAACCTTCCCACAAGTGACGGATTCAGTAGTTGGGGTGAGAAACAAGGTTTTTAGATTATTACGGGGCTGTTGGACATTACGAAATCCTCGTCCTTTTGACGACATTACAACATGCTGCCTAGCCAATGGTCATAACGGTTACTTTCCACAAGACCAAGGATGGGAAGTCATCTTAGTAAAACCAGAATGCATGCCTTGTTTCTGGACTTATGAATTACGTGTCTTTATTTCTTTTGCTGAACAACTTGCGTATTAACTAGAAATGCATTTATAGCTGCCGAGTAGCAATGTTATAATGTGCTATATTTCATCCTATATGTATAATAGCGGTATTGTAAGTTTGTAATATTTTGTATAAAGTGTGAACGCGAAATATTATTGTAATAAGTTTTTCATATAGAAGCGTAGTAGTTGAGTTGTATAGTAGCTAGTAAGTATGAACTTAACGGGTAGGTACTACCCGAATTAAAACTATAAAATGCTAATATGAAGAAAAAGCTTTCATAAATAAGTTCATATAATGCTACGAAATACTATTGACTACTCTTAAATTCTATATGATTAACTCAATTCTTTTGGCTATTTTTGAAGGAAATGGCACCGGCGACTCGCAGAACTTGAACATGAGTGAGGAAGACTTCCGTGTTTTCCTTGCTGCGAACATAGCCGCAGTGCAAGCTGCGATGCAAAATAACAATAACTCTGGATCTAGAAGTGGAAAAAATTCTTCAAGAAATTGGGTAGGATGCTCCTACAAAGAATTCACTGCCTGCAAACCTTTGAAATTTGATGGAACCGAAGGACCAATTGGATTGAAACGATGGACCGAGAAGGTCGAATCGGTGTTTTCCATAAGTAAGTGTACTGAAGAGGACAAAGTTAAGTACGCTACGCATACCTTCACAGGTACGGCGTTAACATGGTGGAATACCTATCTCGAGCAGGTAGGACAAGATGCTGCTTACGCACTACCATGGTCAGCATTCAAGCAATTGATGAACGAGCAGTATCGTCCCAGAAACGAGGTCAATAAGCTCAAGTTAGAGCTTAGAGGATTACGAATGCAAGGTTCCAATATTACCACGTACGAACGCCGATTCACAGAATTGTGCCTATTGTGTCCCAGAACGCTCGAAGACGAAGAAGAGAAGATCGACGCATTTGTAAAAGGGTTACCAAAAAGAATTCAAGAAGATGTGAGTTCACACGAGCCCGCCTCCATACAAAAGGCAAGTCGAATGGATCACAAATTAGTGAACCAGATCAAAGGAAGGATTAAAGAGCAGGCGACCGAAGAGGCTAACATGAAACAAGTCAAGAGAAAGTGGGAAGAAACCAATGACAAGAGTCACCAATACAACAACTACAATTACAACCACAATCGCAATAACTATCCCAATAACCGTAACATCAATCGCAACAACAACTTCAACAAACATCCCAATAACAACTACGATAACCGTCCCAAAAACAATAACAACAACAACAACAACAACAATAACAATCCCAACAACAATCTCAATAACAACAATGGCAACAAAAACCAAAAACAGCCATGCCAAAGATGTGAAGAGCATCACCTGGGGTTCTGCACGACATTTTGCAACAAGTGTAAAAGAAATGGTCATAGCGCGAAGAAGTGCGAAATCTACGGACCAATGCATAACAGAACTAAAAGAACAAACAATGTCAGAACAAATAACACCGCCATAGTTTGTTTTGGATGTGGAAAACCGGGCCACTTTAGTAGAAATTGCCCGAATCAGGGGAATATGAATGGGCAGGGCCGCGAAAGAGTTTTCAATATTAATACGGCAGAAGCGCAGGAAGACCAGGAGCTTGTTACGGGAACGTTTCTCATTGACAATAAATCTGCTTATGTTTTATTTGATTCGTGTGCTGATAGAAGCTATATGAGTAGAGATTTTTGTGCTAAACTAAGTTGCTCATCGACGCCCTTGGATAATTAATTTTTACTCGAATTAGCAAACGGTAAATTAATTACAGCAGATAATATATGTTGGAATCGAGAAATTAAACTGGTTAGCGAAACATTTAAGATTGACTTGATACCAGTAGAGTTAGGGAGTTTTGATGTGATAATCGGTATGGACTAGTTGAAAGAAGTAAAATCAGAGATCGTTTGTTACAAAAATGCAATTCGCATTATACGAGAAAAAGAAAAACCCATAATGGTGTACGGAGAAAAGAGCAACGCGAAGTTAAATCTTATTAGTAACCTGAAGGCACAAAAACTAATAAGAAAAGGTTACTATGCTGTGCTAGCACAAGTCGAGAAAGTCAATTCCGAAGAAAAGAACATCAATGATGTTCCCGTCGCAAAAGAATTTCCCGATGTATTTCCAAAAGACCGGGACTACCTCCACAACGATCCGTTGAATTTCAAATAGACCTTGTACCGGGAGCTGCACCAATAGCTTGTGCTCCATACAGACTCGCACGTAGCGAAATGAAGGAACTTCAGAGCCAATTATAAGAACTTTTAGAGCGTTGTTTCATTCGACCAAGCACATCACCGTGGGGAGCTCCTATTTTGTTTGTCAAGAAGAAGGATGGTACATTTAGGTTATGTATCGACTACCGAGAGTTGAACAAACTTACCATCAAGAACCGCTACCCACTACCGAGAATCGACGACTTATTTGATCAACTACAAGGCTCGTCGGTTTATTCGAAGATTGATTTACGTTCTAGGTATCATCAAATGCGGGTGAAGGAGGATGATATTCCAAAGACTGCTTTTAGGACGCGTTACGGTCATTACGAGTTTATGGTTATGCCGTTTGGATTGACGAACACACCAGCTGTGTTCATGGACCTCATGAACCGAGTGTGTGGGCCATATCTTGACAAGTTTGTCATTGTTTTCATCGATGACATACTTATTTACTCGAAGAATGATCTAGAGCACGAAGAACATTTAAGAAAAGTGCTAGAGTTGCTGAGAAAAGAAAAACTGTACGCTAAGTTTTCAAAGTGTGTATTTTGGTTGGAAGAAGTTCAATTCCTCGGTCACATAGTGAACAAAGAAGGTATTCAGGTGGATCCAGCAAAGATTGAAACCATTGAAAAATGGGAAACCCCGAAAACTCCGAAGCATATACGCCAATTTTTAGGACTAGCTGGTTACTACAGAAGGTTCATCCAAGATTTTTCCAGAATAGCAAAACCCTTGACTACATTAACGCATAAAGGGAGGAAATTTGAATGGAAGGATAAACAAGAGAAAGCGTTTCAATTGTTAAAGAAAAAGTTAACTACGGCACCTATATTGTCATTACCTGAAGGGAATGATGATTTTGTGATATATTGTGATGCTTCAAAGCAAGGTCTCGGTTGTGTATTAATGCAACGAACGAAGGTGATTAAATATGTGTTGAAGACTTTTGTGGTCGGTATATATAATACTTTTGACCCCATATAATACTTTCAACACGTATAATTTTGTTCGTGAATCTTCAATTGTCTAGACGCATAAGCAATCACCTTCGTTCGTTGCATTAATACATAACCGAGACCTTGCTTTGATGCGTCACAATAAATCACAAAATCATCATTCCCTTCAGGCAATGACAATATAGGTGCCGTAGTTAGCTTTTTCTTCAATAACTGAAACGCTTTCTCTTGTTCATCATTCCATTCAAATTTCTTCCCTTTATGCGTTAATGCAGTCAAGGGTTTTGCTATTCTGGAAAAGTCTTGGATGAACCTTCTGTAGTAACCAGCTAGTCCTAAAAACTGGCGTATGTGTTTCGGAGTTTTTGGGGTTTCCCACTTTTCAACAGTTTCTATCTTTGCCGGATCCACCTTAATACCTTCTTTGTTCACTATGTGACCGAGGAATTGAACTTCTTCCAACCAAAATGCACACTTTGAAAACTTAGCGTACAATTCTTCCTTCCTCAATACTTCTAACACCTTTCTCAAATGTTCACCGTGTTCTTGGTCATTCTTTGAGTAAATAAGTATGTCATCAATGAAAACAATGACAAACTTGTCAAGGTATGGTCCACACACTCGGTTCATAAGGTCCATGAATATAGCTGGTGCATTAGTTAAACCAAACGGCATGACCATAAACTCGTAATGACCGTAACGTGTTCTGAAAGCAGTCTTTGAAATATCATCTTCTTTCACCCGCATTTGATGATACCCGAAACGTAAGTCAATCTTTGAATAAACAGACGCGCCTTGTAGTTGATCAAATAAGTCATCGATTCTCGATAGTGGGTAGCGGTTCTTGATGGTAAGTTTGTTCAACTCTCGCTAGTCGATACACAACCTGAATATACCATCTTTCTTC
This sequence comes from Rutidosis leptorrhynchoides, assembly GCF_046630445.1. NCBI lineage: Eukaryota > Viridiplantae > Streptophyta > Magnoliopsida > Asterales > Asteraceae > Rutidosis > Rutidosis leptorrhynchoides. The sequence continues at coordinate 218,728,187 of NC_092335.1, forward strand.
TTGACAAACAAAACAGGAGCTCCCCACGGTGATGTGCTTGGTCGAATGAAACCACGCTCTAAAAGTTCTTGTAATTGGCTTTACAGTTCTTTCATCTCGCTGGGTGCGAGTCTATAAGGAGCACGAGCTATTGGTGCAGCTCCTGGTACAAGATCTATTTGAAATTCAACGGATCGATGTGGGGGTAATCTCGGTAATTCTTTCGGAAATACATCGGGAAATTCTTTTACAATGGGAACATCATTGATGCTCTTTTCTTCAGTTTGTACTTTCTCGACGTGTGCTAGAATAGTATAACAACCTTTTCTTATTAGTTTTTGTGCCTTCAAATTACTAATAAGATGTAGCTTCGTGTTGCCCTTTTCTCCGTACACCATTAAGGGTTTTCCTTTTTCTCGTATAATGCGAATTGCATTTTTGTAACAAACGATCTCTGCTTTCACTTCTTTCAACTAGTCCATACCGATTATCACATCAAAACTCCTTAACTCTACTGGTATCAAATCAATCTTAAATGTTTTGCTAACCATTTTAATTTCTCGATTCCGACATATATTATCTGCTGAAATTAATTTACCATTTGCTAATTTGAGTAAAAATTTACTATCCAAAGGCGTCAATGGACAACTTAATTTAGCACAAAAATCTCTACTCATATAGCTTCTATCCGCACCCGAATCAAATAAAACGTAAGCAGATTTATTGTCAATAAGAAACGTACCCGTAACAAGCTCCGGGTCTTCCTGTGCCTCTGCCGCATTAATATTGAAAACTCTTCCGCGGCCTTGTCCATTCGTGTTCTCCTGGTTCGGGCAATTTCTAATAATGTGGCCCGGTTTTCCAAATTTATAACAAACTACATTGGCATAACTTGCTCCGACACTACTTGCTCCGCCATTACTCGTTCCGACACCATTTGTTCCTTTCGTTCTATTAACCCCTGGTCCGTAGACCTCACACTTCGCCGTGCTATGACCATTTCTTTTACACTTGTTGCAAAATTTGGTGCAGAACCCCGAGTGATACTTTTCACACCTTTGGCATAGCTGCTTCTGATTGTTGTTTTTGTTGTGGTTATTATTTTTGTTGGGACGATTGTTGTAGTTGCTGTTATTGTTGTTGTTGTTGTTGGGCCGTTTGTTGTAGTTGCGATTGATGTTGCGATTGTTGGGATAATTGTTGCGATTATTGTTGTAATTGCTGTTGTTGTTGTATTGGTGATTCTTATCACCGTTTTCCTCCCACTTTCTTTTGACTTGCTTCACATTGGCCTCTTCAGCAGTCTGTTCTTTAATTCTTTCTTCAGTCTGGTTCACTAGTTTGTGAGCCATTCTACATGCCTGTTGTATGGAGGCAGGCTCGTGTGAACTTATATCTTCTTGGATTCTTTCCGGTAATCCTTTCACAAACGCGTCGATCTTCTCTTCCTCATCTTCGAATGCTCCCGGACACAATAGGCACAATTCTGTGAATCGTCTTTCGTACGTGGTAATATCAAATCCTTGGGTTCGTAACCCTCTAAGTTCTGTCTTGAGCTTATTAACCTCGGTTCTGGGACGGTACTTCTCGTTCATCAAGTGCTTGAATGCTGACCACGGTAGTGCCTACGCATCGTCTTGTCCCACTTGCTCTAGATAGGTATTCCACCATGTTAACGCAGAACCTGTGAAGGTATGCGTAGCGTACTTTACTTTATCCTCTTCAGTACACTTACTTATGGCAAACACCGATTCAACCTTCTCGGTCAACCGTTTCAATCCGATCGGTCCTTCGGTTCCATCAAATTCCAAAGGTTTGCAGGCAGTGAATTCTTTGTAGGTGCATCATACACGATTTCTTGTACTGCTAGATCCAAGGTTATTGTTGGTATGTAGCGCAGCCTGTACTGCGGCTATGTTTGAAGCTAGAAAAGTACGGAATTCATCTTCATTCATATTCACGGTGTGTCGAGTCGTCGGTGCCATTTCCTTCAAAATAGTCAAATGGAACAAGTTAATCATACAGAATACTAAGAGTAGTTAATAGTATTTCATAGCATAATATGAACTCATTTATAAAAGCTTTTTCTTTATATTAGCGTTTTATAAGTTTAAATTCGGGTAGTACCTACCCGTTAAGTTCATACTTAGTAGCTAATATACAATTCAACTACTACAATTCTATATGAAAAACTGATTATAATAATATTTCGTGTTCAAACTTTTACACAATATTTTACAAACTTACAATACCGCTTATTTTACATATAGCATGAAATATAGCACACAATAAATTTGATACAAGATGGTTGTGAAGATAATTCTAGCTAGTACACAAGTCGTTCAGCAAAGGTAATAAAGACACGTAATTCATACGTCCAGAAACAAGTCATGCATTCTGGTTTTACTAGGATTACTTCCCATCCTAGGTCTTGTGGAACATAACCGTTATGGCCGTTGATAAGACAGTGAGTTGTAACGTCATCAAAGGGACGAGGGTTACGTAATGTCCAACAGTCCCGTAACAATCTAAAAACCTCATTTCTTACCCCAATTACCGACTCCGTCACTTGTGCAAACGTTTTGTTTAATAGTTGTAGCCCGATGTTCTTGTTCTCACTTTGGTGAGAAGCGAACATTACTAATCCGTAAGCATAACATGCTTCTTTATGTTGCATGTTAGCCGCTGTTTCTAAATCACGAAGTCCAATATTCGGATATATTGAGTCAAAATAATTTCTTAACCAATTGCGTAAAATAGCATTTGGGTTCCCCGCAATATATGCGTCAAAGTAAACACATCGTAACTTATGGATTTCCCAATGTGATATCCCCCATCTCTCGAACGAAAGCCTTTTATAAACCAAGGCATTCTTGGAACGTTCTTCGAATGTCTTACAAACTGATCTCGCCTTAAATAGTTGTGCCGAAGAATTCTGACCGACTCTAGACAAGATTTCATCAATCATGTCTCCGGGTAGGTCTCTTAAAATATTGGGTTGTCTATCCATTTTGTGTTTTTATACTGTAAAATAGACAAGAGTTAGATTCATAAAAAAAATACTTATTAATACAAGCAATTTTTACATATATCATAAAGCATAAGCACACTATATTACATATATTACACCACACGAATACAACTATCTTATTCCGACTCGCTTGTTTCTTCTTCTTCGGTTTTGGTTCGTTTTGCCAAGTTTCTAGGGATATATGATGTTCTCCTAATACGAGCCGTCGTTTTCCACATTGGTTTAGAAAAACCTGGTGGTTTAGAGGTTCCCGGGTCATTGTTACAACTTAAGGACTACATATAAAGTTCATCGGGGTTGGAATTAGATTTCTCTATTTTTATGCCATTTCCCTTATTATTTTCTTTTGCCTTTTTAAATTCAGTTGGGGTAATTTCTATAACATCATCAGAATTCTCGTCAGAATCCGATTCATCGGAGAATTGGTAATCCTCCCAATATTTTGCTTCCTTGGCGGAAACACCATTGACCATAATTAACCTTGGTCAGTTGGTTGAGGATTTTATTTTACTTAACTGTTTTATTATTTCCCCCACCGGTTCTATTTCTTCATCCGGTTCTGATTCTTCTTCCGGTTCCGATTCTTCTTCCGGTTCCGACTCTTCTTCCGGTTCCTCTTCGGGAACTTGTGACTCTTCATTATTATTAGGTGAGTCAATGGGACTTGTTCTAGAGGTAGACATCTATCACATAATATCAAACGCGTTAAGAGATTAATATATCACATAATATTCACATGTTAAAAATATATAGTTTCCAACAAAATTTGTTAAGCAATCATTTTTCAAGTAAACACGGTCGAAGTCCAGACTCACTAATGCATCCTAACAAACTCGATAAGACACACTAATGCAAAATTCTGGTTCTCTAAGACCAACGCTCGGATACCAACTGAAATGTCACGTTCTTATTGATTAAAAACGTTCCATATTAATTGATTTCGTTGCGAGGTTTTGACCTCTATATGAGACGTTTTTCAAAGACTGCATTCATTTTAAAACAAACCATAACCTTTATTTCATCAATAAAGGTTTAAAAAGATTTACGTAGATTATCAAATAATGATAATCTAAAATATCCTGTTTACACACGACCATTACATAATGGTTTACAATACAAATATGTTACATCGAAATCAGTTTCTTGAATGCAGTTTTTACACAATGTCATACAAACATGGACTCCAAATCTCGTCCTTATTTTAGTATGCGACAGCGGAAGCTCTTAGTATTCACCTGAGAATAAACATGCTTTAAACGTCAACAAAAATGTTGGTGAGTTATAGGTTTAACCTATATATATCAAATTTTAACAATAGACCACAAGATTTCATATTTTAATACACATCCCATACATAGAGATAAAAATCATTCATATGGTGAACACCTGGTAACCGACATTAACAAGATGCATATATAAGAATATCCCCATCATTCCGGGACACCCTTCGGATATGATATAAATTTCGAAGTACTAAAGCATCCGGTACTTTGGATGGGGTTTGTTAGGCCCAATAGATCTATCTTTAGGATTCGCGTCAATTAGGGTGTCTGTTCCCTAATTCTTAGATTACCAGACTTAATAAAAAGGGGCATATTCGATTTCGATAATTCAACCATAGAATGTAGTTTCACATACTTGTGTCTATTTTGTAAATCATTTATAAAACCTGCATGTATTCTCATCCCAAAAATATTAGATTTTAAAAGTGGGACTATAACTCACTTTCACAGATTTTTACTTCGTCGGGAAGTAAGACTTGGCCACTGGTTGATTCACGAACCTATAACAATATATACATATATATCAAAGTATGTTCAAAATATATTTACAACACTTTTAATATATTTTGATGTTTTAAGTTTATTAAGTCAGCTGTCCTCGTTAGTAACCTACAACTAGTTGTCCACAGTTAGATGTACAGAAATAAATCGATAAATATTATCTTGAATCAATCCACGACCCAGTGTATACATATCTCAGTATTGATCACAACTCAAACTATATATATTTTGGAATCAACGTCAACCCTGTATAGCTAACTCCAACATTCACATATAGAGTGTCTATGGTTGTTCCGAAATATATATAGATGTGTCGACATGATAGGTTGAAATATTGTATACGTGTCTATGGTATCTGAAGATTACATAATATACAATACAAGTTGATTAAGTTATGGTTGGAATAGATTTGTTACCAATTTTCACGTAGCTAAAATGAGAAAAATTATCCAATCTTGTTTTACCCATAACTTCTTCATTTTAAATCCGTTTTGAGTGAATCAAATTGCTATGGTTTCATATTGAACTCTATTTTATGAATCTAAACAGAAAAAATATAGGTTTATAGTCTGAAAAATAAGTTACAAGTCGTTTTTTTAAAGATAGTCATTTCAGTTGAAAGAACGACGTCTAGATGACCATTTTAGAAAACATACTTCTACTTTGAGTTTAACCATAATTTTTGGATATAGTTTCATGTTCATAATAAAAATCATTTTCTCAGAATAACAACTTTTAAATCAAATTTTATCATAGTTTTTAATTAACTAACCCAAAACAGCCCGCGGTGTTACTACGACGGCGTAAATCCGATTTTACGGTGTTTTTCGTGTTTCCAGGTTTTAAATCATTAAGTTAGCATATCATATAGATATAGAACATGTGTTTAGTTGATTTTAAAAGTCAAGTTAAAGGGATTAACTTTTATTTGCGAACAAGTTTAGAATTAACTAAACTATGTTCTAGTGATTACAAGTTTAAACCTTCGAATAAGATAGTTTTATATGTATGAATCGAATGATGTTATGAACATCATTACTACCTCAAGTTCCTTGGATAAACCTACTGGAAATGAGAATAATAGATCTAGCTTCAAAGGATCCTTGGATGGCTTGAAAGTTCTTGAAGCAGAATCATGACACGAAAACAATTTCAAGTAAGATTTCCACTCGAAATATGATTGTTATAGTTATAGAAATTGAATTAAAGTTTGAATATGATTATTACCTTGTATTAGAAAGATAACCTACTGTAAGTAACAAAGGTTTCTTGATCTTGGATGATTACTTGGAATGGATTTAGAAAACTTGGAAGTAAACTTGCAATCTTGGAAGTATTCTTGATTTTATGAAACTAGAACTTTTGGAATTTATGAAGAACACTTAGAACTTGAAGATAGAACTTGAGAGAGATCAATTAGATGAAGAAAATTGAAGAATGAAAGTTTTTGTAGGTGTTTTTGGTCGTTGGTGTATGGATTAGATATAAAGGATATGTAATTTTGTTTTTTCATGTAAATAAGTCATGAATGATTACTCATATTTTTGTAATTTTATGAGATATTTCATGCTAGTTGCCAAATGATGGTTCCCACATGTGTTAGGTGACTCACATGGGCTGCTAAGAGCTGACCATTGGAGTGTATATACCAATAGTGAAATGTCCCGTTCTTATTGATTAAAAACGTTCCATATTAATTGATTTCGTTGCGAGGTTTTGACCTCTATATGAGACATTTTTCAAAGACTGCATTCATTTTTAAACAAACCATAACCTTTATTTCATCAATAAAGGTTTAAAAAGCTTTACGTAGATTATCAAATAATGATAATCTAAAATATCCTGTTTACACACGACCATTACATAATGGTTTACAATACAAATATGTTACAACAAAATAAGTTTCTTGAATGCAGTTTTTACACAATATCATACAAGCATGGACTCCAAATCTTGTCCTTATTTAAGTATGCGACAGCGGAAGCTCTTAATAATCACCTGAGAATAAACATGCTTAAAACGTCAACAAAAATGTTGGTGAGTTATAGGTTTAACCTATATATATCAAATCGTAACAATAGACCACAAGATTTCATATTTCAATACACATCCCATACATAGAGATAAAAATCATTCATATGGTGAACACCTGGTAACCGACAATAACAAGATGCATATATAAGAATATCCCCATCATTCCGGGACACCCTTCGGATATGATATAAATTTCGAAGTACTAAAGCATCCGGTACTTTGGATGGGGTTTGTTAGGCCCAATAGATCTATCTTTAGGATTCGCGTCAATTAGGGTGTCTGTTCCCTAATTCTTAGATTACCAGACTTAATAAAAAAGGGCATATTCGATTTCGATAATTCAACCATAGAATGTAGTTTCACGTACTTGTGTCTATTTTGTAAATCATTTATAAAACCTGCATGTATTCTCATCCCAAAAATATTAGATTTTAAAAGTGGGACTATAACTCACTTTCACAGATTTTTACTTCGTCGGGAAGTAAGACTTGGCCACTGGTTGATTCACGAACCTATAACAATATATACATATATATCAAAGTATGTTCAAAATATATTTACAACACTTTTAATATATTTTGATGTTTTAAGTTTATTAAGTCAGCTGTCCTCGTTAGTAACCTACAACTAGTTGTCCACAGTTAGATGTACAGAAATAAATTGATAAATATTATCTTGAATCAATCCACGACCCAGTGTATACGTATCTCAGTATTGATCACAACTCAAACTATATATATTTTGGAATCAACCTCAACCCTGTATAGCTAACTCCAACATTCACATATAGAGTGTCTATGGTTGTTCCGAAATATATATAGATGTGTCGACATGATAGGTCGAAACATTGTATACGTGTCTATGGTATCTCAAGATTACATAATATATAATACAAGTTGATTAAGTTATGGTTGGAATAGATTTGTTACCAATTTTCACGTAGCTAAAATGAGAAAAATTATCCAATCTTGTTTTACCCATAACTTCTTCATTTTAAATCCGTTTTGAGTGAATCAAATTGCTATGGTTTCATATTGAACTCTATTTTATGAATCTAAACCAAAAAAGTATAGGTTTCTAGTCGGAAAAATAAGTTACAAGTCGTTTTTGTAAAGGTAGTCATTTCAGTCGAAAGAACGACGTCTAGATGACCATTTTAGAAAACATACTTCCACTTTGAGTTTAACCATAATTTTTGGATATAGTTTCATGTTCATAATAAAAATCATTTTCTCAGAATAACAACTTTTAAATCAAAGTTTATCATAGTTTTTAATTAACTAACCCAAAACAGCCCGCGGTGTTACTACGACGGCGTAAATCCGGTTTTACGGTGTTTTTCGTGTTTCCAGGTTTTAAATCATTAAGTTAGCATATCATATAGATATAGAACATGTGTTTAGTTGATTTTAAAAGTCAAGTTAGAAGGATTAACTTTTGTTTGCGAACAAGTTTAGAATTAACTAAACTATGTTCTAGTGATTACAAGTTTAAACCTTCGAATAAGATAGCTTTATATGTATGAATCGAATGATGTTATGAACATCATTACTACCTTAAGTTCCTTGGATGAACCTACTGGAAAAGAGAAAAATGGATCTAGCTTCAATGGATCCTTGGATGGCTCAAAGTTCTTGAAGCAAAATCATGACACGAAAACAAGTTCAAGTAAGATCATCACTTGAAATAAGATTGTTATAGTTATAGAAATTGAACCAAAGTTTGAATATGATTATTACCTTGTATTAGAATGATAACCTACTGTAAGAAACAAAGATTTCTTGAGGTTGGATGATCACCTTACAAGATTGGAAGTGAGCTAGCAAACTTGAAAGTATTCTTGATTTTATGAAACTAGAACTTTTGGAATTTATGAAGAACACTTAGAACTTGAAGATAGAACTTGAGAGAGTTTAATTAGATGAAGAAAATTGAAGAATGAAAGTGTTTGTAGGTGTTTTTGGTCGTTGGTGTATGGATTAGATATAAAGGATATGTAATTTTGTTTTCATGTAAATAAGTCATGAATGATTACTCATATTTTTGTAATCTTATGAGATATTTCATGCTAGTTGCCAAATGATGGTTCCCACATGTGTTAGGTGACTCACATGGGCTGCTAAGAGCTGATCATTGGAGTGTATATACCAATAGTACATACATCTAAAAGCTGTGTATTGTACGAGTACGAATACGGGTGCATACGAGTAGAATTGTTGATGAAACTGAACGAGAATGTAATTGTAAGTATTTTTGTTAAGTAGAAGTATTTTGATAAGTGTATTGAAGTCTTTCAAAAGTGTATAAATACATATTAAAACACTACATGTATATACATTTTAACTGAGTCGTTAAGTCATCGTTAGTCGTTACATGTAAGTGTTGTTTTGAAACCTTTAGGTTAACGATCTTGTTAAATGTTGTTAACCCAATGTTTATAATATCAAAAGAGATTTTAAATTATTATATTATCATGATATTATGATGTACGAATATCTCTTAATATGATATATATACATTAAATGTCGTTACAACGATAAACGTTACATATATGTCTCGTTTCAAAATCATTAAGTTAGTAGTCTTGTTTTTACATATGTAGTTCATTGTTAATATAATTAATGATATGTTTACTTATCATAATATCATGTTAACTATATATATAACCATATATATGTCATCATATAGTTTTTTTTACAAGTTTTAACGTTCGTGAATCACCGGTCAACTTGGGTGGTCAATTGTCTATATGAAACCTATTTCAATTAATCAAGTCTTAACAAGTTTGATTGCTTAACATGTTGGAAACATTTAATCATGTAAACATCAATCTCAATTAATATATATAAACATGGAAAAGTTCGGGTCACTACAGTACCTACCCGTTAAATAAATTTCGTCCCGAAATTTTAAGCTGTTGAAGGTGTTGACGAATCTTCTGGAAATAGATGCGGGTATTTCTTTTTTCATCTGATCTTCACGCTCCCAGGTGAACTCGGGTCCTCTACGAGCATTCCATCGAACCTTAACAATTGGTATCTTGTTTTGCTTAAGTCTTTTAACCTCACGATCCATTATTTCGACGGGTTCTTCGATGAATTGGAGTTTTTCGTTGATTTGAATTTCATCTAACGGAATAGTGAGATCTTCTTTAGCAAAACATTTCTTCAAATTCGAGACGTGGAAAGTGTTATGTACAGCCGCGAGTTGTTGAGGTAACTCAAGTCGGTAAGCTACTAGTCCGACACGATCAATAATCTTGAATGGTCCAATATACCTTGGATTTAATTTCCCTCGTTTACCAAATCGAACAACGCCTTTCCAAGGTGAAACTTTAAGCATGACCATCTCTCCAATTTCAAATTCTATATCTTTTCTTTTAATGTCAGCGTAGCTCTTTTGTCGACTTTGGGCGGTTTTCAACCGTTGTTGAATTTGGATGATCTTCTCGGTAGTTTCTTGTATAATCTCCGGACCCGTAATCTGTCTATCCCCCACCTCACTCCAACAAATCGGAGACCTGCACTTTCTACCATAAAGTGCTTCAAACGGCGCCATCTCAATGCTTGAATGGTAGCTGTTGTTGTAGGAAAATTCTGCTAACGGTAGATGTCGATCCCAACTGTTTCCGAAATCAATAACACATGCTCGTAGCATGTCTTCAAGCGTTTGTATCGTCCTTTCGCTCTGCCCATCAGTTTGTGGATGATAGGCAGTACTCATGTCTAGACGAGTTCCTAATGCTTGCTGTAATGTCTGCCAGAATCTTGAAATAAATCTGCCATCCCTATCAGAGATAATAGAGATTGGTATTCCATGTCTGGAGATGACTTCCTTCAAATACAGTCGTGCTAACTTCTCCATCTTGTCATCTTCTCTTATTGGTAGGAAGTGTGCTGATTTGGTGAGACGATCAACTATTACCCAAATAGTATCAAAACCACTTGCAGTCCTTGGCAATTTAGTGATGAAATCCATGGTAATGTTTTCCCATTTCCATTCCGGGATTTCGGGTTGTTGAAGTAGACCTGATGGTTTCTGATGCTCAGCTTTGACCTTAGAACACGTCAAACATTCTCCTACGTATTTAGCAACATCGGCTTTCATACCCGGCCACCAAAAATGTTTCTTGAGATCCTTGTACATCTTCCCCGTTCCAGGATGTATTGAGTATCTGGTTTTATGAGCTTCTCTAAGTACCATTTCTCTCATATCTCCAAATTTTGGTACCCAAATCCTTTCAGCCCTATACCGGGTTCCGTCTTCCCGAATATTAAGATGCTTCTTCGATCCTTTGGGTATTTCATCCTTTAAATTTCCCTCTTTTAAAACTCCTTGTTGCGCCTCCTTTATTTGAGTAGTAATGTTATTATGAATCATTATATTCATAGATTTTACTCGAATGGGTTCTCTATCCTTCCTGCTCAAGGCATCGGCTACCACATTTGCCTTCCCCGGGTGGTAACGAATCTCAAAATCGTAATCATTCAATAATTCAATCCACCTACGCTGCCTCATATTCAGTTGTTTCTGATTAAATATGTGTTGAAGACTTTTGTGGTCGGTATATATAATACTTTTGACCCCATATAAGTAGTGCCTCCAAGTCTTTAATGCAAAAACAACCGCGCCTAATTCCAAATCATGCGTCGTATAATTTTGTTCGTGAATCTTCAATTGTCTAGACGCATAAGCAATCACCTTCGTTCGTTGCATTAATACACAACCGAGACCTTGCTTTGATGCGTCACAATAAATCACAAAATCATTATTCCCTTCAGGCAATGACAATATAGGTGCCGTAGTTAGCTTTTTCTTCAATAACTGAAACGCTTTCTCTTGTTCATCATTCCATTCAAATTTCTTCCCTTTATGCGTTAATGCAGTCAAGGGTTTTGCTATTCTGGAAAAGTCTTGGATGAACCTTCTGTAGTAACCAGCTAGTCCTAAAAACTGGCGTATGTGTTTCGGAGTTTTCGGGGTTTCCCACTTTTCAACAGTTTCTATCTTTGCCGGATCCACCTTAATACCTTCTTTGTTCACTATGTGACCGAGGAATTGAACTTCTTCCAACCAAAATGCACACTTTGAAAACTTAGCGTACAATTCTTCCTTCCTCAATACTTCTAACACCTTTCTCAAATGTTCACCGTGTTCTTGGTCATTCTTTGAGTAAATAAGTATGTCATCAATGAAAACAATGACAAACTTGTCAAGGTATGGTCCACACACTCGGTTCATAAGGTCCATGAACACAGCTGGTGCATTAGTTAAACCAAACGGCATGACCATAAACTCGTAATGACCGTAACGTGTTCTGAAAGCAGTCTTTGGAATATCATCTTCTTTCACCCGCATTTGATGATATCCGGAACGTAAGTCAATCTTTGAATAAACAGACGAGCCTTGTAGTTGATCAAATAAGTCGTCGATTCTCGGTAGTGGGTAGCGGTTCTTGATGGTAAGTTTGTTCAACTCTCGGTAGTCGATACACAACCTGAATGTACCATCTTTCTTCTTGACAAACAAAACAGGAGCTCCCCACGGTGATGTGCTTGGTCGAATGAAACCACGCTCTAAAAGTTCTTGTAATTGGCTTTGCAGTTCTTTCATCTCGCTGGGTGCGAGTCTGTAAGGAGCACGAGCTATTGGTGCAGCTCCTGGTACAAGATCTATTTGAAATTCAACGGATCGATGTGGGGGTAATCCCGGTAATTCTTTCGGAAATACATCGGGAAATTCTTTTGCAATGGGAACATCATTGATGCTCTTTTCTTCAGTTTGTACTTTCTCGACGTGTGCTAGAACAGCATAGCAACCTTTTCTTATTAGTTTTTGTGCCTTCAAATTACTAATAAGATGTAGCTTCGTGTTGCCCTTTTCTCCGTACACCATTAAGGGTTTTCCTTTTTCTCGTATAATGCGAATTGCATTTTTGTAACAAACGATCTCCGCTTTCACTTCTTTCAACCAGTCCATACCGATTATCACATCAAAACTCCCTAACTCTACTGGTATCAAATCAATCTTAAATGTTTCGCTAACCAGTTTAATTTCTCGATTCCGACATATATTATCTGCTGAAATTAATTTACCATTTGCTAATTCGAGTAAAAATTTACTATCCAAAGGCGTCAATGGACAACTTAATTTAGCACAAAAATCTCTACTCATATAGCTTCTATCCGCACCCGAATCAAATAAAACGTAAGCAGATTTATTGTCAATAAGAAACGTACCCGTAACAAGCTCCGGGTCTTCCTGTGCCTCTACCGCATTAATATTGAAAACTCTTCCACGGCCTTGTCCATTCGTGTTCTCCTGGTTCGGGCAATTTCTAATAATGTGGCCTGGTTTTCCACATTTATAACAAACTACATTGGCATAACTTGCTCCGACACTACTTGCTCCGCCATTACTCGTTCCGACACCATTTGTTCCTTTCGTTCTATTAACCCCTGGTCCGTAGACCTCACACTTCGCCGCGCTATGACCATTTCTTTTACACTTGTTGCAAAATTTGGTACAGAACCCCGAGTGATTCTTTTCACACCTTTGGCATAGTTGCTTCTGATTGTTGTTGTTGTTGCGGTTATTATTGTTGTTGGGATGATTGTTGTAGTTGCTGTTGTTGTTGTTGTTGTTGTTGTTGTTATTGTTGGGCCGTTTGTTGTAGTTGCGATTGATGTTGCGATTGTTGGGATAATTGTTGCGATTATTGTTGTAATTGCTGTTGTTGTTGTATTGGTGATTCTTATCACCGTTTTCCTCCCACTTTCTTTTGACTTGCTTCACATTGGCCTCTTCAGCAGTCTGTTCTTTAATTCTTTCTTCAATCTGGTTCACTAGTTTGTGAGCCATTCTACATGCCTGTTGTATGGAGGCGGGCTCGTGTGAACTTATATCTTCTTGGATTCTTTCCGGTAATCCTTTCACAAACGCGTCGATCTTCTCTTCCTCATCTTCGAATGCTCCCGGACACAATAGGCACAATTCTGTGAATCGTCTTTCGTACGTGGTAATATCAAATCCTTGGGTTCGTAACCCTCTAAGTTCTGTCTTGAGCTTATTGACCTCGGTTCTGGGACGGTACTTCTCGTTCATCAAGTGCTTGAATGCTGACCACGGTAGTGCGTACGCATCATCTTGTCCCACTTGCTCTAGATAGGTATTCCACCATGTTAACGCAGAACCTGTGAAGGTATGCGTAGCGTACTTCACTTTGTCCTCTTCAGTACACTTACTTATGGCAAACACCGATTCAACCTTCTCGGTCCACCGTTTCAATCCGATCGGTCCTTCGGTTCCATCAAATTCCAAAGGTTTGCAGGCAGTGAATTCTTTGTAGGTGCATCCTACACGATTTCCTGTACTGCTAGATCCAAGGTTATTGTTGGTATGTAGCGCAGCCTGTACTGCGGCTATGTTTGAAGCTAGAAAAGTACGGAATTCCTCTTCATTCATATTCACGGTGTGTCGAGTAGTCGGTGCCATTTCCTTCAAAATAGTTAAATGGAACAAGTTAATCATACAGAATATTAAGAGTAGTTAATAGTATTTCGTAGCATAATATGAACTCATTTATAAAAGCTTTTTCTTCATATTAGCGTTTTATAAGTTTAAATTCGGGTAGTACCTACCCGTTAAGTTCATACTTAGTAGCTAATATACAATTCAACTACTACAATTCTATATGAAAAACTGATTATAATAATATTTCGCGTTCAAACTTTTATACAATATTTTACAAACTTACAATACCGCTTATTTTACATAAAGCATGAAATATAGCACACAATAACTTTGATACAAGATAGTTGTGAAGACAATTCTAGCTAGTACACAAGTCGTTCAGCAAAGGCAATAAAGACACGTAATTCATACGTCCAGAAACAAGTCATGCATTCTGGTTTTACTAGGACTACTTCCCATCCTTGGTCTTGTGCAACATAACTGTTATGGCCGTTGATAAGACAGCGTGTTGTAACGTCATCAAAGGGACGCGGGTTACGTAATGTCCAACAGTCCCGTAATAATCTAAAAACCTCATTTCTTACCCCAATTACCGACTCCGTCACTTGTGGAAACGTTTTGTTTAATAGTTGTAGCCCGATGTTCTTGTTCTCACTTTGGTGAGAAGCGAACATTACTAATCCGTAAGCATAACATGCTTCTTTATGTTGCATGTTAGCCGCTTTTTCTAAATCACGAAGTCCAATATTCGGATATATTGAGTCAAAATAATTTCTTAACCCGTTGCGTAAAATAGCATTTGGGTTCCCCGCAATGTATGCGTCAAAGTAAACACATCGTAACTTATGGGTTTCCCAATGTGATATCCCCCATCTTTCAAACGAAAGTCTCTTATAAACCAAGACATTCTTGGAACGTTCTTCGAATGTCTTACAAACTGATCTCGCCTTAAATAGTTGTGCCGAAGAATTCTGGCCGACTCTAGACAAGATTTCATCAATCATGTCTCCGGGTAGGTCTCTTAAAATATTGGGTTGTCTATCCATTTTGTGTTTTTAAACTGTAAAATAGACAAGAGTTAGATTCATAAAAAAAATACTTATTAATACAAGCAATTTTTACATATATCATAAAGCATAAGAACACTATATTCCATATATTACACCACACGAATACAACTATCTTATTCCGACTCGCTCGTTTCTTCTTCTTCGGTTTTGGTTCGTTTTGCCAAGTTTCTAGGGATATATGATGTTCCCCTAATACGAGCCGTCGTTGTCCACATTGGTTTAGAAAAACCTGGTGGTTTAGAGGTTCCCGGGTCATTGTTACAACTTAAGGACTTCGGGGGTTGACGATACATATAAAGTTCATCGGGGTTGGAATTAGATTTCTCTATTTTTATGCCCTTTCCCTTATTATTTTCTTTTGCCTTTTTAAATTCAGTTGGGGTAATTTCTATAACATCATCGGAATTCTCGTCGGAATCCGATTCATCGGAGAATTGGTAATCCTCCCAATATTTTGCTTCCTTGGCGGAAACACCATTGACCATAATTAACTTTGGTCGGTTGGTTGAGGATTTTCTTTTACTTAACCGTTTTATTATTTCCCCCACCGGTTCTATTTCTTCATCCGGTTCCGATTCTTCTTCCGGTTCCGATTCTTCTTCCGGTTCCGACTCTTCTTCCGGTTCCTCTTCGGGAACTTGTGAATCAGTCCACAAATCATTCCAATTTACATTTGACTCTTCATTATTATTAGGTGAGTCAATGGGACTTGTTCTAGAGGTAGACATCTATCACATAATATCAAACACGTTAAGAGATTAATATATCACATAATATTCATATGTTAAAAATATATAGTTTCCAACAAAAATGTTAAGCAATCATTTTTAAAGAAAACACGGTCGAAGTCCAGACTCACTAATGCATCCTAACAAACTCGATAAGACACACTAATTCAAATTTTCTGGTTCTCTAAGACCAACGCTCTGATACCAACTGAAATGTCCCGTTCTTATTGATTAAAAACGTTCCATATTAATTGATTTCGTTGCGAGGTTTTGACCTCTATATGAGACATTTTTCAAAGACTGCATTCATTTTTAAACAAACCATAACCTTTATTTCATCAATAAAGGTTTAAAAAGCTTTACGTAGATTATCAAATAATGATAATCTAAAATATCCTGTTTACACACGACCATTACATAATGGTTTACAATACAAATATGTTACAACAAAATAAGTTTCTTGAATGCAGTTTTTACACAATATCATACAAGCATGGACTCCAAATCTTGTCCTTATTTAAGTATGCGACAGCGGAAGCTCTTAATAATCACCTGAGAATAAACATGCTTAAAACGTCAACAAAAATGTTGGTGAGTTATAGGTTTAACCTATATATATCAAATCGTAACAATAGACCACAAGATTTCATATTTCAATACACATCCCATACATAGAGATAAAAATCATTCATATGGTGAACACCTGGTAACCGACAATAACAAGATGCATATATAAGAATATCCCCATCATTCCGGGACACCCTTCGGATATGATATAAATTTCGAAGTACTAAAGCATCCGGTACTTTGGATGGGGTTTGTTAGGCCCAATAGATCTATCTTTAGGATTCGCGTCAATTAGGGTGTCTGTTCCCTAATTCTTAGATTACCAGACTTAATAAAAAAGGGCATATTCGATTTCGATAATTCAACCATAGAATGTAGTTTCACGTACTTGTGTCTATTTTGTAAATCATTTATAAAACCTGCATGTATTCTCATCCCAAAAATATTAGATTTTAAAAGTGGGACTATAACTCACTTTCACAGATTTTTACTTCGTCGGGAAGTAAGACTTGGCCACTGGTTGATTCACGAACCTATAACAATATATACATATATATCAAAGTATGTTCAAAATATATTTACAACACTTTTAATATATTTTGATGTTTTAAGTTTATTAAGTCAGCTGTCCTCGTTAGTAACCTACAACTAGTTGTCCACAGTTAGATGTACAGAAATAAATTGATAAATATTATCTTGAATCAATCCACGACCCAGTGTATACGTATCTCAGTATTGATCACAACTCAAACTATATATATTTTGGAATCAACCTCAACCCTGTATAGCTAACTCCAACATTCACATATAGAGTGTCTATGGTTGTTCCGAAATATATATAGATGTGTCGACATGATAGGTCGAAACATTGTATACGTGTCTATGGTATCTCAAGATTACATAATATATAATACAAGTTGATTAAGTTATGGTTGGAATAGATTTGTTACCAATTTTCACGTAGCTAAAATGAGAAAAATTATCCAATCTTGTTTTACCCATAACTTCTTCATTTTAAATCCGTTTTGAGTGAATCAAATTGCTATGGTTTCATATTGAACTCTATTTTATGAATCTAAACCAAAAAAGTATAGGTTTCTAGTCGGAAAAATAAGTTACAAGTCGTTTTTGTAAAGGTAGTCATTTCAGTCGAAAGAACGACGTCTAGATGACCATTTTAGAAAACATACTTCCACTTTGAGTTTAACCATAATTTTTGGATATAGTTTCATGTTCATAATAAAAATCATTTTCTCAGAATAACAACTTTTAAATCAAAGTTTATCATAGTTTTTAATTAACTAACCCAAAACAGCCCGCGGTGTTACTACGACGGCGTAAATCCGGTTTTACGGTGTTTTTCGTGTTTCCAGGTTTTAAATCATTAAGTTAGCATATCATATAGATATAGAACATGTGTTTAGTTGATTTTAAAAGTCAAGTTAGAAGGATTAACTTTTGTTTGCGAACAAGTTTAGAATTAACTAAACTATGTTCTAGTGATTCAAGTTTAAACCTTCGAATAAGATAGCTTTATATGTATGAATCGAATGATGTTATGAACATCATTACTACCTTAAGTTCCTTGGATGAACCTACTGGAAAAGAGAAAAATGGATCTAGCTTCAATGGATCCTTGGATGGCTCAAAGTTCTTGAAGCAAAATCATGACACGAAAACAAGTTCAAGTAAGATCATCACTTGAAATAAGATTGTTATAGTTATAGAAATTGAACCAAAGTTTGAATATGATTATTACCTTGTATTAGAATGATAACCTACTGTAAGAAACAAAGATTTCTTGAGGTTGGATGATCACCTTACAAGATTGGAAGTGAGCTAGCAAACTTGAAAGTATTCTTGATTTTATGAAACTAGAACTTTTGGAATTTATGAAGAACACTTAGAACTTGAAGATAGAACTTGAGAGAGTTCAATTAGATGAAGAAAATTGAAGAATGAAAGTGTTTGTAGGTGTTTTTGGTCGTTGGTGTATGGATTAGATATAAAGGATATGTAATTTTGTTTTCATGTAAATAAGTCATGAATGATTACTCATATTTTTGTAATCTTATGAGATATTTCATGCTAGTTGCCAAATGATGGTTCCCACATGTGTTAGGTGACTCACATGGGCTGCTAAGAGCTGATCATTGGAGTGTATATACCAATAGTACATACATCTAAAAGCTGTGTATTGTACGAGTACGAATACGGGTGCATACGAGTAGAATTGTTGATGAAACTGAACGAGAATGTAATTGTAAGTATTTTTGTTAAGTAGAAGTATTTTGATAAGTGTATTGAAGTCTTTCAAAAGTGTATAAATACATATTAAAACACTACATGTATATACATTTTAACTGAGTCGTTAAGTCATCGTTAGTCGTTACATGTAAGTGTTGTTTTGAAACCTTTAGGTTAACGATCTTGTTAAATGTTGTTAACCCAATGTTTATAATATCAAAAGAGATTTTAAATTATTATATTATCATGATATTATGATGTACGAATATCTCTTAATATGATATATATACATTAAATGTCGTTACAACGATAAACGTTACATATATGTCTCGTTTCAAAATCATTAAGTTAGTAGTCTTGTTTTTACATATGTAGTTCATTGTTAATATAATTAATGATATGTTTACTTATCATAATATCATGTTAACTATATATATAACCATATATATGTCATCATATAGTTTTTTTTACAAGTTTTAACGTTCGTGAATCACCGGTCAACTTGGGTGGTCAATTGTCTATATGAAACCTATTTCAATTAATCAAGTCTTAACAAGTTTGATTGCTTAACATGTTGGAAACATTTAATCATGTAAACATCAATCTCAATTAATATATATAAACATGGAAAAGTTCGGGTCACTACAAATAGTACATACATCCAAAAGCTGTGTATTGTACGAGTACGAATACGGGTGCATACGAGTAGAATCGTTGATGAAACTGAACGAGGATGTAATTGTAAGCATTTTTGATAAGTAGAAGTATTTTGATAAGTGTCTTGAAGTCTTTCAAAAGTGTATGAATACATATTAAAACACTACATGTATATACATTTTAACTGAGTCGTTAAGTCATCGTTAGTCGTTACATGTAAATGTTGTTTTGAAACGTTTAGGTTAACGATATTGTTGAATGTTGTTAACCCATTGTTTATTATAACAAATGAGATGTTAAATTGTTATATTATCATGATATTATGATATATAATATATCTTAGTATGATATATATACAGTTAAATGTCGTTACAACGATAATCGTTACATATATGTCTCGTTTCGAAATCATTAAGTTAGTAGTCTTATTTTTACATATGTATTTCATTGTTAATACACTTAATAATATATTTACTTATCATTTAACATAATTAACCAAGTGTATCAATATCTTAATATGATTCATATGTACCTAGTAAGATGTTGTTATAACGATAATCGTTATATATATCGTTTTCGAGTTTCTTAAATTAATAGTCTCATTTTTTATGTATATAACTCTTTGTTAAAATACCTAATGAGATACATACTTATAATAAAATCATGTTAACTATATATATAACCATATATATGTCATCGTATAGTTTTTACAAGTTTTAACGTTCGTGAATCACCGGTCAACTTGGGTGGTCAATTGTGTATATGAAACCTATTTCAATTAATCAAGTCTTAAAAAGTTTGATTGCTTAACATGTTGGAAACACTTAATCATGTAAATAACAATTTCATTTAATATATATATAAACATGGAAAAGTTCGGGTCACTACAGTACCTACCCGTTAAATAAATTTCGTCCCAAAATTTTAAGCAGTTGGAGGTGTTGACGTATCTTCTGGAAATAAATGCGGGTATTTCTTATTCATTTGATCTTCACGCTCCCAGGTGAACTCGGGACCTCTACGAGCATTCCATCGAACCTTAACAATCGATATCGTATTTTGTTTAAGTCTCTTAACCTCACGATCCATTATTTCGACGGGTTCTTCAATGAATTAAAGTTTTTCATTGAATTGGATTTCGTCCAACGGAATAGTGAGATCTTCTTTAGCAAAACATTTCTTCAAATTTGAGACGTGGAAAGTGTTATGTAAAGTCGCGAGTTATTGAGGTAGCTCAAGTTGGTAAGCTACTGGTCCGACACGATCTATAATCTTGAATGGTCCAATGTACCTTGGATTTAGTTTCCCCCGTTTACCAAATCGAACAACGCTTTTCCAAGGTGAAACCTTAATCATGACCATTTCTCCAATTTCAAACTCTATATCTTTTCTTTTACTGTCCGCGTAGCTCTTTTGTCAACTCTGGGCGGTTTTCAATCTTTGTTGAATTTGGATGATTTTCTCGGTAGTTTCTTGTATTATCTCCGGACCCGTAATCTGTCTATCCCCCACTTCACTCCAACAAATCGGAGACCTGCACTTTCTACCATAAAGTGCTTCAAACGGCGCCATCTCAATGCTTGAATGGTAGCTGTTGTTGTAGGAAAATTCTGCTAACGGTAG
The DNA here is from genome assembly GCF_046630445.1 of Rutidosis leptorrhynchoides. Taxonomy (NCBI): domain Eukaryota; kingdom Viridiplantae; phylum Streptophyta; class Magnoliopsida; order Asterales; family Asteraceae; genus Rutidosis; species Rutidosis leptorrhynchoides. The sequence goes on from NC_092335.1 coordinate 218,749,380, forward strand.
ATGTTGATCCCAACTATTTCTGAAATCAATAACACAACTCGTAGCATGTCTTCAAGCGTTTGTATCGTCCTTTCGCTCTGCCCATCAGTTTGTGGATGATAGGCAGTACTCATGTCTAGACGAGTTCCCAATGCTTGCTGTAATGTCTGCCAGAATCTTGAAATAAATCTGCCATCCCTATCAGAGATAATAGAGATTGGTATTCCATGTCTGGAGACGACTTCCTTCAAATACAGTCGTGCTAACTTCTCCATCTTGTCATCTTCTCTTATTGGTAGGAAGTGTGCTGACTTGGTGAAACGATCAACAATTACCCAAATAGTATCATAACCACTTGCAGTCCTTGGAAATTTAGTAATGAAATCCATGGTAATGTTTTCCCATTTCTATTCCGGGATTTCAGGTTGTTGTAGTAGACCTGATGGTTTCTGATGTTCAGCTTTGACCTTAGAACACGTCAAACATTCTCCTACATATTTAGCAATATCGGCTTTCATACCTGGCCACCAAAAATGTTTCTTAAGATCCTTGTACATCTTCCCCGTTCCAGGATGTATTGAGTATCTAGTTTTATGAGCTTCTCTAACTACCATTTCTCTCATATCTCCAAATTTTGGTACCCAAATTCTTTCAGCCCTATACCGGGTTCCGTCTTCTTGAATATTAAGATGCTTCTCCGATCCTTTGGGTATTTCATCCTTTAAATTTCCTTCTTTTAAAACTCCTTGTTGCGCCTCCTTTATTTGAATAGTAAGGTTAGTGTGAATCATTATATTCATAGATTTTACTCGAATGGGTTCTCTGTCCTTTCTGCTCAAGGCGTCGGCTACCATATTTGCCTTCCCCGGGTGGTAACGAATCTCAAAGTCGTAATCATTCAACAATTCAATCCACCTACGCTGCCTCATATTCAGTTGTTTCTGATTAAATATGTGTTGAAGACTTTTGTGGTCGGTATATATAATACTTTTGACCCCGTATAAGCAGTGCCTCCAAGTCTTTAATGCAAAAACAACCGCGCCTAATTCCAAATCATGCGTCGTATAATTTTGCTCGTGAATCTTCAATTGTCTAGACGCATAAGCAATCACCTTCGTCCGTTGCATTAATACACAACCGAGACCTTGCTTTGATGCGTCACAATAAATCACAAAATCATTGATAAGGCTAAAAAGGAACATATATTTCATAGCAATATCCCTTCTAAATAATAGGTTTTCATATGTAATTGTATTATATTTTCATTGTAATTGTTTAAATAAATAAGTGCGAAGACAAAAGGCGAAAACGAAGATTTGAAGACACAAACGTCCAAAAAGCTCAAATGTACAAGATACAATTCAAAAGGTTCAATTTATTGATGAGAAACGTCTAAAAATGACAAGAGTACAAGTTACAAAACGCAAAGTACAGGATATTAAATTATACGAAAGGACGTTCGAAAATCCGGAACCGGTACCCGAGCCAACTATCAACGCTCGACAGAACGGAGCTGAAAGTACAAGTCAACTATGCACAAGAATATAATATAATATTTAAATAATTCATAATAAGAATAATAATAAATAATAAAAATTTTTTAATTGAGCATAGTTAAGGGGTCATAAGTGAAAATTTCAATTCAATATTTTCCTATAAAAGGCAATTCATTTGATCGATTTATGTACACCTTTCTTCATATTTCTTTCTCTCTTCTGTAATATGTAATATATATTTATATTATAATTTTAATATAAGTTAATTTTAATAATAAAGTTATGGTTTAGTTGGGTTATTGTAAGGAATGTTTTACGGGTTTTAAAGTCGAAACTCTGTCCGTGTAACGCTACACAATTAATAATCACTGTAAGTTATGTTCTTCCTTTTAAATTAATGTCTCGTAACTAAGTTATTATTATGCTTATTTAAAACTAAGTAATCGTGATGTTGGGCTAAATATTAAGACGGGGTTATTGGATTTTGTACCATAATTAAGGTTTGGGCAAAAGACCGACACTTGTGGAAATTGGACTATTGACTATTAATAGATGGGGGGTATTGTCTAATTGAGTGACAACTCATTGGAGTCTATCGAACCTATCTTCAAATTAATTATCCTAATAATTAATAATGATTATGGTTGTCCTATTTAGTGACGTTCATATGGAATCTATTATAATCATTTAATTAATTATTCGGGTTGGGTAATTGATTATTCAAACTGATCAAGTGGGTAAATTAATATTCATATCTAATCAAAACAGGGGTGGATTACATACAGTGATAACTGGTGTAATTGTTGAAAGAAGTGATAACTGCGTCACAGTTTAAATCCTTAATTAGTTGGAATATTTGACTTCGGGTATAAAGGTAATTTGACTAGGACACTCGCACTTTATATTTATGACCGATGGACTATTATGGACAAAAACCAGATAGGTATCAAATAAACCATGACAAAGGACAATTAACCCGAGTAACAATTAATTAAAATCAAAACGTTAAACATCATGATTACGGAAGTTTAAATAAGCATAATCCTTTTATTTCATATTCTATCGCAATTTTATTTATTGTTATTTTATTTATCATCATTTATATATTTTACGCACTTTAATTATTGTCATTTATCTTTACGCTTAAAAATATAAAATCGACAAACCGGTCATTAAACGGTAAAAAACCCCCTTTTATAATAATATTACTACTTATATATATATATATATATATATATATATATATATATATATATATATATATATATATATATATATATATATATATATATATATATATATATATATATAGTTTTATAAAAATATAGTACGTAATCACTAGCTCCCTGTGGAACGAACCGGACTTACTAAAAACTACACTACTCTACGATTAGGTACACTGCCTATAGTGTTGTAGCAAGGTTTAGGTATATCCCATCCGTAAATTAATAAAACTTGTGTCATATTTTGTACTTAAAAAGTACGATAAAATAACGATAATGAAATTGCGAATAATAAAAGTGCGATAAAATAAACTTGCGATAATTAAAAAGTACGATAATTAAAAGTACAATTAAATACAATAACAATAAAAATGCGATAATTAGAAGTGCAATTAAATATAAAATAAAGGAAATTAAATATGAAATAAAAGAATTATGCTTATTTAAACTTCCGTAATCATGATGTCTGACGTGTTGATTTTAGTTTTATGCACATGGGTTAATTGTCCTTTGTCCTGGATTATTTAATATGTCCGTCTGGTTTTTGTCCATAACATTCCATCAGTCATAAATATAAAGTGCGAGTATCCTCGTCAAATTATCCTTATACCCGAAGTTAAATATTCCAACTAATTGGGGACTTAAACTGTAACAAGATTTTAATACTTTGTTTAATAATTACACCAGGATGTCGACTGAGTGTAATCCAAGGTTTTAATATTTTGTTATCAATTATACCAAGTGTCCTTGTACATAATTTCACCCCTGTTTTAATTATTCTAGTGGTTATTAATCCATTCCCGTGTCCAGTTAAATGAACGATTATTCGTACATATAAATACCCCGCCCATCGTGTTCGATCGAGTGTATATGGTAATTTATAGGGACGCCCAATTGTAAATCTTTATATTAACATTAACAAACTATCATTTAGTTAAACAAATATAAAGCCCATTAATAGCCCATAGTCTAATTTCCACAAGTGTCGTTCTTTTGTCCAAACCCTAATTATGGTACAAAGCCCAATTACCCAATTTTAATAATTAGCCTAACATCATGATTACTTCGTTTTAAATAAGCATAATAATAACTTAGCTACGAGACATTAAATTAAAAAGGTTGAACATAACTTACAATGATTAAAAATAGCGTAGCGTTACACGGACAGAATTTCGACTTACACCCTTACAATATTCGCTAACATACCCTTATTATTAGGATTTAAAATTAAAATTAAAATTAAAATATAAATTATATATATATTTTTACGTATATATTGAGAGAGAGATAGATATTAGATTTGATGATGTAGCGTGAGGGTACGAAATAGTATTATTTTTAATACAAAATACTACAAAATATGACACAAGTTTTATTAATTTATGGATGGGATATACCTAAACCTGAATAATTAATTAAATGATTATAATAGATTCCATATGAACGTCACTAAATAGGACAACCATAATCATTATTAATTATTAGGATAATTAATTTAAAGATAGGTTCGACAGACTCCAATGAGTTGTCACTCAATTAGACAATACCCCCATCTATTAATAGTCAATAGTCCAATTTCCACAAGTGTCGGTCTTTTGCCCAAACCTTAATTATGGTACAAAATCCAATAACCCCGTCTTAATATTTAGTCAAACATCACGATTACTTCGGCTTAAATAAGCATAATAATAACTTAGTTACGAGACATTAATTTAAAAAGGAAGAACATAACTTACAGTGATTATTAATCGTGTAGCGTTACACGGACAGAGTTTCGACTTTAAAACCCGTAAAACATTCCTTACAATAACCCAATTATTATTAAACTTAAACTAAAATTAAAATTATAATTATAAATATATATATTACATGTAAAGAGAAAGAAAGAAAAAAAGGTGTGGTTCCAATTGGAGTTTTGTAGGCTGTTCTAAAAGCCCAGAGTGCATCCTCCAATTTAATGGACCATTCTTTCGGATTTGATCCTACGGTTTTCTCTAGAATACGTTTTAAAGCTCGGTTGGTATTTTCAACTTGTCCACTTGTTTGTGGATGATATGCGGTGGAGATTTTATGAGTTACTCCATATCTTTTAAGAACTTTCTCAAGTTGATTATTACAGAAATGAGTACCCCGATCACTTATTAAAGCTTTCGGTGTTCCAAACCTTGCGAAAAGACGTTTTAAAAAGTTGACTACAACTCGTGCATCATTAGTTGGGAGAGCTTGTGCTTCCGCCCATTTAGATACATAATCAATGGCTACGAGAATATAGAGATTATTATGAGATTTTGGAAATGGACCCATAAAGTCAATACCCCAAATGTCAAATACTTCACATACTTGGATGACATTTTGTGGCATTTCATCACGTTGACTTATTTTTCCGGCCCTTTGACAAGCATCACAGGATTTGCAAAGAAGGTGTGCGTCTTTGTAAATTGTAGGCCAATAGAATCCAGCATCATAAACTTTTCTTGCTGTTAGTTGAGGCCCATAATGCCCTCCAGTTGGTCCTGTGTGACAATGGTTTAAAATTTTACTAGCTTCATCTCCAAATACACATCGGCGTATTATTCCATCGGGACAACTTTTAAAAAGATGTGGATCTTCCCAAAAATAGTGTTTTATATCACTGAAGAATTTCTTTCGTCTTTGGTACGATAATCCTTTTTCAAGGAATCCACAAACTAAGTAGTTTGCATAGTCTGCAAACCATGTAATTTCTTTATAATCTATCTTCAATAGATATTCATCAGGAAAGTTGTCTTGTATGGCCGATTCATTTAGAACTTCTAATTCATTTAAAAAAAAAAGTTTTTAAAAAAAATATATAAAAAAAAAATTGTTTTAAAAAAAAATTTTTAAAATCCTTAAAAAACGAAATATAAAAAAAAATTAAAAAAAAGTTTTTTTTATTACCTTTAGATTTTTAGACTCTAGTTACAATTTTTAGTATTAAGTTTAGTTTTGCCATAGTTATTTTTATTTCTAGAATTTTTAGGTTTGCCGTAAAATCCCTTAAGTGCTTATTCCTTAGACTAAGATTTATGTGCTTTAGAATTTTGCGACGCCATTTTTCGCGCTACTTTCTTATTTTTATTTTTCGACGCCTATTTTTCGACCTTTTATTTTTCGACCTTTTTAGACGCGTTTTTTTTTTCTTTCTTATTTCTCGCTATTCTAGTTTTAGGATAAGATTTTTATTCTACTTCTTATCTAAATTTTTTAAAATTACGAAAATTTATTTTAAGTGGTTAAATTGATAGACATCAAAATTTTCTGGTTCGTAGTAATAGTTGGATTTGTACGTGGACCGAGTTATTGGAGCCAAACAGTACTCAATTATATTGAGACCAAACGAATCCTGCCCCTCTGCTGCATCTTTTGGCTATTCGAAACGTAAGCAAAATCAGAAAAGTCTATTAATTGGATAACTTATATAATTTTTCTTTCCTTTTAAAAACTAATAGGATATTCAGTAAATGCACCGAGTAAAACGTTCACCACCTTTCATACGTTCACCACCTATAACTCGATCAAGACATCTAGCCAATATTGTCGCCGTTGATTTTTCTTTAGAATCATCATCTAGTCGACCAAGAACTCCAACTCAAATTTTCGATAATCCATCTTTTGAACCCGACCTCACAATTGAGAATCCGGAGAATATTCAGGGACAATTCCAAGATCCAGAACCACTAATCATTCCTCCTGAACCACAAATCATTAAATCAGAATCTTCTAGTGATTCGTATTCAACAAATTCAATTATGGAAAATCTGGAACCTCTAAGTATGGAAGACCGAATGAGAGCCACACGCACGGGCCAAGGTCACGCCATTATTAAGCCAGACATTAATGCGCCAGATTATGAAATCAAAGGACAAATCCTACACATGGTAACTAATTAGTGCCAATATAGTGGTGCGCCGAAGGAAGATCCAAACGAACATCTTCGTACGTTTAATAGGATATGTACACTATTCAAAATCCGAGAAGTTGAGGATGAAACTATTTATCTTATGTTGTTCCCATGGACTTTAAAGGGAGAAGCCAAAGATTGGTTAGAATCATTACCTGGAGGAACGATTGACACATGGGATGTTTTAGTTGAGAAATTTCTTAAAAGATTCTTTCCGACATCTAAAGCCGTGAGACTTCAAGGAGAAATTGTTACGTTCACACAAAAGTCAAATGAAACTCTATATGAGACGTGGACAAGATTTGGAAAGTTGTTGAGAGGATGTCCTCAACACGGTTTAGACACTTATCAAATAGTACAAATATTCTACCAAGGTGTCAACGTTGCTACACGAAAAGACATCGACATAACAGCTGGTGGTTCCATTATGAAGAAAACCGCAACTGAAGCTTACAAAATTATTGATAACACAGCCTACCACTCTCATGAGTGGCACCAAGAGAAAGATATATATCGTTCATCTAAAGCGGCTAGAGCCGATTCTAGCCATAACTTTGATTCCGTTTCCGCAAAAATAGATGCTTTCGAGAGACGAATGGAAAAGATGAATAAAGATATTCACGCAATACGAATCAGTTGTGAGCAATGTGGTGGACCACACTTAATGAAAGACTGTCACATTGAACAAACGATGGAACAACGTGAGAATGTTGTCTACATGAACCAAAGGCTGGAAAATAGTTATCAGAATAATTATCAACCGCCAAGGCCAAACTTCAATCGAAATCAAAACATTCTTTACAATCCGAAATGAAAGGACCCGTTCATATACATTATAAATGATTCACAATAGTTGATTACATCGCGAGGTATTTTGACCTCTATATGATACATTTTACAAACATTGCATTCGTTTTTAAAAGACAAACTTTCTTTACAACGAAAGTTGATGGAATACACACCATTTCATAATACATCCAACTATAATTGACATAATAATAATCTTGATGAACTCAATGACTCGAATGCAACGTCTTTCAAAATATGCCATGAATGACTCCAAGTAATATCCTTAAAATGAGCTAATGCACAGCGGAAGATTTTTTTAATACCTGAGAATAAACATGCTTTAAAGTGTCAACCAAAAGGTTGGTGAGTTCATAGGTTTATCATAATAATCATTTCAATATATTAATAGACCACAAGATTTCCGTTTATAAATATATGTACACTCGCAAGTGTATAAAAGTATTCTATAAGTTGTAGGCACCCGGTAACAAGCCTTAACATTCATGTTTTACTCTCTGAAAGTACACCGAATCAGGTGTGATATATAAACCTCGAAGTACTAAAGCATCTCATAGTCAGGATGGGGTTTGTTAGGCCCAATAGATCTATCTTTAGGATTCGCGCCTACCGTACATAGACAAGTAGTTTAATGTTACCAAGCTAAGGGTATATTTCTGGTTTAAACCCACGTAGAATTTGTTTTAGTACTTGTGCCTATTTCGTAAAACATTTATAAAATAGCGCATGTATTCTCAGCCCAAAAATATATATTACAAAAGCAATTAAAAAGGGAGCAAATGAAACTCACCATACTGTATTTCGTAGTAAAAATACATATAACGTCATTTAACAAGTGCAAGGTTGGCCTCGGATTCACGAACCTATATTAATTATATATATTTATATGTTGGTCAATATTTGTCTAATAATTTTTGGTCAAGTCATAGTGTACTACAATCCTAATGCTCGAGACTAATATGCAAAAGTCAACTTGACCCAAAATGACTTCTAAAATTTATACGTGTTTATTATATAACTTAGCTATAGTCGTTTTATATATTTAAATATATTTATTAGATTTTATAATAATAAAAGTCATTTATTAATAAAAAGTTATATTAACGTTTATATATGATAAAATATACTTTTATATATCTTAAGTAGTAAAATTTTATAAAGTTCACTTAATATCGTAAAACTATAGTGGTAAGTATTATTAATGTAATTATATTACGCGTGGTGAAAAATATCTTTGTATCCCCTATTTATTTGATAAAATAATATTGATCATAATAATAATAAGTAAAAGTTGTATTATTTTGTAATAATAATTATTATTATTCTATAAAAAAAATAACAATATTTATATTTACTAAAAATGTTATTATGATAAAATGATAATACTAACATAATAGTAATAATGATATTTTATAATAACAATGATATTTCTATTAAAATAATAACGACGATATTAATAATAATCATTTTAACAATAATACTAAAATTCAGTTGACTATAACTTCAAATCCGTTCATCGAAACCATTCGATATCTAAATGAAAAGTTCTTAATTTTTCGCTAGCTTTCCAATGACATGCATATCATATACCCTATCTCAGTGGCATATGTATCTAATTCAGGATTCAACAAACCTATCTAAGGACAATATCGAATGTACAAGCATGCATAATCCTATATACTCGAGCACTAGTCAGGGATACATTATTGATATATAAAAGTTAAGTTATGAGTGCTCACGTATCAATATTGAGATTCAATATTGCAGGAAAGTACGTAGACGCAACGGAGATGATAAAAACTAGATTGACCTCATGAGCATACCCATGAACCATACCCATCACCTTCATAGCTATAACCCATAATTTCCTTAGCTTCGACTCATTCAAAAAACTATTTTGAAATCACTCGGACATCACTCCGTCGTAATATTTTATGTATACTAATAATATCTTGAAATAATATAGAGCAAATATATATATATATATATATATATATATATATATATATATATATATATATATATATATATATATATATATATATATATATATATATGTAAATCGATTGAGAGTTTTTAGAGAAATATATTTTCAAGTTTCTATGAAATAATGAAACCTATTGAATTCTATTTATAATAGATTTTTGAATTATTAAAGTGAATTATTAAAGTATGAATTATTAAAGTGAATTATTAAAGTATGAATTATTAAAGTGAATTATTAAAGTATGAATTATTAAAGTGAATTATTAAAGTATGAATTATTAAAGTGAATTATTAAAGTATGAATTATTAAAGTGAATTATTAAAGTATGAATTATTAAAGTGAATTATTAAAGTTAAAGTAAAGGTAAAGTAAAGTAAAGGTAAAGTAAAGTAAAGGTAAAGTAAAGTAAAGTAAAAAAAATAAAAACTATGTATATATAATACGTGTATAAATATATATAATATTATTTTAAATCGTTATATATATTTAATGAAATAAAATATAAATATCATTATATTTATTATACTGGTTAAGTAATGAGTTGTCAAAAGTGATTCTAGATATTTATAAAAGTTATATACGTTTTAATAATAAAGTTCTTTTTAAACTGAAAACGTTTTTGTACGTTTGAAAATAGATTAATAGAATATTATGGAAACCAATTCTCCAATAGCTTTTGTCTAACTTTCGTAAATGACACTTTTTATTTTTATTTATAAATAGCTTTACAAATTATTCCGAATATCGTTAAGAGGAATAGATTTCTCAAATCATAGTGGACCTCTCAACAGAGACTTGTAATCATAATTCAATGTTTCTGATAATTCAATCATTTAATATATATTTTTTTAATTTTGTCGATAATCATATTGAAACAAATACATTCATATAAAGCATTATACTTTTAAATACTTTGTTGACATTTTCAATTTATAACATATACACACACACATACATATTCATATATGTTCATTTAATGGTTCGTGAATCATTGGAATTTGGTCGAGGTTTAAATGAATGTATAAACATAGTTTAAAATCCTTGAGATTTAACTTAACAAACATTGCTTATCGTGTCAGAATAATATAAAGATAAAGTTTAAATTTAGTCGAAAATTTTCGGGTCATCACAGTACCTACCCGTTAAAGAAATTTCGTCCCCGAAATTTGATAGAGGTCATTATGGCTAACAATGAGAATGTTATTATGACGATTATGAAGTTTTATCATGTCTAAGAAGTATGGATAAAATAATTTGATTACTCAAAGCGTATGAGGGAAGTTATCGTAAATGAAGGAAATAAGATTATATTGATTCGTCATATCTTTTGACGTCATCACAATTGATCTTCGAATTTAAAGAAAATCTTTGTAATCTATGTTGGATTTGATGCTTCGGTGATTAAGGAGATTATGATTCTCTTCGAATTAATACGATAATCCATCTTGATTTCTCTGTCGAGTATTTCACTATAAATCCACCTCCTTCGTTTCCTTACAACTCACACCTTCTATTCTTTCTCCCTCAACTCATATTTTAAAGTATTTGTCAATATACTTCATCCAGTACTGATTCTCGATATACTCCTCACCTTCATATCTGTCATTCTTCTTTTTCATCTGCCTCCGGAAGAATCTATTTACTTCTACTATATTCTCGGTTTTATGGTGTTTTTAGTTCTTCCGTGTCTTTATATTGCTATATGCATCAATATATACGGTTTATAATTTTTGGGTGGTTGTTGGGTTTTATATCTTCCCTTATATTTCAAAACCCCTGCTTTTGTCTTCTATAATCATTGACATCCAAGTTAATGCTCCATTCTATTTGCTGCGATTTATACTCCAATTTCTATTTTGGAGTTTTGTCCTTTCATTTCTTCTTCTTGCGATTAAGCAACGTTTGTAATGGTCCAGTATTCGTAGATATGAATTTCAGAATGAACATAGTTAATGTTCTAAGAAGGAAATGGTAATGGCACGATCTTGATTTGTTAATTTACCAGAATACCCTGAAAAGACCGAATCATCAAGAAAATTTATTCTTGATATTTTTAGAGATTAAATAGAATACAAGAGTCGTGTAACATGGAACATGATGACGGCATGGTCTGTGAATCGTCATGTCCCATTAGAAACTCTGCATGACTTACTGTAATATAATCACGTTGATCAAGTGTCATTATATTATACTAACTCATGCTTCAGTTCCCAACACTACTTCAAAACATTCATAATTTAAACTCGAAAGTTTATAGAATATAGAAACTAATAGTTTCTTATATGATGTAACACTGATAGCGCAAAGAGATAAATGACTTCAGATAAGATTAGTTGTGAAAATATCTTCAGAAATATCGCGGATATTTATAATGAAAGATATGATAATATCTTAGAATTTCTAATATTGATGGATGATGATGAAGATTTGTCTGTAAAGGTTTAGAATAAAGAGTAAGGTATTCGTTAATGACTTTAACAGGCACTGAATCATTTAGATTCTTTGAAGGTAGATTTAGTCTTTGTGATTTGTCCACAACCTCCTTCATAGTCTGTTCAATCCGTTTTCCAGTTCCAAACCTTCTCTTTTTCTCAGCTTTACCACCTTACTATTCTTTGTCATCAAACTTTTTACTGTTAAGATCGTTTACAGTTTTTGATGCTTCGTCAGCATTTCAAGAACTAGTTTGCAGTTCAGAATATTTTTCAGAACTTCACATTCAAAGTATGTAAGTCCAGGAGATAGATGTTTTACGTACACATATAACTGTTGGCGTAGACATGCTGTGAGATTTCAAAATACTGGTTACTGTTTTTTGATGATTCATATGACAATTCTCGTTACAAGATGCGAATGAATAAATGATGTGATTTCAATAAATATAATGATTTTTTGAAAAGTCAAAGATAATTGAAGTTGTTGGTAAGTTTATTACTAAGGTGGCGAGATATGAAAGGTCCCCAGTAACGATGACGAAAGGGCAACGTATCTATCGAGGTTATAATAAGACTAGTCTGACTGAAAAGTCGAAGTTGACTTGCTGGAGCTGTGACAAAACTGTCTACTTTGAAAAGGAATTGAAAAGTCATTTTAGCTAATAAATGCCAAAGGGTCTGACACGGATACGCGTCGAACTATGACTTTGGGTTCGAGAGCTTTTTAGGTACATAAATGTGGGTAATATGTGATTGGATCATCATCTCGATTGTTCATTGTTTGAAGTGTCTTCGAAAACTTTGGAGAGTTTGAACACAGTTTGTAATCGTTAATATACATATGATGTTCTAACACGATTTTGAAGTCAAAGTATAGCTTTGAAAGATGTAGGAATCTAAGAGTGATGTCTTCTGTTAAATCATGACTTGGATTTTGATTTGTCAAAATCAGAATGCGTAATCAAATTTGGGGAGAATGGTTGTTTTGATTTCAATACAAGAATGTATATTGTTGTGAGATTTTGAGAGTATAGTTGATGATTTGCTTAATCAGATTCGAAAAATGTAATATATTAATTGTGAATTTATATATCTCTCGGGTATTACCTACCCGTTAAAAAAAAATTTCACAATTAATATTTTGTACAACAGAATTTTATTACAGTCTTTATGAAAATATATATGTGCATATTTTCTTCAGATGTAACATAGATTTAATGAGTTAATATTAAATTAAACTCATTTGATTTACGGTTGAAACTAGAACTGAATAATCCCTAAAGACTTTAGAAATTACATAACTTTTATGGAGTATTTATTCAATAAAATTGAAATTATGAATTAATACTTCGTTATTTGTTGGTGTTTGTAACCCTTGCACCATATTCTCTAAAGCCACTACTCGAGCGCGAAGCTCGTCGACTTCTTCTATTACATCGGGGTGATTGTCGGTTCGGACGAGCGGATAAATAAAATCTAGAATTTGATGTAGTATATAATCGTGACGAGATACTCTGAAAATGAGAGAGAAAATGATGTTTCAGACCGGTTCGCTGGTAAGTGCTTCAGGTTCATCGCCAAGAGGGCAATGTGGTGGATGGAAGAGATCACCTTCTTCTTGTCTCCAATTATTGAGGAGGCTACGAACCTATCCCCAATTCATTCATAATAGATGATGGCTAATTGGTTGATCCATTCCGGTCACACTGCTTTCGGAGCTTGAGTGGGATTCCATATCGGAATTCGAGGGACTTGAACTAATGACGAATTCCATTTTGTTCGATTGAATAAAGAATTTTTCGATATGAAATGATTTTTCGGCTATCGGGTGGTATTCTAATTACATAGAATATCTATATATATAGCGCAAAAGATTTCGTAGATTACGGAGGAAATTACGGGATATGTCAGGTAAAGTTTACAGTAACAGATACGCTAAGATATGGATTAGCAGATACGCTAAGATATGAATTTTGTCTATACACTATTCATGCAATCAATGCAGTAAGACGTGTCTAGACTAAGAATGATAAGCAGGCAATTTCCGACAAAAATGATAAGCAAAACTTTTGACATGCAGACACGGTCGAAGTCCAGGCTCATTAATGCATCCTAACGACTATCAGTCAGACACACTAATATAGACCTGGTTCGCTAAGACCACCACTCTGATACCAACTGAAAGGACCCGTTCATATACATTATAAACGATTCACAATAGTTGATTACATCGCGAGGTATTTTGACCTCTATATGATACATTTTACAAACATTGCATTCGTTTTTAAAAGACAAACTTTCTTTACAACGAAAGTTGACAGAATACACACCATTTCATAATACATCCAACTATAATTGACATAATAATAATCTTGATGAACTCAATGACTCGAATGCAACGTCTTTCAAAATATGCCATGAATGACTCCAAGTAATATCCTTAAAATGAGCTAATGCACAGCGGAAGATTTTTTTAATACCTGAGAATAAACATGCTTTAAAGTGTCAACCAAAAGGTTGGTGAGTTCATAGGTTTATCATAATAATCATTTCAATATATTAATAGACCACAAGATTTCCGTTTATAAATATATGTACACTCGCAAGTGTATAAAAGTATTCTATAAGTTGTAGGCACCCGGTAACAAGCCTTAACATTCATGTTTTACTCTCTGAAAGTACACCGAATCAGGTGTGATATATAAACCTCGAAGTACTAAAGCATCTCATAGTCAGGATGGGGTTTGTTAGGCCCAATAGATCTATCTTTAGGATTCGCGCCTACCGTACATAGACAAGTAGTTTAATGTTACCAAGCTAAGGGTATATTTCTGGTTTAAACCCACGTAGAATTTGTTTTAGTACTTGTGCCTATTTCGTAAAACATTTATAAAACAGTGCATGTATTCTCAGCCCAAAAATATATATTACAAAAGCAATTAAAAAGGGAGCAAATGAAACTCACCATACTGTATTTCGTAGTAAAAATACATATAACGTCATTTAACAAGTGCAAGGTTGGCCTCGGATTCACGAACCTATATTAATTATATATATTTATCTGTTGGTCAATATTTGTCTAATAATTTTTGGTCAAGTCATAGTGTACCACAATCCTAATGCTCGAGACTAATATGCAAAAGTCAACTTGACCCAAAATGACTTCTAAAATTTATACGTGTTTATTATATAACTTAGCTATAGTCGTTTTATATATTTAAATATATTTATTAGATTTTATAATAATAAAATTCATTTATTAATAAAAATTTATATTAACGTTTATATATGATAAAATATACTTTTATATATCTTAAGTAGTAAAATTTATAAAGTTCACTTAATATCGTAAAACTATAGTGGTAAGTATTATTAATGTAATTATATTACGCGTGGTGAAAAATATCTTTGTATCCCCTATTTATTTGATAAAATAATATTGATCATAATAATAATAAGTAAAAGTTGTATTATTTTGTAATAATAATTATTATTATTCTATAAAAAAAATAACAATATTTATATTTACTAAAAATGTTATTATGATAAAATGATAATACTAACATAATAGTAATAATGATATTTTATAATAACAATGATATTTCTATTAAAATAATAACGACGATATTAATAATAATCATTTTAACAATAATACTAAAATTCAATTGACTATAACTTCAAATCCGTTCATCGAAACCATTCGATATCTAAATGAAAAGTTCTTAATTTTTCGCTAGCTTTCCAATGACATGCATATCATATACCCTATCTCAGTAGCATATGTATCTAATTCAGGATTCAACAAACCTATCTAAGGACAATATCGAATGTACAAGCATGCATAATCCTATATACTCGAGCACTAGTCAGGGATACACTATTGATATATAAAAGTTAAGTTATGAGTGCTCACGTATCAATATTGAGATTCAATATTGCAGGAAAGTACGTAGACGCAACGAAGATGATAAAAACTAGATTGACCTCACGAGCATACCCATGAACCATACCCATCACCTCCATAGCTATAACCCATAATTTCCTTAGCTTCGACTCATTCAAAAAACTATTTTGAAATCACTCGGACATCACTCCGTCATAATATTTTATGTATACTAATAATATCTTGAAATAATATAGAGCAAATATATATATATATATATATATATATATATATATATATATATATATATATATATATATATATATATATATATATATATATATATATATATATATATATATGTAAATAGATTGAGAGTGTTTAGAGAAATATATTTTCAAGTTTCTATGAAATAATGAAACCTATTGAATTCTATTTATAATAGATTTTTGAATTATTAAAGTGAATTATTAAAGTATGAATTATTAAAGTGAATTATTAAAGTATGAATTATTAAAGTGAATTATTAAAGTATGAATTATTAAAGTGAATTATTAAAGTATGAATTATTAAAGTGAATTATTAAAGTGAATTATTAAAGTATGAATTATTAAAGTGAATTATTAAAGTTAAAGTAAAGGTAAAGTAAAGTAAAGGTAAAGTAAAGTAAAGTAAAATAAAAATAAAAACTATGTATGTATAATACGTGTATAAATATATATAATATTAATTTAAATCGTTATATATATTTAATGAAATAAAATATAAATATCATTATATTTATTATACTGGTTAAGTAATGAGTTGTCAAAAGTGATTCTAGATATTTATAAAAGTTATATACATTTTAATAATAAAGTTCTTTTTAAACTGAAAACGTTTTTGTACGTTTGAAAATAGATTAATAGAATATTATGGAAACCAATTCTCCAATAGCTTTTGTCTACTTTCGTAAATGACACTTTTTATTTTTATTTATAAATAGCTTTACAAATTATTCCGAATATCGTTAAGAGTAATAGATTTCTCAAATCATAGTGGACCTCTCAACAGAGACTTGTAATCATAATTCAATGTTTCTGATAATTCAATCATTTAATATATATATTTTTTTAATTTTGTCGATAATCATATTGAAACAAATACATTCATATAAAGCATTATACTTTTAAATACTTTTTTGACATTTTCAATTTATAACATATACACATACACATACATATTCATATATGTTCATTTAATGGTTCGTGAATCATTGGAATTTGGTCGAGGTTTAAATGAATGTATAAACATAGTTTAAAATCCTTGAGATTTAACTTAACAAACATTGCTTATCGTGTCAGAATAATATAAAGATAAAGTTTAAATTTAGTCGAAAATTTCCGGGTCATCACACGAAAGGACCCGACAATAACTCGTATAACCAACAAGGTCAGAATAACCAACCAACTCAAAACAACACTTTCAATCAACAAAGACCTGGCTTGTATAAACCACCACAACAAACCGAAGAGAAAAAGTCAAATCTGGAAGAAGTGGTATTTAAGCTAGTTGAATCTCAAACACAATTTATTGAAACTCAAACTCAAACGAATGAGAGGTTTGATCAGTCATTTAGAACTCAACAAGCTTCTATTTTGAATTTAGAAAAACAAGTAGGTACTATTGTTAGATTGATGAGTGAAAGGAAACAAGGAAAGCTACCGAGTAATACTGAAGTAAATCCTCGGAATGAAAATGTTAATATGGTTTCAACAAATTCTGAAAAACCAGCATCAGAAGATGGGGAGGTTTTAGATGTAAGTAACAATGAAGAAGTTACACCACCACCACCACCCGAGTATGTAAAGCTAGTGGTGGCACCATACAGACCACCCATCCCGTTTCCAAGAAAAGGAGTTGAGTATGAGCAAGTAATAGGTAATAAAGTTTGTGATACCTCTGGAAAGAAGAAGAAGAAGAATAAAAAAGTGCAAGAAACAAAAACAGTAGAAGTAAACCCGGTGAAGACAGTTCCACCAAATCCTCCACCTAGGGTAGGTGATCCGGGTGAATTTATTGTTCCTTGTCTACTTAGTGACTGTGTCATGTATGATGCACTAGCAGATTTAGGTTCAAGTGTGAGTGTTATGCCTCTTTCATTATATAAGAGATTAGGTGTAGGTGAGTTAACTCCAATGGATATGAGTGTTCGACTCCTTGATCAAACCATTAAGCACCCAGTTGGAATTGCTGACAACCTACCCGTTCAATTAGGTAATTTAACCTTTCTAGTCGAATTCATTGTCATTGACATAGAAGAGGACTCAAACGTTCCTCTAATTTTAGGTTGACCATTCTTAGCATCCACCGGGGTGTTATTTGATGTAAGAAAGGGTAGAATGACACTTAGTAATGATGAGAAATCGATCACCTTTATGATTCGAAAGTCTAAATATCCATAAACCAAAACCGTTGAACCGACAAAAACGATTGGTAAGAACCATGTTGTTTTACCAACTCCAACGGTAATGCTTAACAATAATAGAACGCCTAAGTGTGGGGAAAATGAAGTAACACCTAATGATGACTTGATAATAAAGAACCCCATAGTTGATACGAAATTAAATGACCCCGTTATTAACAGTTCAATGAAGAAACTTTTTAAACGGGTTATTGATGCTAAAAGTAAGGGGAACTTTAAGTTATATAACCGGTTAGTATCCAATCTGTCGCCTAAAGAAAAGGCGAAGCTAGTTGAATTTGTGGATATTACGAAAAAAGCTGGTCACTGGCTTAAAGCAAAAGTGATAGATATGCAAGTTGATTATGGTCCAAGAGAAATTGACGATGAAGTTAATCATAATTTCGACACCACATCTACCTAAGTGTGAGAAGATTCAAATATTCTAAAAAGAAAATGCTGTTTGGAGTTAGTTATTCTGTTCTCGTGTAGTTCCGAGAATGGAATCCGATTGGTCTTTTCCACTAGCAGACACTAAAGAACTAGTTTTCTCCCCCCATTCTGAATTTTTTTGTTTTTTAGGTTTTATATGAAATTAATATGCTTTTTAAATTTAAGTTTTGTGTGAATTTAAAAACAAAATTTACTTTATTTTATTAAGTAAAAAAATGATTTCTAAAATTCGTCGTGAGTTGAAGATTAGGTAGTTGAACCGAAATTACTTTACCCGAGGGCGGGGCGATGTAACGACCCGGAAATTTCCGACCAAATTTAAACCTTATTCTCTATATGTCTCCGACACGATAAGCAAAAACCCTAATATTGAGTCTAGAAAGTCTGAAATCTATATCTGAATAATTAGTTACCCTTTTGGCCAAGCCCGACGATTCACGAACAATCATATATAAATAGTTATATGATATGAATATCTTTATTGTTATAGTTAATAGTGAAATCATAAAGTCAATTATTATGATTAGGATTACTATTAAAATTCTTGATATTAGTATCATTATTATTTCTATTGTTTTTTTATATTATTATTAATATTATCATATTATGATTTTCATTAATATTATTATTATCAAAAATCACTACAATTATTATTATTATGATTTATTATTATTATTATCACTCTTGTTATTTTGTTATTAATAAAATTATGTTTCCTTATACATATGTCTATATAGTTATACAACTACAGGTATATTTAAATAAAAATATAGGTAAATAAATTTCAGTTTTATATTTTAAAATATAAATATATATATATATATATATATATATATATATATATATATATATATGTAAACAGATATGTAAACAGATAGACAAAATCACCTATACATAAATACACACATATAGATATGTAATACAAATTAAATATACAGATATTTTTAGATATACATACTTAAATACAGTTAGACATCTTAATCACCTTTAGATTAATTATTTGTTATGCAGATACTGATTGATACGCAATGACTCAGCGTTTTTTTAACTTGTTCTAATTTTTCCTTTCTTTCTGTTCTGGATTTACAAACTGTCGAACTCAGTGCTAGTACAAAACAAAATTTAACGAATCTAGTACTGTTGTAATCCCTCACTTACATTTTATATAAAGCTTGATTCGATGCTGTAGAAAGAAATAAAAAGAAACATCAAGTAAAAACACATGGAAACCGGTTACCTCTGTTCGCGACCAAACTCAGTAATAATCGATTTTGAATCGAATTTTAAAAATTGTTAAATGCAGTTAAGATCGAATTTAATTTCTAAAACTATCTGCAAAATCCCAATCCTTAATCTTTTGAAACGAGTTCCAATTTTGAAATCAAAGTGTTGGGTTTTAAAAATCAAACAACGTTCTTTAATCGAATTCGAGTTCGTGTTTAAGTTTAAAGTTAAGGTGAGGATTCAGAAAGTTTCTAATATTGATTTCGAACCTTTTTCATGTTGTAACTAAGGTCTAAAACGTTCTTAATCTCGAAATCAGATATGGAGTTTTAAGTTTATAAACGTTACTGTACAGCTCGTTTAATTTTGTTTTTCTGTTATGAAATTTGATTCAAATGAATCATAAACATTTCTGTTGTTTAAATATACTAAAACCCATTTCTGTTTTCGAGTTTTGATTAATCAAAATGGTTTGGGTTGATTGTTTCTGTGAAGAAGAAGATGATGAATAGAGGAAAACAGAAAAATATATGTTAAATATAGACGGGTTGAAGAGATAATCAGAAAAACTGAATTGGCTGGATGGTTTAGGGGCCTGTCTAGGGAGTGAGAGGTCGCGGGTTCAAACCCGGCTCGCGACATATATTTTTTTTTAGGGCTTTCTAAAGGTAATCCTCTATAACAAAATTTTTATTAATATTATTATTGTTATTATTATTAATTGTTATGAATTTTATGATTATTATTATTATTAATTCTATCATCTTAGTATTATTATTATTATTATTATTATTATTATTAAAACCATTATTATTAAAATTACCGTTATTATTAAAAATAATATTTGAAAACTATCATTTTTTTTCTAATCATTTTTATCTTTATTAAAATTATTATTATTATCGTTATTGATATTATAATTACTATTATCCTCTTCATTATAGTATTATTACCACTATAACTATTATGTTGCAAACGACAGAAATTTATATACAAATATTTTCCTTGTTATATAATTATACTAAAACCATTTAGTATTATGATATAATTAATATTGATATAATAATAACTAAATTCTATATCAAATAAGCATTGTAATATATATATATATATATATATATATATATATATATATATATATATATATATATATATATATATATATATATATATATATATATATATATATATATACATAATGATCTTAATACATAACTAAATAGATAAAGTTGCTAGATTACGATTATATGCTTTAATATATATATGAATAATATAGGTTCGTGAATCCGAGGCCAACCTTATACGTGTTCAATGATGTTATATGTATTTTTACTACAAAATACATTAGGTGAGTATATAGTCCCTTTTAAACTCTAAATATTTTTGGGCTGAGAATACATGCGCTGTTTTTATAAATGATTTACGTTATGGACACAAGTGATCAAAATTAAATTCTACGTTGAGTTGTACCATGGCATATTTCTTTATACTTGGTAGCTAATATTTACGTGAGGAGCGTAAACGCGAATCCTGTTGATAGATCTATCGGGCCTGACAACCCCAACCGGGCTGGACGACCAGTTTTAAACGGTTGCACAGTACTTCGTTTCGTTACTACACTTGGTACGGTGTAGGGTTTATTTAAGAATATGCTGCTGTGATTTAAATGTTAAGTATGGTTACCAAGTGCTCAACGTCTTTTCATACACGAGGAGTGTATTATGTATAAACATGAAATCTTGTGGTCCATAGTATAACGCTGCTAGCATCAAACCTATATATCTCACCAACTTTATGTTGACCTTTTAAAGCATGTTATTCTCAGGTACGAATTAAGTCTTCCGCTGTGCATTTGCTCATATTAAGGACATTACTTAGAGTCGATCATCGCAATGGGATCAAATGTTGAAGATTTCGTCCAGAGGGATAAGGACGGGTTTTTACATTTGGTATCAGAGCGTTGGTCTTAGCGAACCAGGTCTTGCATTACTGTGTCTAACTGTTAGTTGTTTAGATGCATTAGTGGGTCTGGACTTTGACCATGTCTGCATGTCAAAAAGTTTTGCTTATCATTCCTAGTCAGAAATTAGCTGCTTATCATTCATAAGTCTAGACACGTCTTACTGCATTTACTGCATTGATAGTGTATAGACAAAATTCATATCTTAGCGCATCTGTAGACTTTCCTGACACATGCCGTAAGTTCCTCTGTAGTCTACAAAATCTTTAGTATTATATATATATATATAGATATTCTATATAGCTAGAATATCATCCGATATCCGAAAATCATTTCACATCGAAGATCCCTTCCATCCACCAAATTGCCCTCTTGGCAATGAACCTGAAAGCACTTACCGGCAAACCTGTTCGAGAAACTATTTACTCTCTCATTTCTAGAATATCCCGTCACGATTATATAATATTCTATATATTTCGAATCTTACTCACCCGCTCGTTTCAATCGGCAATCATCCCGACATAGTATAAGAAGTTAACGAACTACATGCTCGAGTAATGGCTTTGGAGAATCTGGTGCGGAGGTTACAAACACCGGCAGCAGCACCAGCAACATAATCCCTACTACCATCATCAACGCCGACAATACTCTTATCACCCCAACCACAATCACGTCGTAAATCTTAACATCACGATCTGTATCTCGGATACCAACATCACACGCCTCAATATTACCATCTGTACATCGAGTATGATCTTTGTTCTACATATCGTTCTACATCGATTAATTTCGTTCTACGTATTGTTCTACCTCATTTACCTTCGATCGACATGGCAATTATGTAATCTCTAATGTTTTAGAGATCATGTAATCAAGTGTTAACAATAAATCAAATGAGTATAAAATCTTATTGACTCATTAAATCCATAATTACATCTGAAGAAAATATATATGCAAGTATATTTTCATAAAGATTGTAATTAAAAATTCCTTCGTACAAATTATTAATGATGAAAATATTTTAACGGGTGGGTAGTACCCGAGGAATATTTAGAATTCACATTAATAAGTTACACTGTACATTTTTCGAATCTGATTCAACGATCATTTACTATCCTACTTACAATTACCGATATACGTATCCGTTCATCACCGAATAACCATTTCTATTCACATTTCATATTTGGATTTTGACCTATCAGAATCCAACAAGTGGCATAAAGAAGAAAACATTGGACAAAATAAAATTTGTTAGAAACAGACGAATTAACTAAATTGAAATATTGTTAGGAATCCACGCTAACTGTTCCTAGCTAACTGTTCCCGGCTAACATTTAATTTATTGCAATTTACATTCTCGCAATTTTATTTCTGCACTTTACATACCATCGGGACACATGTACAACAATACGTCGGATTAATTCTGAGACAACACGTTGTATAATGGGTCATGATATATATTTATTTATTTTACGCATTTTAAATAACGGGACACGTATGCAAGGTTTCGACTTATCATATTGACCCATCTATATATATATTTTGGAACAACCATAGACACTTGATAAGGCTAAAAAGGAACATATATTTCATAGCAATATCCCTCCTAAATAATAGGTTTCATATGTAATTTTATTATATTTTCATTGTAATTGTTTAAATAAATAAGTGCGAAGACAAAAGACGAAAACGAAGATTTGAAGACACAAACGTCCAAAAAGCTCAAATTTACAAGATACAATTCAAAAGGTTCAATTTATGGATGAAAAACGTCTAAAAATGACAAGAGTACAAGTTACAAAACGCAAAGTACAAGATATAAAATTGTACGCAAGGACGTTCGAAAATCCGGAACCGGGACATGAGTCAACTCTCAACGCTCGACGCAACGGACCAAAAATTACAAGTCAACTATGCACAAGAATATAATATAATATATAAATAATTATATTAATTATTTATATTTTATATTTATATATTTATTATGTCGACAAGCTAGGAGCCAAAAGTTTGTGAGCTGGATTTTCAAACTCCACGACTCGCGGAGTTTGCAGGCATAAAACTCCACGACTCGCGGAGCTGTCAGAAATCAAAATGCCTATAAAAGGCCATGCATTCGTTCGATTTTAATATATAAAAAATATATAAATAAATAATAATAATAATACTAAATAATAAATAAATATATATAATATATATATATATATAGTATAGGATAGTTTTATATTAGATTAGTTCGGGTTATGTAAAGGTTATTTTACGGGTTTTGAAGTCGAAATTCTGTCTGTGTATCACTACGCGATAAATAATCAATGTAAGCTATGTTCTCCTTTTTAAATTAATGTCTCGTACTTAAGTTATTATTATGCTTATTTAAGACGAAGTAATCATGATGTTGGGCTAAAATACTAAAATTGGGTAATTGGGCTTTGTACCATAATTGGGGTTTGGACAAAAGAACGACACTTGTGGAAATTAGACTATGGGCTATTAATGGGCTTTATATTTGTTTAACTAAATGATAGTTTGTTAATTTTAATATAAAGATTTACAATTGGACGTCCCTATAAATAACCATATACACTCGATCGGACACGATGGGCGGGGTATTTATATGTACGAATAATCGTTCATTTAACCGGACACGGGAATGGATTAATAGTCTATGGAATTATTAAAACAGGGGTAAAATTATGTACAAGGACACTTGGCGTAATTGTTAACAAAGTATTAAAACCTTGGGTTACACGCAGTCGATATCCTGGTGTAATTATTAAACAAAGTATTAAAACCTTGTTACAGTTTAAGTCCCCAATTAGTTGGAATATTTAACTTCGGGTATAAGGATAATTTGACGAGGATACTCGCACTTTATATTTATGACCGATGGACTGTTATGGACAAAAATCAGACGGACATATTAAATAATCCAGGACAAAGGACAATTAACCCATGGGCATAAAATTAAAATCAACACGTCAAATATCATGATTATGGAAGTTTAAATAAGCATAATTATTTTATTTTATATTTCATCGCACCTTTAATTATTCGTCATTTATATTTTTTGTTATTTATTTTATTTTGTTAATTAAATTTACTTTACGCTTCGCTTAAAATATAAAATCGACAAACCGGTCATTAAACGGTAAACCCCCCTTTTATATATTATTATATATATATTTATATATTTTTGTACAAATATAGTTGTTTAAAAATATAGTGTAACCGTCTCCCTGTGGAACGAACCGGACTTACTAAAAACTATACTACTCTACGATTAGGTACACTGCCTATAGTGTTGTAGCTAGGTTTAGGTATATCCCATTTGTAAATAAATAATTAAAACTTGTGTAATTTGTAACGTATTTCGTAGTAAAATATAGTACTATTTCGTACACCCCGCTGCACACATCAAGTTTTTGGCGCCGCTGCCGGGGACTCGGCGAAACGCTATATTTTTAATTTATTTTTGTATAAATATATTTATATATATTTTTAGAAAAACAATATAAAATTTAAAAAAAAAAATTTTTCAAACTCCACGACTCGCGAAGTTTGCAGGCTTAAAACTCCACGACTCGCGGAGCCACCCTGACAGGCGCACCCAGGAACCCTACTTCGCATTTATTACGGAATAATATTAATTATTATTATTTTAAAACCCTAATTAGGTTTAATTAATTTAATATTTAATTTTTAGTTTTAATTAAATTTGTAATAATTACTTTTAATTAGTTTTATTATATATAAAAATTAATACTTTTATAAAATAAAAATATAAAAATAATATTTTTTATAAAAATTGTACTATTTACAACTTTAAGTTTATTTTTTTATTTTGTATTTTTTTTAGTGTAATATTTGTATCTTTATTGTTCGTAGCTAGTTTTAAGTTCTAGTATTTTGCCGTAGCTTATTTTTATTTTAAGATTTTTAGGCTTTGCCGTTAAATCCCTTAAGTGCTATTTCTTTAGACTAAGATTTAGGTGCTTTAGAATTTTGCGACGATTTTAAAATTTTAGTGCCTTTTAAGTCACGACTCGCTACTTTCTTATTTTTATTTTTCGACGTTTTTCGACGCGCATTCTTTTTCTTTCTTATTTCTCGACGCTTTAGTTTTTAGGACTTAGAAATTTTCTCTATTTCTTATCTAATATCTCAAACGGAAAGAAAAATTATTTAAGTGGTTAAATTAATGGACGTTGACAATTTTCTGCTTCGTAGTAATAGTTGGATTTGTTAGTGGCTGAGTTGTGAGCTTCCGATTTAAAGGGTTCTGGCTCCCTGCTGCATCTTTTGGCTATTCAAAACGTGGGCAAAAGCAGAAAAGTCTATTAATTGGACAACTTATATAAGTTTTTCTATTTTTATAACTAATAGGATAATTAGTAAATGCACCACATTGTAGCTAAAATTTGGCTATTGCAATAAAATGGAAAATTTTGAAAACAAGGCTATGGAAACTCTTTTTGATATCCAAAATCAATTAAATCAATACTCTCAAACGGGTGTTGATGACAATTCGTTCGGTCAATCTTGGATCACGAATGACGAAACAATAACTGGTTGTGAAATCTGTGGAGATTATCACTCAACATGGGAATGTTATTATTACGTTCCTATGGAAAATTACGCACCCACGGAACCTGAATGGAATGATTATGAAGAATACAATTCAAATTGGGATTATTCCCAAGAATATTTCCAAACTCAACAACCAGTAGACGAGGAAAATTACGTGTCTGAAAATTTGTTAGACAATATGAAAATCAAACTCGAAGAACTCGATGCTCAAAATGAACAAATGAGAGAGTTTGTAAACCGGCAAGCTGAAACTCTATCAGACTACACACCTGTTGATCTGAGGAGTCGTGTGCAAGAAAATCTCATATCATCGAATTTTGATGAATTCGAGAGCTCCGAAATCACCAACTATCCCGATGATACTTTTTATTCAGTTTTACCAATTTCACAACATATCGACACATTAGCCTCTACCGACAAAATCATCGATCCATCAATGAATGAAGAAGAAGTAAGGGTGACAAATTGGTACTCTTGGGAATACGATAACGTTGAAAATTTTACCCCCGAGGCCAAACCGAACTTCTCCATTCCACAACCTTCCAACCCAATATTCTCAATAGACGAGTCATCCACCGGAAATGAACTACGAACTGTAATAGATAATGACACCTCGAATTTCACCCAATTGGGTAATAGAGGTGAAAACTTTGATCCTGAGAATAAAAGGAAGGAATTATTAGGAATTGTCCACCCTATAATATGTATGTCGGTGTATATCGATCCATTTGACCAAGAACCAGAAAAGAGACATATCCATTTACTAAAAGCTACACTTAAAAAAGAATTAAGTAGTGACAATCGGGCGAGTCTAAACTTTAAACCCATTGATATATTATACACCACCTGAGATGTAAATAACTGGCTCACTACTCTAATTCGTGGAACTCATTCTACCGACTTCACATGTCGTCAGCTAAGTGTGGGGAAGTCTAACCCCACTTAACGTTAAATTCGGGGTTCGGGTTAGTGCATAACTCGTTAATAAAAATGCATGATAATTTAGGGTAAAATACGTATATTCAAAGATTAGCAAATAGTTCAGAAAAGCAACCGTTTTTGAAGAAAAATATGTATGATAAAACAAGAAGGAATGAACGATGAGGCGCGCCATCTATCATTCGATGAGCTTTGTAATTACAAACTAGGTATTTTCAATCACTTTTCTACACTAATCACCCTCATTAATTTATAATTAGAGTCTGATTTCATGCAAATGAGGGCATTGCATGATCTCAAGTGTGGGGAAGGGTTATAAATTCTCTCGGGTTTATACTTAGTTTATTTGCCAAATTTTATGAAAATTTGAAAAATTTTCAACTAAATGAATTCAAAATCATGTTTATACATATTTATGAACGATGAAAATTAGGTGTTAATACCGAAATTATCGTTACCTCGGAAAAGACATAAATGGAGAAACACCCTAAAAACGCTTGAATTCATTTAAAATGGAATAAAGGAGAATAAAAAGGCAAAGAAAGAAACTAAGTGTGGGGAGAATATACCTAGTTATTCAATTAAAAACTATCTAGCACATATTTCTGTAAAGTTTATTGCAGGTGCTTTTGTTTTGGACTAAATTAACTATTTTACCCGATGAAAGAAAAGAAAAGATGGATCTACACGATGAATCAATTCCATCATGAAAAGGAAGTAAAATCTTCCGAAAAAGACACGCGCTTCTTGATTTAGGTCAAGAAGTTGTTGTCCAGACCAGCTGTAGGTTGACGAAAAATCTAGAAAAGTCATCTCTAAAATCAGCAGGAAATCCACGGACCTCAGCATCAAACAGGGTCGCCATGTGGTCAGACTTATCCTAACCATGAGAGGATCCGTCTCGTAAAATGGGGAGGGCGCCGTGCAAATTAGCTTGATAAGACTAATGAATCAGATCCCCAGAAAGGATAATCTCCTTAAAGATTAAAAATCAGCTTTTAAGCCTGATATTACTCAATCCTAGAGATTGACCTTAAAGATTGAGAATTACAAACTCATGGAATTCGATGATATTTAAACTCGAGCTTGAACGAGAAAATATTTTGATCAAAATTACAAACCGATTTGTTTTCTAAAAACCCATTTTAAATGCGTTCATTACCATTGAACGTAAAATCCTAGGAATTCATCTGGAATTCATTAGGTCACCTGAACCAAATCGGGTGTCAACCGTAAGAACGGTGGTTGCATAGCATGGTCGAAGACAGGACCTTGTGCCAGACCGAAAAATCATAGGATGATCTTTACTATTGCTCCTACAAAGGATAGTACTAGCATCCGACACGTTTATAGACCATAATCAAAAGCAAGTCACGGGACATTGCCTTAACAGTTGCTTGTTCAACGCTTTCCTTTACAACCGGACGGTAGTTTACCAAAAGGTAATATACGGAGCAAGTATACTGGATGTGTGCTTTCCTAAATACAAGGTTAGCAAGTGGGTGACACAAAACCATAAGTTTTGAGCTAAAATTTTCAAATCTGAAACTCACAAAACCCACAAAAATATTTTGCAACACCGGTGAAGGGTTATTCCGGAAAACTTGTCTAGGGTAAAAGCTAGATTGAATTTTCAAAAGATCAAATGTTTTCATAAAGATCCAATTTCCTAACGGATCTAAATTTTTATAGTCATGTGGGACTGTAAACCGCCTTTCAAATGTGCACTTTACTTTGGAAACCGAAAGTAAATCGGCTATTTGATTGCAAGTGTCGTTGACCTAAACCCGAGGCAACTGTGGATGACACACCCACCTTTAACCATGGTTCTATCGTTACTATCATTGTTTATATCACCATATTAAAATCACTGATGTACAAAGTGTGATGAATAAAAAAGTGATTCATGTATGTTTTTATTTCAAGTTCTGTATTGCTTGAGGACAAGCAACGCTCAATTGTGGGGATATTTGATAAGGCTAAAAAGGAACATATATTTCATAGCAATATCCCTCCTAAATAATAGGTTTCATATGTAATTTTATTATATTTTCATTGTAATTGTTTAAATAAATAAGTGCGAAGACAAAAGACGAAAACGAAGATTTGAAGACACAAACGTCCAAAAAGCTCAAATTTACAAGATACAATTCAAAAGGTTCAATTTATGGATGAAAAACGTCTAAAAATGACAAGAGTACAAGTTACAAAACGCAAAGTACAAGATATAAAATTGTACGCAAGGACGTTCGAAAATCCGGAACCGGGACATGAGTCAACTCTCAACGCTCGACGCAACGGACCAAAAATTACAAGTCAACTATGCACAAGAATATAATATAATATATAAATAATTATATTAATTATTTATATTTTATATTTATATATTTATTATGTCGACAAGCTAGGAGCCAAAAGTTTGTGAGCTGGATTTTCAAACTCCACGACTCGCGGAGTTTGCAGGCATAAAACTCCACGACTCGCGGAGCTGTCAGAAATCAAAATGCCTATAAAAGGCCATGCATTCGTTCGATTTTAATATATAAAAAATATATAAATAAATAATAATAATAATACTAAATAATAAATAAATATATATAATATATATATATATATAGTATAGGATAGTTTTATATTAGATTAGTTCGGGTTATGTAAAGGTTATTTTACGGGTTTTGAAGTCGAAATTCTGTCTGTGTATCACTACGCGATAAATAATCAATGTAAGCTATGTTCTCCTTTTTAAATTAATGTCTCGTACTTAAGTTATTATTATGCTTATTTAAGACGAAGTAATCATGATGTTGGGCTAAAATACTAAAATTGGGTAATTGGGCTTTGTACCATAATTGGGGTTTGGACAAAAGAACGACACTTGTGGAAATTAGACTATGGGCTATTAATGGGCTTTATATTTGTTTAACTAAATGATAGTTTGTTAATTTTAATATAAAGATTTACAATTGGACGTCCCTATAAATAACCATATACACTCGATCGGACACGATGGGCGGGGTATTTATATGTACGAATAATCGTTCATTTAACCGGACACGGGAATGGATTAATAGTCTATGGAATTATTAAAACAGGGGTAAAATTATGTACAAGGACACTTGGCGTAATTGTTAACAAAGTATTAAAACCTTGGGTTACACGCAGTCGATATCCTGGTGTAATTATTAAACAAAGTATTAAAACCTTGTTACAGTTTAAGTCCCCAATTAGTTGGAATATTTAACTTCGGGTATAAGGATAATTTGACGAGGATACTCGCACTTTATATTTATGACCGATGGACTGTTATGGACAAAAATCAGACGGACATATTAAATAATCCAGGACAAAGGACAATTAACCCATGGGCATAAAATTAAAATCAACACGTCAAATATCATGATTATGGAAGTTTAAATAAGCATAATTATTTTATTTTATATTTCATCGCACCTTTAATTATTCGTCATTTATATTTTTTGTTATTTATTTTATTTTGTTAATTAAATTTACTTTACGCTTCGCTTAAAATATAAAATCGACAAACCGGTCATTAAACGGTAAACCCCCCTTTTATATATTATTATATATATATTTATATATTTTTGTACAAATATAGTTGTTTAAAAATATAGTGTAACCGTCTCCCTGTGGAACGAACCGGACTTACTAAAAACTATACTACTCTACGATTAGGTACACTGCCTATAGTGTTGTAGCTAGGTTTAGGTATATCCCATTTGTAAATAAATAATTAAAACTTGTGTAATTTGTAACGTATTTCGTAGTAAAATATAGCACTATTTCGTACACCCCGCTGCACACATCAACACTCTATATGTGAAGGTGGGAGTTGGCTATACAGGGTCGGAGTTGATTCCAAAATATATATATACTTTGAGTTGTGATCGACACTGAGACCGGTACACGGGTCACGATACGTATTAATTATGTATATTAAATTATATATGAATATATTGAACTGTTGAACTATTGAACCATTGGACAATCGGACTAATAGACTGCTAACTATGGACAAGTAAAATGAATTAAAATATTGATTATAACATATGAGACTAAATTAATCTTCAAGTTTGCCACTTGATTCTATCTTAAACCTTATTCGTCTCTTGACGATTACAATTCGCATTCACAACTTTTTATGATCTTGAAAACACCTCGATCGGAAAGAGGAACCAACCGCACTTTATCTACGGAAGAAAAGATTTATGCACCTGAAAAACTCTCGAATCTAAATTTATAGTTTAACACATATCGTGTTGAATCCTTTGCCATTTATTAGCAAAAACAACCCTATAATTTCTTTTCAAGAAGCTAATTTTGTCACAGCTCCACTTCGACTTTCCAGTGAGATTACTCCTATTATAATCTAGAAATTTATACCTTGTCCTTTCGCCGTCGTTACCAGAGAACCTTTTATATTTCACAACATCATCAGCAGACGTACCAGCAACTCGTTATCTCTTTGGCGAAATCCACAATCAGTATTTTGAAAATCTCGTAGAAATTCTCCCAGTTATACCGAAAACGTCTATCCCTAAGAATTACATATTTCGAATGTGAAGTTTCTGAACAACATCTTGGACTATGAAGTAGTTCTTGAAATGCTGATGAAGCAGCAAAAACCGTAAATGACCTTAATAGTCAAAAGTTTACAATGAAGTACAGTATGTTGGAAAAGCCCAGCAAAAGAGAAGTGTTGAAACTGGAAAACGGATTAAGTAAAGTAGGAAGGAGACCGTAGACAAATCATGAAAACTAAACCCGACTTCAAAGAATTCAAACGATTCAGTGCCTGCTGAAACCGTTAATAAGAACCCTACTCCTTATTCTAAACCTTTCCAGATGATATTCATCACCATCATCTTATCTTAGATATTATAAGATATCTTCATATCTTCCGTTATACATATTCTCCATATTTCTGGAGATATTTTCACAACTATTCTTATCTGGGATCAATTATCTCTCCGTAACATCTGCGTTACAATATAAAAGAAACTGTGTAAGTTTCTAAATTCTGAAGCCTTTGGAATTAAAATATGAATGTTTTGAAGTAGTGTTGGGAACTGATGCATCAATTAGTATAATATAATGAAACTTGATCAACTTCATTATATTACAGTAAGTCATGTTAAGTTTCTAATGGAATGTGATGATTCACAGTACCGTCATCATGTGCCATGTTACACGGCTCTTACATTCTATTTAATCTTCAAACATATTAGGAACATATTTTGATATTTCTATCTTTTCCAAGATATTGTCTTTTCCAAGATATTCTGGTAATTCGACAAATCAAAATCGTTCCATTATCATTTCTTTCTTAGAGCATTACTTATGTTCATTCCAAATTTCATATTTACGAATTCTGAACCATTACTCGTTTGACTCGAAGTCGGGAAGAGAAAACGAAGGCATGAAGCTCCGAAAAATGATGAAGAATATAAAGCTCGATAATAAACCCAGGATTTACAAACTGTGTATATCAATACGTAATGCAACGTAAAGGCATGGGAGAATTAAAAACATTATAATTCCAAGGAAATGACAGAAGTGAATAGATTCTTATGGCGGCAGATGAAAGAGAAGAATGAAAGATATGAAAGTTAAGAGTATAACAAGAATCAAAACGGGATGGAGCATACTTTAAGGTATGAATTGAGGAAGAAAGAATGGGAGATGTGAGATATGGAAGGTACAGGAATGAAGGGGGTAGATTTATAATGAAATATCTGACAAAGAAATCAAAATAGATTTGCCGCATTAAATCCAACAAGATCTTGTTTCCTAAATCATCGAAGAACCAAATCTTATTACGTAAGATTTTCTTTAAATCCCTTAAATTCTGAAAATCAATTCTAACCACGTCATCGGTTAAAATAATTCCATATTCACTCATTTCATTCTTTTGTGATAGCTTCACTCGTGCGCTTCACATGATCGAATCGTTTTATCCATGGCTTCCAATAACGATAAAACTCTATTATTACCTCATATTTGTCATGAAAACATTCCTATTGTTATTTATGACAACCTCTACCAAATTTCGGGGACGAAATTTCTTTAACGGGTGGGTACTGTAACGACCCGGAAATTTCCGACCAAATTTAAACCTTATTCTCTATATGTCTCCGACACGATAAGCAAAAACCCTAATATTGAGTCTAGAAAGTCTGAAATCTATATCTGAATAATTAGTTACCCTTTTGGCCAAGCCCGACGATTCACGAACAATCATATATAAATAGTTATATGATATGAATATCTTTATTGTTATAGTTAATAGTGAAATCATAGAGTCAATTATTATGATTAGGATTAATATTAAAATTCTTGATATTAGTATCATTATTATTTCTATTGTTTTTTTTATATTATTATTAATATTATCATATTATGATTTTCATTAATATTATTATTATCAAAAATCACTACAATTATTATTATTATGATTTATTATTATTATTATCACTCTTGTTATTTTGTTATTAATAAAATTATGTTTCCTTATACATATGTCTATATAGTTATACAACTACAGGTATATTTAAATACAAATATATGTAAATAAATTTCAGTTTTATATTTTAAAATATAAATATATATATATATATATATATATATATATATATATATATATATATATATATATATATATATATATATATATATATATATATATATATATATATATATATATATATATATATATATATATGTAAACAGATATGTAAACAGATAGACAAAATCACCTATACATAAATACACACATATAGATATGTAATACAAATTAAATATACAGATATTTTTAGATATACATACTTAAATACAGTTAGACATCTTAATCACCTTTAGATTAATTATTTGTTATGCAGATACTGATTGATACGCAATGACTCAGCGTTTTTTTTAACTTGTTCTAATTTTTCCTTTCTTTATGTTCTGGATTTACAAACTGTCGAACTCAGTGCTAGTACAAAACAAAATTTAACGAATCTAGTACTGTTGTAATCCCTCACTTACATTTTATATAAAGCTTGATTCGATGCTGTAGAAAGAAATAAAAAGAAACATCAAGTAAAAACACATGGAAGCCGGTTACCTCTGTTCGCGACCAAACTCAGCAATAATCGATTTTGAATCGAATTTTAAAAATTGTTAAATGCAGTTAAGATCGAATTTAATTTCTAAAACTATCTGCAAAATCCCAATCCTTAATCTTTTGAAACGAGTTCCAATTTTGAAATCAAAGAGTTGGGTTTTAAAAATCAAACAACGTTCTTTAATCGAATTCGAGTTCGTGTTTAAGTTTACAGTTAAGGTGAGGATTCAGAAAGTTTCTAATATTGATTTCGAACCTTTTTCATGTTGTAACTAAGGTCTAAAACGTTCTTAATCTCGAAATCAGATATGGAGTTTTAAGTTTATAAACGTTACTGTACAGCTCGTTTAATTTTGTTTTTCTGTTATGAAATTTGATTCAAATGAATCATAAACATTTCTGTTGTTTAAATATACTAAAACCCATTTCTGTTTTCGAGTTTTGATTAATCAAAATGGTTTGGGTTGATTGTTTCTGTGAAGAAGAAGATGATGAATAGAGGAAAACAGAAAAATATATGTTAAATATAGACGGGTTGAAGAGATAATCAGAAAAACTGAATTGGCTGGATGGTTTAGGGGCCTGTCTAGGGAGTGAGAGGTCGCGGGTTCAAACCCGGCTCGCGACATATATTTTTTTTTAGGGCTTTCTAAAGGTAATCCTCTATAACAAAATTTTTATTAATATTATTATTGTTATTATTATTAATTGTTATGAATTTTATGATTATTATTATTATTAATTCTATCATCTTAGTATTATTATTATTATTAAAACCATTATTATTAAAATTACCGTTATTATTAAAAATAATATTTGAAAACTATCATTTTTTTTATCTAATCATTTTTATCTTTATTAAAATTATTATTATTATCGTTATTGATATTATAATTACTATTATCCTCTTCATTATAGTATTATTACCACTATAACTATTATGTTGCAAACGACAGAAATTTATATACAAATATTTTCCTTGTTATATAATTATACTAAAACCATTTAGTATTATGATATAATTAATATTGATATAATAATAACTAAATTCTATATCAAATAAGCATTGTAATATATATATATATATATATATATATATATATATATATATATATATATATATATATATATATATATATATATATATATATATATATATATATATACATAATGATCTTAATACATAACTAAATAGATAAAGTTGCTAGATTACGATTATATGCTTTAATATATATATGAATAATATAGGTTCGTGAATCCGAGGCCAACCTTATACGTGTTCAATGATGTTATATGTATTTTTACTACAAAATACATTAGGTGAGTATATAGTCCCTTTTAAACTCTAAATATTTTTGGGCTGAGAATACATGCGCTGTTTTTATAAATGATTTACGTTATGGACACAAGTGATCAAAATTAAATTCTACGTTGAGTTGTACCATGGCATATTTCTTTATACTTGGTAGCTAATATTTACGTGAGGAGCGTAAACGCGAATCCTGTTGATAGATCTATCGGGCCTGACAACCCCAACCGGGCTGGACGACCAGTTTTAAACAGTTGCACAGTACTTCGTTTCGTTACTACACTTGGTACGGTGTAGGGTTTATTTAAGAATATGCTGCTGTGATTTAAATGTTAAGTATGGTTACCAAGTGCTCAACATCTTTTCATACACGAGGAGTGTATTATGTATAAACATGAAATCTTGTGGTCCATAGTATAACGCTGCTAGCATCAAACCTATATATCTCACCAACTTTATGTTGACCTTTTAAAGCATGTTATTCTCAGGTACGAATTAAGTCTTCCGCTGTGCATTTGCTCATATTAAGGACATTACTTGGAGTCGATCATCGCAATGGGATCAAATGTTGAAGATTTCGTCCAGAGGGATAAGGACGGGTTTTTACAGGCGAAAAATTTTGTCATCATTATTTTTAATTTTATTGATTTAAAGTATGAAAAAAAATATATTTGATTTTATAAATTTTTGAACGTGGGGTAATATACCCAACTTTAAAAATATGTATATATGTTTGTATTTTATCATGTAAACAACAGGGTAAAACAACGCACTTTCAAAGACTAACATTAAGTTCAGCAAAAGCTACTGATGTTGACGACAAGATGCAAAACAACAAATGTGATATAATAAATGAAGGAATGAACGATGAGGCGCGCCATCTATCATTCGACGAGCTTTGTAATTACAAACTGGGTATTTTTAATCACTTTCCTACACTAATCACCCTCGTGAATTTATAATTATAGTATGATTTCATGCAAATGAGGGCATTGCATGATCTCAAGTGTGGGGAAGGGTTATAAATTCTCTCGGGTTTATACTTGTCTTATTTTCTAAATATTATGAAAATTTTAAAATTTTTTAACTAAATGAATTCAAAATCATGTTTATACATATTTATGAACGATAAAACTAGGTGTTAATGCCGAAATTATTGTTACCTCGGAAAGGACATAAATTGAGAAACAACTAAAACGCTTGAATTTATTTATTAAGATATAAAAAGACGCATGAAAAAAGCCAAGTGTGGGGAGAATGTACCAAGTTATTCAATTAAAAAACTATCTATCACATGTTTTTGTAAAGTTATTGCAGGTGCTTTTACTTTGGACTAAATTAACTGGTTTACCCGATTTACTGTAAGAAAGATGGATCTACACGATGAATCAATTCCATCATTAAAAGGAAGTAAAGTCTTCCGAAAAAGACACGCGCTTCTTGATTTAGGTCAAGAAGTTGTCGTCCAGACCAGCTGTAGGTTGACGAAAAATCTAGAAAAGTCATCTCTAAAATCAGCCGGAAATCCACGGACCTCAGCATCAAACAGGGTCGCCATGTGGTCAGATTTATCTTAACCATGAGAAGGATTTATCTCGCACAATGGGGGGGCACCGTGCAAATTAGCTTGATAAGACTAATGAATCAGATCCCCAGAAAGGATAATCTCCTTAAAGATTAAAAATCAGCTTTTAAGACTGATATTACTCAATCCTTGAGATTGACCTTAAAGATTGAGAATTCAAACTCATGGAATTCGATGATATCTAAACTCGAGCTTGAACGAGAAAATATTTTGATCAAAATACAAACCGATTTGTTTTCTGGAAACCTATTTTCAATGCGTTCATTACCATTGAACGTAAAATCCTGAGAATTCATTGGAATTCATTAGGTCACCTGAACCAAATCGGGTGTCAACCGTAAGAACGGTGGTTGCATAGCATGGTCGGAGACAGGACCTTGTGCCAAACCGACAAATTATAAGGGTGAGCTTTACTATTGCTCCTACAAAGGATAGTAAAAGCATCCGACACGTTTTTGGACCATAGTCATATGCATGTCATTAGACATTGCCTTAACAGTTTCTTGTTCATCGCTTTCCTTTACAACCGGACGGTAGTTTACCGAAAGGTAATATACGGAACAAGTAAACTGGACGTGTTGCTTTCCCAATACAAGGTTAGCAAGTGGGTAACACAAAACCACAAGTGTTGAGCTAAAATTTTCAAATCTGAAACCCACACAACCCACAAAAATATTTTGCAAACACCGGTGAAGGGTTATTCCGGAAAACTTATCTAGAGTAAAAGCTAGATTAAATTTTCAAAAAGATCAAATGTTTTCATAAAGATCCAATTTCCTGAAGAATCTACATTTTCATAGTCATGTGGGACTGTAAACCACCTTTCAAATGTGCACTTTGCTTTGGAAACCGAAAGTAAATCGGCTATTTGATTGCAAGTGTCGTTGACCTAAACCCGAGGCAACGGTGGATGACACACCCACCTTTAACCATGATTCTATCGTTACTATCATTGTTTATACCACCATATCAAAATCGCTAATGTACAAAGTGTGATGAATAAAAAAGTGATTCATGTATGTTTTTATTTCAAGTTCTGTATTGCTTGAGGACAAGCAACGCTCAAGTGTGGGGATATTTGATAAGGCTAAAAAGGAACATATATTTCATAGCAATATCCCTTCTAAATAATAGGTTTTCATATGTAATTGTATTATATTTTCATTGTAATTGTTTAAATAAATAAGTGCGAAGACAAAAGGCGAAAACGAAGATTTGAAGACACAAACGTCCAAAAAGCTCAAATGTACAAGATACAATTCAAAAGGTTCAATTTATTGATGAGAAACGTCTAAAAATGATAAGAGTACAAGTTACAAAACGCAAAGTACAGGATATTAAATTATACGAAAGGACGTTCGAAAATCCGGAACCGGTACCCGAGCCAACTATCAACGCTCGACAGAACAGAGCTGAAAGTACAAGTCAACTATGCACAAGAATATAATATAATATTTAAATAATTCATAATAAGAATAATAATAAATAATAAAAAGTTGTTAATTGAGCATAGTTAAGGGGTCATAAGTGAAAATTTCAATTCAATATTTGCCTATAAAAGGCAATTCATTTGATCGATTTATGTACACCTTTCTTCATATTTCTTTCTCTCTTCTGTAATATGTAATATATATTTATATTATAATTTTAATATAAGTTAATTTTAATAATAAAGTTATGTTTTAGTTGGGTTATTGTAAGAAATATTTTACGGGTTTTAAGTCGAAATTCTGTCCGTGCAACACTACGCGATTAATCACCACTGTAAGCTATGTTCTTCCTTTTTAATTTAATGTCTCGTAACTAAGTTATTATTATGCTTATTTAAAACAAAGTAATCGTGATGTTGGGCTAAAATATTAGGACGGGGTTATTGAACTTTGTACCATAATTAAGGTTTGGGCAAAAGACCGACACTTGTGGAAATTGGACTATTGACTATTAATAGATGGGGGGTATTGTCTAATTGAGTGACAACTCATTGGAGTCTGTCGAACCTATCTTCAAATTAATTAACCTAATAATTAATAATGATTATGGTTGTCCTATTTAGTGACGTTCATATGGAATCTATTATAATCATTTAATTAATTATTCGGGTTGGGTAATTGATTAGTCAAACTGATCAAGTGGGTAAATTAATATTCATATCTAATCAAAACAGGGGTGGATTACATACAGTGATAACTGGTGTAATTGTTGACAGAAGTGATAACTGCGTCACAGTTTAAATCCTTAATTAGTTGGGATATTTGACTTCGGGTATAAGGGTAATTTGACGAGGACACTCGCACTTTATATTTATGACCGATGGACTATTATGGACAAAAACCAGATAGGTATCAAATAAACCATGACAAAGGACAATTAACCCGAGTAACAATTAATTAAAATCAAAACGTTAAACATCATGATTACGGAAGTTTAAATAAGCATAATTCTTTTATTGTATTTCTGATCGTATCTTTATTTACTGTCATTTTATTACTCACAATTTTATTTACTGTCATTTTATTTATTGTCATTATTTTACGCACTTTAATTATCGTCATTTATCTTTACGCTTAAAATATAGAATCGACAAACCGGTCATTAAACGGTAAAACCCCCTTTTTATAATAATATTACTACTTATATAATTAAATATATTTTGTATAAATATAGTTGTTAAAAATATAGTAAGTATCACCAGCTCCCTGTGGAACGAACCGGACTTACTAAAAACTACACTACTCTACGATTAGGTACACTGCCTATCGTGTTGTAGCAAGGTTTAGGTATATCCCACTCTATAAATAAATAAATAACTTGTGTAATTTGTAACGTATTTTGTATTAAAAATAATAGTATATTTCGTACCCTCACGCTACATCATCAATCATCATTCCCTTCAGGCAATGACAATATAGGTGTCGTAGTTAGCTTTTTCTTCAATAATTGAAACGCCTTCTCTTGTTCATCCTTCCATTCAAATTTCTTCCCTTTATGCGTTAATGCAGTCAAGGGTTTTGCTATTTTGGAGAAATCTTGGATGAATCTTCTGTAGTAACCAGCCAATCCTAAAAATTGACGTATATGCTTCGGAGTTTTTAGGGTTTCCCACTTTTCAACGGTTTCGATCTTTGCCGGGTCCACCTGGATACCTTCTTTGTTCACTTTGTGACCGAGGAATTGAACTTCTTCCAACCAAAATGCACACTTTGAAAACTTAGCGTACAGTTTTTCTTTCCTCAATATTTCTAGCACTTTTCTCAAACGTTCTTCGTGCTCTTGATCATTCTTTGAGTAAATAAGTATGTCATCGATGAAAACAATGACAAAATTGTCAAGATATGGCCCACACACTCGGTTCATAAGGTCCATGAACACAGCTGGTGCGTTAGTCAATCCAAACGGCATAACCATAAACTCGTAATGACCATAACGCATCCTAAAAGCAGTTTTTGGAATATCATCCTCCTTTACTCGCATTTGATGATATCCAGAACGTAAATCGATCTTCAAATAAACCGACGAACCTTGTAGTTGATCAAATAAGTCGTCAATTCTCGGCAGTGGATAACGGTTTTTGATGGTAAGTTTGTTCAACTCTCTGTAGTCAATACACAACCTAAATGTACCATCCTTCTTCTTGACAAACAAAATAGGAGCTCCCCATGGTGATGTGCTTGGTCGAATGAAACCACATTCTAATAGTTCTTGCAGTTGGCTTTGCAGTTCTTTCATCTCGCTGGGTGCGAGTCTATAAGGAGCACGAGCTATTGGTGCAGCTCCTGGTACAAGATCTATTTGAAATTCAACAGATCGATGTGGAGGTAGTCCCGGTAATTCTTTCGGAAATACATTGTGAAATTCTTTTGTGACGGGAACATCATTGATGCTCTTTTCTTCAGTTTGTACTTTCTCTACGTGTGCTAGAATAGCATAGCAACCTTTTCTTATTAGTTTTTGTGCCTTCAAATTACTAATAAGATGTAGCTTCATGTTGCCCTTTTCTCCGTACACCATTAAGGGTTCTCCTTCTTCTTGTACAATGCGAATTGCATTTTTATAACATACGATCTCTGCTTTCACCTTCTTCAGCCAGTCCATGCCAACTATTACATCAAAACTCCCTAACTCTACTAGTATCAAATCAATCTTAAATATTTCGCTACCCAGTTTAATTTCTCGATTCCGGCATATATTATCTGCTGAAATTAATTTACCGTTTGCTAATTCGAGTAAAAATTTACTATCCAACGGCGTCAATGGACAACTTAATTTAGCACAAAAATCTCTACTCATATAGCTTCTATCCACACCCGAATCAAATAAAACGTAAGCAGATTTATTGTCAATAAGAAACGTACCCGTAACAAGCTCCGGGTCTTCCTGTGCCTCTGCCGCATTAATATTGAAAACTCTTTCGCGGCCTTGTCCATTCGTGTTCTTCTGGTTCGGGCAATTTCTAATAATGTGGCCCGGTTTTCCACATTTATAACAAACTACATTGGCATAACTTGCTCTGACACTACTTGCTCCGCCATTACTCGTTCCGACACCATTAGTTCCTTTCGTTCTGTTAACCCCTGGTCCGTAGACCTCACACTTCGCCGCGCTATGACCATTTCTTTTACACTTGTTGCAAAATTTGGTGCAGAACCCCGAGTGATACTTTTCACACCTATGGCATAGCTGCTTCTGATTGTTGTTGTTGCGGTTGTTATTGTTGTTCGGATGATTGTTGTAGTTGCTGTTGTTGTTGTTGTTGTTGTTGTTGTTGTTGTTGTTGTTGGGCCATTTGTTGTAGTTGCGATTGATGTTGCGATTGTTGGGATAATTGTTGCGATTATTATTGTAATTGCTGTTGTTGTTGTATTGGTGATTCTTATCACCGTTTTCCTCCCACTTTCTTTTGACTTGCTTCACATTGGCCTCTTCAGCCGTCTGTTCTTTAATTCTTTCCTCAATCTGGTTCACTAGTTTGTGAGCCATTCTACATGCCTGTTGTATGGAGGCGGGCTCGTGTGAACTTATATCTTCTTGGATTCTTTCTGGTAATCCTTTCACAAACGCGTCGATCTTCTCTTCCTCATATTCGAATGCTCCCGAACACAATAGGCACAATTCTGTGAATCGTCTTTCGTACGTGGTAATATCAAATCCTTGGGTTCATAACCCTCTAAGTTCTGTCTTGAGCTTATTGACCTCGGTTCTGGGACGGTACTTCTCGTTCGTCAAGTGCTTGAATGCTGACCACGGTAGTGCGTACGCATCATCTTGTCCCACTTGCTCTAGATAGGTATTCCACCATGTTAATGCAGAACCTGTGAAGGTATGCGTAGCGTACTTCACTTTGTCCTCTTCAGTACACTTACTTATGGCAAACACCGATTCGACCTTCTCGGTCCACCATTTTAATCCGATCGGTCCTTCGGTTCCATCAAATTCTAAAGGTTTGCAGGCAGTGAATTCTTTGTAGGTGCATCCTACACGATTTCCTGTACTACTAGATCCAAGGTTATTGTTGGTATGTAGCGCAGCCTGTACTACGGCTATGTTTGAAGCTAGAAAAGTACGGAATTCCTCTTCATTTATATTCACGGTGTGTCGAGTAGTCGGTGCCATTTCCTTCAAAATAGTCAAATGGAACAAGTTAATCATACAGAATATTAAGAGTAGTTAATAGTATTTCGTAGCATAATATGAACTCATTTATAAAAGCTTTTTCTTCATATTAGCGTTTTATAAGTTTAAATTTGGGTAGTACCTACCCGTTAAGTTCATACTTAGTAGCTAATAT
Organism: Rutidosis leptorrhynchoides; assembly: GCF_046630445.1. Taxonomy (NCBI): domain Eukaryota; kingdom Viridiplantae; phylum Streptophyta; class Magnoliopsida; order Asterales; family Asteraceae; genus Rutidosis; species Rutidosis leptorrhynchoides. The sequence goes on from NC_092335.1 coordinate 218,792,520, forward strand.
ACAATTCAACTACTACAATTCTATATGAAAAACTGATTATAATAATATTTCGCGTTCAAACTTTTATAAATATTTTACAAACTTACAATACCGCTTATTTTACATAAAGCATGAAATATAGCACACAATAACTTTGATACAAGATAGTTGTGAAGATAATTCTAGCTAGTACACAAGTCGTTCAGCAAAGGCAATAAAGACACGTAATTCATACGTCCAGAAACAAGTAATGCATTCTGGTTTTACTAGGACTACTTCCCATCCTTGGTCTTGTGGAACATAACCGTTATGGCCGTTGATAAGACAGCGTATTGTAACGTCGTCAAAGGGACGAGGGTTATGTAATGACCAACAGTCTCGTAATAACCTAAAAACCTCATTTCTTACCCCAATTACCGACTCCGTCACTTGTGGGAACGTTTTGTTTAATAGTTGTAGCCCGATGTTCTTTTTCTCACTTTGGTGAGAAGCGAACATTACTAACCCGTAAGCATAGCATGCATCTTTATGTTGCATGTTAGTCGCTTTTTCTAAATCATGAAGTCCTATATTCGGACACATTGAGTCAAAATAATTTCTTAACCCGTTGCGTAAAATAGCATTTGGGTTCCCCGCAATATATGCGTCAAAGTAAACACATCGTAACTTATGGGTTTCCCAATGTGATATCCCCCATCTTTCAAACGAAAGTCTCTTATAAACCAAGACATTCTTGGAACGTTCTTCGAATGTCTTACAAACTGATTTCGCCGTAAATAGTTGTGCCGAAGAATTCTGACCGACTCTAGACAAGATTTCATCAATCATGTCTCCGGGTAGGTCTCTTAAAATATTGGGTTGTCTATCCATTTTGTGTTTTTATACTGTAAAATAGACAAGAGTTAGATTCATAAAAAAAATACTTATTAATACAAGCAATTTTTACATATATCATAAAGCATAAACACACTATATTACATATATTACACCACACGAATACAACTATCTTATTCCAACTCGCTCGTTTCTTCTTCTTCGGTTTTGGTTCGTTTTGCCAAGTTTCTAGGGATATATGATGTTCCCCTAATATGAACTGTCGTTTTCCACAACGGTTTAGAAAAACCTGGTGGTTTAGAGGTTCCCGGGTCATTGTTACAACTTAAGGGCTTCGGGGGTTGACGATACATATAAAGTTCATCGGGGTTGGAATTAGATTTCTATATTTTTATGCCCTATCCCTTATTATTTTCTTTTGCCTTTTTAAATTAAGTAGGGGTAATTTCTATAACATCATCGGAATTCTCGTCGGAATCCGATTCATCGGAGAATTGGTAATCCTCCCAATATTTTGCTTCCTTGGCGGAAACACCATTGACCATAATTAACCTTGGTCGGTTGGTTGAGGATTTTCTTTTACTTAACCGTTTTATTATTTCCCCCACCGGTTCTATTTCCTCCTCCGGTTCCTCCTCTTCCGGTTCTGATTCTTCTTCCGGTTCTGATTCTTCTTCCGGTTCTGATTCGGGAACTTGTGAATCAGTCCAATATATATTCGACTCTTCGTTATTATTAGGTGAGTCAATGGGATTTGTGCTAGAGGTAGACATCTATCACACAATATCAAACATGTTAAAAGATTAATATATCACATAATATATACATGTTAATAATATATAGTTTCCAACAAAAATGTTAAGCAATCATTTTTAAAGAAAACACGGTCGAAGTCCAGACTCACTAATGCATCCTAACAAACTCGATAAGACACACTAATGCAAATTTTCTGGTTCTCTAAGACCAACGCTCGGATACCAACTGAAATGTCCCGTTCTTATTGATTAAAAATGTTCCATATTAATTGATTTCGTTGCGAGATTTTATCCTCTATATGAGACGTTTTTCAAAGACTGCATTCATTTTTAAAACAAACCATAACCTTTATTTCATAAATAAAGGTTTAAAAAGCTTTACATAGATTAAATGATAATCTAAAATATCCTGTTTACACATGACCATTAAATAATGGTTTACAATACAAATATGTTACATCGAAATCAGTTTCTTGAATGCAGTTTTTACACAATGTCATACAAACATGGACTCCAAATCTTGTCCTTATTTTAGTATGCAACAGCGGAAGCTCTTAGTATTCACCTGAGAATAAACATGCTTTAAACGTCAACAAAAATGTTGGTGAGTTATAGGTTTAACCTATGTATATCAAATCGTAACAATAGACCACAAGATTTCATATTTCAATACACATCCCATACATAGAGATAAAAATCATTCATATGGTGAACACCTGGTAACCGACATTAACAAGATGCATATATAAGAATATCCCCATCATTCCGGGACACCCTTCGGATATGATATAAATTTCGAAGTACTAAAGCATCCGATACTTTGGATGGGGTTTGTTAGGCCCAATAGATCTATCTTTAGGATTCGCGTCAATTATGGTGTCTGTTCCCTAATTCTTAGATTACCAGACTTAATAAAAAGGGGCATATTCGATTTCGATAATTCAACCATAGAATGCAGTTTCACGTACTTGTGTCTATTTTGTAAATCATTTATAAAACCTGCATGTATTCTCATCCCAAAAATATTAGATTTTAAAAGTGGAACTATAACTCACTTTCACAGATTTTTACTTCGTCGGGAAGTAAGACTTGGCCACTTGTTGATTCATGAACCTATAACAATATATACATATATATATCAAAGTATGTTCAAAATATATTTACAACACTTTTAATAAATTTTGATGTTTTAAGTTTATTAAGTCAGCTGTCCTCGTTAGTAACCTACAACTAGTTGTCCACAGTTAGATGTACAGAAATAAATTGATAAATATTATCTTGAATCAATCCACGACCCAGTGTATACGTATCTCAGTATTGATCACAACTCAAACTATATATATTTAGGAATCAACCTCAACCCTGTATAGCTAACTCCAACATTCACATATAGAGTGTCTATGGTTGTTCCGAAATATATATAGATGTGTCGACATGATAGGTCAAAACATTGTATACGTGTCTATGGTATCTCAAGATTACATAATATACAATACAAGTTGATTAAGTTATGGTTGGAATAGATTTGTTACCAATTTTCACGCAGCTAAAATGAGAAAAATTATCCAATCTTGTTTTACCCATAACTTCTTCATTTTAAATCCATTTTGAGTGAATCAAATTGCTATGGTTTCATATTGAACTCTATTTTATGAATCTAAACAGAAAAAGTATAGGTTTATAGTCGGAAAAATAAGTTACAAGTCGTTTTTGTAAAGGTAGTCATTTCAGTCGAAAGAACGACGTCTAGATGACCATTTTAGAAAACATACTTCCACTTTGAGTTTAACCATAATTTTTGGATATAGTTTCATGTTCATAATAAAAATCATTTTCTCATAATAACAACTTTTAAATCAAAGTTTATCATAGTTTTTAATTAACTAACCCAAAACAGCCCGCAGTGTTACTACGACGGCGTAAATCCGGTTTTACGGTGTTTTTCGTGTTTCCAGGTTTTAAATCATTAAGTTAGCATATCATATAGATATAGAACATGTGTTTAGTTGATTTTAAAAGTCAAGTTAGAAGGATTAACTTTTATTTGCGAACAAGTTTAGAATTAACTAAACTATGTTCTAGTGATTACAAGTTTAAACCTTCGAATAAGATAGCTTTATATGTATGAATCGAATGATGTTATGAACATCATTACTACCTCAAGTTCCTTGGATAAACCTACTGGAAATGAGAAAAATAGATCTAGCTTCAAAGGATCCTTGGATGGCTTGAAAGTTCTTGAAGCAGAATCATGACACGAAAACAATTTCAAGTAAGATTTCCACTCGAAATAAGATTGTTATAGTTATAGAAATTGAATTAAAGTTTGAATATGATTATTACCTTGTATTAGAAAGATAACCTACTGTAAGTAACAAAGATTTCTTGATCTTGGATGATTACTTGGAATGGATTTAGAAAACTTGGAAGTAAACTTGCAATCTTGGAAGTATTCTTGATTTTATGAAACTAGAACTTTTGGAATTTATGAAGAACACTTAGAACTTGAAGATAGAACTTGAGAGAGATCAATTAGATAAATAAAATTGAAGAATTAAAGTGTTTGTAGGTGTTTTTGGTCGTTGGTGTATGGATTAGATATAAAGGATATGTAATTTTGTTTTCATGTAAATAAGTCATGAATGATTACTCATATTTTTGTAATTTTATGAGATATTTCATGCTAGTTGCCAAATGATGGTTCCCACATATGTTAGGTGACTCACATGGGCTGCTAAGAGCTGATCATTGGAGTGTATATACCAATAGTACATAAATCTAAAAGCTGTGTATTGTACGAGTACGAATACGGGTGCATACGAGTAGAATCGTTGATGAAACTGAACGAGGATGTAATTGTAAGCATTTTTGTTAAGTAGAAGTATTTTGATAAGTGTCTTGAAGTCTTTCAAAAGTGTATGAATACATATTAAAACACTACATGTATATACATTTTAACTGAGTCGTTAAGTCATCGTTAGTCGTTACATGTAAATGTTGTTTTGAAACCTTTAGGTAAACGATATTGTTGAATGTTGTTAACCCATTGTTTATTATAACAAATGAGATGTTAAATTGTTATATTATCATGATATTATGATATATAATATATCTTAGTATGATATATATACAGTTAAATGTCGTTACAACGATAATCGTTACATATATGTCTCGTTTCGAAATCATTAAGTTAGTAGTCTTATTTTTACAAATGTATTTCATTGTTAATACACTTAATAATATATTTACTTATCATTTAACATAATTAACCAAGTGTATCAATATCTTAATATGATTCATATGTACCTAGTAAGACGTTGTTATAACGATAATCGTTATATATATCGTTTTCTAGTTTCTTAAATTAATAGTCTCATTTTTTTATGTATATAACTCATTGTTAAAATACCTAATGAGATACATACTTATAATAAAATCATGTTAACTATATATATAACCATATATATGTCATCGTATAGTTTTTACAAGTTTTAACGTTCGTGAATCACCGGTCAACTTGGGTGGTCAATTGTCTATATGAAACTTATTTCAATTAATCAAGTCTTAAAAAGTTTGATTGCTTAACATGTTGGAAACACTTAATCATGTAAATAACAATTTCATTTAATATATATATATATATAAACATGGAAAAGTTCGGGTCACTACAAGAGCTACGCTGACATTAAAAGAAAAGATATAGAATTTGAAATTGGAGAGATGGTCATGCTTAAAGTTGCACCTTGGAAAGGCGTTGTTCGATTTGGTAAATGAGGGAAATTAAACCCAAGGTATATTGTACCATTCAAGGTTATTGATCGCGTCGGACCAGTAGCTTACCGACTTGAATTACCTCAACAACTCGCGGCTGTACAAAACACTTTCCACGTCTCGAATTTGAAGAAATATTTTGCTAAAGAAGATCTCAATATTCCGTTAGACTAAATCCAAATCAACGAACAACTTCAATTCATCGAAGAACCAGTCGAAATAATGGATCGTGAGGTTAAAATACTTAAGCAAAACAAGATACCAATTGTTAAGGTTCGATGGAATGCTCGTAGAGGACCTGAGTTTACCTGGAAAAGAGAAGATCAGATGAAGAAGAAATACCCGCACTTATTTCCAGAAGATACGTTAACACCTCCAACTGCTTAAAATTTCGGGACAAAATTTATTTAACGGGTAGGTACTGTAGTGACCCGAACTTTTCCATGTTTATATATATTAATTGAATTTGATAATTACATGATTAAGTGTTTCCAACATGTTAAGCAATCAAACTTGTTAAGACGTGATTAATTGAAATAGGTTTCATATAGACAATTGACCACCCAAGTTGATCGGTGATTCACGAACGTTAAAACTTGTAAAAACTATATAATGACATATATATGGTTATATATATAGTTAACATGATATGATGATAAGTAAGTATCTCATTAGGTATTTTAACAATGAGTTATATACATAAAAATGAGACTATTGAATTAAGAAACTCGAAAACGATATATATAACGATTATCGTTATAACAACGTCTTACTAAATACATATGAATCATAATAAGATATTGATACACTATGTTTAATCATGATAAATGATAAGTAAACATGTCATTAAGTGTATTAACAATGAACTACATATGTAAAAACAAGACTACTAACTTAATGATTTCGAAACGAGACATATATGTAACTGATGTGTGCGAGGCGTACTAGGAAATAGTTTATATTTTATTAGGAAATACTATTAAATATGATACAATTTTACACAAGTTATTTATTTATTTATAGAGTGGATATACCTAAACCTTGCTACAACACTTATAGGCAGTGTACCTAATCGTACAGTAGTGTAGTTTTTAGTAAGTCTGGTTCGTTCCACAGGGATCTTAGCCAAGTTTAACGCTATATTAGTTTTAACTTATAATTGTAAAAATAAAAACATATATAAGTAATATTATTATTATAAAAGGGGGATTTTACCGTTTAATGACCGGTTTGTCGATTTTAAAACTTTAGTCGCAGTTAAAACCTAATGTAAAATATTAAAAATAAATATAACTAAATTTTAAAGCGTAAAGTAAATGACGATAATGAAATTGCGATACATAAAATTGCAATAAAATAAGATTGCAATAATTAAAAAGTACGATAATTAAAAGTACAATTAAATAAAATGACAGTAAATAAAAGTGCGATAATTAAAAGTGCAATTAAATATGAAAATAAAGGAATTATGCTTATTTAAACTTCCATAATTATGATGTTTGACGTGTTGATTTTAGTTTATTCCCATGGGTTAATTGTCCTTTGTCATGGATTATTTAATATGTCCGTCTGGTTTTTGTCCATAACAGTCCATCAGTCATAAATATAAAGCGCGAGTGTCCTCGTCAAATTATCCTTATATCCGAAGTCAAATATTTCAACTAATTGGGGACTTAAACTGTAACAAGGTCTTAATACTTTGTTTAATAATTACACTAGGATATCGACTGCATGTAACCCAAGGTTTTAATACTTTGTTAACAATTATGCCAAGTGTCCTTGTACATAATCCACCCCTGTTTTAATAAGTCTATTAACTATTAATCCATTCCCGTTTTCGGTTAAATGAACAATTATTAGTATTTATAAATATCCCGCCCATCGTGTCCGATCGAGTGTATATGGTTATTTATAGGTACGTCCAATTGTAAATCTTTATATTAAAATTAACAAACTATCATTTAGTTAAACAAATATAAAGCCCATTAATAGCCCATAGTCTAATTTCCACAAGTGTCGTTCTTTTGTCCAAACCCCAATTATGGTACAAAGTCCAATTACCCAATCTTTAATATTTTAGCCCAACATCATGATTACTTCGTCTTAAATAAGCATAATAATAATTTAGCTACGAGACATTAAATTAAAAAGGTTGAACATAACTTACAATGATTAAAAATAGCGTAGCGTTACACGGACAGAATTTCGACTTACACCCTTACAACATTGGCTAACATACCCTTATTATTAGAATTTAAAATTAAAATTAATATTAAAATTATAATATATATATATATATATATATTATAATTTTAATATATATATATATATATATATATATTATAATTTTAATATATATATATATATTAAAATTATAATATATATATATATATATATATATTAAAATTATAATATATATATATATATATATATATATATATATATATATATATATATATATATATATATATATATATATATATATATATATATATATATATATATATATATATATATATATTACGAGTGAGAGATAGATAGATGGTATTCATATTCAGTCGACCAGAGCGTGCTTTTATAGGAATGTGGCCTGGTACTATTTGAAATGTCCCGTTCTTATTGATTAATAACGTTCCATATTAATTGATTTCGTTGCGAGATTTTGACCTCTATATGAGACGTTTTTCAAAGACTGCATTCATTTTAAAACAAACCATAACCTTTATTTCATCAATAAAGGTTTAAAAAGCTTTACGTAGATTATCAAATAATGATAATCTAAAATATCCTGTTTACACACGACTATTACATAATGGTTTACAATACAAATATGTTACAACGAAATAAGTTTCTTGAATGCAGTTTTTACACAATATCATACAAGCATGAACTCTAAATCTTGTCCTTATTTAAGTATGCGACAGCGGTAGCTCTTAATAATCACCTGAGAATAAACATGCTTAAAATGTCAACAAAAATTGTTGGTGAGTTATAGGTTTAACCTATATATATCAAATCGTAACAATAGACCACAAGATTTCATATTTCATTATACATCCCATACATAGAGATAAAAATCATTCATATGGTGAACACCTGGTAACCGACATTAACAAGATGCATATATAAGAATATCCCCATCATTCCGGGACACCCTTCGGATATGAGAGATAGATAGATGGTATTCATATTCAGTCGACCAGAGCGTGCTTTTATAGGAATGTGGCCTGGTACTATTTGAAATGTCCCGTTCTTATTGATTAAAAATGTTCCATATTAATTGATTTCTTTGCGAGGTTTTGACCTCTATATGAGACGTTTTTCAAAGACTGCATTCATTTTAAAACAAACCATAACCTTTATTTCATCAATAAAGGTTTAAAAAGCTTTACGTAGATTATCAAATAATGATAATCTAAAATATCCTATTTACACACGACTATTACATAATGGTTTACAATACAAATATGTTACAACGAAATAAGTTTCTTGAATGCAGTTTTTACACAATATCATACAAGCATGGACTCCAAATCTTGTCCTTATTTAAGTATGCGACAGCGGAAGCTCTTAATAATCACCTGAGAATAAACATGCTTAAAATGTCAACAAAAATTGTTGGTGAGTTATAGGTTTAACCTATATATATCAAATCGTAACAATAGACCACAAGATTTCATATTTCATTATACATCCCATACATAGAGATAAAAATCATTCATATGGTGAACACCTGGTAACCGACATTAACAAGATGCATATATAAGAATATCCCCATCATTCGCGTCAATTAGGGTGTCTGTTCCCTAATTATTAGATTACCAGACTTAATAATAAGGGGCATATTCGATTTCGATAATTCAACCATAGAATGTAGTTTCACGTACTTGTGTCTATTTTGTAAATCATTTATAAAACCTGCATGTATTCTCATCCCAAAAATATTAGATTTTAAAAGTGGGACTATAACTCACTTTCACAGATTTTTACTTCGTCGGGAAGTAAGACTTGGCCACTGGTCGATTCACGAACCTATAACAAATATGTACATATATATCAAAGTATGTTCAAAATATATTTACAACACTTTTAATACATTTTGATGTTTTAAGTTCATTAAGTCAGCTGTCCTCGTTAGTAACCTACAACTAGTTGTCCAAAGTTAGATGTACAGAAAAAAATTGATATATATTATCTTGAATCAATCCACGACCCAGTGTATACACGTCTCAGGCTAGATCACAACTCAAAGTATATATATTTTTAGAATCAACCTCAACCCTGTATAGCTAACTCCCACATTACTGCATATAGAGTGTCTATGGTTGTTCCAAATAATATATACACATGGGTCGATATGATATGTCAAAACATTTGCATACGTGTCTATGGTATCCCAAGATTACATAATATATTAGAATACATGTATAATACAATATAAGTTAGCTAGGATATGATTAATATAGATTTGTTACCAATTTTCACGTTGCTACAACAAGAAAAATTATCCAATCTTGTTTTACCCATAACTTCTTCATTTTAAATCCGTTTTGAGTGAATCAAATTGCTATGGTTTCATATTGAACTCTATTTTATGAATCTAAACATAAAAAGTATAGGTTTGTAGTCAGAAATATAAGTTACAAGTCGTTTTTATAATGGTAGTCATTTCAGTCGAAAGAACGACGTCTAGATGACCATTTTAGAAAACATACTTTCACATTGAGTTTAATCATGATTTTTGAATATAGTTTCATGTTCATAAGAAAAATAATTTTCCCAGAAGAACAACTTTTAAATCAAAGTTTATCATAGTTTTTAATTAACTAACCCAAAACAGCCCGCGGTGTTACTACGACGGCATATGTCCGGTTTTACAGTGTTCTTCGTGTTTCCAGGTTTTAAATCATTAAGTTAGCATATCATATAGATATAGAACATGTGTTTCGTTGATTTTAAAAGCCAAGTTAGAAGGATTAACTTTTGTTTGCGAACAAGTTTAGAATTAACTAAACTATGTTCTAGTGATTACAAGTTTAAACCTTCGGATAATATAACTTTATATGTATGAATCGAATGATGTTATGAACATCATTACTACCTCAAGTTTTCTGGATAAAGCTACTGGAAATGAGAAAAATGGATCTAGCTTCAAAGGATCCTTGGATGGCTTGAAAGTTCTTGAAGCAGAATCATGACACGAAAAACAAGTTCAAGTAAGATTTCCACTCGAAATAAGATTGTTATAGTTATAGAAATTGAATCAAAGTTTGAATATAAGTATTACCTTGTATTAGAAAGATATCTTACTTTAAATAAGAAAGATTTCTTGAGGTTGGATGATCACTCTACAAGATTGGAAGTAAGCTAGCAAACTTGGAAGTATTCTTGATTTTATGAAACTAGAACTTGTAGAATTTATGAAGAACACTTAGAACTTGAAGATAGAACTTGAGAGAGATCAATTAGATGAAGAAAATTGAAGAATGAAAGTGTTTGTAGGTGTTTTTGGTCGTTGGTGTATGGATTAGATATAAAGGATATGTAATTTTGTTTTCATGTAAATAAGTCATGAATGATTACTCATATTTTTGTAATTTTATGAGATATTTCATGCTAGTTTCCAAATGATGGTTCCCATATGTGTTAGGTAACTCACATGGGCTGCTAAGAGCTGATCATTGGAGTGTATATACTAATAGTACATACATCTAAAAGCTGTGTATTGTACGAGTAAGAATACGGGTGCATACGAGTAGAATTGTTGATGAAACTGAATGAGGATGTAATTGTAAGCATTTTTGTTAAGTAGAAGTATTTTGATAAGTGTCTTGAAGTCTTTCAAAAGTGTATGAATACATATTAAAACACTACATGTATATACATTTTAACTGAGTCGTTAAGTCATCGTTAGTCGTTACATGTAAGTGTTGTTTTGAAACCTTTAGGTTAACGATCTTGTTAAATGTTGTTAGCCCAATGTTTATAATGTCAAATGAGATTTTAAATTATTATATTATCATGATAATATGATGTATGAATATCTCTTAATATGACATATATACATTAAATGTCGTTACAACGATAATCGTTACATATATGTCTCGTTTCAAAATCATTAAGTTAGTAGTCTTGCTTTTACATATGTAGTTCATTGTTAATATACTTAATGATATTTTTACTTATCATAATATCATGTTAACTATATATATATATATATATCCATATATATGTCATCATATAGTTTTTACAAGTTTTAACGTTCGTGAATCACCGGTCAACTTGGGTGGTCAATTGTCTATATGAAACCTATTTCAATTAATCAAGTCTTAACAAGTTTGATTGCTTAACATGTTGGAAACACTTAATCGTGTAAATAACAATTTCATTTAATATATATAAACATGGAAAAGTTCGCGTCACTATAGTACCTACCCGTTAAATAAATTTCGTCCCGAAATTTTAAGCAGTTGGAGGTGTTGACGTATCTTCTAGAAATAAGTGTGGGTATTTCTTCTTCATCTGATCTTCTCATTCCCAGGTGAACTCGGGTCCTCTACGAGCATTCCATCAAACCTTAACAATTGGTATCTTATTTTGTTTAAGTCTTTTAACCTCACGATCCATTATTTCGCCGGGTTCTTTGATGAATTGAAGTTTTTCGTTGATTTCGATTTCGTCTAACGGAATAGTGAGATCTTCTTTAGAAAAACATTTCTTCAGATTCGAGACGTGGAAAGTGTTATGTACCGCCGCGAGTTGTTGAGGTAACTCAAGTCGGTAAGCTACTGGTCCGACACGATCAGTAATCTTGAATGGTCCAATATACCTTGGATTTAATTTACCTCGTTTACCAAATCGAACAACGCCTTTCCAAGGTGCAACCTTAAGCATGACCATCTCTCCAATTTCAAATTATATATCTTTTCTTTTAATGTCGGCGTAGCTCTTTTGTCGACTTTGGGCGGTTTTCAACCGTTGTTGAATTTGGATGATCTTCTCGGTAGTTTCTTGTATTATCTCCGGACCCGTAATCTGTCTATCACCCACTTCACTCCAACAAATTGGAGACCTGCACTTTCTACCATAAAGTGCTTCAAATGGCGCCATCTCAATGCTTGAATGGTAGCTGTTGTTGTAGGAAAATTTTGCTAACGGTAGATATCGATCCCAACTGTTTCCGAAATCAATAACACATGCTCGTAGCATGTCTTCAAGCATTTGTATCAACCTTTTGCTCTGCCTATCAGTTTGTGGATGATAGGCAGTACTCATGTCTAGACGAGTTCCTAATACTTGCTGTAATGCCTGCCAGAATCTTGAAATAATTCTGCCATCCCTATCAGAGATAATAGAGATTGGTATTCCATGTTTGGAGACGACTTCCTTCAAATACAGTCATGATAACTTCTCCATCTTGTCATCTTCTCTTATTGGCAGGAAGTGTGCTGATTTGGTGAGATGATCAACTATTACCTAAATAGTATCAAAACCACTTGCAGTCCTTGGCAATTTAGTGATGAAATCCATGGTAATGTTTTCCCATTTCCATTCCGGGATTTCGGGTTGTTGAAGTAGACCTGATGGTTTCTGATGCTCAGCTTTTACCTTAGAACACGTCAAACATTCTCCTACGTATTTAGCAACATCGGCTTTCATACCCGGCCACCAAAAATGTTTCTTGAGATCCTTGTACATCTTCCTCGTTCCAGGATGTATTGAGTATCTGGTTTTATGAGCTTCTCTAAGTACCATTTCTCTCATATCTCCAAATTTTTGTACCCAAATCCTTTCAGCCCTATACCGGGTTCCGTCTTCCCAAATATTAAGATGCTTCTCCGACCCTTTGGGTATTTCATCCTTTAAATTCCCCACTTTTAAAACTCCTTGTTGCGCCTCCTTTATTTGAGTAGTAAGGTTATTGTTAATCATTATATTCATAGATTTTACTCGAATGGGTTCTCTGTCCTTCCTGCTCAAGGCGTCGGCTACCACATTTGCCTTCCCCGGGTGGTAACAAATCTCAAAGTCGTAATCATTCAATAATTCAATCCACCTACGCTACCTCATATTCAGTTGTTTTTGATTAAATATGTGTTGAAGACTTTTATGGTCGGTATATATAATACTTTTGACCCCATATAAGTAGTGCCTCCAAGTCTTTAATGCAAAAACAACTGCGCCTAATTCCAAATCATGCGTCATATAATTTTGTTCGTGAATCTTCAATTGTCTAGACGCATAAGCAATCATCTTCGTTCGTTGCATTAATACACAACCGAGACCTTGCTTTGATGTGTCATAATAAATCACAAAATCATCATTCCCTTCAGGCAATAACAATATAGGTGCCGTAGTTAACTTTTTCTTCAATAACTGGAACGCTTTCTCTTGTTCATCCTTCCATTCAAATTTCTTCCCTTTATGCGTTAATGCAGTCAAGGGTTTTGCTATTCTGGAAAAGTCTTGGATGAACCTTCTGTAGTAACCAGCTAGTCCTAAAAACTGGCGTATGTGTTTCGGAGTTTTCGGGGTTTTCCACTTTTCAACAGTTTCTATCTTTGCCGGATCCACCTTAATACCTTCTTTGTTCACTATGTGACCGAGGAATTGAACTTCTTCCAACCAAAATGCACACTTTGAAAACTTAGCGTACAATTCTTCCTTCCTCAATACTTCTAACACCTTTCTCAAATGTTTACCGTGTTTTTGGTCATTCTTTGAGTAAATAAGTATGTCATCAATGAAAACAATTACAAACTTGTCAAGGTATGGTTCACACACTCGGTTCATAAGGTCCATGAACACAGCTGGTGCATTAGTTAAACCAAACGGCATGACCATAAACTCGTAATGACCGTAACGTGTTCTGAAAGCAGTCTTTGGAATATCATCTTCTTTCACCCGCATTTGATGATACCCGGAACGTAAGTCAATCTTTGAATAAACAGACGAGCCTTGTAGTTGATCAAATAAGTCATCGATTCTCGATAGTGGGTAGCGGTTCTTAATGGTAAGTTTTTTCAACTCTCGGTAGTCGATACACAACCTGAATGTACCATCTTTCTTCTTGACAAACAAAACAGGAGCTCCCCACGGTGATGTGCTTGGTCGAATGAAACCACGCTCTAAAAGTTCTTGTAATTGGCTTTGCAATTCTTTCATCTCGCTGGGTGCGAGTCTGTAAGGAGCACGAGCTATTGGTGCAGCTCCTGGTACAAGATCTATTTGAAATTCAACGGATCGATGTGGGGGTAATCCCAGTAATTATTTCGGAAATACATCGGGAAATTCTTTTGCGATGGGAACATCATTAATGCTTTTTTCTTCAGTTTGTACTTTCTCGACGTGTGCTAGAACAGCATAGCAACCTTTTCTTATTAGTTTTTGTGCCTTCAAATTACTAATAAGATGTAGCTTCGTGTTGCCCTTTTCTCCGTACACCATTAAGGGTTTTCCTTTTTCTCGTATAATGCGAATTGCATTTTTGTAACAAACGATCTCTGCTTTCACTTCTTTCAACCTGTCCATACCGATTATCACATCAAAACTCCCTAACTCTACTGGTATCAAGTCAATCTTAAATGTTTCGCTAACCAGTTTAATTTCTCGATTCTGACATATATTATCCGCTGAAATTAATTTACCATTTGCTAATTCGAGTAAAAATTTACTATCCAAAGGCGTTAATGGACAACTTAATTTAGCACAAAAATCTCTATTCATATAGATTCTATCCGCACCCGAATCAAATAAGACGTAAGCAGATTTACTGTCAATAAGAAACGTACCCGTAACAAGCTCCGGGTCTTCCTGTGCCTCTGCCGCATTAATATTGAAAACTCTTCCACGGCCTTATCCATTCGTGTTCTCCTGGTTCGGGCAATTTCTAATAATGTGGCCCGGTTTTCCACATTTATAACAAACTACATTGGCATAACTTGCTCCGACACTACTTGCTCCGCCATTACTCGTTCCGACACCATTTGTTCCTTTCGTTCTGTTAACCCCTGGTCCGTAGACCTCATACTTCGCCGCGCTATGACCATTTCTTTTACACTTGTTGCAAAATTTTGTGCAGAACCCCGAGTGATACTTTTCACACCTTTGGCATAGCTGCTTCTGATTGTTGTTGTTGCGGTTATTATTGTTGTTGGGATGATTGTTGTAGTTGCTGTTGTTGTTGTTGTTGTTGTTATTGTTGTTGTTGTTGTTGTTGTTGTTGTTGTTGTTGTTGTTGTTGTTGTTGTTGTTGTTGTTGTTGTTGTTGTTGTTGTTGTTGTTGTTGTTGTTGTTGTTGTTGTTGTTGTTGTTGTTGTTGTTGTTGTTGTAGTTGTTGTTGTTGTTGTTGTTGTTGTTGGGCCGTTTGTTGTAGTTGCAATTGATGTTGTGATTGTTGGGATAGTTGTTGCGATTATTGTTGTAATTGCTGTTGTTGTTGTATTGGTGATTCTTATCACCGTTTTCCTCCTACTTTCTTTTGACTTGCTTCACATTGGCCTCTTCAGCAGTCTGTTTTTTAATTCTTTCTTCAATCTGGTTCACTAGTTTGTGAGCCATTCTACATGCCTGTTGTATGGAGGCGGGCTCGTGTGAACTTATATCTTCTTGGATTCTTTCCGGTAATCCTTTCACAAATGCGTCGATCTTATCTTCCTCATCTTCGAACGCTCCCGGACACAATAGGCACAATTCTGTGAATTGTCTTTCGTACGTGGTAATATCAAATCCTTGGGTTCGTAACCCTCTAAGTTCTGTCTTGAACTTATTGACCTCGGTTCTGGGACGGTACTTCTCGTTCATCAAGTGCTTGAATGCTGACCACGGTAGTGTGTAAGCATCATCTTGTCCCACTTGCTCTAGATAGGTATTCCACCATGTTAATGCAGAACATGTGAAGGTATGCGTAGCGTACTTCACTTTGTCCTCTTCAGTACACTTACTTATGGAAAACACCGATTCGACCTTCTCGGTCCACCGTTTCAATTCGATCGGTCCTTCGGTTCCATCAAATTCCAAAGGTTTGCAGGCAGTGAATTCTTTGTAGGTGCATCCTACACGATTTCCTGTACTGCTAGATCCAAGGTTATTGTTGGTATGTAGCGCAGCCTATACTGCGGCTATGTTTGAAGCAAGAAAGGTACGAAATTCCTCTTTGTTCATATTCAAGGTGTGTCGAGTAGTCGGTGCCATTTCCTTCAAAATAGTCAAATGAAACGAGTTAATCATATAGAATATCAAGAGTAGTCAATAGTATTTCGTAGCGTAATATGAACTTATTTATAAAAGCTCTTTCTTCATATTATCGTTTTATACTCTTTAATTCGGGTAGTACCTACCCGTTAAGTTCATACTTAGTAGCTAACATACCATTTCAACTACTACAATTCTATATGAAAAACTAATCACAAAAACAAAAACAAAAAATATATATATATATATCATATTCAAGCCTTTATACAATAGCTTGCAAACTTACAATACCGCTATTTTACATATAGCATGAAATATAGCACATAAAACTTTGATACAAAGTAGTTGCGAAGATAATTCTTGTTAATAAATAAGGCGTTCAGCAAAGGCAATAAAGACACGTAATTCATACGTCCAGAAACAAGTCATGCATTCTGGTTTTACTAATACCACTTCCCATCCTTGGTTTTGTGGAACATAACCATTTTGACCGATAGTAAAGAAATGTCCCGTTCTTATTGATTAAAAACGTTCCATATTAATTGATTTCGTTGCAAGGTTTTGACCTCTATATGAGTCATTTTTCAAAGACTGCATTCATTTTTAAAACAAACCATAACCTTTATTTCATAGATAAAGGTTTTAAAAAGCTTTACGTAGATTATCAAATAATGATAATCTAAAATATCCTGTTTACACACGACCATTACATAATGGTTTACAATACAAATATGTTACAACAAAATAAGTTTCTTGAATGCAGTTTTTACACAATATCATACAAGCATGGACTCCAAATCTCGTCCTTATTTAAGTATGCGACAGCGGAAGCTCTTAATAATCACCTGAGAATAAACATGCTTAAAATGTCAACAAAAATGTTGGTGAGTTATAGGTTTAACCTATATATATCAAATCATAATAATAGACCACAAGATTTTATATTTCAATACACATCCCATACATAGAGATAAAAATCATTCATATGGTGAACACCTGGTAACCGACATTAACAAGATGCATATATAAGAATATCCCCATCATTCCGGGACACCCTTCGGATATGATATAAATTTTGAAGTACTAAAGCATCCGGTACTTTGGATGGGGCTTGTTGGGCCCGATAGATCTATCTTTAGGATTCGCGTCAATTAGGGTGTCTGTTCCCTAATTCTTAGATTACCAGACTTAATAAAAAGGGGCATATTCGATTTCGATAATTCAACCATAGAATGTAGTTTCACGTACTTGTGTCTATTTTGTAAATCATTTATAAAACCTGCATGTATTCTCATCCCAAAAATATTAGATTTTAAAAGTGGGACTATAACTCACTTTCACAGATTTTTACTTCGTCGGGAAGTAAGACTTGGCCACTGGTTGATTCACGAACCTATAACAATATATACATATATATCAAAGTATGTTCAAAATATATTTACAACACTTTTAATATATTTTGATGTTTTAAGTTTATTAAGTCAGCTGTCCTCGTTAGTAACCTACAACTAGTTGTCCACAGTTAGATGTACAGAAATAAATCGATAAATATTATCTTGAATCAATCCACGACCCAGTGTATACGTATCTCAGTATTGATCACAACTCAAACTATATATATTTTGGAATCAACCTCAACCCTGTATAGCTAACTCCAACATTCACATATAGAGTGTCTATGGTTGTTCCGAAATATATATAGATGTGTTGACATGATAGGTCGAAACATTGTATACGTGTCTATGGTATCTCAAGATTACATAATATACAATACAAGTTGATTAAGTTATTGTTGGAATAGATTTGTTACCAATTTTCACGTAGCTAAAATGAGAAAAATTATCCAATCTTGTTTTACCCATAACTTCTTCATTTTAAATCCGTTTTGAGTGAATCAAATTGCTATGGTTTCATATTGAACTCTATTTTATGAATCTAAACATAAAAGTATAGGTTTATAGTCAAAAAAATAAGTTACAAGTCGTTTTTGTAAAGGTAGTCATTTCAGTCGAAAGAACGACGTCTAGATGACCTTTTTAGAAAACATACTTCCACTTTGAGTTTAACCATAATTTTTGGATATAGTTTCATGTTCATAATAAAAATCATTTTCTCAGAATAACAACTTTTAAATCAAAGTTTATCATAGTTTTTAATTAACTAACCCAAAACAGCCCGCGGTGTTACTACGACGGCGTAAATCCGGTTTTACGGTGTTTTTCGTGTTTCCAGGTTTTAAATCATTAAGTTAGCATATCATATAGATATAGAACATGTGTTTAGTTGATTTTAAAAGTCAAGTTAGAAGGATTAACTTTTGTTTGCGAACAAGTTTAGAATTAACTAAACTATGTTCTAGTGATTACAAGTTTAAACCTTCGAATATGATAGATTTATATGTATGAATCGAATGATGTTATGAACATCATTACTACCTTAAGTTCCTTGGATAAACCTACTGGAAAAGAGAAAAATGGATCTAGCTTCAATGGATCCTTGGATGGCTCGAAGTTCTTGAAGCAGAATCATGACACGAAAACAAGTTCAAGTAAGATCATCACTTGAAATAAGATTGTTATAGTTATAGAAATTGAACCAAAGTTTGAATATGATTATTACCTTGTATTAGAATGATAACCTACTGTAAGAAACAAAGATTTCTTGAGGTTGGATGATCACCTTACAAGATTGGAAGTGAGCTAGCAAACTTGAAAGTATTCTTGATTTTATGAAACTAGAACTTTTGGAATTTATGAAGAACACTTAGAACTTGAAGATAGAACTTGAGAGAGATCAATTAGATGAATAAAATTGAAGAATGAAAGTGTTTGTAGGTGTTTTTGGTCGTTGGTGTATGGATTAGATATAAAGGATATGTAATTTTGTTTTCATGTAAATAAGTCATGAATGATTACTCATATTTTTGTAATTTTATGAGATATTTCATGCTAGTTGCCAAATGATGGTTCCCAAATGTGTTAGGTGACTCACATGGGCTGCTAAGAGCTGATCATTGGAGTGTATATACCAATAGTACATACATCTAAAAGCTGTGTATTGTACGAGTACGAATACGGGTGCATACGAGTAGAATTGTTGATGAAACTGAACGAGGATGTAATTGTAAGCATTTTTGTTAAGTAGAAGTATTTTGATAAGTGTATTGAAGTCTTTCAAAAGTGTATAAATACATATTAAAACACTACATGTATATACATTTTAACTGAGTCGTTAAGTCATCGTTAGTCGTTACATGTAAGTGTTGTTTTGAAACCTTTAGGTTAACAATCTTGTTAAATGTTGTTAACCCAATGTTTATAATATCAAATGAGATTTTAAATTATTATATTATCATGATATTATCATGTATGAATATCTCTTAATATGATATATATACATTAAATGTCTTTACAACGATAATCGTTACATATATGTCTCGTTTAAAAATCATTAAGTTAGTAGTCTTGTTTTTACATATGTAGTTCATTGTTAATATACTTAATGATATGTTTACTTATCATAGTATCATGTTAACTATATATATATCCATATATATGTCATCATATAGTTTTTACAAGTTTTAACGTTCGTGAATCACCGGTCAACTTGGGTGGTCAATTGTCTATATGAAACATATTTCAATTAATCAAGTCTTAACAAGTTTGATTGCTTAACATGTTGGAAACATTTAATCATGTAAATATCAATCTCAATTAGTATATATAAACATGGAAAAGTTCGGGTCACTACAGTACCTACCCGTTAAATAAATTTCGTCCCGAAATTTTAAGCTGTTGAAGGTGTTGATGAATCTTCTGGAAATAGATGCGGGTATTTCTTCTTCATCTGATCTTCACGCTCCCAGGTGAACTCGGATCCTCTACGAGCATTCCATCGAACCTTAACAATTGGTATCTTGTTTTGCTTAAGTCTTTTAACCTCACGATCCATTATTTCGACGGGTTCTTCGATGAATTGAAGTTTTTCGTTGATTTGGATTTCATCTAACGGAATAGTGAGATCTTCTTTAGCAAAACATTTCTTCAAATTCGAGACGTGGAAAGTGTTATGTACAGCCGCGAGTTGTTGAGGTAACTCAAGTCGGTAAGCTACTGGTCCGACACGATCAATAATCTTGAATGGTCCAATATACCTTGGATTTAATTTCCCTCGTTTACCAAATCGAACAACGC
Organism: Rutidosis leptorrhynchoides; assembly: GCF_046630445.1. NCBI lineage: Eukaryota > Viridiplantae > Streptophyta > Magnoliopsida > Asterales > Asteraceae > Rutidosis > Rutidosis leptorrhynchoides. The sequence goes on from NC_092335.1 coordinate 218,813,245, forward strand.
CTTTCCAAGGTGCAACTTTAAGCATGACCATCTCTCCAATTTCAAATTCTATATCTTTTCTTTTAATGTCAGCGTAGCTCTTTTGTCGACTTTGGGCAGTTTTCAACCGTTGTTGAATTTGGATGATCTTCTCGGTAGTTTCTTGTATAATCTCTGGACCCGTAATCTGTCTATCCCCCACCTCACTCCAAAAAATCGGAGACCTGCACTTTCTACCATAAAGTGCTTCAAACGGCGCCATCTCAATGCTTGAATGGTAGCTGTTGTTGTAGGAAAATTCTGCTAACGGTAGATGTCGATCCCAACTGTTTTCGAAATCAATAACACATGCTCGTAGCATGTCTTCAAGCATTTGTATCGTCCTTTCGCTCTGCCCATCAGTTTGTGGATGATAGGCAGTACTCATGTCTAGACGAGTTCCTAATGCTTGCTGTAATGTCTGCCAGAATCTTGAAATAAATCTGCCATCCCTATCAGAGATAATAGAGATTGGTATTCCATGTCTGGAGATGACTTCCTTCAAATACAGCCGTGCTAACTTCTCCATCTTGTCATCTTCTCTTATTGGTAGGAAGTGTGCGGATTTGGTGAGACGATCAACTATTACCCAAATAGTATCAAAACCACTTGCAGTCCTTGGCAATTTAGTGATGAAATCCATGGTAATGTTTTCCCATTTCCATTCCGGGATTTCGGGTTGTTGAAGTAGACCTGATGGTTTCTGATGCTCAGCTTTGACCTTAGAACACGTCAAACATTCTCCTACGTATTTATCAACATCGGCTTTCATACCCGGCCACCAAAAATGTTTCTTGAGATCCTTGTACATCTTCCCCATTCCAGGATGTATTGAGTATCTGGTTTTATGAGCTTCTCTAAGTACCATTTCTCTCATATCTCCAAATTTTGGTACCCAAATCCTTTCAGCCCTATACCGGGTTCCGTCTTCCCGAATATTAAGATGCTTCTCCGATCCTTTGGGTATTTCATCCTTTAAATTTCCCTCTTTTAAAACTCCTTGTTGCGCCTCCTTTATTTGAGTAGAAAGGTTATTATGAATCATTATATTCATAGATTTTACTCGAATGGGTTCTCTGTCCTTCCTGCTCAAGGCATCGGCTACCACATTTGCCTTCCCCGGGTGGTAACGAATCTCAAAGTCATAATCATTCAACAATTCAATCCACCTACGCTGCCTCATATTCAGTTGTTTCTGATTAAATATGTGTTGAAGACTTTTGTGGTCGGTATATATAATACTTTTGACCCCATATAAGTAGTGCCTCCAAGTCTTTAATGCAAAAACAACCGCGCCTAATTCCAAATCATGCGTCGTATAATTTTGTTCGTGAATCTTCAATTGTCTAGACGCATAAGCAATCACCTTCGTTCGTTGCATTAATACACAACCGAGACCTTGCTTTGATGCATCACAATAAATCACAAAATCATCATTCCCTTCAGGCAATGACAATATAGGTGCCGTAGTTAGCTTTTTCTTCAATAACTGAAACGCTTTCTCTTGTTCATCATTCCATTCAAATTTCTTCCCTTTATGCGTTAATGCAGTCAAGGGTTTTGCTATTCTGGAAAAGTCTTGGATGAACCTTCTGTAGTAACCAGCTAGTCCTAAAAACTGGCGTATGTGTTTTGGAGTTTTCGGGGTTTCCCACTTTTCAACAGTTTCTATCTTTGCCGGATCCACCTTAATACCTTCTTTGTTCACTATGTGACCGAGGAATTGAACTTCTTCCAACCAAAATGCACACTTTGAAAACTTAGCGTACAATTCTTCCTTCCTCAATACTTCTAACACCTTTCTCAAATGTTCACCGTGTTCTTGGTCATTCTTTGAGTAAATAAGTATGTCATCAATGAAAACAATGACAAACTTGTCAAGGTATGGTCCACACACTCGGTTCATAAGGTCCATGAACACAGCTGGTGCATTAGTTAAACCAAACGGCATGACCATAAACTCGTAATGACCGTAACGTGTTCTGAAAGCAGTCTTTGGAATATCATCTTCTTTCACCCGCATTTGATGATACCCGGAACGTAAGTCAATCTTTGAATAAACTGACGAGCCTTGTAGTTGATCAAATAAGTCATCGATTCTCGGTAGTGGGTAGCGGTTCTTGATGGTAAGTTTGTTCAACTCTCGGTAGTCGATACACAACCTGAATGTACCATCTTTCTTCTTGACAAACAAAACAGGAGCTCCCCACGGTGATGTGCTTGGTCGAATGAAACCACGCTCTAAAAGTTCTTGTAATTGGCTTTGTAGTTCTTTCATCTCGCTGGGTGCGAGTCTGTAAGGAGCACGAGCTATTGGTGCAGCTCCTGGTACAAGATCTATTTGAAATTCAACGGATCGATGTGGGGGTAATCCCGGTAATTCTTTCGGAAATACATCAGGAAATTCTTTTGCGACGGGAACATCATTGATGCTCTTTTCTTCAGTTTGTACTTTCTCGACGTGTACTAGAACAGCATAGCAACCTTTTCTTATTAGTTTTTGTGCCTTCAAATTACTAATAAGATGTAGCTTCGTGTTGCCCTTTTCTCCGTACACCATTAAGGGTTTTCCTTTTTCTCGTATAATGCGAATTGCATTTTTGTGACAAACGATCTCCGCTTTCACTTCTTTCAACCAGTCCATACCGATTATCACATCAAAACTCCCTAACTCTACTGGTATCAAATCAATCTTAAATGTTTCGCTAACCAGTTTAATTTCTCGATTCCGACATATATTATCTGCTGAAATTAATTTACCATTTGCTAATTCGAGTAAAAATTTACTATCCAAAGGCGTCAATGGACAACTTAATTTAGCACAAAAATCTCTACTCATATAGCTTCTATCCGCACCCGAATCAAATAAAACGTAAGCAGATTTATTGTCAATAAGAAACGTACCCGTAACAAGCTCCGGGTCTTCCTGTGCCTCTGCCGCATTAATATTGAAAACTCTTCCGCGGCCTTGTCCATTCGTGTTCTCCTGGTTCGGGCAATTTCTAATAATGTGGCCCGGTTTTCCACATTTATAACAAACTACATTGGCATAGCTTGCTCCGACACTACTTGCTCCGCCATTACTCGTTCCGACACCATTTGTTCCTTTCGTTCTATTAACCCCTGGTCCGTAGACCTCACACTTCGCCGCGCTATGACCATTTCTTTTATACTTGTTGCAAAATTTGGTGCAGAACCCCGAGTGATACTTTTTACACCTTTGGCATAGCTGCTTCTGATTGTTGTTGTGGTTGCGGTTATTATTGTTGTTGGGATGATTGTTGTAGTTGCTGTTGTTGTTGTTGTTGTTGTTGTTGTTGTTGTTATTGTTGGGCCGCTTGTTGTAGTTGCGATTGATGTTGAGATTGTTGGGATAATTGTTGCGATTGCTGTTGTTGTTGTATTGGTGATTCTTATCACCATTTTCCTCCCACTTTCTTTTGACTTGCTTCACATTGGCCTCTTCAGCAGTCTGTTCTTTAATTCTTTCTTCAATCTGGTTCACTAGTTTGTGAGCCATTCTACATGCCTGTTGTATGGAGGCGGGCTCGTGTGAACTTATATCTTCTTGGATTCTTTCGGGTAATCCTTTCACAAATGCGTCGATCTTCTCTTCCTCATCTTCGAATGCTCCCGGACACAATAGGCACAATTCTGTGAATCGTCTTTCATACGTGGTAATATCAAATCCTTGGGTTCGTAACCCTCTAAGTTCTGTCTTGAGCTTATTGACCTCGGTTCTGGGACGGTACTTCTCGTTCATCAAGTGCTTGAATGCTGACCACGGTAGTGCGTACGCATCGTCTTGTCCCACTTGCTCTAGATAGGTATTCCACCATGTTAACGCAGAACCTGTGAAGGTATGCGTAGCGTACTTCACTTTGTCCTCTTCAGTACACTTACTTATGGCAAACACCGATTCGACCTTCTCGGTCCACCGTTTCAATCCGATCGGTCCTTCGGTTCCATCAAATTCCAAAGGTTTGCAGGCAGTGAATTCTTTGTAGGTGCATCCTACACGATTTCCTGTGCTGCTAGATCCAAGGTTATTGTTGGTATGTAGCGCAGCCTGTACTGCGGCTATGTTTGAAGCTAGAAAAGTACGGAATTCCTCTTCATTCATATTCACGGTGTGTCGAGTAGTCGGTGTCATTTCCTTCAAAATAGTTAAATGGAACAAGTTAATCATACAGAATATTAAGAGTAGTTAATAGTATTTCGTAGCGTAATATGAACTCATTTATAAAAGCTTTTTCTTCATATTAGCGTTTTATAAGTTTAAATTTGGGTAGTACCTACCCGTTAAGTTCATACTTAGTAGCTAATATACAATTCAACTACTACAATTCTATATGAAAAACTGATTATAATAATATTTCGCGTTCAAACTTTTACACAATATTTTACAAACTTACAACACCGCTTATTTTACATATAGCATGAAATATAGCACACAATAAATTTGATACAAGATGGTTGTGAAGATAATTCTAGCTAGTACACAAGTCGTTCAGCAAAGGCAATAAAGACACGTAATTCATACGTCCAGAAACAAGTCATGCATTCTGGTTTTACTAGGACTACTTCCCATCCTTGGTCTTGTGGAACATAACCGTTATGGCCGTTGATAAGACAGCGTGTTGTAACGTCGTCAAAGGGACGAGGGTTACGTAATGTCCAACAGTCCTGTAACAATCTAAAAACCTCATTTCTTACCCCAATTACCGACTCCGTCACTTGTGGGAACGTTTTGTTTAATAGCTGTAGCCCGATGTTCTTGTTCTCACTTTGGTGAGAAGCGAACATTACTAATCCGTAAGCATAACATGCTTCTTTATGTTGCATGTTAGCCACTTTTTCTAAATTACGAAGTCCAATATTCGGATATATTGAGTCAAAATAATTTCTTAACCCATTGCGTAAAATAGCATTTGGGTTCCTCGCAATATATGCGTCAAAGTAAACACATCGTAACTTATGGATTTCCCAATGTGATATCCCCCATCTTCCGAACGAAAGCCTTTTATAAACCAATGCATTCTTGGAACGTTCTTCGAATGTCTTACAAACTGATCTCGCCTTAAATAGTTGTGCCGAAGAATTCTGACCGACTCTAGACAAGATTTCATCAATCATGTCTCCGGGTAGGTCTCTTAAAATATTGGGTTGTCTATCCATTTTGTGTTTTTATACTGTAAAATAAACAAGAGTTAGATTCATAAAAAAAAAAAATACTTATTAATACAAGCAATTTTTACATATATCATAAAGCATAAGCACACTATATTACATATATTACACCACACGAATACAACTATCTTATTCCGACTCGCTTGTTTCTTCTTCTTCGGTTTTGGTTCGTTTTGCCAAGTTTCTAGGGATATATGATGTTCCCCTAATACGAGCCGTCGTGATCCACATTGGTTTAGAAAAACCTGGTGGTTTAGAGGTTCCCGTGTCATTGTTACAACTTAAGGACTTCGGGGGTTGACGATACATATAAAGTTCATCAGGGTTGGAATTAGATTTCTCTATTTTTATGCCCTTTCCCTTATTATTTTCTTTTGCCTTTTTAAATTCAGTTGGGGTAATTTCTATAACATCATCGGAATTCTCGTCGGAATCCGATTCATCGGAGAATTGGTAATCCTCCTAATATTTTGCTTCCTTGGCGGAAACACCATTGACCATAATTAACCTTGGTCGGTTGGTTGAGGATTTTCTTTTACTTAACCGTTTTATTATTTCCCCCACCGATTCTATTTCTTCATCAGGTTCCGATTCTTCTTCCGGTTCCGATTCTTCTTCCGGTTCCGACTCTTCTTCCGGTTCCTCTTCGGGAACTTGTGAATCAGTCCACGAATCATTCCAATTTACATTTGACTCTTCATTATTATTAGGTGAGTCAATGGGACTTGTTCTAGAGGTAGACATCTATCACATAATATCAAACGCGTTAAGAGATTAATATATCACATAATATTCACATGTTAAAAATATATAGTTTCCAACAAAATTTGTTAAGCAATCATTTTTCAAGTAAACACGGTCGAAGTCCAGACTCACTAATGCATCCTAACAAACTCGATAAGACACAATAATGCAAAATTCTGGTTCTCTAAGACCAACGCTCGGATACCAACTAAAATGTCCCGTTCTTATTGATTAAAAACGTTCCATATTAATTGATTTCGTTGCGAGGTTTTGACCTCTATATGAGTCATTTTTCAAAGACTGCATTCATTTTTAAAACAAACCATAACCTTTATTTCATAGATAAAGGTTTTAAAAAGCTTTACGTAGATTATCAAATAATGATAATCTAAAATATCCTGTTTACACACGACCATTACATAATGGTTTACAATACAAATATGTTACAACAAAATAAGTTTCTTGAATGCAGTTTTTACACAATATCATACAAGCATGGACTCCAAATCTCGTCCTTATTTAAGTATGCGACAGCGGAAGCTCTTAATAATCACCTGAGAATAAACATGCTTAAAATGTCAACAAAAATGTTGGTGAGTTATAGGTTTAACCTATATATATCAAATCATAATAATAGACCACAAGATTTTATATTTCAATACACATCCCATACATAGAGATAAAAATCATTCATATGGTGAACACCTGGTAACCGACATTAACAAGATGCATATATAAGAATATCCCCATCATTCCGGGACACCCTTCGGATATGATATAAATTTCGAAGTACTAAAGCATCCGGTACTTTGGATGGGGCTTGTTGGGCCCGATAGATCTATCTTTAGGATTCGCATCAATTAGGGTGTCTGTTCCCTAATTCTTAGATTACCAGACTTAATAAAAAGGGGCATATTCGATTTCGATAATTCAACCATAGAATGTAGTTTCACGTACTTGTGTCTATTTTGTAAATCATTTATAAAACCTGCATGTATTCTCATCCCAAAAATATTAGATTTTAAAAGTGGGACTATAACTCACTTTCACAGATTTTTACTTCGTCGGGAAGTAAGACTTGGCCACTGGTTGATTCACGAACCTATAACAATATATACATATATATCAAAGTATTTCAAAATATATTTACAACACTTTTAATATATTTTGATGTTTTAAGTTTATTAAGTCAGCTGTCCTCGTTAGTAACCTACAACTAGTTGTCCACAGTTAGATGTACATAAATAAATCGATAAATATTATCTTGAATCAATCCACGACCCAGTGTATACGTATCTCAGTATTGATCACAACTCAAACTATATATATTTTGGAATCAACCTCAACCCTGTATAGCTAACTCCAACATTCACATATAGAGTGTCTATGGTTGTTCCGAAATATATATATAGATGTGTTGACATGATAGGTCGAAACATTGTATACGTGTCTATGGTATCTCAAGATTACATAATATACAATACAAGTTGATTAAGTTATGGTTGGAATAGATTTGTTACCAATTTTCACGTAGCTAAAATGAGAAAAATTATCCAATCTTGTTTTACCCATAACTTCTTCATTTTAAATCCGTTTTGAGTGAATCAAATTGCTATGGTTTCATATTGAACTCTATTTTATGATTCTAAACAGAAAAGTATAGGTTTATAGTCGAAAAAATAAGTTACAAGTCGTTTTTGTAAAGGTAGTCATTTCAGTCGAAAGAACGACGTCTAGATGACCTTTTTAGAAAACATACTTCCACTTTGAGTTTAACCATAATTTTTGGATATAGTTTCATGTTCATAATAAAAATCATTTTCTCAGAATAACAACTTTTAAATCAAAGTTTATCATAGTTTTTAATTAACTAACCCAAAACAGCCCGCGGTGTTACTACGACGGCGTAAATCCGGTTTTACGGTGTTTTTCGTGTTTCCAGGTTTTAAATCATTAAGTTAGCATATCATATAGATATAGAACATGTGATTAGTTGATTTTAAAAGTCAAGTTAGAAGGATTAACTTTTGTTTGCGAACAAGTTTAGAATTAACTAAACTATGTTCTAGTGATTACAAGTTTAAACCTTCGAATATGATAGATTTATATGTATGAATCGAATGATGTTATGAACATCATTACTACCTTAAGTTCCTTGGATAAACCTACTGGAAAAGAAAAAAATGGATCTAGCTTCAATGGATCCTTGGATGGCTCGAAGTTCTTGAAGCAGAATCATGACACGAAAACAAGTTCAAGTAAGATCATCACTTGAAATAAGATTGTTATAGTTATAGAAATTGAACCAAAGTTTGAATATGATTATTACCTTGTATTAGAATGATAACCTACTGTAAGAAACAAAGATTTCTTGAGGTTGGATGATCACCTTACAAGATTGGAAGTGACCTAGCAAACTTGAAAGTATTCTTGATTTTATGAAACTAGAACTTTTGGAATTTATGAAGAACACTTAGAACTTGAAGATAGAACTTGAGAGAGATCAATTAGATGAAGAAAATTGAAGAATGAAAGTGTTTGTAGGTGTTTTTGGTCGTTGGTGTATGGATTAGATATAAAGGATATGTAATTTTGTTTTCATGTAAATAAGTCATGAATGATTACTCATATTTTTGTAATTTTATGAGATATTTCATGCTAGTTGCCAAATGATGGTTCCCACATGTGTTAGGTGACTCACATGGGCTGCTAAGAGCTGATCATTGGAGTGTATATACCAATAGTACATACATCTAAAAGCTGTGTATTGTACGAGTACGAATACGGGTGCATACGAGTAGAATTGTTGATGAAACTGAACGAGGATGTAATTGTAAGCATTTTTGTTAAGTAGAAGTATTTTGATAAGTGTATTGAAGTCTTTCAAAAGTGTATAAATACATATTAAAACACTACATGTATATACATTTTAACTGAGTCGTTAAGTCATCGTTAGTCGTTACATGTAAGTGTTGTTTTGAAACCTTTAGGTTAACAATCTTGTTAAATGTTGTTAACCCAATGTTTATAATATCAAATGAGATTTTAAATTATTATATTATCATGATATTATCATGTATGAATATCTCTTAATATGATATATATACATTAAATGTCTTTACAACGATAATCGTTACATATATGTCTCGTTTAAAAATCATTAAGTTAGTAGTCTTGTTTTTACATATGTAGTTCATTGTTAATATACTTAATGATATGTTTACTTATCATAGTATCATGTTAACTATATATATATATCCATATATATGTCATCATATAGTTTTTACAAGTTTTAACGTTCGTGAATCACCGGTCAACTTGGGTGGTCAATTGTCTATATGAAACATATTTCAATTAATCAAGTCTTAACAAGTTTGATTGCTTAACATGTTGGAAACATTTAATCATGTAAATATCAATCTCAATTAATATATATAAACATGGAAAAGTTCGGGTCACTACAAGTAAGACAACGTGTTGTAACGTCGTCAAAAGGATGAAGGTTATGAAATGTCCAACAGTCCCGTAACAATCTAAAAACCTCATTTCTTACCCCAATTACCGACTCCGTCACTTGTGGGAACGTTTTGTTTAATAGTTGTAGCCCGATGTTCTTGTTTTCACTTTGGTGAGAAGCGAACATTACTAACCCGTAAGCATAACATTCTTCTTTATGTTGCATGTTAGCCGCTTTTTCTAAATCACGAAGTCCTATATTCGGATATATTGAGTCAAAATAATTTCTTAACCCGTTGCGTAAAATAGCATTTGGGTTCCCCGCAATATATGGGTCAAAGTAAACACATCGTAACTTATGGATTTCCCAATGTGATATCCCCCATCTTTCGAACAAAAGCCTTTTATAAACTAAGGCATTCTTGGAACGTTCTTCGAATGTCTTACAAACTGATCTCGCCTTAAATAGTTGTGCCTAGGAATTCTGACCGACTCTAGACAAGATTTCATCAATCATGTCTCCGGGTAGGTCTCTTAAAATATTGGGTTGTCTATCCATTTTGTGTTTTTAAACTGTAAAATAGACAAGAGTTAGATTCATAAAAAAATACTTATTAATACAAGCAATTTTTACATATATCATAAAGCATAAGCACACTATATTACATATATTACACCACACGCATACAACTATCTTATTTCAACTCGCTCGTTTCTTCTTCTTCTTCGGTTTTGGTTCATTTTGCCAAGTTTCTAGGGATATATGATGTTCCCCTAATACGAGCCGTCGTTTTCCACATTGGTTTAGAAAAACCTGGTGGTTTAGAGGTTCCCGGGTTATTGTCACAACTTAAGAAATACGGGTGTTGACGATACATATAAAGTTCATCGGGTTTGGTATCGAATTTCTCTATTTTTATGCCCTTTCCCTTATTGTTCTCTTTTGCCTTATTAAATCGTGTTGGGGTAATTTCTATAACATCATCGGAATCCTTGTCGGGATCCGATTCATCGGAGAATTGGTAATCCTCCCAATACTTTGCTTCCTTGGAAGAAACACCATTGACCATAATTAACTTTGGTCGGTTGGTTGAGGATTTTCTTCTACTTAACCGTTTTATTATTTCCCCCACTCGTTCTATTTCTTCTTCCGGTTCCGATTCTTCTTCCGGTTCCGACTCTTCTTCCGGTTCCTCTTCGGGAACTTGTGAATTAGTCCACGAATCATTCCAATTTACATTTGACTCTTCATTATTATTAGGTGAGTCAATGAGACTTGTTCTAGAGGTAGACATCTATCACATAATATCAAACACGTTAAGAGATTAATATATCACATAATATTCACATGTTAAAAATATATAGTTTCCAACAAAATTTGTTAAGCAATCATTTTTCAAGTAAACACGGTCGAAGTCCAGACTCACTAATGCATCCTAACAAACTCGATAAGACACACTAATGCCAAATTCTGGTTCTCTAAGACCAACGCTCTGATACCAACTGAAATGTCCCGTTCTTATTGATTAAAAACGTTCCATATTAATTGATTAAGTTGCGAGGTTTTGACCTCTATATGAGACGTTTTTCAAAGACTGCATTCATTTTAAAACAAATCATAACCTTTATTTCATCAATAAAGGTTTAAAAAGCTTTACGTAGATTATCAAATAATGATAATCTAAAATATCCTGTTTACACACGACTATTACATAATGGTTTACAATACAAATATGTTACAACGAAATAAGTTTCTTGAATGCAGTTTTTACAAAATATCATACAAGCATGGACTCCAAATCTTGTCCTTATTTAAGTATGTGACAGCGGAAGCTCTTAATAATCACCTGAGAATAAACATGCTTAAAACGTCAACAAAAATTGTTGGTGAGTTATAGGTTTAACCTATATATATCAAATCGTAACAATAGACCACAAGATTTCATATTTCAATATACATCCCATACATAGAGATAAAAATCATTCATATGGTGAACACCTGGTAACCGACATTAACAAGATGCATATATAAGAATATCCCCATCATTCCGGGACACCCTTCGGATATGATATAAATTTCGAAGTACTAAAGCATCCGGTACTTTGGATGGGGTTTGTTAGGCCCAATAGATCTATCTTTAGGATTCGCGTCAATTAGGGTGTCTGTTTCCTAATTCTTAGATTACCAGACTTAATAATAAGGGGCATATTCGATTTCGATAATTCAACCATAGAATGTAGTTTCACGTACTTGTGTCTATTTTGTAAATCATTTATAAAACCTGCATGTATTCTCATCCCAAAAATATTAGATTTTAAAAGTGGGACTATAACTCACTTTCACAGATTTTTACTTCGTCGGGAAGTAAGACTTGGCCACTGGTCGATTCACGAACCTATAACAAATATGTACATATATATCAAAGTATGTTCAAAATATATTTACAACACTTTTAATACATTTTGATGTTTTAAGTTCATTAAGTCAGCTGTCCTCGTTAGTAACCTACAACTAGTTGTCCAAAGTTAGATGTACAGAAAAAAAATTGATATATATTATCTTGAATCAATCCACGACCCAGTGTATACACGTCTCAGGCTAGATCATAACTCAAAGTATATATATTTTTGGAATCAACCTCAACCCTGTATAGCTAACTCCCACATTACTACATATAGAGTGTCTATGGTTGTTCCAAATAATATATACACATGGGTCGATATGATATGTCAAAACATTTGCATACGTGTCTATGGTATCCCAAGATTACATAATATATTAGAATACATGTATAATACAATATAAGTTAGCTAGGATATGATTAATATAGATTTGTTACCAATTTTCACGTTGCTACAACAAGAAAAATTATCCAATCTTGTTTTACCCATAACTTCTTCATTTTAAATCCGTTTTGAGTGAATCAAATTGCTATGGTTTCATACTGAACTTTATTTTATGAATCTAAACAGAAAAAGTATAGGTTTGTAGTCGGAAATATAAGTTACAAGTCATTTTTGTAAAGGTAGTCATTTTAGTCGAAAGAACGACGTCTAGATGACCATTTTAGAAAACATACTTTCACTTTGAGTTTAATCATGATTTTTGAAAATAGTTTCATGTTCATAAGAAAAATCATTTTCCCAGAAGAACAACTTCTAAATCAAAGTTGTAACACCCTAGGCAAATCCCACATCGCCCACGAACATGAGTGATCATGGGATTATAAGGTAATACTCACGCTTAAATGACACAACGCGTTTTGGGATCACAGGCTGTGTAAAAGTGCGAGTACGTTATGGTTAAGCGTGCTCGGGCGAGAGCACTACCAGGATGGGTGACCTCCTGGGAAAGTGCTTATCGTGTGTGATCGCCAAGAAAAAGCCGTGCGCCTGCGGGCAAAGCGGACAATATTGTGGTCATGTTAAGCTGGGGTGTTACAGAATGGTATCAGAGCCACTCATGTGCCGTTGGGGGTGGTGGGGCAAACCTCATCGAGGACGATGAGTCCCTAAGGGGGGGTGAATGTAACACCCTAAGCAAATCCCACATCGCCCACGAACATGAGTGATCATGGGATTATAAGGTAATACTCACGCTTAAATGACACAACGCGTTTTGGGATCACATGCTGTGTAAAAGTGCGAGTACGTTATGGTTAAGCGTGCTCGGGCGAGAGCACTAACAGGATGGGTGACCTCCTGGGAAAGTGATTATTGTGTGTGATCTCCAAGAAAAAGCCGTGCGCCTGCGGGCAAAGCGGACAATATTGTGGTCATGTTAAGCTAGGGTGTTACAAAAGTTTATCATAGTTTTTAATTAACTAACCCAAAACAGCCCGCGGTGTTACTACGACGGCGTATGTCCGGTTTTACAGTGTTCTTCGTGTTTTCAGGTTTTAAATCATTAAGTTAGCATATCATATAGATATGGAACATGTTTTTAGTTGATTTTAAAAGCCAAGTTAGAAGGATTAACTTTTGTTTGCGAACAAGTTTAGAATTAACTAAACTATGTTCTAGTGATTACAAGTTTAAACCTTCGAATAAGATAGCTTTATATGAATGAATCGAATGATGTTATGAACATCATTACTACCTCAATTTTTCTGGATAAAGCTACTGGAAATGAGAAAAATGGATCTAGCTTCAAAGGATCCTTGGATGACTTGAAAGTTCTTGAAGCAGAATCATGACACGAAAAACAAGTTCAAGTAAGATTTCCACTCGAAATAAGATTGTTATAGTTATAGAAATTGAATCAAAGTTTGAATATGAGTATTAACTTATATTAGAAAGATATCTTACTGTAAATAAGAAAGATTTCTTGAGGTTGGATGATCACTCTACAAGATTGGAAGTAAGCTAGCAAACTTGGAAGTATTCTTGATTTTATGAAACTAGAACTTGTAGAATTTATGAAGAACACTTAGAACTTGAAGATAGAACTTGAGAGAGATCAATTAGATGAAGAAAATTGAAGAATGAAAGTGTTTGTATGTAGTGACCCGAACTTTTCCATGTTTATATATATTAATTGAGATTGATGTTTACATGATTAAATGTTTCCAACATGTTAAGCAATCAAACTTGTTAAGACTTGATTAATTGAAATAGGTTTCATATAGACAATTGACCACCCAAGTTGACCGGTGATTCACGAACGTTAAAACTTGTAAAAAACTATATGATGACATATATATGGTTATATATATAGTTAACATGATATTATAATAAGTAAACATATCATTAATTATATTAACAATGAACTACATATGTAAAAACAAGACTACTAACTTAATGATTTTGAAACGAGACATATATGTAACGTTTATCGTTGTAACGACATTTAATGTATATATATCATATTAAGAGATATTCGTACATCATAATATCATGATAATATAATAATTTAAAATCTCTTTTGATATTATAAACATTGGGTTAACAACATTTAACAAGATCGTTAACCTAAAGGTTTCAAAACAACACTTACATGTAACGACTAACGATGACTTAACGACTCAGTTAAAATGTATATACATGTAGTGTTTTAATATGTATTTATACACTTTTGAAAGACCTCAATACACTTATCAAAATACTTCTACTTAACAAAAATGCTTACAATTACATTCTCGTTCAGTTTCATCAACAATTCTACTCGTATGCACCCGTATTCGTACTCGTACAATACACAGCTTTTAGATGTATGTACTATTGGTATATACACTCCAATGATCAGCTCTTAGCAGCCCATGTGAGTCACCTAACACATGTGGGAACCATCATTTGGCAACTAGCATGAAATATCTCATAAGATTACAAAAATATGAGTAATCATTCATGACTTATTTACATGAAAACAAAATTACATATCCTTTATATCTAATCCATACACCAACGACCAAAAACACCTACAAACACTTTCATTCTTCAATTTTCTTCATCTAATTGAACTCTCTCAAGTTCTATCTTCAAGTTCTAAGTGTTCTTCATAAATTCCAAAAGTTCTAGTTTCATAAAATCAAGAATACTTTCAAGTTTGCTAGCTCACTTCCAATCTTGTAAGGTGATCATCCAACCTCAAGAAATCTTTGTTTCTTACAGTAGGTTATCATTCTAATACAAGGTAATAATCATATTCAAACTTTGGTTCAATTTCTATAACTATAACAATCTTATTTCAAGTGATGATCTTACTTGAACTTGTTTTCGTGTCATGATTTTGCTTCAAGAACTTTGAGCCATCCAAGGATCCATTGAAGCTAGATCCATTTTTCTCTTTTCCAGTAGGTTCATCCAAGGAACTTAAGGTAGTAATGATGTTCATAACATCATTCGATTCATACATATAAAGCTATCTTATTCGAAGGTTTAAACTTGTAATCACTAGAACATAGTTTAGTTAATTCTAAACTTGTTCGCAAACAAAAGTTAATCCTTCTAACTTGAATTTTAAAATCAACTAAACACATGTTCTATATCTATATGATATGCTAACTTAATGATTTAAAACCTGGAAACACGAAAAACACCGTAAAACCGGATTTACGCCGTCGTAGTAACACCGCGGGCTGTTTTGGGTTAGTTAATTAAAAACTATGATAAACTTTGATTTAAAAGTTGTTATTCTGAGAAAATGATTTTTATTATGAACATGAAACTATATCCAAAAATTATGGTTAAACTCAAAGTGGAAGTATGTTTTCTAAAATGGTCATCTAGACGTCGTTCTTTCGACTGAAATGACTACCTTTACAAAAACGACTTGTAACTTATTTTTCCGACTAGAAACCTATACTTTTTTTGTTTAGATTCATAAAATAGAGTTCAATATGAAACCATAGCAATTTGATTCACTCAAAACGGATTTAAAATGAAGAAGTTATGGGTAAAACAAGATTGGATAATTTTTCTCATTTTAGCTACGTGAAAATTGATAACAAATCTATTCCAACCATGACTTAATCAACTTGTATTATATATTATGTAATCTTGAGATACCATAGACACGTATACAATGTTTCGACCTATCATGTCGACACATCTATATATATTTCGGAACAACCATAGACACTCTATATGTGAATGTTGGAGTTAGCTATACAGGGTTGAGGTTGATTCCAAAATATATATAGTTTGAGTTGTGATCAATACTGAGATACGTATACACTGGGTCGTGGATTGATTCAAGATAATATTTATCGATTTATTTCTGTACATCTAACTGTGGACAACTAGTTGTAGGTTACTAACGAGGACAGCTGACTTAATAAACTTAAAACATCAAAATATATTAAAAGTGTTGTAAATATATTTTGAACATACTTTGATATATATGTATATATTGTTATAGGTTCGTGAATCAACCAGTGGCCAAGTCTTACTTCCCGAAGAAGTAAAAATCTGTGAAAGTGAGTTATAGTCCCACTTTTAAAATCTAATATTTTTGGGATGAGAATACATGCAGGTTTTATAAATGATTTACAAAATAGACACAAGTACGTGAAACTACATTCTATGGTTGAATTATCGAAATCGAATATGCCCCTTTTTATTAAGTCTGGTAATCTAAGAATTAGGGAACAGACACCCTAATTGACGCGAATCCTAAAGATAGATCTATTGGGCCTAACAAACCCCATCCAAAGTACCGGATGCTTTAGTACTTCGAAATTTATATCATATCCGAAGGGTGTCCCGGAATGATGGGGATATTCTTATATATGCATCTTGTTATTGTCGGTTACCAGGTGTTCACCATATGAATGATTTTTATCTCTATGTATGGGATGTGTATTGAAATATGAAATCTTGTGGTCTATTGTTACGATTTGATATATATAGGTTAAACCTATAACTCACCAACATTTTTGTTGACGTTTTAAGCATGTTTATTCTCAGGTGATTATTAAGAGCTTCCGCTGTCGCATACTTAAATAAGGACAAGATTTGGAGTCCATGCTTGTATGATATTGTGTAAAAACTGCATTCAAGAAACTTATTTCGTTGTAACATATTTGTATTGTAAACCATTATGTAATGGTCGTGTGTAAACAGGATATTTTAGATTATCATTATTTGATAATCTACGTAAAGCTTTTTAAACCTTTATTGATGAAATAAAGGTTATGGTTTGTTTAAAAATGAATGCAGTCTTTGAAAAACGTCTCATATAGAGGTCAAAACCTCGCAACGAAATCAATTAATATGGAACGTTTTTAATCAATAAGAACGGGACATTTCAGTTGGTATCCGAGCGTTGGTCTTAGAGAACCTGAAAATTTGCATTAGTGTGTCTTATCGAGTTGTTAGGATGCATTAGTGAGTCTGGACTTCGACCGTGTTTTCTTTAAAAAATGATTGCTTAACATTTTTGTTGGAAACTATATATTTTTAACATATGAATATTATGTGATATATTAATCTCTTAACGTGTTTGATATTATGTGATAGATGTCTACCTCTAGAACAAGTCCCACTGACTCACCTAATAATAATGAAGAGTCAAATGTAAATTGGAATGATTTGTGGACTGATTCACAAGTTCCCGAAGAGGAACCGGAAGAAGAGTCGGAACCGGAAGAAGAATCGGAACCGGAAGAAGAATCGGAACCGGATGAAGAAATAGAACCGGTGGGGGAAATAATAAAACGGTTAAGTAAAAGAAAATCCTCAACCAACCGACCAAAGTTAATTATGGTCAATGGTGTTTCCGCCAAGGAAGCAAAATATTGGGAGGATTACCAATTCTCCGATGAATCGGATTTCGACGAGAATTCCGATGATGTTATAGAAATTACCCCAACTGAATTTAAAAAGGCAAAAGAAAATAATAAGGGAAAGGGCATAAAAATAGAGAAATCTAATTCCAACCCCGATGAACTTTATATGTATCGTCAACCCCCGAAGTCCTTAAGTTGTAACAATGACCCGGGAACCTCTAAACCACCAGGTTTTTCTAAACCAATGTGGACAACGACGGCTCGTATTAGGGGAACATCATATATCCCTAGAAACTTGGCAAAACGAACCAAAACCGAAGAAGAAGAAACATGCGAGTCGGAATAAGATAGTTGTATTCGTGTGGTGTAATATATGGAATATAGTGTTCTTATGCTTTATGATATATGTAAAAATTGCTTGTATTAATAAGTATTTTTTTTTTATGAATCTAACTCTTGTCTATTTTACAGTTTAAAAACACAAAATGGATAGACAACCCAATATTTTAAGAGACCTACCCGGAGACATGATTGATGAAATCTTGTCTAGAGTCGGCCAGAATTCTTCGGCACAACTATTTAAGGCGAGATCAGTTTGTAAGACATTCGAAGAACGTTCCAAGAATGTCTTGGTTTATAAGAGACTTTCGTTTGAAAGATGGGGGATATCACATTGGGAAACCCATAAGTTACGATGTGTTTACTTTGACGCATATATTGCGGGGAACCCAAATGCTATTTTACGCAACGGGTTAAGAAATTATTTTGACTCAATATATCCGAATATTGGATTTCGTGATTTAGAAAAAGCGGCTAACATGCAACATAAAGAAGCATGTTATGCTTACGGATTAGTAATGTTCGCTTCTCACCAAAGTGAGAACAAGAACATCGGGCTACAACTATTAAACAAAACGTTTCCACAAGTGACGGAGTCGGTAATTGGGGTAAGAAATGAGGTTTTTAGATTATTACGGGACTGTTGGACATTACGTAACCCTCGTCCCTTTGATGACGTTACAACACGCTGTCTTATCAACGGCCATAACGGTTATGTTGCACAAGACCAAGGATGGGAAGTAGTCCTAGTAAAACCAGAATGCATGACTTGTTTCTGGACGTATGAATTACGTGTCTTTATTGCCTTTGCCGAACGACTTGTGTACTAGCTAGAATTGTCTTCACAACTATCTTGTATCAAAGTTATTGTGTGCTATATTTCATGCTTTATGTAAAATAAGCGGTATTGTAAGTTTGTAAAATATTGTATAAAAGTTTGAACGCGAAATATTATTACAATCAGTTTTTCATATAGAATTGTAGTAGTTGAATTGTATATTAGCTACTAAGTATGAACTTAACGGGTAGGTACTACCCGAATTTAAACTTATAAAACGCTAATATGAAGAAAAAGCTTTTATAAATGAGTTCATATTATGCTACGAAATACTATTAACTACTCTTAATATTCTGTATGATTAACTTGTTCCATTTAACTATTTTGAAGGAAATGGCACCGACTACTCGACACACCGTGAATATGAATGAAGAGGAATTCCGTACTTTTCTAGCTTCAAACATAGCCGCAGTACAGGCTGCGCTACATACCAACAATAACCTTGGATCTAGCAGTACAGGAAATCGTGTAGGATGCACCTACAAAGAATTCACTGCCTGCAAACCTTTGGAATTTGATGGAACAGAAGGACCGATCGGATTGAAACGGTGGACCGAGAAGGTTGAATCGGTGTTTGCCATAAGTAAGTGTACTGAAGAGGACAAAGTGAAGTACGCTACGCATACCTTCACAGGTTCTGCGTTAACATGGTGGAATACCTATCTAGAGCAAGTGGGACAAGATGATGCGTACGCACTACCGTGGTCAGCATTCAAGCACTTGATGAACGAGAAGTACCGTCCCAGAACCGAGGTCAATAAGCTCAAGACAGAACTTAGAGGGTTACGAACCCAAGGATTTGATATTACCACGTACAAAAGACAATTCACAGAATTGTGCCTATTGTGTCCGGGAGCATTCGAAGATGAGGAAGAGAAGATCGACGCGTTTGTGAAAGGATTACCGGAAAGAATCCAAGAAGATATAAGTTCACACGAGCCCGCCTCCATACAACAGGCATGTAGAATGGCTCACAAACTAGTGAACCAGATTGAAGAAAGAATTAAAGAACAGACTGCTGAAGAGGCCAATGTGAAGCAAGTCAAAAGAAAGTGGGAGGAAAACGGTGATAAGAATCACCAATACAACAACAACAGCAATTACAACAATAATCGCAACAATTATCCCAACAATCGCAACATCAATCGCAACTACAACAAACGGCCCAACAACAACAACAACAACAACAACAACAACAGCAACTACAACAATCATCCCAACAACAATAATAACCGCAACAACAACAACAATCAGAAGCAACTATGCCAAAGGTGTGAAAAGAATCACTCGGGGTTCTGCACCAAATTTTGCAACAAGTGTAAAAGAAATGGTCATAGCGCGGCGAAGTGTGAGGTCTACGGACCAGGGGTTAATAGAACGAAAGGAACAAATGGTGTCGGAACGAGTAATGGCGGAGCAAGTAGTGTCGGAGCAAGTTATGCTAATGTAGTTTGTTATAAATGTGGAAAACCAGGCCACATTATTAGAAATTGCCCGAACCAGGAGAACACGAATGGACAAGGCCGTGGAAGAGTTTTCAATATTAATGCGGTAGAGGCACAGGAAGACCCGGAGCTTGTTACGGGTACGTTTCTTATTGACAATAAATCTGCTTACGTTTTATTTGATTCGGGTGCGGATAGAAGCTATATGAGTAGAGATTTTTGTGCTAAATTAAGTTGTCCATTGACGCCTTTGGATAGTAAATTTTTACTCGAATTAGCAAATGGTAAATTAATTTCAGCAGATAATATATGTCGGAATCGAGAAATTAAACTGGTTAGCGAAACATTTAAGATTGATTTGATACCAGTAGAGTTAGGGAGTTTTGATGTGATAATCGGTATGGACTGGTTGAAAGAAGTGAAAGCGGAGATCGTTTGTTACAAAAATGCAATTCGCATTATACGAGAAAAAGGAAAACCCTTAATGGTGTACGGAGAAAAGGGCAACACGAAGCTACATCTTATTAGTAATTTGAAGGCACAAAAACTAATAAGAAAAGGTTGCTATGCTGTTCTAGCACACGTCGAGAAAGTACAAACTGAAGAAAATAGCATCAATGATGTTCCCATTGCAAAAGAATTTCCCGATGTATTTCCGAAAGAATTACCGGGATTACCCCCACATCGATCCGTTGAATTTCAAATAGATCTTGTACCAGGAGCTGCACCAATAGCTCGTGCTCCTTACAGACTCGCACCCAGCGAGATGAAAGAACTGCAAAGCCAATTACAAGAACTTTTAGAGCGTGGTTTCATTCGACCAAGCACATCACCGTGGGGAGCTCCTGTTTTGTTTGTCAAGAAGAAAGATGGTACATTCAGGTTGTGTATTGACTACCGAGAGTTGAACAAACTTACCATCAAGAACCGCTACCCACTACCGAGAATCGACGACTTATTTGATCAACTACAAGGCTCGTCTGTTTATTCAAAGATTGACTTACGTTCCGGGTATCATCAAATGCGGGTGAAAGAAGATGATATTCCAAAGACTTCTTTCAGAACACGTTACGGTCATTACGAGTTTATGGTCATGCCGTTTGGTTTAACTAATGCACCAGCTGTGTTCATGGACCTTATGAACCGAGTGTGTGGACCATACCTTGACAAGTTTGTCATTGTTTTCATTGATGACATACTTATTTACTCAAAGAATGACCAAGAACACGGTGAACATTTGAGAAAGGTGTTAGAAGTATTGAGGAAGGAAGAATTGTACGCTAAGTTTTCAAAGTGTGCATTTTGGTTGGAAGAAGTTCAATTCCTCGGTCACATAGTGAACAAAGAAGGTATTAAGGTGGATCCGGCAAAGATAGAAACTGTTGAAAAGTGGGAAACCCCGAAAACTCCGAAACACATACGCCAGTTTTTAGGACTAGCTGGTTACTACAGAAGGTTCATCCAAGACTTTTCCAGAATAGCAAAACCCTTGACTGCATTAACGCATAAAGGGAATAAATTTGAATGGAATGATGAACAAGAGAAAGCATTTCAGTTATTGAAGAAAAAGCTAACTACGGCACCTATATTGTCATTGCCTGAAGGGAATGATGATTTTGTGATTTATTGTGACGCATCAAAGCAAGGTCTCGGTTGTGTATTAATGCAACGAACGAAGGTGATTGCTTATGCGTCTAGACAATTGAAGATTCACGAACAAAATTATACGACGCATGATTTGGAATTAGGCGCGGTTGTTTTTGCATTAAAGACTTGGAGGCACTACTTATATGGGGTCAAAAGTATTATATATACCGACCACAAAAGTCTTCAACACATATTTAATCAGAAACAACTGAATATGAGGCAGCGTAGGTGGATTGAATTATTGAATGATTACGATTTTGAGATTCGTTACCACCCAGGGAAGGCAAATGTGGTAGCCGATGCCTTGAGCAGGAAGGATAGAGAACCCATTCGAGTAAAATCTATGAATATAATGATTCATAATAACATTACTACTCAAATAAAGGAGGCGCAACAAGGAGTTTTAAAAGAGGGAAATTTAAAGGATGAAATACCCAAAGGATCGGAGAAGCATCTTAATATTCGGGAAGACGGAACCCGGTATAGGGCTGAAAGGATTTGGGTACCAAAATTTGGAGATATGAGAGAAATGGTACTTAGAGAAGCTCATAAAACCAGATACTCAATACATCCTGGAACGGGGAAGATGTACAAGGATCTCAAGAAACATTTTTGGTGGCCGGGTATGAAAGCCGATGTTGCTAAATACGTAGGAGAATGTTTGACGTGTTCTAAGGTCAAAGCTGAGCATCAGAAACCATCAGGTCTACTTCAACAACCCGAAATCCCGGAATGGAAATGGGAAAACATTACCATGGATTTCATCACTAAATTGCCAAGGACTGCAAGTGGTTTTGATACTATTTGGGTAATAGTTGATCGTCTCACCAAATCAGCACACTTCCTACCAATAAGAGAAGATGACAAGATGGAGAAGTTAGCACGACTGTATTTGAAGGAAGTCGTCTCTAAACATGGAATACCAATCTCTATTATCTCTGATAGGGATGGCAGATTTATTTCAAGATTCTGGCAGACATTACAGCAAGCATTAGGAACTCGTCTAGACATGAGTACTGCCTATCATCCACAAACTGATGGGCAGAGCGAAAGGACGATACAAACGCTTGAAGACATGCTACGAGCATGTGTTATTGATTTCGGAAACAGTTGGGATCGACATCTACCGTTAGCAGAATTTTCCTACAACAACAGCTACCATTCAAGCATTGAGATGGCGCCGTTTGAAGCACTTTATGGTAGAAAGTGCAGGTCTCCGATTTGTTGGAGTGAGGTGGGGGATAGACAGATTACGGGTCCGGAGATTATACAAGAAACTACCGAGAAGATCATCCAAATTCAACAACGGTTGAAAACCGCCCAAAGTCGACAAAAGAGCTACGCTGACATTAAAAGAAAAGATATAGAATTTGAAATTGGAGAGATGGTCATGCTTAAAGTTTCACCTTGGAAAGGCGTTGTTCGATTTGGTAAACGAGGGAAATTAAATCCAAGGTATATTGGACCATTCAAGATTATTGATCGTGTCGGACCAGTAGCTTACCGACTTGAGTTACCTCAACAACTCGCGGCTGTACATAACACTTTCCACGTCTCGAATTTGAAGAAATGTTTTGCTAAAGAAGATCTCACTATTCCGTTAGATGAAATCCAAATCAACGAAAAACTCCAATTCATCGAAGAACCCGTCGAAATAATGGATCGTGAGGTTAAAAGACTTAAGCAAAACAAGATACCAATTGTTAAGGTTCGATGGAATGCTCGTAGAGGACCCGAGTTCACCTGGGAGCGTGAAGATCAGATGAAGAAGAAATACCCGCATCTATTTCCAGAAGATTCTTCAACACCTTCAACAGCTTAAAATTTCGGGACGAAATTTATTTAACGGGCAGGTACTGTAGTGACCCGAACTTTTCCATGTTTATATATATTAATTGAGATTGATGTTTACATGATTAAATGTTTCCAACATGTTAAGCAATCAAACTTGTTAAGACTTGATTAATTGAAATAGGTTTCATATAGACAATTGACCACCCAAGTTGACCGGTGATTCACGAACGTTAAAACTTGTAAAAAACTATATGATGACATATATATGGTTATATATATAGTTAACATGATATTATGATAAGTAAACATATCATTAATTATATTAACAATGAACTACATATGTAAAAACAAGACTACTAACTTAATGATTTTGAAACGAGACATATATGTAACGTTTATCGTTGTAACGACATTTAATGTATATATATCATATTAAGAGATATTCGTACATCATAATATCATGATAATATAATAATTTAAAATCTCTTTTGATATTATAAACATTGGGTTAACAACATTTAACAAGATCGTTAACCTAAAGGTTTCAAAACAACACTTACATGTAACGACTAACGATGACTTAACGACTCAGTTAAAATGTATATACATGTAGTGTTTTAATATGTATTTATACACTTTTGAAAGACCTCAATACACTTATCAAAATACTTCTACTTAACAAAAATGCTTACAATTACATTCTCGTTCAGTTTCATCAACAATTCTACTCGTATGCACCCGTATTCGTACTCGTACAATACACAGCTTTTAGATGTATGTACTATTGGTATATACACTCCAATGATCAGCTCTTAGCAGCCCATGTGAGTCACCTAACACATGTGGGAACCATCATTTGGCAACTAGCATGAAATATCTCATAAGATTACAAAAATATGAGTAATCATTCATGACTTATTTACATGAAAACAAAATTACATATCCTTTATATCTAATCCATACACCAACGACCAAAAACACCTACAAACACTTTCATTCTTCAATTTTCTTCATCTAATTGAACTCTCTCAAGTTCTATCTTCAAGTTCTAAGTGTTCTTCATAAATTCCAAAAGTTCTAGTTTCATAAAATCAAGAATACTTTCAAGTTTGCTAGCTCACTTCCAATCTTGTAAGGTGATCATCCAACCTCAAGAAATCTTTGTTTCTTACAGTAGGTTATCATTCTAATACAAGGTAATAATCATATTCAAACTTTGGTTCAATTTCTATAACTATAACAATCTTATTTCAAGTGATGATCTTACTTGAACTTGTTTTCGTGTCATGATTTTGCTTCAAGAACTTTGAGCCATCCAAGGATCCATTGAAGCTAGATCCATTTTTCTCTTTTCCAGTAGGTTCATCCAAGGAACTTAAGGTAGTAATGATGTTCATAACATCATTCGATTCATACATATAAAGCTATCTTATTCGAAGGTTTAAACTTGTAATCACTAGAACATAGTTTAGTTAATTCTAAACTTGTTCGCAAACAAAAGTTAATCCTTCTAACTTGACTTTTAAAATCAACTAAACACATGTTCTATATCTATATGATATGCTAACTTAATGATTTAAAACCTGGAAACACGAAAAACACCGTAAAACCGGATTTACGCCGTCGTAGTAACACCGCGGGCTGTTTTGGGTTAGTTAATTAAAAACTATGATAAACTTTGATTTAAAAGTTGTTATTCTGAGAAAATGATTTTTATTATGAACATGAAACTATATCCAAAAATTATGGTTAAACTCAAAGTGGAAGTATGTTTTCTAAAATGGTCATCTAGACGTCGTTCTTTCGACTGAAATGACTACCTTTACAAAAACGACTTGTAACTTATTTTTCCGACTAGAAACCTATACTTTTTTTGTTTAGATTCATAAAATAGAGTTCAATATGAAACCATAGCAATTTGATTCACTCAAAACGGATTTAAAATGAAGAAGTTATGGGTAAAACAAGATTGGATAATTTTTCTCATTTTAGCTACGTGAAAATTGATAACAAATCTATTCCAACCATGACTTAATCAACTTGTATTATATATTATGTAATCTTGAGATACCATAGACACGTATACAATGTTTCGACCTATCATGTCGACACATCTATATATATTTCGGAACAACCATAGACACTCTATATGTGAATGTTGGAGTTAGCTATACAGGGTTGAGGTTGATTCCAAAATATATATAGTTTGAGTTGTGATCAATACTGAGATACGTATACACTGGGTCGTGGATTGATTCAAGATAATATTTATCGATTTATTTCTGTACATCTAACTGTGGACAACTAGTTGTAGGTTACTAACGAGGACAGCTGACTTAATAAACTTAAAACATCAAAATATATTAAAAGTGTTGTAAATATATTTTGAACATACTTTGATATATATGTATATATTGTTATAGGTTCGTGAATCAACCAGTGGCCAAGTCTTACTTCCCGAAGAAGTAAAAATCTGTGAAAGTGAGTTATAGTCCCACTTTTAAAATCTAATATTTTTGGGATGAGAATACATGCAGGTTTTATAAATGATTTACAAAATAGACACAAGTACGTGAAACTACATTCTATGGTTGAATTATCGAAATCGAATATGCCCCTTTTTATTAAGTCTGGTAATCTAAGAATTAGGGAACAGACACCCTAATTGACGCGAATCCTAAAGATAGATCTATTGGGCCTAACAAACCCCATCCAAAGTACCGGATGCTTTAGTACTTCGAAATTTATATCATATCCGAAGGGTGTCCCGGAATGATGGGGATATTCTTATATATGCATCTTGTTATTGTCGGTTACCAGGTGTTCACCATATGAATGATTTTTATCTCTATGTATGGGATGTGTATTGAAATATGAAATCTTGTGGTCTATTGTTACGATTTGATATATATAGGTTAAACCTATAACTCACCAACATTTTTGTTGACGTTTTAAGCATGTTTATTCTCAGGTGATTATTAAGAGCTTCCGCTGTCGCATACTTAAATAAGGACAAGATTTGGAGTCCATGCTTGTATGATATTGTGTAAAAACTGCATTCAAGAAACTTATTTCGTTGTAACATATTTGTATTGTAAACCATTATGTAATGGTCGTGTGTAAACAGGATATTTTAGATTATCATTATTTGATAATCTACGTAAAGCTTTTTAAACCTTTATTGATGAAATAAAGGTTATGGTTTGTTTAAAAATGAATGCAGTCTTTGAAAAACGTCTCATATAGAGGTCAAAACCTCGCAACGAAATCAATTAATATGGAACGTTTTTAATCAATAAGAACGGGACATTTCATTGTAGGTGTTTTTGGTCGTTGGTATATGGATTAGATATAAAGGATATGTAATTTTGTTTTCATGTAAATAAGTCATGAATGATTAATCATATTTTTGTAATTTTATGAGATATTTCATGCTAGTTGCCAAATGATGGTTTTCACATGTGTTAGGTGACTCACATGGGCTGCTAAGAGCTGATCATTGGAGTGTATATACCAATAGTACATACATTTAAAAGCTGTGTATTGTACGAGTACGAATACGGGTGCATACGAGTAGAATTGTTGATGAAACTGAACGAGGATGTAATTGTAAGCATTTTTGTTAAGTAGAAGTATTTTGATAAGTGTCTTGAAGTCTTTCAAAAGTGTATGAATACATATTATAACACTACATGTATATACATTTTAACTGAGTCGTTAAGTCATCGTTAGTCGTTACATGTAAGTGTTGTTTTGAAACCTTTAGGTTAACGATCTTGTTAAATGTTGTTAGCCCAATGTTTATAATATCAAATGAGATTTTAAATTATTATATTATCATGATAATATGATGTATGAATATCTCTTAATATGATATATATACATTAAATGTCGTTACAACGATAATCGTTACATATATGTCTCGTTTTAAAATCATTAAGTTAGTAGTCTTGCTTTTACATATGTAGTTCATTGTTAATATACTTAATGATATTTTTACTTATCATAATATCATGTTAACTATATATATATATATATATATATATATATATATATATATATATATATATCCATATATATGTCATCATATAGTTTTTACAAGTTTTAACGTTCGTGAATCACCGGTCAACTTGGGTGGTCAATTGTCTGTATGAAACCTATTTCAATTAATCAAGTCTTAACAAGTTTGATTGCTTAACATTTTGGAAATACTTAATCATGTAAATAACAATTTCATTTAATATATATAAACATGGAAAAGTTCGGGTCACTACACTATTCACCATGCGATCGCATGGGTTTTTCACCTCCAGGCCATGCGATCGCATGGCCTCTATTTCCAGCTCAGGTGAGTTTGTTTCTTTGCTTGCCGACACTTTTAATAAATAATAAAATATATAAATAATTTTAAGAATTATTTAAATATTATATTATATTTATGTGCATAGTTGACTTGTAATTTTTAGTCCGTTGCATCGAGCGTTGAGAGTTGTCTTTGGTCCCAGTTCCGGATTTTCGAACGTCCTTGCGTACAATTTAATATCTTGTATTTTGCGTTTCGCGTCTTATACCCATGTAATTTTGAGATGTTTCTTATCAATAATTGGAACCACTTTGATTGTATTTTGTACTTTTGGGTCGTTTGCGTCTTCAATTCGTCGAATCTGTCTTTTGTCTTCATCTTTTATTATTTAAACGAATATCACTTGTAAATAGAACAATTGCAACTAAAAGCTTATCTTTCTTGAGGGATAATGCTATGAAATATATGTTCGTTTTTAGCATTATCAAATATTCCCACACTTGAGCGTTGCTTGTCCTCAAGCAATATAGTCTTGAAATAAAAATACTAGAATCACTTCTTTATTCTTCACACTTTGTACATCAGTGATTTCTATACGGCGGTATAAACAATGGTAGTAACGATGTGATTTATAGTCCCACATGACTATGAAAATTTAGATCCTTAAGAAAATTGGATCTTTATGAAAACATTTGATCTTTTGAAAATTAAATCGAGTTTTTACCCTAGATAAGTTTTCTAGAATAACCCTTCACCGGTGTTGCAAAATGTTTTTGTGAGTTTGGTGAGTTTCAGATTTGAAAATTTTAGCTCAAAACTTATGGTTTTGTGTCACCCACTTGCTAACCTTGTATTAGGAAAGCAACACGTCCAGTATACTTGCTCCGTATATTACCTTTCGGTAAACTAGCATCCGGTTGTAAAGGAAAGCGTTGAACAAGCAACTGTTAAGGCAATGTCACCTGACATGCTTTTAATTATGGTCTATAACGTGTCGGATGTAATTACTATCCTTGGTAGGAGCAATAGTAAAGCTCACCCTATAGTTTTTCGGTCTGGCACAAGGTCCTATCTTCGACCATGCTATGCAACCACCGTTCTTACGGTTGACACCCGATTTGGTTCAGGTGACCTAATGAATTCCAGGTGAATTCCTAGGATTTTACGTTTAATGGTAATGAACGCATTAAAAATGGGTTTTTTAGAAAACAAATCGGTTTGTAATTTTGATCAAAATATTTTCTCGTTCAAGCTCGAGTTTAGATATCATCGAATTCCATGAGTTTGTAATTCTCAATCTTTAAAGTCAATCTCAAGGATTGAGTAATATCAGGCTTAAAAGCTGATTTTTAATCTTTAAGGAGATTATCCTTTTCTGGGGATCTGATTCATTAGTCTTATCAAGCTAATTTGCACGGCGTCCTCCCCATTTTACAAGACAGATCCTCTCATGGTTAGGATAAGTCTGACCACTTAGCGACCCTGTTTGATGCTGAGGTCCGTGGATTTCCTGCTGATTTTCGTGATGACTTTTCTAGATTTTTCATCAACCTACAACTGGTCTGGACGACAACTTCCTGACCTAAATCAAGAAGCGCGTGTCTTTTTCGGAAGACTTTACTTCCTTTTAATGATGAAATTGATTCATCGTGTAGCTCCATCTTCCTTTCAAATATATTACAAGAAATTGGGTAAAACTGATAAAATTGTCCAAAACAAAAGTATCTTCAGTTATTTGTACAAAAATATGTGATATATGTTTTAAATAACTTGGTAAATTTTTCCACACTTGGCTTTTATTTTCTTTTCTTTGCCTTTTATTGTCCTCTATTCTATTTTAAATGAATTCTAACATTTTGAGTTGTTTCTCAATTTATGTCCTTTCCGAGGTAACAATAATTTCGGTATTAACACCTAGTTTTATCGTTCATAAATATGTATAAACATGATTTTGAAATCATTTAATTGAAAATTTTGAAAATTTTACTAGAATTGGGTAGTCAGTATATAAGACTAGGGCTGTTCTTTATTATCAGAGAGCACTAGATTCTAATACAACTACTGCGTTACTAGTATTTTTAATGGTAACCAAGTGTATAAGTTAAAATTTTAAAAATCCGAAAGAATTTAACCCCTTCCCACACTTAAGATCTTGCAATGCCCTCATTTGCAAGAAATTAGTAACAATTTAAATTATTGAGGGTGATTAGCGTAGAAAAATGATTAAATTTTACCAAAGTTTCCAAACATATTGGCGTTTGTTTGTTGAATGATAAATGGTGCACATCATTTGTTCATTCCGTCTTGTTGTTACATCACATTTGTTTTTCGTTTTGTCGTCAAAATCAGTAGCTTTTGCTGAACTTAATGCCAGTCTTTAAAAATGCTCTGTTTTACCCTGTTGTGTACAATTGACAATATACATAAATACAAATATAAACATGCATGGTAATTTGAAATGGGACTTTAAATCCCACTTTCAAATCGAATATGAAATATTAGTACCAAATAATAAAAATATTAAATACTACATTAATGTATCATGACATCATATGGTTAAACATAAATAAATAAAAATCATAAATAATAAAAATCATAAAAATCACCAACTAGAACTATATCAATCTGGATAGGGGTTCCAGTTCATGTCGTCGTCCGGGTTCCATGGTTGGTGATAGGTGTACTGGTAGGCCTGGTTAGGGTCGTAGAGAGTAAATGATGGTCTCATCTCGGGTTGGTGTGGAGGATAGTAAGCGGGTCGGGTCGGTACATAGTGATCCTGAGGTGACAGCCGGTTCATAATCTGACGCTGATGATAGTCCCATCTATCATGCTGTCGTTGCCTGGAATGCTCGTAATCATTCCGGGCTTGCCACTGCTCCATCCGACTAAATCTCTCCCCGTTTGTCATATCTACCTCATCTACACGCTGGTAGACGTCAGTCATAGCCTCCCTAATGACATCCCTAATGTCATCCGCTTTCTCCATTTCCTCATCTGAACCTCTCTCTACCTGAGGATGACTACCTTCATAGGGTACTGCCTGGTTGCGTCTGCTCTTTAATACCTTAGCACCCTAATAGACCTTCAATCCTAAAGGCTCAACCTGTTCCCTACATTCCAAAAGTGGACCCCCTTGGTCCCTATCTACACCCAAATACTCTCCAATGAGAGTAACAAAAATACCTCCTCCTATTATCTCCCCTTCCTGTATTCCTTCCACCATCTTAGACAAATAAAAACCAACAAAGTAGGGGATATTAACAAAGCTTCTTGGGTCTCGAATACACTTTAGGTAAAATAAATCATGTAAGGTCATTTTCTCCTTGTTGTGACCTCTCTGTGTAATCGAGTTAGCCAAAAATCTATGAATTATACGAAGCTAGGCTTTGTTAATATGTAAGTAGGAGTGTTTTCCTCCCAGCGTAAAAACATTATAGTTTGACATACGCCTCCAGACGGCGTTCGCGTCAAAATTCCTATCTACCCTTTCACCACGATAAATCAAATTCATACAATCGGGTAGTAGTAATTCACCAGGAGTATATATCTGTAAAGCCCTGGCCATGTCCAGCATGGACATCCTGTACATCCTACGGCTAAGTATAAACCTAAGAAAACTTCTATCATCTAATCTATCTACATCTACATTTAACGCTATAGTACTCATGAGCTCAACACACCATTCCTTATATACAGGCCTACGAATGGTGAATAGACGTTCCCAATCGATAAAAGAAGAACTACCATACCTTTGGATCAGATGCTCCCTAAATGAGTTAGCTAGTTGGACCCTTTCTAAAGGATCCCAATCGATTACCCTTGGCACTTCTACATTTTTCAGTATCAGTTTGAATTTGTTACTTTGATATGTTGGGTAATCTCTCCAGCTTCTATCGAATCTCAGATTAGGATGCAACGTGTGTTCAGGAATCGTTGGGTATTCTACTGGTGGATGTCATAACCCGTCCTTAACCGTAAGAACGTGTTAGATAACGTATGATTTCATTGCGAGGTATTGACCTCTATATGCGACATTTTTAAAAGAAAAACTGCATATATTATACATTACAAACCATGATTCTTATTTTTGATACAAGCTTTGGACGAAATAAAGATGATTATCGTTTAGCGATAATCTTCGACTTACAAACTTTACAAATGATGATAACAACACGATTTCTAGCATATTTTACAACACAAGTTCTTGGATATGCAGTCTTATTTTTGACACAAATATGCGTACGCAAGATCCTGCTCAAATTCAACATAATGCAGCGGAAGCTTTTAGAAGTCACCTGAGAATAGACATGTTTTAAAAGGTCAACATAAAGTTGGTGAGATATAGGTTTAGTGCCGGCAGCAATATATATATATACCACAAGATTTCGTATATAAACAGTTTAATAAAAATATTCTAAGTGGTTGAGCACTTGGTAACCATACTTAACAATTAATCACGTCGCATATTCCCTTTAATATGAAATCTTACTACACTGTACCAAGTGTAGTCACGAAACGAAGTACTGTGCAACCGTTGAATACTGGTCGTCCAGTCCGGTTGGGGTTGTCAGGCCCGATAGATCTATCAACAGGATTCGCGTTTACAATACCGCTGTAAATATTAGTTACCAAGCTACAGGGAAGTATGCCAGTGGTACAACTCAACGTAGAATATATTTTTCAGTTACTTGTGTCCATATTGTAAAACATAAAATACATGTATTCTCATCCCGAAATATTTAGAGTTTAAAAGTGGGACTATATACTCACTTTTGCCTTGAAGATATATATATTTTGACTTGGTCTCCGGTTGATATCACGAACCTATCCATATATAATATATCAATACCTTTTCTTTTTAAAACAATCGTCACATATATATACTTATTATACTTTTAATACTTTTAATAATTTCTTAGTCCGTAGTTAGCAGTCCGATGTTAGTAATTCAATTTTAATGGTTCATTTTTAGGTGTTTAATAAACCCCCAATGAAATAAATAAAACCCCCATCGTATATGTATTGGTCGAGATTAATCTTGACCCATGGTACCGGTGTTGTCAAATGACGTGTTGCGTACATAAAGTACCGGTGTTGTCAAATGACGTGTTGCGTACAATCATGAGATCTTATGATTAATCTTCTCGTATTGTTTACAGGTGATCCTGAACCATATAAAATTAAATTATGAGTACATATATATAAAATATCATGTTATTTTAGAAAGATGTGATTTATTTAATTTTTTTCCAATTAATCACGTAGCTAAATTAGTCTTGGATATCCGATTTCGTTTTGGTCATAGTTTCTTCGTTACAACTCCGTTTTCGTTGGTTCAACTTGCCACTTCCTTGGATCGAGTCCCTCTTTAAGACTATGAACTGTAAATACCTTAGTTTGTATTCGAAATCACAGGTCATAGGTCAAACTTTGGTGAAACTTATGAAGTTAATCATTTTCCATCATGTAAACAACCTTAAATGATTATTTTTCTAAAAATACTTATACTTTGAGTTAAATCATGAAATTTTTATGTGTTATCATATTCATAGTAAAAATCATTTTTCCAGAAAATAAACCTCCAATTCAAAGTTTAAGATGGTTTTTAATTATCCAACCCAAAACAGCCCCCGGTTGCAATCCGACGTCGTAAAAACAGTTTTTTAAGGTGTTCTTTGAAAAACCAAGTTAAACCTTGTTAAATTAGCATATATTTAAGATATATTACAGGTCTTGAAGTATTTTAAAAGTTAAGTTAGAAGGATCTATTTAGTTTGCAAA
The DNA here is from genome assembly GCF_046630445.1 of Rutidosis leptorrhynchoides. Classification (NCBI taxonomy): domain Eukaryota; kingdom Viridiplantae; phylum Streptophyta; class Magnoliopsida; order Asterales; family Asteraceae; genus Rutidosis; species Rutidosis leptorrhynchoides. The sequence goes on from NC_092335.1 coordinate 218,847,031, forward strand.
CAAGTTTGAAAACATTCAAACTATGTTCTTGTTGTTAAAATTTTATACCACAAAATAAGATAGCTATATATATATGAATCGAATAAGGTTATGAACATAGTTACTACCTCAAGTTCCTTGGACAAGATTGCTGTAAAAGAGGAGTAAGAAGCTAGAATCAAAAGGGTGATGGAAGTGGATGAAAGATTGGAAGTAAGTTTGTGTTCTTGGAAGGATTTCTTGAAGTGTTTTTGTATGGTTTTCTTATGGTGTTTAAGTAAGGTTTTTATGGCTAGACCTTTAAGGTTTCTTGCTGGATTGTTATGGAGTTCAAAGGTTAAGAAAGAGTGTGTGTTTAGCTTAAGAAATTTGAAGTTAAAATGAATGAAAATGATGATACATATATACTACATAAAAACGTGTTTCATAAGGATACATGGACAAAATTTTAGTTTGTATTTTTGTAATTAGTCTTACATTCATTCAAAAGCAATTACCTTATACCTAGGGTAGTAACAAGGGCTGGTTAGGTGGTGATTTGATGTGTATATACCAATAGTAAATACGTATAGAAGCTAGGTATGATACGAGTACAAATACTCTAGGTATATGTATAGAAATTTTGTGAAAAATGGAATGAGGATTCAAATATAGCTATCTTTTGTGAATACACTTATATGATTTTATGTATTTAAGTCTTTAAAAGTGATTAAATACATTACTTATACGATATATGTATAAACATTATATGTTATAAGTATTTATGTCAAATAACGTTACGTATGGTTATCGTTTTGAAAACTTAAGTTAGTAGTTTCAAAATATACTTATAACTTATTGTTATTAATACAAAATAAGATATTAAAACATTCTTAGATCATGTTAAATATGTATATATACATATATATACACAAACGTATAATTATCATATATTGTACAGTTCGTGATATCATCGGTCAAACTAGACGGTCAAACGTTGTGTAAAACTCTTTTCGAAAACATAAGTCTCAACAATTTGGATTGCTTATCATGTTGGTAAGGTTTAATTTATATAAATATTAATTTTATAAGTATAGAACGATCGAAAAAGTGCGGGTCATTACAGTACCTACCCGTTAAATAAATTTCGTCCTGAAATTTTAAAATTGTACCTATTTTGCGTCATCGAGAAACAAGTGTGGATACTTTTGTTTCATCTGATCCTCTCGTTCCCAAGTAAACTCAGGACCCCTTCGAGCATTCCAACGAACCTTAACGATCGGTATGTTGCTCTGCTTGAGCCGTTTAACTTCACGATCCATGATTTCGATTGGTTCTTCGATGAATTGTAGTTTCTCGTCGACATGGATTTCTTCAAGAGGAATGGTGAGATCTTCCTTTGCAAGACACTTCTTAAGGTTTGAGACGTGAAATGTATTATGTACTCCGGCGAGTTGTTGTGGTAACTCGAGTCGATAAGCTACCGGTCCAATGCGTTCGATAATCTTGAACGGGCCTACGTACCTTGGGTTCAGTTTACCCCTTTTGCCGAAACGTATTACACCTTTCCAAGGTGAAACCTTTAGCATAACCATGTCCCCGACCTGAAACTCTAATGGTTTCCTTCGGACATCGGCGTAGCTCTTTTGGAGACTACGGGCTGTTTTCAATCTCTCCTTGATTTGCACTATCTTCTCAGTCGTTTCATGTATGATCTCTGGACCAGTTAATTGTCGATCTCCTACTTCATTCCAACAGATAGGAGATCTACACTTCCTTCCATACAATGCTTCGAATGGCGCAGCTCCAATGCTCGCATGATAACTATTATTATACGAGAATTCTGCTAACGGTAGATATTTATCCCATCCGTTTCCAAAATCGATCACACATGCCCTGAGCATGTCTTCAAGAGTCTGAATTGTTCTTTCACTCTGCCCGTCGGTTTGCGGATGATATGCGGTACTCATATCCAAACGAGTTCCTAGTGCCTCCTGTAGTGATTGCCAGAACTTTGAGGTAAATCTACTATCACGATCGGATATAATGGAAATAGGCATTCCATGCCTTGAAACAGCTTCCTTTATATACAATCGTAATAGTTTCTCCATTCTATCCGTTTCCTTTATAGGAAAGAAATGTGCAGACTTGGTGAGACGATCAACAATCACCCAAATGGTGTCATATCCCCAGGCAGTCTTTGGTAACTTCGTGATGAAATCCATGGTAATACCATCCCATTTCCATTCTGGGATTTCTGGTTGTTGAAGTAACCCTGACGGCTTTTGGTGTTCTGCTTTGACTTTGGAACAAGTTAGACACTCCCCAACATATGTTGCAATGTCTGTCTTTAATTTAGGCCACCAATAACGTGTCTTAAGATCTTGATACATCTTTCCAACTCCAGGATGTATCGAATATCTTGTCTTATGTGCCTCGTTCAATATCAACTTCCTTAATCCACCCAATTTCGGTACCCAAATACGGTTTGCAAAATATCGAATTCCATCCTCCCGTATAACGAGTTGCTTCTCATACTTCTTCATTATTTCATTTCCTATATTTTCTTTAGTAAGTGCTTCTCGTTGAACTTCTTTGATTTGTGAGTTGAGATTCATGCGAATTTTTATGTTCATCGCTCGAACTCGAATTGGTTCTCGTTCCTTTCTGCTTAAAGCATCGGCCACCACGTTCGCCTTCCCGGGATGATAACGAATTTCACAATCATAGTCATTTATTAACTCGACCCACCTACGTTGCCTCATGTTCAGCTGTTTCTGATCAAAAATATGTTGAAGGCTTTTATGATCAGTAAACACAGTGCATTTAACCCCATACAAGTAGTGTCTCCATATCTTCAATGCAAACACGACTGCTCCCAATTCTAGATCATGCGTCGTATAATTCCGCTCGTGAATCTTTAATTGTCGGGATGCGTATGCAATAACTTTCTTCCGTTGCATAAGAACGCAACCAAAACCTTGTCGCGAAGCGTCACAATATATTTCAAAATCATCGTTCCCTTCTGGTAACGATAAAATAGGCGCCGTAGTCAACTTCTTTTTCAGTAATTGAAATGCACTCTCCTGCTCAGAAGTCCATTCATATTTCTTCCCTTTTTGCGTTAACGCTGTCAACGGCTTAGCTATTCGGGAAAAATCTTGAATAAACCTTCTATAATAACCGGCTAAACCCAAAAATTGGCGTATCTGCATTGGTGTCTTAGGAGTCTCCCATTTTTCAATGGCCTCAATTTTTGTTGGATCAACCTGAATTCCTTTGCTACTAACAACGTGGCCAAGAAATTGCACTTCTTTCAACCAGAAAGCACATTTAGAAAATTTAGCATATAGCTGTTCTTTTCTTAACAACTCTAATATCAACCTTAAATGCTGCTCATGCTCTTGCTCACTCTTGGAATAGATAAGAATATCATCAATGAAAACAATAACAAACTTATCTAAATATGGACTACAAACTCGATTCATGAGGTCCATGAATACAGCTGGCGCATTCGTCAATCCAAATGGCATGACCAAAAATTCGTAATGACCGTAGCGTGTCCGAAAAGCAGTTTTCGGTATATCTTCTTCTTTGACACGTAATTGATGATAGCCCGATCTTAGGTCAATTTTCGAGTACACACATGATCCTTGGAGTTGATCAAATAAGTCGTCAATTCTCGGTAGTGGATACCGATTCTTGATAGTTAACTTATTTAATTCACGATAATCTATACACATTCGGAAAGATCCGTCTTTCTTCTTGACGAATAAAATTGGAGCTCCCCACGGTGAAGTACTTGGTCGTATGAATCCACGATCCAGTAATTCTTTTAACTGACTCTGAAGTTCTTTTAACTCGGACGGTGCAAGTCTATATGGAGCACGGGCAACCGGTGCAGCTCCTGGTACAAGATCTATTTGAAATTCTACAGATCTAAATGGAGGTAATCCCGGCAACTCTTCCGGAAATACTTCAGAAAAATCTCTTGCCACAGGCACGTCATTGATGCACTTCTCTTTTTCTTTCTTTTCGACTTTATTAACATGTGCTAAGATAGCATAGCACCCTTTCTTCAAGCACTTATGAGCTTTCAAATAACTAATGAGTTTTAGCTTTGAGTTACCCTTCTCTCCGTAAATCATTACTGGCGTTTTATTCTTACGAGGAATGCGAATTGCCTTCTTGGCGCACACAACTTCAGCTCCTATTTTGGACATCCAGTCCATGCCGACTATTACATCAAAACTTCCTAATTCTACGGGTATCAAATCAATCTTAAATGTTTCTCCGGCTAAATTTATTTTACAATCACGGCAAATTTTATCGGCTTTAATTAGTTTACCATTAGCTAACTCAATCATGTACTTAGCATCTAGAGGTAATGATGAACAATTCAATTTAGCGTGAAAGTCTCTACACACGTAACTTCTATCAGCACCAGTATCAAATATAATAGATGCGGATAAGTTATTAATGGTAAACGTACCCGTAACAAGCTCCGGGTCTTCACATGCCTCTCTAGCATTAATAACAAATGCTCTCCCACGTGCAGGTCCGATATTCTTCTCTGGATTCGGGCACTGGCTCTTATAGTGACCTTGTTTTCCACACCCAAAACAAGTAATGGTAGCCAAAGCAGTTCTATTTGCATTGGTGGCAGGAGTCTTGTTACCATTTGTATTTGTAACGAGAGCCCTACAATCTTCAGCAAGATGACCCTTTCGATTAAATTTGTTGCATACCACATTACAGTAACCAGAGTGATGTTTGTGGCATCGGTTGCATAAAGGATTTTGTCCTTTATAACCAAAGCTTAAACCACTACCCGCACCTTGCGTGTTTTCTTGTTTCTTAAAAGATTGTTGTTGGTTACCTCGGTCATAATTTCCATTCCACTTTCTTTTGTTACCTGATACCTTCACATCAGTATTGGATACTTTCTTATCCATGATGACCTGATCCATTAGCTCGTTTGCCATGGTTATAGCTTCATGAATTGTCTTAGGTTTCGATGCTGTAACATTTGCCTTGACCTTTTTGGGCAAACCATCTTTGTACATTTCAATCTTCCGTTCTTCAGTTGGAACCAATTCAGGACATAGCAAAACTAATTCCATGAATCGCTGATTGTAGTTGGTGATTTCAGTACCAATAACCTTCAGACTTCGTAACTCATCTTCCAACTTCCTAACCTCGTTCCTTGGACAATATTCGTTGATTAACATTGTTTTGAATTCTTCCCACGGAGTATCATAAGCTACATCTCCTCCTACAGCCTTCACATAATTTTTCCACCACGTGAGTGCACTATCTTGTAAAGTGCACGATGCATACTTGGTCATGTCCTTTTCAACACAACTACTGATTTTAAACACAGTCTCCATCTTTTCTATCCACCGGGTTAAACCGATCGGTCCTTCTGTTCCACTGAATGATGAGGGCTTGCAAGCTTGAAAAGTTTTGTAAGTGCACCCCACACGAGGATTTGGGTTAACTGCAGCACCTCTTGCAGCCTCGACCCATAACATTCTGTCGTTCACTCGCTGATTGATGAGTTCCTGGATTTCTTGTTCCGTCATTCGGTTCAATCGCGCCATATTCTTCTATAAGAATGAAAAGAAAATAATTATTCACATGGAATATTATAGATGTAGTGTATATTTACAGTACATTATAGCTTATTAATAATATGAACCAGGTATTATTATAAAAGCCTTTTCTTCTTATTAGAGTTTTATAATTATATCTAGGGTAGTACCTACCCGTTAATGTCCATACTTAATAGCTTAGTACAGAATCAATTACTACCATCTAAATAATACTTAACCATGGAAAATTATTGCATTTCACACTTCACTATTTTACATATGCTTATCTTACATCGAACATTAAGCAAACCACACTAATAATATTATACAAAACATTATATGATCCCATGGTTTAATACGGCAGCGCATCGTTTGGTCTATTTTCTAGGACGTTTAGGTTCAAAGAATCGCTTAACGCTTATCCTGGCTGTCTGCCTATATTTTGGCTGTGAGACTGAAGAACTGGATGCCGGGATAGAACGAATAGGAATAGCGGGAATAGGGGTGGTAGTGTCTAGTGGAGTTGGTGCCACATCATCCTTACTAAACTCGGGATTTGAATTTTCTAATTCATTAGCCTTTCGTTTCTTTCCTAGTTCGAACTCGTCTTTTGTAATTTCCTGTATTTCTTCCTCGGGTTCACTTTCCTCCTCGGGTTCACTTTCCTCCTCGGGTTCACTTTCCGGGTTCTCTATAGTCGGTTCATCCGGAATTTGTGAGTCTTCCCCAAAGATATTATTTTCGTCATCGGATTGGTTAATGACTGGAACACCATCTGAAGATTCTGGTTCGGAGTCGCTGAATGTGATAATAAGTTTCGAGCCCGACATCTATCACATAACAACTAACCCATTAGTACTACATAATATTTACATATAAATTTTAACCAACAAAGATAAGCAATGGTTTTTAAATCAGACCCGGTCAAAGTCCAGACTTACTAATGTATCCTAACGACTTCTCGGTTAGACACACTAATGCAAACCTGGTTCGCTAAGACCACCGCTCTGATACCACATGTCATAACCCGTCCTTAACCGTAAGAACATGTTAGATAACGTATGATTTCATTGCGAGGTATTGACCTCTATATGCGACATTTTTAAAAGAAAAACTACATATATTATACATTACAAACCATGATTCTTATTTTTGATACAAGCTTTGGACGAAATAAAGATGATTATCGTTTAGCGATAATCTTCGACTTACAAACTTTACAAATGATGATAACAACACGATTTCTAGCATATTTTACAAAACAAGTTCTTGGATATGCAGTCTTATTTTTGACACAAATATGCGTACGCAAGATCCTGCTCAAATTCAACATAATGCAGCGGAAGCTTTTAGAAGTCACCTGAGAATAGACATGTTTTAAAAGGTCAACATAAAGTTGGTGAGATATAGGTTTAGTGCCGGCAGCAATATATATATAGACCACAAGATTTCGTATATCAACAGTTTAATAAAAATATTCTAAGTGGTTGAGCACTTGGTAACCATACTTAACAATTAATCACGTCGCATATTCCCTTTAATATGAAATCTTACTACACTGTACCAAGTGTAGTCACGAAACGAAGTACTGTGCAACCGTTGAATACTGGTCGTCCAGTCCGGTTGGGGTTGTCAGGCCCGATAGATCTATCAACAGGATTCGCGTTTACAATACCGCTGTAAATATTAGTTACCAAGCTACAGGGAAGTATGCCAGTGGTACAACTCAACGTAGAATATATTTTTCAGTTACTTGTGTCCATATTGTAAAACATAAAATACATGTATTCTCATCCCGAAATATTTAGAGTTTAAAAGTGGGACTATATACTCACTTTTGCCTTGAAGATATATATATTTTGACTTGGTCTCCGGTTGATATCACGAACCTATCCATATATAATATATCAATACCTTTTCTTTTTAAAACAATCGTCACATATATATACTTATTATACTTTTAATACTTTTAATAATTTCTTAGTCCGTAGTTAGCAGTCCGATGTTAGTAATTCAATTTTAATGGTTCATTTTTAGGTGTTTAATAAACCCCCAATGAAATAAATAAAACCCCCATCGTATATGTATTGGTCGAGATTAATCTTGACCCATGGTACCGGTGTTGTCAAATGACGTGTTGCGTACATAAAGTACCGGTGTTGTCAAATGACGTGTTGCGTACAATCATGGGATCTTATGATTAATCTTCTCGTATTGTTTACGGGTGATCCTGAACCATATAAAATTAAATTATGAGTACATATATATAAAATATCATGTTATTTTAGAAAGATGTGATTTATTTATTTTTTTTCCAATTAATCACGTAGCTAAATTAGTCTTGGATATCCGATTTCGTTTTGGTCATAGTTTCTTCGTTACAACTCTGTTTTCGTTGGTTCAACTTGCCACTTCCTTGGATCGAGTCCCTCTTTAAGACTATGAACTGTAAATACCTTAGTTTGTATTCGAAATCACAGGTCATAGGTCAAACTTTGGTGAAACTTATGAAGTTAATCATTTTCCATCATGTAAACAACCTTAAATGATTATTTTTCTAAAAATACTTATACTTTGAGTTAAATCATGAAATTTTTATGTGTTATCATATTCATAGTAAAAATCATTTTTCCAGAAAATAAACCTCCAATTCAAAGTTTAAGATGGTTTTTAATTATCCAACCCAAAACAGCCCCCGGTTGCAATCCGACGTCGTAAAAACAGTTTTTTAAGGTGTTCTTTGAAAAACCAAGTTAAACCTTGTTAAATTAGCATATATTTAAGATATATTACAGGTCTTGAAGTATTTTAAAAGTTAAGTTAGAAGGATCTATTTAGTTTTCAAACAAGTTTGAAAACATTCAAACTATGTTCTTGTTGTTAAAATTTTATACCACAAAATAAGATAGCTATATATATATGAATCGAATAAGGTTATGAACATAGTTACTACCTCAAGTTCCTTGGACAAGATTGCTGTAAAAGAGGAGTAAGAAGCTAGAATCAAAAGGGTGATGGAAGTGGATGAAAGATTGGAAGTAAGTTTGTGTTCTTGGAAGGATTTCTTGAAGTGTTTTTGTATGGTTTTCTTATGGTGTTTAAGTAAGGTTTTTATGGCTAGATCTTTAAGGTTTCTTGCTGGATTGTTATGGAGTTCAAAGGTTAAGAAAGAGTGTGTGTTTAGCTTAAGAAATTTGAAGTTAAAATGAATGAAAATGATGATACATATATACTACATAAAAACGTGTTTCATAAGGATACATGGACAAAATTTTAGTTTGTATTTTTGTAATTAGTCTTACAATTATTCAAAAGCAATTACCTTATACCTAGGGTAGTAAAAAGGGCTGGTTAGGTGGTGATTTGATGTGTATATACCAATAGTAAATACGTATAGAAGCTAGGTATGATACGAGTACAAATACTCTAGGTATACGTATAGAAATTTTGTGAAAAATGGAATGAGGATTCAAATATAGCTATCTTTTGTGAATACACTTATATGATTTTATGTATTTAAGTCTTTAAAAGTGATTAAATACATTACTTATACGATATATGTATAAACATTATATGTTATAAGTATTTATGTCAAATAACGTTACGTATGGTTATCGTTTTGAAAACTTAAGTTAGTAGTTTCAAAATATACTTATAACTTATTGTTATTAATACAAAATAAGATATTAAAACATTCTTAGATCATGTTAAATATGTATATATACATATATATACACAAACGTATAATTATCATATATTGTACAGTTCGTGATATCATCGGTCAAACTAGACGGTCAAACGTTGTGCAAAACTCTTTTTGAAAACATAAGTCTCAACAATTTGGATTGCTTATCATGTTGGTAAGGTTTAATTTATATAAATATTAATCTTATAAGTATAGAACGATCGAAAAAGTGCGGGTCATTACAGTGGATGAATCGGAAATACTATAAAGGCATCAACAAATTGTAGCGGATCATAATAAGGTACGTGTTCATCAGGTTGTTGTTGTGGTTCCTGTTGTTGCTCTTGTTCGGGTTCTTGCTCGTATTGCGGCTCATATTCTGGTTCAGGTTCTGGAGCAGGTTGCCTAGATGATGATGAAGCACCTCCAGTTTCAGTATATTTCTGTAAAACACATTAAACACAAAATTTGTGCATCCAAATATGCATTAGTGTTAGCAAAATAACAGCTTAAAACAATCATAATGACATGTTTAATCAAAATTAAACTTATACACATTTTCACAATTTTAACAATTCTACACTTTTTCAAATAAGCATATATAAAAATGTTTACAAAGTTCATAAGCATTTAACTCAAATAACATGTTAAAACAACCATTACTAGTAATTAAACAAGTTTCAAATGGCATTTACATCAATTTAATCAAGTTCATGAATTTTATACCTAAAAAGTCCACTTTAATTCTTAAAATCATGTTTAGGATCAAAGTTTGGATCATTTAGCTACCTAAACATGTTACATTACTTAATTTAACAATAATTCATGACAAAAATCGGCCATAACCTGTTTATATCAAAAAGCCCCAAATTGCTCAAGAATACAAATCCTAGATTCCTACGAATTTTGAAGTTTTTGGCTTCAAATCATGATAAATAGCATTAATCTAGGTTATACATGCATAATATACTAACAATTTAACACTAATTACACTAGAAATTAACAAAATTAAATTAGGTAACATATTGGTAATTATCACAAAAACTAGAAAATTTAAGAGTTTAGGGGTGTAATTTTTACCTTTTTGTTGAAGAATCCGAACCTAGGCATGATTAAAGCAAGAAATTTGACGAATTACGGTGAAAATTTGCGAATTTTAGAGAGGATTTTGGGGTATTTTCGTGATATGTGTGTGTGTTGTGGTGAAGCAGCAGACCCGCTGGAACTTTTGATTCTGGCCAGATTTTTCTATCCATGCGATCGCATGGCTTCATAGGCCAAACTCCATGCGATCGCATGGAGTCCGGGTACAGTACCTTTTTGTTTTTTTTTTAAAATATAAAAACCTTATACCAATAAAACATATAATTAATTAAAAAATTAAAATTTTGTTTATTTTTAGAAGGAGGGCGTTTCGGATCGTTGTCCTAGTCCGTCCCTCAACAAAATTTTAAAATTTTGTCATTTTTAAACGCGGTTGTTTTAAAAGTAAAGATTTTTGAGTTTTTTAAATGTTTTTGGCATACTTTAATTCAATAAGATTAAAAATAATGATAATAAAAGTTCTCGTCCCTCCCTTGGGTAGAGCAATTTCAGTTCAACGACCTAGTTTTTAACTCACGATGAATTTTAAAAATTATATTTTTAACTTAACGAAACAAAGTAAATTTTTGTTTTTACCAAACTTAAATGCATAAAATTAAAAATTCATATTATTAAAATTTTAAAAATTCACATCAAATTTATATTATAATTTTGTTTTTATACTACAAACTTATATTAAAAACATAAATTTTTTAAATATTTACAAACTTAAATATATTGATTTTAAAAAGTTTACAATATTATTTTAATATTAATTTTAAAAACAAAGTAAAAAAATTAAAAATCTTTTTGGTCTTTTATCCCACTTTAATCAATCAAATATTATTAAAAATATACGCCCCTCGTTTCGGTAAAGTAATTTAGGCTATTTTACCTAGTTTTACTCCTGGCGAATTTCTGAAATATTTTGGGTTGATTGATTAAAAATATTTATACCTTAAGAATAAACGGTAAATTTCGCAGTGATGTAATAAATTTTTGTATGATATCAATAATTTCAGTCGCAAAACCTAATTTTATTGAGTATCAATTTAATACTTTATAGCGAACAATTTAGAGTTTATTATCAAAAGGTTAAAAGCAATAAAATAAAAATAAAAACTGTACATACTTACCTGTAAGATAGAATTCTCAGTGACCTGCTTTAGCCCACTCATAAGATAGTCGGACTAATTGGTTTTCCATAGCTACATAGGCGTAACCTCGAGCATTCAACGATTTTTCTTCGAAACATATGAACGGTCCTTCTCTGCATAAAGTAACGAACTCAGTATTGGAATATGTCTGATTCGTCGAGCATTTTCCTTCGTGTGACCATTTTCCGCATTTGTGACATCTTTCAAGGTGTCGTGCTCTTCTTTTCGCTATGGATTTTGATTTTCCTTTACCAAAATGTAACTTATTATGATCGTTTCTGAGTTCTTTTCTTACTCCGTCCAATTTGGCTCTTATTACTGATACCAGGTCACTTAGGAGTGTGTCATTATTACGTTTAGTGATCAAAGCATGTAGCATTAGACCATGGTTTAGTTCACAGAAATTCTTCATCTCGTAAAACCTAAAAAAAATAAAAATTCAGAATGGGGGGAGAAGACTAGTTCTTTAGGGTCTGCTAGGGAAAGACCATTCGGATTCCATTCTCGAGAACTACACAAAAACAGAATATCTAACTTTAACAAAAATACATATTACCCTAAAAAGATTCGAACCTCCCCACACTTAGTTAGTTGTGGTGTCGAAATTGTGATTAACTTCATCTTCAACTTCCATCGGACTATCTATGTAATGTTTAACTCTGTGACCATTAACCTTAAATTCAATTCCATTTGAATTTATTAACTCTACTGTTCCGTATGGGAAAACTCTTTTGACTATGAATGGTCCAGAAAATCTTGATTTCAATTTTCCAGGAAATAGCTTGAATCGTGAATTGAAAAGAAGAACTCTGTCTCCTTCCTTAAATTCTTTTGAACTTCTGATTCTTTTATCATGCCATTTCTTCGTTCTTTCCTTATAGATTAACGAATTTTCATATGCTTCATGTCTTAATTCTTCTAATTCGTTTAATTGACTTAACCGTAGACGTCCAACTTCATGTAAATCAAGATTACATGTCTTCAAAGCCCAAAATGCTTTGTGTTCAATTTCTACTGGAAGATGACATGTTTTTCCGTAAACGAGTTTAAAAGGTGTGGTTCCAATTGGAGTTTTGTAGGCTGTTCTAAAAGCCCATAGTGCATCCTCCAATTTCATGGACCATTCCTTCGGATTTGATCCTACGGTTTTCTCTAGAATACGTTTTAAAGCTCGGTTGGTATTTTCAACTTGTCCACTTGTTTGTGGATGATAAGTAGTGGAGATTTTATGAGTTACTCCATATCTTTTGAGAACTTTCTCAAGTTGATTATTACAAAAATGAGTACCCCGATCACTTATTAAAGCTTTCGGTGTTCCGAACCTAGCAAAAAGAAGTTTTAAAAAGTTGACTACAACTCGTGCATCGTTAGTTGGGAAAGCTTGTGCTTCCGCCCATTTAGATACATAATCAATGGCAACGAGAATGTAGAGATTATTATAAGAATTTGGAAATGGACCCATAAAGTCAATACCCCAAATGTCAAATACTTCACATACTTGAATGACATTTTATGGCATTTCATCACGTTGACTTATTTTTCTGGCCCTTTGACAAGAATCACGGGATTTGCAAAGAAGGTGTGCGTCTTTGAAAATTATAGGCCAATAGAAACCAGCATCGTAAACTTTTCTTGCTGTGAGCTGAGGCCCATAATGCCCTCCTGTTGGTCCTGTGTGATAATGATTTAAGATTTTACTAGCTTCATGTCCGAATACACATCGGCGTATTATTCCATCGGGACAACTTTTAAAAAAATGTGGATCTTCCCAGAAATAGTGTTTTATATCACTAAAGAATTTCTTTCGTTTTTGGTACGATAATCCTTTTTCAAGGAATCCACATACTAAGTAGTTTGCATAGTCTGCAAACCATGGAATTTCATTATAATCTATCTTCAATAGATATTCATCAGGAAAGTTGTCTTGTATGGCTGATTCATTTAGAACTTCTAATTCGGGATTTTCAAGACGAGAAAGATGATCAGCGGCGAGATTTTCTGCTCCCTTTTTATCTAGAATTTCAATATCGAACTCTTGTAAGAGTAAGATCCAACAGATTAATCTTGGTTTAGCATCTTGTTTCGAAAATAGGTATCTAAGAGCAGAATGATCGGTATAGACCACCGTTTTTGCTAGAACGAGATATGAACGAAATTTGTCAAAAGCAAAGACAATAGCAAAGAGTTCTTTTTCAGTAGTTGTATAATTTGTTTGTGCTCCTTGTAACGTCTTACTAGCATAATAAATAGGTTGAAATCGTTTTTCAATCCTTTGTCCTAAAACGGCTCCCATTGCAAAATCACTTGCATCGCACATAAGTTCAAACGGTAGATTCCAATTTGGAGTTATCATGATCGGCGCATTAGTGAGTTTTTCTTTATGAATATTAAAAGATTTGATACATTCATCTGAATATATGAATGGAGCATCCTTTTCTAGGAGTTTATTCATAGGAGTGGCAATTTTAGAAAAATCTTTTATGAAACGTCGGTAAAAACCAGCATGCCCTAGAAAACTCCTAACTCCTCTAACATTGGTGGGATGTGGAAGTTTAGCAATTACATCTACTTTAGCTCTATCCATTTCAATTCCTTCCTTCGAAATTTTATGTCCAAGAATGATGCCTCCTTTAACCATGAAATGGCATTTCTCCCAATTAAGTACTAGATTTGATTGTTCGCATCTAATAAGCATTCGTTCAAGATTAACTAGACATGATTCAAATGTATCACCGAAGATTGAAAAGTCATCCATGAAAACTTCCATGCATTCTTCTATCATGTCGTGAAAAATCGCCATCATGCACCTTTGAAAGGTTGCAGGGGCGTTGCGAAGTCCAAATGACATGCGTTTGTAAGCAAAAGTACCATAAGGGGACGTGAACATGGTTTTTTCTTGGTCCTCGGGTGCTATTGGAATTTGAAAATATCCGGAAAAACCATCAAGAAAACAATAGTAACTATTTCCGGCTAATCTTTCCAACATTTGATCAATGAAAGGTAAGGGAAAGTGATCTTTTCTGGTGGCGTCATTTAATTTTCTATAATCAATGCAAACATGCCATTCTGTTACAGTCCTAGTAGGAATAAGCTCATTTTTCTCATTTGTGATGACAGTCATGCCACCCTTCTTAGGTACGCATTGAACTGGGCTTACCCATGGACTATCAGAAATTGAATAAATTAAACCTGCATCAAGCAGTTTAATAATTTCTTTCTTAACAACATCTTGCATATTCGGATTTAGTCTTCGTTGGCGTTGCACATACGTTTTATGTGTAACACCCTAGGCAAATCCCACATCGCCCACGAACATGAGTGATCATGGGATTATAAGGTAATACTCACGCTTAAATGACACAACGCGTTTTGGGATCACAGGCTGAGTAGAAGTGCGAGTACGTTGTGGTTAAGCGTGCTCGGGCGAGAGCACTACCAGGATGGGTGACCACCTGGGAAAGTGCTTCTCGTGTGTAGTCGCCAAGAAAAAGCCGTGTGCCTGCGGGCAAAGCGGACAATATTGTAGTCATGTTAAGCTGGGGTGTTACAGAATGGTATCAAATGTAACACCCTAGGCAAATCCCACATCGCCCACGAACATGAGTGATCATGGGATTATAAGGTAATACTCACGCTTAAATGACACAACGCGTTTTGGGATCACAGGCTGAGTAGAAGTGCGAGTACGTTGTGGTTAAGCGTGCTCGGGCGAGAGCACTACCAGGATGGGTGACCTCCTGGGAAAGTGCTTCTCGTGTGTGGTCGCCAAGAAAAAGCCATGCGCCTGCGGGCAAAGCGGACAATATTGTGGTCATGTTAAGGTGGGGTGTTACAGAATGGTATCAGAGCCACTCATGTGCCGTTGGGGGTGGTGGGGCAAACCTCATCGAGGATGATGAGTCCCTAAGGGGGGGTGAATGTAACACCCTAGGCAAATCCCACATCGCCCACGAACATGAGTGATCATGGGATTATAAGGTAATACTCACGCTTAAATGACACAACGCGTTTTGGGATCACAGGCTGAGTAGAAGTGCGACTACGTTGTGGTTAAGCGTGCTCGGGCTAGAGCACTACCAGGATGGGTGACCTCCTGGGAAAGTGCTTCTCGTGTGTGGTCGCCAAGAAAAAGACGTGCGCCTGCGGGCAAAGCGGACAATATTGTGGTCATGTTAAGCTGGGGTGTTACAGAATTCAATGTAACACCCTAGGCAAATCCCACATCGCCCACGAACATGAGTGATCATGGGATTATAAGGTAATACTCACGCTTAAATGACACAACGCGTTTTGGGATCACAGGCTGAGTAGAAGTGTGAGTACGTTGTGATTAAGCGTGCTCGGGCGAGAGCACTACTAGGATGGGTGACCTCCTGGGAAAGTGCTTCTCGTGTGTGGTCACCAAGAAAAAGTCGTGCGCCTGCGGGCAAAGCGGCCAATATTGTGGTCATGTTAAGCTGGGGTGTTATAGAATGGTATCAGAGCCACTCATGTGCCATTGGGGTTGGTGGGGCAAACCTCATCGAGGACGATGAGTCCCTAAGGGGGGGTGAATGTAACACCCTAGACAAATCCCACATCGCCCACGAACATGAGTGATCATGGGATTATAAGGTAATACTCACGCTTAAATGACACAACGCGTTTTGGGATCACAGGCTGAGTAGAAGTGCGAGTACGTTGTGGTTAAGCGTGCTCGGGCGAGAGCACTACCAGGATGGGTGACCTCCTGGGAAAGTGCTTCTCGTGTGTGGTCGCCAAGAAAAAGCCGTGCGCCTGCGGGCAAAGCGGACAATATTGTGGTCATGTTAAGCTGGGGTGTTACATTATGACCTTCTTCCATAAGGATTTTATGTGTGCAATACGAAGGACTTATTCCTTTAATATCATGAATTTTACATGCAATAGCTGGTTTATGAGCTTTTAGCACAGAAATGAGTTGAGATTTTTCATTTTCAGTAAGAGAAGACGATATTATTACAGGTAATTCAGATTCACCATGTAAATAAGCGTATTCCAAATGGTTTGGAAGTGGCTTTAACTGTAATGTCGGTGGTTCTTCTATCGATGATTTGTATCGATATTTGTCTTCTTCTTTTAGCATTTGAATTTCTTCTGTTGTTGGTTCATATCCATTAGCCATAAGTGTAGCTAACATTTTAGTTTCATCAATTGATTCAGTTCCTTCTCCTAAAGAACATTCTCCTGTTCCTTGTAATTCTGGAAATTCTTCTAACAATTCTGCATGTGAATCTATAGTTTGAATATAATAACATGTATCATCTGCAGATTGTGGTTGTTACATGGCTCTATCAACAGAAAAGGTAACACTCTCATCCTCTATACTTAGGGTCAATTTCTTACCAAACATGTCTATTATTGCTTTAGCCGTGTTTAAGAATGGTCTTCCTAATATGAGAGGAACTCGAGAATCTTCTTCCATGTCCAAAATAACAAAATCTACTGGAAATACTAAAGTAACAACTTTAACTAGCATGTTCTCCATTATCCCTCTAGGATATTTTACTGATCGATCGGCTAGTTATATACTTATTCGTATTGGTTTCAATTCTCCAAGGTCTAGTTTAGCGTATAGTGAATACGGTATTAAACTTATACTAGCACCTAAATCTGCCAATGCTTCTATTGAACTAAGACTACCCAGAAAACATGAAATTGTGAAACTTCCTGGATCTGATAATTTTTCTGGTATCTTATTCAACAGCACTGCAGAACAATTAGCATTCATTGTAACAGCCGAGAGTTCTTCCATTTTCTTTCTATTTGTGATTTGATCTTTCAAGAATTTAGCATATCTAGGCATTCCTGAAATCACATCAATTAAAGGAAGATTGACATTTATCTGTTTAAACATATCCAATTATTTGGATTGCTCGGCTTCAAGTCTTTCTTTTCTCATTTTACTCAGGTAAGGAAGTGGTGGTTGGTATGGTTTAACATAAGGTTTAGCCTTAACTGTGTTATCTTCATTAACCTTCTCAACTACCCGTTCTGTTTCCTTATCTTGCTCAGGTTGTGGTTCTTATGGAGTAGGAATAGCTTCATTAGAAATTACAGGTATTTCAGGTGGTTTAAGTGTAATACCACTTCTTGTGGTAATGGCTTTAGCTGTTTCATTCCGGGGGTTAGTATTTGTATCACTAGGTAGACTTCCCAGTTTTCTTTCACCTATCAACCTTGCTAGGTTGCTTACTTTTTGTTCAAGATTTTGAATAGAAGCTTGTTGATTTCTAAATGCTTGAGCATTTTATTCATTGGTTTGTTTCTGAGATGTGAAAAATTGAGTTTGAGATTCAACTAGCTTCGACATCATATCTTCTAAATTTGGCTTTTTATCATCGGTTTATGGTGGTTTATTTTGAAAAATAGATCTTTGCTGGTTGTAAGTATTATTGGATACTTGTTGATTGTTAGGACCTTGTTGGTTGTTGTATGGAACATTTCGATTATAGTTCTGGTTTTGATTGTAGATTGGTTTTGGCGGTTGATAATTATTCTGATAATTATTTCCAGGCCTTTGGTTCATGTATGAAACATTCTCTCTTTGTTCCATTGTTAGTTCAATACTGAGACAATCTTTTGGTAAATGTGGTCCTCCACACTGCTCACAACTAATTCGTATTGAGTTGATATCTTTAGTCATCTTTTCCATTCATCTCTCGACAGCATCTATCTTTGCAGAAATGAAATCTAAGTCATGGCTAGAATCGGCTCTAGCTGCTTTAGATGATCTAGCGATATCTTTTTCTTGATGCCACTCATGTGAGTGGGAAGCAGTGTTATCAATAATTTTATAAGCGTCAGTTGCAGTTTTCTTCATAATGGAACCACCAGTTGCTATATCTATGTCTTTTCTTGTAGTGATGTCGCATCCTTGGTAGAATATTTGTACTATTTGATAAGTGTCTAAACCATGTTGCGGACATCCTCTTAATAACTTTCCAAATCTTGTCCAAGCTTCATATAGAGTTTCATTTGGCTTTTGTGTGAATGTAACAATTTCTCCTTGAAGTCTTACGGCTTTAGATGCCGGAAAGAATTGTTTAAGAAATTTTTCAACTAAAACGTCCCATGTATCAATCGCCCCTTCAGGTAATGATTCTAAGCAATCTTTGGCTTCTCCCTTTAAATTCCAGGGAAATAACATGAGATATATATGTTCATCCTCAACTTCTCTGATTTTGAATAGTGTACAGATCCTATTAAAGGTATGAAGATGTTCATTTGGATCTTCCTTCGGCGCACCACTAAATTGGCATTGATTATTCACCATGTGTAGGATTTGTCCTTTAATTTCATAATCTGGCGCATTAATGTTTGGTTGAGTAATTGCGTGACCTTGGCCAGTGCATTTAGCTCTCATTCGGTCTTCCATACTTAGAGGTTCATTTGTAGTATAGTGGTAAGTATTCCCGCCTGTCACGCGGGTGACCCGGGTTCGATCCCTGGCAGCGGCGCCAAAAATATTTGATGTGTGCGAGGCGTACTAGGAAATAGTTTATATTTTATTAGGAAATACTATTAAATACGATACAATTTTACACAAGTTATTTATTTATTTATAGAGTGGATATACTTAAACCTTCCTACAACACTTATAGGCAGTGTACCTAATCGTACAGTAGTGTAGTTTTTAGTAAGTCCGGTTCGTTCCACAGGGATCTTAGCCAAGTTTAACGCTATATTAGTTTTAACTTATAATTGTAAAAATACAAATATATATATAAGTAATATTATTATTATAAAAGGGGGATTTTACCGTTTAATGACCGGTTTGTCGATTTTAAAACTTTAGTCGCAGTTAAAACCTAATGTAAAATATTAAAAATAAATATAACTAAATTTTAAAGCGTAAAGTAAATGACGATAATGAAATTGCGATACATAAAAGTGCGATAAAATAAGATTGCGATAATTAAAAATTACGATAATTAAAAGTGCAATTAAATAAAATGACAGTAAATAAAAGTGCGATAATTAAAAGTGCAATTAAATATGAAAATAAAGGAATTATGCTTATTTAAACTTCCGTAATCATGATGTTTGACGTGTTGATTTTAGTTTATTCCCATGGGTTAATTGTCCTTTGTCCTGGATTATTTAATATGCCCGTCTGGTTTTTGTCCATAACAGTCCATCAGTCATAAATATAAAGTGCGAGTGTCCTCGTCAAATTATCCTTATATCCGAAGTCAAATATTCCAACTAATTGTTGACTTAAACTGTAACAAGGTCTTAATACTTTGTTTAATAATTACACCAGGATATCGACTGCATGTAACCCAAGGTTTTAATACTTTGTTAACAATTATGCCAAGTGTCCTTGTACATAATCCACCCCTGTTTTAATAAGTCTATTAACTATTAATCCATTCCAGTTTCCGGTTAAATGAACAATTATTAGTATTTATAAATATCCCGCCCATCGTGTCCGATCGAGTGTATATGGTTATTTATAGGTACGTCCAATTGTAAATCTTTATATTAAAATTAATAAACTATCATTTAGTTAAACAAATATAAAGCCCATTAATAGCCCATAGTCTAATTTCCACAAGTGTCGTTCTTTTGTCCAAACCCCAATTATGGTACAAAGTTCAATTACCCAATCTTTAATATTTTAACCCAACATCATGATTACTTCATCTTAAATAAGCATAATAATAATTTAGCTACGAGACATTAAATTAAAAAGGTTGAACATAACTTACAATGATTAAAAATAGCGTTGCGTTACACGGACAGAATTTCGACTTACACCCTTACAACATTCGCTAACATACCCTTATTATTAGAATTTAAAATTAAAATTAAAATTAAAATTATAATATATATATATATATATATATATATATATATATATATATATATATATATATATATATATATATATATATATATATATATATATATATATATATTACGAGTGAGAGATAGATAGATGCTATTCATATTCAGTCGACGAGAGCATGCTTTTATAGGAATGCGGCCTGGTACTATTCACCATGCGATCGCATGGGTTTTCACCTCCAGGCCATGCGATCGCATGGCCTCTATTTCCAGCTCAGGTGAGTTTTTTTCTTTGCTTGCCGACATTTTTAATAAATAATATAATATATAAATAATTTTAAGAATTATTTAAATATTATATTATATTTATGTGCATAGTTGACTTGTAATTTTTAGTCCGTTGTGTCGAGCGTTGAGAGTTGTCTTTGGTCCCGGTTCCGGATTTTCGAACGTCCTTGTGTACAATTTAATATCTTGTATTTTGCGTTTCTCGTCTTATACTCTTGTAATTTTGAGACGTTTCTTATCAATAATTGGAACCACTTTGATTGTATTTTGTACTATTGAGCTTTTTGGTCATTTGCGTCTTCAATTCGTCGAATCTATCTTTTGTCTTCACCTTTTATTATTTAAACGAATATCACTTGTAAATAGAACAATTGCAACTAAAATCTTGTCTTTATTGAGGGATAATGCTATGAAATATATGTTCGTTTTTAGCATTATCAGTAACGATTATTGATGTGGTAGCGTGAGGGTACGAAATAGTATTATTTTTACTAGAAAATACTACAAAATATGACACAAGTTTTATTAATTTACGGATGGGATATACCTAAACCTTGCTACAACACTATAGGCAGTGTACCTAATCGTAGAGTAGTGTAGTTTTTAGTAAGTCCGGTTCGTTCCACAGGGAGCTGGTGATACTTACTATATTTTTAAAAACTATATTTATACAAAATATATATAATTATATAAGTAGTAATATTATTATAAAAGGGGGGTTTTACCGTTTAATGACCGGTTTGTCGATTCTATATTTTAAGCGCAAAGATAAATGACGATAATTAAAGTGCGTAAAATAATGACAATAAATAAAATGACAGTAAATAAAATTGCGAGTAATAAAATGACAGTAAATAAAGATACGATGAGAAATACAATAAAAGAATTATGCTTATTTAAACTTCCGTAATCATGATGTTTGACGTGTTGATTTTAATTTATTACCATGGGTTAATTGTCCTTTGTCCTGGTTTATTTGATACGTCTATCTGGTTTTTGTCCATAATAGTCCATCGGTCATAAATATAAAGTGCGAGTATCCTCGTCAAATTACCCTTATACCCGAAGTCAAATATTCCAACTGATTAAGGATTTAAACTGTGACGCAGTTATCACTTCTGTCAACAATTACATCAGTTATCACTGTATGTAATCCACCCCTGTTTTAATTAGTTTATGAATATTAATTCATCCACTTGATCAGAATGAATAATCAATTACCCAACCCAATTGATTAATTAAATGATTATAACAGATTCCATATGAACATCACTAAATAGGACAACCATAATCATTATTAATTATTAGGTTAATTAATTTGAAGATAGGTTCGACAGACTCCAATGAGTTGTCACTCAATTAGACAATACCCCCCATCTATTAATAGCCCATAGTTCAATTTCCACAAGTGTCGTTCTTTTGTTCAAACCCCAATTATGGTACAAAGCCCAATTACCCAATTTTAGTAATTAGCCCAACATCATGATTACTTCATTTTAAATAAGCATAATAACGACTTAGCTACGAGACATTAATGTAAAAAGATTGAACATAACTTACAATGATTAAAAATAGCGTAGCGTTACACGGACAGAATTTCGACTTACACACTCAAACGATCTCTATCATAAATCTTATTATTATCATAATTTAAAATTAAAATTAAGATTATTGTTATATCTGATTACATTAACATTATGATAGAGAATTATAAATATAGATATTGATATTTGATATAGAAAAATAAGAAAAAAGATAGAAAGAAAAAAAGATCGAAAAAATATCTTTTAGAAGTTCATCGTAATACATCGTCGCTCTTTATAGGCAAATTGGAATTGAAATTTTCATTTACGACCCCTGAACTATGCTCAATTAACAACTTTTTATTATTTAATATTATTCTTATTATGAATTATTTAAATATTATATTTTATTCTTGTGCATAGTTGACTCGTAATTTTTACACCGTTGCGTCGAGCGCTGAAAGTTGGTTCATGCCTCGGTTCCGGATTTTCGAACGTCCTTTCGTACAATTTTATATCTTGTACTTTGCGTTTTGTAACTTGTACTCTTGTCATTTTTAGACGTTCTTCATCAATAAATTGAACCTTTTGAATTGTATCTTGTACATTTGAGCTTTTTGGACGTTTTGGTCTTTCAAATCTTCGTTTTTGTCTTTAAATCTTCATTTTCGAGCGATTTGCGTCTTTCGTCTTCGCACTTATTTATTTAACTATTACAACTAAAAATAAGGAAATTACATTTAAAAACTTTACATATTGGAACGATATTGCTACTAAATATATGTTCATTTGGAACACTATCAAATATCCCCACACTTGAGTGTTGCTTGTCCTCAAGCAATACAGAACTTGAAATAAAAACATACATGAATCACTTTTTTATTCATCACATTTTGTACATCAGTGATTTTGATATAGCGGTATAAACAATGATAGTAACGATATGGTTAAAGGTGGGTGTGTCATCCACAGTTGCCTTGGGTTTAGGTCAACGACACTTGCAATCAAATAGCCGATTTACTTTCGGTTTCCAAAGCAAAGTGCACATTTGAAAGGCGGTTTACAGTCCCACATGACTATAAAAATGTAGATCCTTTAGGAAATTGGATCTTTATGAAAACATTTGATCTTTTAAAAATTCAAGCTAGATTTTACCCTAGACAAGTTTTCTGATTTGACCCACCATCGGTGTTGCAAAATATATTTGTGGATCAATATTTTGGCTAAAAACATTTAGGTTCGTGTAATCCACTGCTATCCCGGTATCGGAAAGCACACATCCAGTTTACTTGTTCCGTATATTACCTTTCGGCAAACTACCGTCCGGTTGTAAAGGAAAGCGATGAACAAGAAACTGTTAAGGCAATGTCCCGTGACATGCAGATGATTATGGTCTTTTAACGTGTCGGATGCTAGAACTATCCTTGGTAGGAGCGATAGTAAAGATCATCCTATGATTTTTCGGTCTGACACAAGGTCCTGTCTCCGACCATGCTATGCAACCACCGTTCTTACGGTTGACACCCGATTTGGTTCAGGTGACCTAATGAATTCCAGGTGAATTCCTAGGATTTTACGTTCAATGGTAATGAACGCATTGAAAATGGGTTTTCAGAAAACAAATCGGTTTGTATTTTTGATCAAAATATTTTCTCGTTCAAGCTCGAGTTTAGATATCATTGAATTCCATGAGTTTGAATTCTCAATCTTTAAGGTCAATCTCAAGGATTGAGTAATATCAGTCTTAAAAGCTGATTTTTAATCTTTAAGGAGATTATCCTTTCTGGGGATCTGATTCATTAGTCTTATCAAGCTAATTTGCACGGTGCCTCCCCATTGTACGAGATAAATCCTTCTCATGGTTAGGATAAATCTGACCACTTGGCGACCCTGTTTTATGCTGAGGTCCGTGGATTTCCTGCTGATTTTAGTGATGACTTTTCTAGATTTTTCGTCAACCTACAGCTGGTCTGGACGACAACTTCATGACCTAAATCAAGAAGCGCGTGTCTTTTTCGGAAGACTTTACTTCCTTTTAATGATGGAATTGATTCATCGTGTAGATCCATCTCTTCTTTTCTTTAGTATTATAGTAAATCGGGTAAAACTGATTAGTATTATCCAAAACAAAAGTACCTGCAATAATCTTGTACAAAAATATGTGATATATGTTTTAAATTGAATAACTTGGTACATTCTTCCCACACTTAGTTTCTTTCTTTGCCTTTTTATTTTCTTTTATTTCATTTTAAATGAATTCAAGCGTTTTAGGGTGTTTCTCAATTTATGTCCTTTTCGAGGTAACGATAATTTCGGTATTATCACCTAGTTTTCACCGTTCATAAATATGTATAAACATGATTTTAAATTCATTTAGTTGAAAATTTTTCAAATTTTCACAAAATTTGGCAAATAAACTAAGTGCAAACCCGAGATAATTTATAACCCTTCCCCACACTTGAGATCATGCAATGCCCTCATTTGCATGAAATCAGACTATAATTATAAATTCATGAGGGTGATTAGTGTAGAAAAGTGATTAAAAATACCCAGTTTGTAAGCATATTATTTTACATCACATTTGATATTTTGCTTCTTGTCGTCAAAATCAGTAGCTATTGCTGAACTTAATGTTAGTCTTTGAAAGTGCGTTGTTCTACCCTGTTTTATAATATAAAATACAAACATATATATACATATTTTTGAAGTTGGGTATATTTCCCCACGTTCAAAAATTCATAAAATATAATATTTTTTTGGCATACTTTAGATCAATAAAATTAAAAATAATGATAACAAAATTTTTCGCCCCGCTCTCGGGTAAAGCAATTTCGGCTCAACGACCTAGTCTTCAACTCACGACGAATTTTAGAAATCAATTTTTTTTAACTTAATGAAATAAAGTAAATTTTGTTTTTAAAATCACACAAAACTTAAATTTAAAAAGCATATTAATTTCAAATAAAACCTAAAAAAAAATAAAAATTCAGAATCGAGGGAGAAAACTAGTTCTTTAGTGTCTGCTAGCGGAAAAGACCAATCGAATTCCATTCTCGGAACTACACGAGAACAGAACAACTAACTACAAACAGCATTTTCTTTTTAGAACATTCGAATCTCCCCACACTTAGGTAGTTGTGGTGTTGAAATTGTGATTAACTTCATTGTCAATTTCTCTTGGTCCATAATCAACTTGCCTATCTGTGACTTTTTCTTTAAGCCAGTGCCCGGCTTCTTCCGTAATATCCCATAATTCAACTAGCTTCGCCTTTTCTTTAGGCGACAGATTGGATACTAACCGGTTACATAACTTAAAGTTCCCCTTACTTCTAGCATCGATAGCCCGTTTAAAAAATTTCTTCATTGAACTGTTAATAACGGGGTCATTTAATTTCGTATCAACAACGAGGTTCTTTATTATCAAGTCATCATTAGGTTTTACTTCATTTTCCCCACACTTAGGCGTTTTATTATTGCTAAGCACTACCGTTGGAGTTGGTAAAACAACATGGTTATTACCAATCATTTTTACTGGTTCAACGGTTTTAGTTGGTGGAGATTTAGACTTTCGAATCATAAAGGTGATTGATTTGTTACCACTTTTAAGTGTCATTCTTCCATTTCCTACATCAAATAACGCCCCGGTGGGCGCAAAGAATGGTCTACCTAAAATTAGAGGAATGTTTGGGTCCTCTTCTATGTCAATGACAATAAATTCGACTAGAAAGGTTAAATTGCCTACTTGAACGGGTAGGTTGTCAGCAATTCCAACTGGGTGCTTAATGGTTTGATCAAAGAGTCGAACACTCATATCCGTTGGACTTAACTCACCTACACCTAATCTCTTATATAAGGAAAGAGGCATAACACTCACACTCGCACCTAAATCTGCTAGTGCATCATACATGACACAATCACTAAGTAGACAAGGAACAATAAATTCACCCGGATCACCTACCCTAGGTGGAGGTTTTGGTGGAACTGTCTTCACCGGGTTTATATTTACGGCTTTTGTTTCTTGCACTTTCTTATTCTTTTTCTTCTTCTTCTTTCCAGAGGTATCACAATCTTTATTACCTATCACTTGCTCATACTCAACTCCTTTTCTTGGAGACGGGATGGGTGGTTTATATGGTGCCACCACTGGCTTTACATACTCTGGTGGTGGTGCTGTAACTTCTTCATTTTTATTCTCATCTAAAACCTTCCCATCTTCCGGAGCTGGTTTTTCAGAATTTGTTGAAACCATATTAACATTCTCGTTCCGAGGATTTACTTCAGTATCACTCGGTAGCTTTCCTTGTTCCCTCTCACTCATCATGCTAGCAAGAGTACCTACATGTTTTTCTAGATTCAAAATGGAAGCTTGTTGAGTTTTTAATGACTGATCAAACCTCTCATTCGTTTGGGTTTGAGATGTAATGAATTGTGTTTGAGATTCAATCAGCTTTGCCATCATTTCTTCTAGATTTGGCTTTTTCTCTTCGGGTTGTTGTGGTGGTTTATACAAGCTAGGTCTTTGTTGATTGAAAGTGTTGTTTTGAGTTGGTTGGTTATTCGGACCTTGTTGGTTATACCAGTTATTTTCGGGTCCTTTTGGATTGTAAAGAATGTTTTGATTTCGATTTAAGTTTAGCCTTGGCGGTTGATAATTATTTTGATAATTATTTCCCGGCCTTTGGTTCATATAGGAAACATTCTCTCGTTGTTCCATCGTTGGTTCAATGTGACAATCTTTCAATAAGTGTGGTCCACCGCATTGCTCACAACTGATTCGTATTGCGTGAATATCTTTATTCATCTTTTCCATTCGTCTTTCGAAAGCATCTATTTTTGCGGAAACGGAATCAAAGTCAGGGCTAGAATCGGCTCTAGCCGCTTTAGATGATCGAAAGATATCTTTTTCTTGGTGCCACTCATGCGAGTGGGAGGCTGTGTTATCAATAATTTTGTAAGCTTCAGTTGCGGTTTTCTTCATAATGGATCCACCAGCGGTTATGTCGATGTCTTTTCGTGTGGCGATGTCTACGCCTTTATAGAAGATTTGTACTATTTGAAAAGTATCTAATCCGTGTTGAGGACATCCTCTCAACATCCTTCCGAATCTTGTCCACGCCTCATATAATGTTTCATTTGGATTTTGCGCGAACGTAACAATTTCTCCTTGAAGTCTCACGGCTTTGGATGCCGGAAAGAATTGTTTAAGAAATTTTTCAATTAAAACATCCCATGTGTCAATCGCCCCTTCAGGTAACGATTCTAACCAATCTTTGGCTTCTCCCTTTAAAGTCCAGGGAAATAACATGAGATAGATTTGTTCGTCTTCCACTTCTCGGATTTTGAATAGTGTACAAATTCTATTAAACGTACGAAGATGTTCGTTTGGGTCTTCATTCGGCGCACCACTGAATTGGCATTGATTAGTCACCATGTGTAGAATTTGTCCTTTGATTTCATAATCTGGAGCATTAACTTCTGGTTTAATAATGGCATGACCTTGGCCCGTGCGTGTAGCTCTCATTCGGTCTTCCATACTTAGAGGTTCTAGATTTTCCATGATTGGAAGTGTTGTATCTGAATCACTAGAGGTTTCTGATTTAATGGTTTCTTCCTCAACAATCTCTGTTTGAATGATTGGTGGTTCCAGAGGAATAATTAATGGATCAGGGTCTCGGAATTGTCCCTGAATATTTTCTGGATTCTCAATTGTGAGGTTTGTTTCAAAAACTGGATTATCGGAAATTTGAACTGAAGTACTTGGTCGACTGGATGACGAGTCTAAAGAAAAATCAACGGCAGCTATATTTGTTAAACGATGTCTTGATCGAGTTACAGGTGGTGAACGTACAAAAGGTGATGAACGTCTTGCTCGGTGCATTCACAGAATATCCTATTAGTTTTTAAAAGGAAAGAAAAATTATAATAAGTTATCCAATCAATAGACTTTTCTGATTTTGCCCACGTTTCGAATAGCCAAAAGATGCAGCAGAGGGGCAGGATTCGTTTGGTCTCAATATAATTGAGGACTGTTTGGCTCCAATAACCCGGTCCACGTACAAATCCAACTATTACTACGAACCAGAAAATTTTGATGTCTATCAATTTAACCACTTAAAATAAATTTTCGTAATTTTAAGAAATTTAGAGAAGAAGTAGAAAAAATTCTAAGTCCTAAAAACTAGAATGGCGAGAAATAAGAGAGAAAAAGATTGCGCGTCGAAAAATGTCGAAAAATAAAAGGTCGAAAAATAGGCGTCGAAAAATAAAAATAAGAAAGTAGCACGAAAAATGGCGTCGCAAAATTCTAAAGCATCTAAAACTTAGTCTAAGGAATAAGCACTTAAGGGATTTTACGGCAAAGCCTAAAAATTCTAGAAGTAAAAATAACTATGGCAAAACTAAACTTAATACTAAAAGTTGCGACTATAGTCTAAAAATCTAAAGGTAATAAAACTAAAAAAAAACATTTTTTTTTTATAGACAAAATTTTAAAAATATATTTTTTTTATACTTTTTTTTTTTTTTTAAGTTCTTTTTTTTTTTTTTTTTTTTTTTTTTTTTTTTTTTTTTACGTTTTTTTTTTTTTTTTTTCTTTAAAAAAAAAAACGATTTTTTTTTTTTTTACACAAAAATTTTTTTTTTTTTTTTTTTTTTTTTTTTTTTTTAAAACGAAATTTTTTTTTTTTTTTTTTTTTTTTTTTAAAAAAAAACGATTTTTTTTTTTTTTTTTTTTTAAAAAAAAAACGATTTTTTTTTTTTTTTTTTTTTTTTTAAAAAAAACGATTTTTTTTTTTTTTTTTTTTAAAAAAAACGATTTTTTTTTTTTTTTTTTTTTTTTAAAAACGATTTTTTTTTTATAAATTAATAATTTTTTTATAATTATAATTTTTTTTTAAAACTTTTTTTTTTTTTAATTCATTTACTATTCATGAATAGTAAATGAAAATAAATTAATTAATTTACTATTCACATGAAAGCGACATGATAGCAATTATTAATTATAAGTTACATAATATACCCCTGAAGTATTTAATAAATACGACTTTTTTTTTTTTAAAATTTACGTAAGATTCTTAAATAATTTTATATTATTATATTCTATTTCAATATTATTATATTATTATATTCTATTTCAATATTATTATATTATTATATTTTATTTCAATATTATTATAATTAAAAATATAGCGTTTTAGCGCTCCCCGGCAGCGGCGCCAAAAACTTGATGTGGTAGCGTGAGGGTACGAAATAGTATTATTTTTACTAGAAAATACTACAAAATATGACACAAGTTTTATTAATTTACGGATGGGATATACCTAAACCTTGCTACAACACTATAGGCAGTGTACCTAATCGTAGAGTAGTGTAGTTTTTAGTAAGTCCGGTTCGTTCCACAGGGAGCTGGTGATACTTACTATATTTTTAAAAACTATATTTATACAAAATATATATAATTATATAAGTAGTAATATTATTATAAAAGGGGGGTTTTACCGTTTAATGACCGGTTTGTCGATTCTATATTTTAAGCGCAAAGATAAATGACGATAATTAAAGTGCGTAAAATAATGACAATAAATAAAATGACAGTAAATAAAATTGCGAGTAATAAAATGACAGTAAATAAAGATACGATGAGAAATACAATAAAAGAATTATGCTTATTTAAACTTCCGTAATCATGATGTTTGACGTGTTGATTTTAATTTATTACCATGGGTTAATTGTCCTTTGTCCTGGTTTATTTGATACGTCTATCTGGTTTTTGTCCATAATAGTCCATCGGTCATAAATATAAAGTGCGAGTATCCTCGTCAAATTACCCTTATACCCGAAGTCAAATATTCCAACTGATTAAGGATTTAAACTGTGACGCAGTTATCACTTCTGTCAACAATTACATCAGTTATCACTGTATGTAATCCACCCCTGTTTTAATTAGTTTATGAATATTAATTCATCCACTTGATCAGAATGAATAATCAATTACCCAACCCAATTGATTAATTAAATGATTATAACAGATTCCATATGAACATCACTAAATAGGACAACCATAATCATTATTAATTATTAGGTTAATTAATTTGAAGATAGGTTCGACAGACTCCAATGAGTTGTCACTCAATTAGACAATACCCCCCATCTATTAATAGCCCATAGTTCAATTTCCACAAGTGTCGTTCTTTTGTTCAAACCCCAATTATGGTACAAAGCCCAATTACCCAATTTTAGTAATTAGCCCAACATCATGATTACTTCATTTTAAATAAGCATAATAACGACTTAGCTACGAGACATTAATGTAAAAAGATTGAACATAACTTACAATGATTAAAAATAGCGTAGCGTTACACGGACAGAATTTCGACTTACACACTCAAACGATCTCTATCATAAATCTTATTATTATCATAATTTAAAATTAAAATTAAGATTATTGTTATATCTGATTACATTAACATTATGATAGAGAATTATAAATATAGATATTGATATTTGATATAGAAAAATAAGAAAAAAGATAGAAAGAAAAAAAGATCGAAAAAATATCTTTTAGAAGTTCATCGTAATACATCGTCGCTCTTTATAGGCAAATTGGAATTGAAATTTTCATTTACGACCCCTGAACTATGCTCAATTAACAACTTTTTATTATTTAATATTATTCTTATTATGAATTATTTAAATATTATATTTTATTCTTGTGCATAGTTGACTCGTAATTTTTACACCGTTGCGTCGAGCGCTGAAAGTTGGTTCATGCCTCGGTTCCGGATTTTCGAACGTCCTTTCGTACAATTTTATATCTTGTACTTTGCGTTTTGTAACTTGTACTCTTGTCATTTTTAGACGTTCTTCATCAATAAATTGAACCTTTTGAATTGTATCTTGTACATTTGAGCTTTTTGGACGTTTTGGTCTTTCAAATCTTCGTTTTTGTCTTTAAATCTTCATTTTCGAGCGATTTGCGTCTTTCGTCTTCGCACTTATTTATTTAACTATTACAACTAAAAATAAGGAAATTACATTTAAAAACTTTACATATTGGAACGATATTGCTACTAAATATATGTTCATTTGGAACACTATCAATTATCGTTGTAACAATATTTAACTGTATAGATATGATATTAAGATGTATTAATACATCATATTATCATGATAATATAATAACTTAACATCTCATTTGATATAATAAACAATGGGTTAACAACATTTAACAAGATCGTTAACCTAAAGGTTTCAAAACAACACTTACATGTAACGACTAACGATGACTTAACGACTCAGTTAAAATGTATATACATGTAGTGTTTTAATATGTATTCATACACTTTTGAAAGACTTCAAGACACTTATCAAAGTACTTCTACTTAACAAAAATGCTTACAATTACATCCTCATTCATTTTCATCAACAATTCTACTCATATGCACTCATATTTGTACTCGTACAATACACAGCTACTAAATGTATTTACTATTGGTATATACACTCCAATGATCAGCACTTAGCAGCCCATGTGAGTTACCTAACCATGTGGGAACCATCATTTAACATCTAGCATAAAATATCTCACAAAATTACAAACTAATGGAGCCTATATGGAGAGTCTAAGTTCACGTGAATGAGGGAGCTCACAAACACATTCACTTTGCAATTTTCTTGAATCAAATTACTCTCTCTCAAGTGTTGATAATGCTAAAAATGAACATATATTTCATAGCATTATCCCTCAAGAAAGACAAGCTTTTAGTTGCAATTGTTCTATTTACAAGTGATATTCGTTTAAATAATAAAAGGTGAAGATAAAAGACAGATTCGACGAATTGAAGACGCAAACGACCAAAACGCTAAAAAGTAAAAAGTACAATCCAAGTGGGTCAATTTATTGTTAAGAAACGTCTCAAAATTACAAGAGTACGAGCCGCAAAATGCAAAATACAAGATATTAAATTGTACGCAAGGACGTTCGAAAATCCAGAACCGGGACATGAACCAACTATCAACGCGCGACGCAACAGAACTAAAATTACAAGTCAACTATGCACATAAATATAATATAATATATAAATAATTCTTAAAATTATATATATATATATTATATTATATATTAAAAACCGTCGGAAAACTAGAAAATAAAAGCATGTGAGCTGGATCAGAGGGCCATGCGATCACATGGCCATAAGGCACAAAATCCATGCGATCGTATGAGCATCAGAATCTGACCAAGTGCTATAAAAGGCGACGAATTCTGCACGAAATATACACACCTTTTTCAATCTCTCTTTCTCTCTATGTAATATATATTTATAATTTTAATTTTAATTATAATTAAGATTAATAATAAATTATGGTTTAGTTGGGTTAATGTAAGAAATGTTTTATGGGTTTTAAAGTCAGAACTCTGTCCGTGTAACGCTACGCGATTAAACACCACTGTAAGCTATGTTCTTCCTTTTTAAATTAATGTCTCGTAACTAAGTTATTATTATGCTTACTGGAGCCGAAGTAATCGTGATGTTGGACTAGAATATTAAGACGGGGTTATTGGATTTTGTACCATAATTAAGGTTTGGACAAAAGACCAACACTTGTGAACATTGGACTATTGACTATTAATAGGTAGGGGGTATTGTCTAATCGAATGACAACTCATTAGAACCTGTCGAACCTATCTTCAAATTAGTTAAGCTAATAATTATTAAAATGATTATGTATGTCCTATTTAGTGACGTTTATACGACATCCTTTACGATCATTTAATTAATTATTCGGGTTAGGTAATTGATTATTCATTCTGATCAAGTGGGTAAAGTAATATTCATATCTCATTAAAACAGGGGTGGATTATATACAAGGATAATTGGTGTAATTATTAACAAAGTAATAAAACCTTGAATTATACGCAGTCGATAACCTGGTGTAATCATTAAACAAAGTATTAAAACATTGTTACAGTTCGAATCCCTAATTAGTTGGAATATTTGAATTCAAAAATAAGGTTAATTTGACGAGCATTTTATAATTATGACCGATGGACTATTATGGACAAAAACCAGATAGGTATCAAATAAACCAGGACAAAGGACAATTAACCCGGGCAACAATTAATTAAAATCAAAACGTCAAACATCATGATTACGGAAGTTTAAATAAGCATAATACTTTAATTTCATATTTCATCATACCTTTATTTACTGTCATTTTAATTACTGCAATTTACTTTATCGCAATTTAAATTCTATCATTTATATTATCGTCATTTATTTTTACGCTTTATTTTAAAATCGACAAACCGGTCATTAAACGATAAAACCTCTTTTTAATAATAATAATACTACTATATTACTAATATATATATATATATATATATATATATATATATATATATATATATATATATATATATATATATATATATATATATATATATATATATATATATATATATATATAAATTTTAATCTCTTTTTATAAAAATATAATTTTTTTAAGTTTTAAATATATAAAAAATATATTTATAAAATAAAATTTATATTTTTAATATAAAAAAAAATTTAAGTTTTTAAAATATAAGTTTATTATATTTTCTATAAATATTTTGTAAATTAAAAAAAAATATATATATTAAAAATTATTCGGGCCTAGTACTGTAGAAGCCCAACACCAAGCCTGGTATCCGATTCCATGCGATCGCATGAGCATAGCCTTAATAACTCATGCGACCGCATGACCTGTTCTGAGAGGTCTGATCCTAGATTGAATCAAATTAGGGTTAAGTTTAATATATAATTAACTATAATTAGGGTTCAATTAAAATATTAATTAGTTTAATTTATTTTTATTTTTAGTTTTAATTAATATTATTAAGTTTAATAATTATTATAAACTATATAAATTAATACTTTTATAAAATAATAATATAAAAATAATATCTTTATAAAATTTGTATTTTTATCATTTTAGTTATAATTTGTATTTTTATCATTTATTTTGTAATATTTATCGTTCGCTATATAGTTTTAAGTTTAGTATTTTGCCGTAGTAATTTTTATATTTCTAGATTTTTAGGCTTTGCCGTAAAATCCCTTAAGTGCTTTTTCTTTAGACTAAGATTTAGGTGCTTTATAATTTTGCGACACCATTTTAAGATATTAGTACTTTTTAAGATATTGACGTTTTGGATATAGAATTCCTTTTAAGCTTTAATACCTGTAGACGTAAGTTTTAATATTTATTTTTCCATTGTTTGTTTTTCGACGCTTATTTTTCGACCTTTTATTTTTCGACGTTTTTCGACGCACTTTTTTTCTTTCTTATTTCTCGACATTCTAGTTTTTAGGACATAGAATTTTCTTTATTTTCTTTAAACTTCGACGAAAAAAAATTATTTTAAGCGGTTAAATTGATAGACATCCTAAATTTTCTGGTTCGTAGTAATAGAAGGATTTGTTAGTGGCGAGTTGTAGGCTTCCGATTTAAAGGGTCCTGGCTACCTGCTGCATCTATTGGCTATTCGAAACGTGGGCAAAATCAGAAAAGTCTATTAATTTGATAACTTATATAATTTTTATCTTTTATAACTAATAGGATATTCTGTGAATGCACCGAGCAAAACGTTCACCACCTTTCATACGTTCACCACCTGTAACTCAATCAAGACATCTAGCCAACATTGTCGCCATTGATTTTTCTTTAGAATCGTCATCTAGTCGACCAAGTACTCCAACTCAAATTTCCGATAATCCATATTTTGAACCCGACTTCAAAATTGAAAACACGGAGGATATTCAAGGACAATTCAGAGATTCTGAACCACTAATCATTCCTCCTGAACCATAAATCATTCAACCAGAGATTGTCGAGGAAGAAACCATTAAATCAGAATCCTCTAGTGATTCAGATTCAATAAATTCAATTATGAAAGTAACAGAACCTCTAAGTATGGAAGACCGAATGAGAGCCACACGCACAGACCAATGTCACGCTATTATTAAGCCAGATATTAATACACCATATTATGAAATCAAGGGACAAATCCTACACATGGTAACTAATCAATGCCAATATAGTGGTACGCCAAAAGAAGATCTAAACGAACATCTTCGAACCTTTAATAGGATCTGTACTCTATTTAAAATCAGAGAAGTTGAGGATGAATAGATATATCTCATGTTATTTCCCTGGACTTTAAAGGGAGAAGCCAAAGATGGGTTAGAATCGTTACCTGAAGGGGCGATTGATACATGGGATGTCTTAGTTGAAAAATTTCTTACACAATTCTTTCCGGCATCTAAAGCCGTGAGACTTCAAGGAGAAATTGTTACGTTCACGTAAAAGCCAAATGAAACTCTATATGAGGCGTGGACAAGATTTGGAAAGTTGTTAAGAGGATATCCGCAACATGGTTTAGAAACTTATCAAATAGTACAAATATTCTATCAAGGATGCGACATTACTACACGAAAAGACATCGACATAGCGGATGGTGGTTCCATTATGAAGAAAACCGCAACTGAAGCTCACAAAATTATTGATAACACAGCCTCCTACTCACATGAGTGGCACCAAGAAAAAGATATCTTTCGTTCATCTAAAGCGGCTAGAGCAATGCGGTGGACCACACTTAACGAAAGATTGTCACACTGAGCAAATGATGGAACAACGTGAGAATGTTTCCTACATGAACCAAAGGCCGAGAAATAATTATCAAAATAATTATCAACCGCCAAGGCCGAACTTTAATCGAAATTAAAACATTCTTTACATTCCAAATGGACCTAACAATAACTCGTATAACCAACAAGGTCCGAATAACCAACCAACCCAAAACAACACTTTCAATCAAAAAAAACCTAGCTTATATAAACCACCACAACAAACTGAAGAAAAAAGGTCAAATCTGGAAGAAATGATGGCAAAGCTAATGGAATCTCAAACACAATTTATTACATCTCAAACCCAAACAAATGAGAGGTTTGATCAGTCATTAAGAACTCAACAAGCTTCCATTTTAAATCTAGAAAAGCACGTAGGTACTCTTGCTAGCATGATGAGTGAGAGGGAACAAGGAAAGCTACCAAGTAATACTGAAGTAAATCCTCGGAATGAGAATGTTAACATGGTGTCAACAAATTCTGAAAAACCAACACCAGAAGATGGGAAGGTTTTAGATGTGAGTAACAATGAAGAAGTTACACCACTACCACCACTCGAGTATGTAAAGCCAGTGGTGGCACCATATAGACCACCCATCCCGTTTCCAAGAAAAGGAGTTG
This sequence comes from Rutidosis leptorrhynchoides, assembly GCF_046630445.1. Lineage (NCBI taxonomy): Eukaryota > Viridiplantae > Streptophyta > Magnoliopsida > Asterales > Asteraceae > Rutidosis > Rutidosis leptorrhynchoides. Next base: position 218,883,418 of record NC_092335.1, read on the forward strand.
AGTATGAGCAAGTAATAGGTAATAAAGTTTGTGATACCTCTGGAAAGAAGAAAAAGAAGAATAAGAAAGTGCAAGAAACAAAAACCGTAAAAATAAACCCGGAGAAGACAGTTCCACTCAAACCTCCACCCAGGTTGGGTGATCCGGGTGAATTTATTGTTCCTTGTCTAGTTAGTGATTGTGTCATGTGAAATGTCCCGTTCATATTGATTATAAACGTTCCATATTAATTGATTTCGTTGCGAGGTTTTGACCTCTATATGAGACGTTTTTCAAAGACTGTATTCATTTTTAAAACAACCATAACCTTTATTTTATCAATAAAGGTTTCAAAAGCATTACGTAGATTATCAAATAATGATAATCTAAAATATACTGTTTACACATGACCATTACATAATGGTTTACAATAGAAATATATTACATCGACATATGTTTCTTGAATGCAGTTTTTACATAATATCATACAAACATGGACTCCAAATCTTGTCCTTATTTTAGTATGCAACAGCGAAAGCTCTTAATATTCACCTGAGAATAAACATGCTTTAAACGTCAACAAAAATGTTGGTGAGTTATAGGTTTAACCTATATATATCAAATCGTAACAATAGACCACAAGATTTCATATTTCAATACACATCCCATACATAGAGATAAAAATCATTCATATGGTGAACACCTGGTAACCGACATTAACAAGATGCATATATAAGAATATCCCCATCATTCCGGGACACCCTTCGGATATGATATAAATTTCGAAGTACTAAAGCATCCGGTACTTTGGATGGGGTTTGTTAGGCCCAATAGATATGTCTTTAGGATTCGCGTCAATTAGGGTGTCTGTTCCCTAATTCTTAGATTACTAGTTTCACGTACTTGTGTCTATTTTGTAAATCATTTATAAAACCTGCATGTATTCTCATCCCAAAAATATTAGATTTTAAAAGTGGGACTATAACTCACTTTCACAGATTTTTACTTATGTATTCTCAGCCCAAAAATGTAAAGAGTAAAAGGGATTCAAATGAAACTCACTGAATGTATTTTGTAGTAAAAATACATATGACTATATTGAACGACGCAGGGTTGGCCTCGGATTCACGAACCTATATCATTTGTATATATTAACACAAATAATTATATTCGAACAGATTATATATACATTATTTCAATTGTATATATTTTTATATATATTTACTTTTATATATGTTTTATTATTATTATTATTATTTGCTAAGTATTGTTAACATTAATATTATGATTATTATTAACATTATTATTATTATTATTATTATTATTATTATTATTATTATTATTATTATTATATATACCTATATAAAACGGGAAGTAAGACTTGGCCACTGATCGATTCACGAACCTATAACAAATATGTACATATATATAAAAGTATATTCAAAATATATTTACAACACTTTTAATACATTTTGATGTTTTAAGTTTATTATGTGACGACCCGGAAATTTCCGACCAAATTTAAACTTAATCTTTATATGTTTCCGACATGATAAGCATAGTCTGTAATATTGAAATCTCAAAAACCTTGAATTGTGTTCATATAATCAATTACCCTTTTGATTGTTCCCGATGATTCACGAACCACTATTTGTAAAAAGATATATATATATATATATATATATATATATATATATATACATAATTTCTGTTCATAATTACTAATATATTGTAATGTATAAATATTAGGTAATCACTAAATGTTATATAAAATATGATATAAAAGATGATAAAGGAAAATACTAACTGTAGTGACCCGAACTTTTCCATGTTTATATACATTAATTGAGATTGATGTTTACCTGATTAAATGTTTCCAACATGTTAAGCAATCAAACTTGTTAAGACTTGATTAATTGAAATAGGTTTCATATAGACAATTGACCACCCAAGTTGACCGGTGATTCACGAACGTTAAAACTTGTAAAAAAAACTATATGATGACATATATATGGTTATATATATAGTTAACATGATATTATGATAAGTAAACATATCATTAATTATATTAACAATGAACTACATATGTAAAAACAAGACTACTAACTTAATGATTTTGAAACGAGACATATATGTAACGTTTATCGTTGTAACGACATTTAATGTATATATATCATATTAAGAGATATTCGTACATCATAATATCATGATAATATAATAATTTAAAATCTCTTTTGATATTATAAACATTGGGTTAACAACATTTAACAAGATCGTTAACCTAAAGGTTTCAAAACAACACTTACATGTAACGACTAACGATGACTTAACGACTCAGTTAAAATGTATATACATGTAGTGTTTTAATATGTATTTATACACTTTTGAAAGACTTCAATACACTTATCAAAATACTTCTACTTAACAAAAATGCTTACAATTACATTCTCGTTCAGTTTCATCAACAATTCTACTCGTATGCACCCGTATTCGTACTCGTACAATACACAGCTTTTAGATGTATGTACTATTGGTATATACACTCCAATGATCAGCTCTTAGCAGCCCATGTGAGTCACCTAACACATGTGGGAACCATCATTTGGCAACTAGCATGAAATATCTCATAAGATTACAAAAATATGAGTAATCATTCATGACTTATTTACATGAAAACAAAATTACATATCCTTTATATCTAATCCATACACCAACGACCAAAAACACCTACAAACACTTTCATTCTTCAATTTTCTTCATCTAATTGAACTCTCTCAAGTTCTATCTTCAAGTTCTAAGTGTTCTTCATAAATTCCAAAAGTTCTAGTTTCATAAAATCAAGAATACTTTCAAGTTTGCTAGCTCACTTCCAATCTTGTAAGGTGATCATCCAACCTCAAGAAATCTTTGTTTCTTACAGTAGGTTATCATTCTAATACAAGGTAATAATCATATTCAAACTTTGGTTCAATTTCTATAACTATAACAATCTTATTTCAAGTGATGATCTTACTTGAACTTGTTTTCGTGTCATGATTTTGCTTCAAGAACTTTGAGCCATCCAAGGATCCATTGAAGCTAGATCCATTTTTCTCTTTTCCAGTAGGTTCATCCAAGGAACTTAAGGTAGTAATGATGTTCATAACATCATTCGATTCATACATATAAAGCTATCTTATTCGAAGGTTTAAACTTGTAATCACTAGAACATAGTTTAGTTAATTCTAAACTTGTTCGCAAACAAAAGTTAATCCTTCTAACTTGACTTTTAAAATCAACTAAACACATGTTCTATATCTATATGATATGCTAACTTAATGATTTAAAACCTGGAAACACGAAAAACACCGTAAAACCGGATTTACGCCGTCGTAGTAACACCGCGGGCTGTTTTGGGTTAGTTAATTAAAAACTATGATAAACTTTGATTTAAAAGTTGTTATTCTGAGAAAATGATTTTTATTATGAACATGAAACTATATCCAAAAATTATGGTTAAACTCAAAGTGGAAGTATGTTTTCTAAAATGGTCATCTAGACGTCGTTCTTTCGACTGAAATGACTACCTTTACAAAAATGACTTGTAACTTATTTTTCCGACTAGAAACCTATACTTTTTTTGTTTAGATTCATAAAATAGAGTTCAATATGAAACCATAGCAATTTGATTCACTCAAAACGGATTTAAAATGAAGAAGTTATGGGTAAAACAAGATTGGATAATTTTTCTCATTTTAGCTACGTGAAAATTGGTAACAAATCTATTCCAACCATAACTTAATCAACTTGTATTATATATTATGTAATCTTGAGATACCATAGACACGTATACAATGTTTCGACCTATCATGTCGACACATCTATATATATTTCAGAACAACCATAGACACTCTATATGTAAATGTTGGAGTTAGCTATACAGGGTTGAGGTTGATTCCAAAATATATATAGTTTGAGTTGTGATCAATACTGAGATACGTATACACTGGGTCGTGGATTGATTCAAGATAATATATATCGATTTATTTCTGTACATCTAACTGTGGACAACTAGTTGTAGGTTACTAACGAGGACAGCTGACTTAATAAACTTAAAACATCAAAATATATTAAAAGTGTTGTAAATATATTTTGAACATACTTTGATATATATGTATATATTGTTATAGGTTCGTGAATCAACCAGTGGCCAAGTCTTACTTCCCGACGAAGTAAAAATCTGTGAAAGTGAGTTATAGTCCCACTTTTAAAATCTAATATTTTTGGGATGAGAATACATGCAGGTTTTATAAATGATTTACAAAATAGACACAAGTACGTGAAACTACATTCTATGGTTGAATTATCGAAATTGAATATGCCCCTTTTTATTAAGTCTGGTAATCTAAGAATTAGGGAACAGACACCCTAATTGACGCGAATCCTAAAGATAGATCTATTGGGCCTAACAAACCCCATCCAAAGTACCGGATGCTTTAGTACTTCGAAATTTATATCATATCCGAAGGGTGTCCCGGAATGATGGGGATATTCTTATATATGCATCTTGTTATTGTCGGTTACCAGGTGTTCACCATATGAATGATTTTTATCTCTATGTATGGGATGTGTATTGAAATATGAAATCTTGTGGTCTATTGTTACGATTTGATATATATAGGTTAAACCTATAACTCACCAACATTTTTGTTGACGTTTTAAGCATGTTTATTCTCAGGTGATTATTAAGAGCTTCCGCTGTCGCATACTTAAATAAGGACAAGATTTGGAGTCCATGCTTGTATGATATTGTGTAAAAACTGCATTCAAGAAACTTATTTTGTTGTAACATATTTGTATTGTAAACCATTATGTAATGGTCGTGTGTAAACAGGATATTTTAGATTATCATTATTTGATAATCTACGTAAAGCTTTTTAAACCTTTATTGATGAAATAAAGGTTATGGTTTGTTTAAAAATGAATGCAGTCTTTGAAAAACGTCTCATATAGAGGTCAAAACCTCACAACGAAATCAATTAATATGGAACGTTTTTAATCAATAAGAACGGGACATTTCAGTTGGTATCCGAGCGTTGGTCTTAGAGAACCAGAAAATTTGCATTAGTGTGTCTTATCGAGTTTGTTAGGATGCATTAGTGAGTCTGGACTTCGACCGTGTTTTCTTTAAAAATGATTGCTTAACATTTTTGTTGGAAACTATATATTTTTAACGTATGAATATTATGTGATATATTAATCTCTTAACGTGTTTGATATTATGTGATAGATGTCTACCTCTAGAACAAGTCCCATTGACTCACCTAATAATAATGAAGAGTCAAATGTAAATTGGAATGATTTGTGGACTGATTCACAAGTTCCCGAAGAGGAACCGGAAGAAGAGTCGGAACCGGAAGAAGAATCGGAACCGGAAGAAGAATCGGAACCGGATGAAGAAATAGAACCGGTGGGGGAAATAATAAAACGGTTAAGTAAAAGAAAATCCTCAACCAACCGACCAAAGTTAATTATGGTCAATGATGTTTCCGCCAAGGAAGCAAAATATTGGGAGGATTACCAATTCTCTGATGAATCGGATTTCGACGAGAATTCCGATGATGTTATAGAAATTACCCCAACTGAATTTAAAAAGGCAAAAGAAAATAATAAGGGAAAGGGCATAAAAATAGAGAAATCTAATTCCAACCCCGACGAACTTTATATGTATCGTCAACCCCCGAAGTCCTTAAGTTGTAACAATGACCCGGGAACCTCTAAACCACCAGGTTTTTCTAAACCAATGTGGACAACGACGGCTCGTATTAGGGGAACATCATATATCCCTAGAAACTTGGCAAAACGAACCAAAACCGAAGAAGAAGAAACGAGCGAGTCGGAATAAGATAGTTGTATTCGTGTGGTGTAATATATGGAATATAGTGTTCTTATGCTTTATGATATATGTAAAAATTGCTTGTATTAATAAGTATTTTTTTTATGAATCTAACTCTTGTCTATTTTACAGTTTAAAAACACAAAATGGATAGACAACCCAATATTTTAAGAGACCTACCCGGAGACATGATTGATGAAATCTTGTCTAGAGTCGGCCAGAATTCTTCGGCACAACTATTTAAGGCGAGATCAGTTTGTAAGACATTCGAAGAACGTTCCAAGAATGTCTTGGTTTATAAGAGACTTTCGTTTGAAAGATGGGGGATATCACATTGGGAAACCCATAAATTACGATGTGTTTACTTTGACGCATATATTGCGGGGAACCCAAATGCTATTTTACGCAACGGGTTAAGAAATTATTTTGACTCAATATATCCGAATATTGGACTTCGTGATTTAGAAAAAGCGGCTAACATGCAACATAAAGAAGCATGTTATGCTTACGGATTAGTAATGTTCGCTTCTCACCAAAGTGAGAACAAGAACATCGGGCTACAACTATTAAACAAAACGTTTCCACAAGTGACGGAGTCGGTAATTGGGGTAAGAAATGAGGTTTTTAGATTATTACGGGACTGTTGGACATTACGTAACCCTCGTCCCTTTGATGACGTTACAACACGCTGTCTTATCAACGGCCATAACGGTTATGTTGCACAAGACCAAGGATGGGAAGTAGTCCTAGTAAAACCAGAATGCATGACTTGTTTCTGGACGTATGAATTACGTGTCTTTATTGCCTTTGTCGAACGACTTGTGTACTAGCTAGAATTGTCTTCACAACTATCTTGTATCAAAGTTATTGTGTGCTATATTTCATGCTTTATGTAAAATAAGCGGTATTGTAAGTTTGTAAAATATTTTATAAAAGTTTGAACGCGAAATATTATTACAATCAGTTTTTCATATAGAATTGTAGTAGTTGAATTGTATATTAGCTACTAAGTATGAACTTAACGGGTAGGTACTACCCGAATTTAAACTTATAAAACGCTAATATGAAGAAAAAGCTTTTATAAATGAGTTCATATTATGCTACGAAATACTATTAACTACTCTTAATATTCTGTATGATTAACTTGTTCCATTTAACTATTTTGAAGGAAATGGCACCGACTACTCGACACACCGTGAATATGAATGAAGAGGAATTCCGTACTTTTCTAGCTTCAAACATAGCCGCAGTACAGGCTGCGCTACATACCAACAATAACCTTGGATCTAGCAGTACAAGAAATCGTGTAGGATGCACCTACAAAGAATTCACTGCATGCAAACCTTTGGAATTTGATGGAACCGAAGGACCGATCGGATTGAAACGGTGGACCGAGAAGGTTGAATCGGTGTTTGCCATAAGCAAGTGTACTGAAGAGGACAAAGTGAAGTACGCTACGCATACCTTCACAGGTTCTGCGTTAACATGGTGGAATACCTATCTAGAGCAAGTGGGACAAGATGATGCGTACGCACTACCGTGGTCAGCATTCAAGCACTTGATGAACGAGAAGTACCGTCCCAGAACCGAGGTCAATAAGCTCAAGACAGAACTTAGAGGGTTACGAACCCAAGGATTTGATATTACCACGTACGAAAGACGATTCACAGAATTGTGCCTATTGTGTCCGGGAGCATTCGAAGATGAGGAAGAGAAGATCGACGCGTTTGTGAAAGGATTACCGGAAAGAATCCAAGAAGATATAAGTTCACACGAGCCCGCCTCCATACAACAGGCATGTAGAATGGCTCACAAACTAGTGAACCAGATTGAAGAAAGAATTAAAGAACAGACTGCTGAAGAGGCCAATGTGAAGCAAGTCAAAAGAAAGTGGGAGGAAAACGGTGATAAGAATCACCAATACAACAACAACAGCAATTACAACAATAATCGCAACAATTATCCCAACAATCGCAACATCAATCGCAACTACAACAAACGGCCCAACAACAACAACAACAACAACAGCAACTACAACAATCATCCCAACAACAATAATAACCGCAACAACAACAACAATCAGAAGCAACTATGCCAAAGGTGTGAAAAGAATCACTCGGGGTTCTGCACCAAATTTTGCAACAAGTGTAAAAGAAATGGTCATAGCGCGGCGAAGTGTGAGGTCTACGGACCAGGGGTTAATAGAACGAAAGGAACAAATGGTGTCGGAACGAGTAATGGCGGAGCAAGTAGTGTCGGAGCAAGTTATGCCAATGTAGTTTGTTATAAATGTGGAAAACCAGGCCACATTATTAGAAATTGCCCGAACCAGGAGAACACGAATGGACAAGGCCGTGGAAGAGTTTTCAATATTAATGCGGTAGAGGCACAGGAAGACCCGGAGCTTGTTACGGGTACGTTTCTTATTGACAATAAATCTGCTTACGTTTTATTTGATTCGGGTGCGGATAGAAGCTATATGAGTAGAGATTTTTGTGCTAAATTAAGTTGTCCATTGACGCCTTTGGATAGTAAATTTTTACTCGAATTAGCAAATGGTAAATTAATTTCAGCAGATAATATATGTCGGAATCGAGAAATTAAACTGGTTAGCGAAACATTTAAGATTGATTTGATACCAGTAGAGTTAGGGAGTTTTGATGTGATAATCGGTATGGACTGGTTGAAAGAAGTGAAAGCGGAGATCGTTTGTTACAAAAATGCAATTCGCATTATACGAGAAAAAGGAAAACCCTTAATGGTGTACGAAGAAAAGGGCAACACGAAGCTACATCTTATTAGTAATTTGAAGGCACAAAAACTAATAAGAAAAGGTTGCTATGCTGTTCTAGCACACGTCGAGAAAGTACAAACTGAAGAAAAGAGCATCAATGATGTTCCCATTGCAAAAGAATTTCCCGATGTATTTCCGAAAGAATTACCGGGATTACCCCCACATCGATCCGTTGAATTTCAAATAGATCTTGTACCAGGAGCTGCACCAATAGCTCGTGCTCCTTACAGACTCGCACCCAGTGAGATGAAAGAACTGCAAAGCCAATTACAAGAACTTTTAGAGCGTGGTTTCATTCGACCAAGCACATCACCGTGGGGAGCTCCTGTTTTGTTTGTCAAGAAGAAAGATGGTACATTCAGGTTGTGTATCGACTACCGAGAGTTGAACAAACTTACCATCAAGAACCGCTACCCACTACCGAGAATCGACGACTTATTTGATCAACTACAAGGCTCGTCTGTTTATTCAAAGATTGACTTACGTTCCGGGTATCATCAAATGCGGGTGAAAGAAGATGATATTCCAAAGACTGCTTTCAGAACACGTTACGGTCATTACGAGTTTATGGTCATGCCGTTTGGTTTAACTAATGCACCAGCTGTGTTCATGGACCTTATGAACCGAGTGTGTGGACCATACCTTGACAAGTTTGTCATTGTTTTCATTGATGACATACTTATTTACTCAAAGAATGACCAAGAACACGGTGAACATTTGAGAAAGGTGTTAGAAGTATTGAGGAAGGAAGAATTGTACGCTAAGTTTTCAAAGTGTGCATTTTGGTTGGAAGAAGTTCAATTCCTCGGTCACATAGTGAACAAAGAAGGTATTAAGGTGGATCCGGCAAAGATAGAAACTGTTGAAAAGTGGGAAACCCCGAAAACTCCGAAACACATACGCCAGTTTTTAGGACTAGCTGGTTACTACAGAAGGTTCATCCAAGACTTTTCCAGAATAGCAAAACCCTTGACGCATAAAGGGAAGAAATTTGAATGGAATGATGAACAAGAGAAAGCGTTTCAGTTATTGAAGAAAAAGCTAACTACGGCACCTATATTGTCATTGCCTGAAGGGAATGATGATTTTGTGATTTATTGTGATGCATCAAAGCAAGGTCTCGGTTGTGTATTAATGCAACGAACGAAGGTGATTGCTTATGCGTCTAGACAATTGAAGATTCACGAACAAAATTATACGACGCATGATTTGGAATTAGGCGCGGTTGTTTTTGCATTAAAGACTTGGAGGCACTACTTATATGGGGTCAAAAGTATTATATATACCGACCACAAAAGTCTTCAACACATATTTAATCAGAAACAACTGAATATGAGGCAGCGTAGGTGGATTGAATTATTGAATGATTACGATTTTGAGATTCGTTACCACCCGGGGAAGGCAAATGTGGTAGCCGATGCCTTGAGCAGGAAGGATAGAGAACCCATTCGAGTAAAATCTATGAATATAATGATTCATAATAACATTACTACTCAAATAAAGGAGGCGCAACAAGGAGTTTTAAAAGAGGGAAATTTAAAGGATGAAATACCCAAAGGATCAGAGAAGCATCTTAATATTCGGGAAGACGGAACCCGGTATAGGGCTGAAAGGATTTGGGTACCAAAATTTGGAGATATGAGAGAAATGGTACTTAGAGAAGCTCATAAAACCAGATACTCAATACATCCTGGAACGGGGAAGATGTACAAGGATCTCAAGAAACATTTTTGGTGGCCGGGTATGAAAGCCGATGTTGCTAAATACGTAGGAGAATGTTTGACGTGTTCTAAGGTCAAAGCTGAGCATCAGAAACCATCAGGTCTACTTCAACAACCCGAAATCCCGGAATGGAAATGGGAAAACATTACCATGGATTTCATCACTAAATTGCCAAGGACTGCAAGTGGTTTTGATACTATTTGGGTAATAGTTGATCGTCTCACCAAATCAGCACACTTCCTACCAATAAGAGAAGATGACAAGATGGAGAAGTTAGCACGACTGTATTTGAAGGAAGTCATCTCCAGACATGGAATACCAATCTCTATTATCTCTGATAGGGATGGCAGATTTATTTCAAGATTCTGGCAGACATTACAGCAAGCATTAGGAACTCGTCTAGACATGAGTACTGCCTATCATCCACAAACTGATGGGCAGAGCGAAAGGACGATACAAACGCTTGAAGACATGCTACGAGCATGTGTTATTGATTTCGGAAACAGTTGGGATCGACATCTACCGTTAGCAGAATTTTCCTACAACAACAGCTACCATTCAAGCATTGAGATGGCGCCGTTTGAAGCACTTTATGGTAGAAAGTGCAGGTCTCCGATTTGTTGGAGTGAGGTGGGGGATAGACAGATTACGGGTCCGGAGATTATACAAGAAACTACCGAGAAGATCATCCAAATTCAACAACGGTTGAAAATCGCCCAAAGTCGACAAAAGAGCTACGCTGACATTAAAAGAAAAGATATAGAATTTGAAATTGGAGAGATGGTCATGCTTAAAGTTTCACCTTGGAAAGGCGTTGTTCGATTTGGTAAACGAGGGAAATTAAATCCAAGGTATATTGGACCATTCAAGATTATTGATCGTGTCGGACCAGTAGCTTACCGACTTGAGTTACCTCAACAACTCGCGGCTGTACATAACACTTTCCATGTCTCGAATTTGAAGAAATGTTTTGCTAAAGAAGATCTCACTATTCCGTTAGATGAAATCCAAATCAACGAAAAACTCCAATTCATCGAAGAACCCGTCGAAATAATGGATCGTGAGGTTAAAAGACTTAAGCAAAACAAGATACCAATTGTTAAGGTTCGATGGAATGCTCGTAGAGGACCCGAGTTCACCTGGGAGCGTGAAGATCAGATGAAGAAGAAATACCCGCATCTATTTCCAGAAGATTCGTCAACACCTTCAACAGCTTAAAATTTCGGGACGAAATTTATTTAACGGGTAGGTACTGTAGTGACCCGAACTTTTCCATGTTTATATACATTAATTGAGATTGATGTTTACATGATTAAATGTTTCCAACATGTTAAGCAATCAAACTTGTTAAGACTTGATTAATTGAAATAGGTTTCATATAGACAATTGACCACCCAAGTTGACCGGTGATTCACGAACGTTAAAACTTGTAAAAAAAACTATATGATGACATATATATGGTTATATATATAGTTAACATGATATTATGATAAGTAAACATATCATTAATTATATTAACAATGAACTACATATGTAAAAACAAGACTACTAACTTAATGATTTTGAAACGAGACATATATGTAACGTTTATCGTTGTAACGACATTTAATGTATATATATCATATTAAGAGATATTCGTACATCATAATATCATGATAATATAATAATTTAAAATCTCTTTTGATATTATAAACATTGGGTTAACAACATTTAACAAGATCGTTAACCTAAAGGTTTCAAAACAACACTTACATGTAACGACTAACGATGACTTAACGACTCAGTTAAAATGTATATACATGTAGTGTTTTAATATGTATTTATACACTTTTGAAAGACTTCAATACACTTATCAAAATACTTCTACTTAACAAAAATGCTTACAATTACATTCTCGTTCAGTTTCATCAACAATTCTACTCGTATGCACCCGTATTCGTACTCGTACAATACACAGCTTTTAGATGTATGTACTATTGGTATATACACTCCAATGATCAGCTCTTAGCAGCCCATGTGAGTCACCTAACACATGTGGGAACCATCATTTGGCAACTAGCATGAAATATCTCATAAGATTACAAAAATATGAGTAATCATTCATGACTTATTTACATGAAAACAAAATTACATATCCTTTATATCTAATCCATACACCAACGACCAAAAACACCTACAAACACTTTCATTCTTCAATTTTCTTCATCTAATTGAACTCTCTCAAGTTCTATCTTCAAGTTCTAAGTGTTCTTCATAAATTCCAAAAGTTCTAGTTTCATAAAATCAAGAATACTTTCAAGTTTGCTAGCTCACTTCCAATCTTGTAAGGTGATCATCCAACCTCAAGAAATCTTTGTTTCTTACAGTAGGTTATCATTCTAATACAAGGTAATAATCATATTCAAACTTTGGTTCAATTTCTATAACTATAACAATCTTATTTCAAGTGATGATCTTACTTGAACTTGTTTTCGTGTCATGATTTTGCTTCAAGAACTTTGAGCCATCCAAGGATCCATTGAAGCTAGATCTATTTTTCTCTTTTCCAGTAGGTTCATCCAAGGAACTTAAGGTAGTAATGATGTTCATAACATCATTCGATTCATACATATAAAGCTATCTTATTCGAAGGTTTAAACTTGTAATCACTAGAACATAGTTTAGTTAATTCTAAACTTGTTCGCAAACAAAAGTTAATCCTTCTAACTTGACTTTTAAAATCAACTAAACACATGTTCTATATCTATATGATATGCTAACTTAATGATTTAAAACCTGGAAACACGAAAAACACCGTAAAACCGGATTTACGCCGTCGTAGTAACACCGCGGGCTGTTTTGGGTTACTTAATTAAAAACTATGATAAACTTTGATTTAAAAGTTGTTATTCTGAGAAAATGATTTTTATTATGAACATGAAACTATATCCAAAAATTATGGTTAAACTCAAAGTGGAAGTATGTTTTCTAAAATGGTCATCTAGACGTCGTTCTTTCGACTGAAATGACTACCTTTACAAAAACGACTTGTAACTTATTTTTCCGACTAGAAACCTATACTTTTTTTGTTTAGATTCATAAAATAGAGTTCAATATGAAACCATAGCAATTTGATTCACTCAAAACGGATTTAAAATGAAGAAGTTATGGGTAAAACAAGATTGGATAATTTTTCTCATTTTAGCTACGTGAAAATTGGTAACAAATCTATTCCAACCATAACTTAATCAACTTGTATTATATATTATGTAATCTTGAGATACCATAGACACGTATACAATGTTTCGACCTATCATGTCGACACATCTATATATATTTCAGAACAACCATAGACACTCTATATGTGAATGTTGGAGTTAGCTATACAGGGTTGAGGTTAATTCCAAAATATATATAGTTTGAGTTGTGATCAATACTGAGATACGTATACACTGGGTCGTGGATTGATTCAAGATAATATTTATCGATTTATTTCTGTACATCTAACTGTGGACAACTAGTTGTAGGTTACTAACGAGGACAGCTGACTTAATAAACTTAAAACATCAAAATATATTAAAAGTGTTGTAAATATATTTTGAACATACTTTGATATATATGTATATATTGTTATAGGTTCGTGAATCAACCAGTGGCCAAGTCTTACTTCCCGACGAAGTAAAAATCTGTGAAAGTGAGTTATAGTCCCACTTTTAAAATCTAATATTTTTGGGATGAGAATACATGCAGGTTTTATAAATGATTTACAAAATAGACACAAGTACGTGAAACTACATTCTATGGTTGAATTATCGAAATCGAATATGCCCCTTTTTATTAAGTCTGGTAATCTAAGAATTAGGGAACAGACACCCTAATTGACGCGAATCCTAAAGATAGATCTATTGGGCCTAACAAACCCCATCCAAAGTACCGGATGCTTTAGTACTTCGAAATTTATATCATATCCGAAGGGTGTCCCGGAATGATGGGGATATTCTTATATATGCATCTTGTTATTGTCGGTTACCAGGTGTTCACCATATGAATGATTTTTATCTCTATGTATGGGATGTGTATTGAAATATGAAATCTTGTGGTCTATTGTTACGATTTGATATATATAGGTTAAACCTATAACTCACCAACATTTTTGTTGACGTTTTAAGCATGTTTATTCTCAGGTGATTATTAAGAGCTTCCGCTGTCGCATACTTAAATAAGGACAAGATTTGGAGTCCATGCTTGTATGATATTGTGTAAAAACTGCATTCAAGAAACTTATTTTGTTGTAACATATTTGTATTGTAAACCATTATGTAATGGTCGTGTGTAAACAGGATATTTTAGATTATCATTATTTGATAATCTACGTAAAGCTTTTTAAACCTTTATTGATGAAATAAAGGTTATGGTTTGTTTAAAAATGAATGCAGTCTTTGAAAAACGTCTCATATAGAGGTCAAAACCTCGCAACGAAATCAATTAATATGGAACGTTTTTAATCAATAAGAACGGGACATTTCACTAACCAAGATGATTAGGAAATTATAAATATAAGATAAGTGTATAGTTATGATAAAATCATTATTATGATATCATTATTACTATCGTTAACCTCACTACTATTATTTTAAATTTTATAATTATTAATATCATTATTTTTATGTATTAATATTATCATTATTATCATTATTATTAATATAATTATTAATATTATTATTAGTACATTATATAGTCAGATGCAAACAACAAATTTTATAATTATTAATATTTCGTATCTCTTTTTCAACTTTTGTTTTTCTCATGTTTGTAATCTCAATGATCAACCTCCACTATCACTAAATAACAAATTTATCAATTCAATGTTTAACCAATTATGAAAGTGGAATAATTCATTCACATGCATGATCTTTTTCTTTCATGAATTATGAATGCGAATATAATATTATATATATTAAATATATTCTATCTATATCTATCTGTAATTATATGACATATACCCTGCATAACATGTTTCCTTCTTTTCTTCATTCTGTTTTCAGTCTCCATCAAACACCCACGAGACTTTGTTTCTTTCTTTGTCTAGTATCATTCTCAATCGATTTGTAAAACCACTAACCATCTATCTATTAGATAATACTCTATATATGTACATAATCAGAGATACAATGCACTGAATATTTTGTTTATGCTTTCTATTAGAACCACCTTCATCACAATTATCACCAAACTACTTGCCTTTTTATATTGCTACTTAATAATTCTAATCGAAAAACAAGGCAACCATATATCAACACCCACTTCAAGAACTAAGGTATCTTCTGTTTTGATTTCACCATTCGAACAAATGATAATAACCATCGTTCTATCACCTTGATCACCCAGGTAACTCAACATCGATTCAAAATCATCTTATTAATTATTTTCTACTATTGCTACTTTTGTTTAACTAGCCAAACCCAAAACCAAGAGACCAATATTGAGTGATGCTACTTCGGTTAGAACCCACAATCTTTCACCACCTTTGAAACTACCACATTCACCATTAAACAACCAACCACTAGATTACCTTGTTTCTGTTTTCGATCAATAACCACCAAACCCACCAACTTTTGTTACTTGCTCTTTCTTCCACGTTTGAAGCTACAAAATCGCTGCTACTATCTTGATTTCCAATCGATCACCAAGACTCACACAAACATTACCTTGTAAACTATTTTGGCTACTGTCACGATTATGTTTTCTATTTATGCCAATCGAACCACAAACATCAAGTTAAAGCACTATCAAATTAATAGTGAAATGAAGCATGAAGTTGCTGTTATATATTCTTGGCCGACATTTACCTAATAGGAGATACCCCACTTAATACTTTATTGCTAGTGGAGAAGATCAATGATGCAATAGTCAAACATGATAATGAACTGATGGGGTATCCAAATACTTTAGTATTAGAAAAAGACGTTTATAAATGGAAGTTGTGATCAAAATTACGTCATATTGCATAAATCGATTTATTAATAACATCTTGTCCCACTTGCAATAAAACGAAACAAGGAACGAAATACTGGTTAAAAAGTCGCTGTAGTTCTATTTCTTTTAAACTGAGAAACAAAGGAAATGAAAATGATGATGATCGACGTGATAAACTGCTGCAAGTCTTTTTCTTTTTCTATTTTTTCCCTTCAATTGTTTCCTGCTACTGCTATAAATTGCGTACGCCGAAGATAATGATTCTGTTATGATGATGTATTATGATGATTAAGATTAGGGTTATGATTATATAAGTGATGATTCGTTAATGATCTAATGAGGTTGAAAATAGAATATAGAAAAACTGGATCCTATTTTTCCTTTTGATTTTTGGATCGGTTATGTTGATTGTGCTGAAGGTTTAAGAAGGATTTGGGCCAAACTATTGATGGTGGACTCCAAATAGATGTGCTTCGCTGTTGAGCCAAAGAATTTGGGTCACGCTTTAGAGGTGATCGAGCTGTTTTAGTTATAAGAGAGACTGATGATAGTGAATGGTATTTGTGAATAGAGTGATGTACATGATGAAGTTATGATTTACGATTATGATTAGGAGTTAGGATTATGAATTATGATTAAGATCATGATAAAGATATCATGATGAGATGATGACGATGGGTATGAAAGAGATGATGGTGATTATAGGTTATGATGATCCGAGATGATAATGAATGATGATGTTAAGATGTTAAGAAGACAATGATGATTAGTTGTTTAGATTATGATAATCACAATAATGTTTATGCTAAGTGATGTATATGAAAAACAGAAAGTATGGGTCATATAGAATTCTG
Source organism: Rutidosis leptorrhynchoides (assembly GCF_046630445.1). NCBI lineage: Eukaryota > Viridiplantae > Streptophyta > Magnoliopsida > Asterales > Asteraceae > Rutidosis > Rutidosis leptorrhynchoides. The sequence continues at coordinate 218,900,597 of NC_092335.1, forward strand.
CTGTGAATTAAAACAGAAAAGAATAAGTAGAGGAATGGTTTGGGTTGTTGCTGTGGAGCGAGAGGTCTTGGGTTCAAACCCCGACAGTGGTGTATTCTTTTTAAAATGTGTCTTCAAAGGTTGTACCTTTAAACTTATTATTTTTATTATTTCATTATAATTATTATTATGATTATTATTATTATTAACATAAGGATCATTATTAACAATATCATTGTTATTATTATTATTAATATTATCATTATTAATAAAGTTATTATTATTATCATTAATAAATCATTGATATCAAAACTATTATTTTTTTTAACTAATAAATATTTTGTACATAAAAACACACTTATTACTTATATTATAACTATATAGATATTTCATATAACTATATATAAAACATATTAACATTTCTTATATAAATACTTACATATAACAAATTAGGTATTTTTTTTAATATAATACTATATATATATATATATATATATATATATATATATATATATATATATATATATATATATATATATATATATATATATATATATATATATATATATATATATATATATATATATATTAATAAAACTATATTGATCACTTTAGATATATATACAAAATAAACATATATAACACATAATTTAAGATATAATATAAGTATATGAATTTAAGTGGAATTTAGTATAAATTTTATATAATTACAACTACATAAATAACATATATTAATAAATGAAATTATATGATTTCCATTATATGTTTTAATAAATACATGAATAATATATGTTCGTGAATCCGAGGTCAACCCTACACTTGTTAAATGACGTCATATGTATTTTTACTACAAAATACAGTATGGTGAGTTTCATTATTCCCTTTTTATATACATTTTTGGGCTGAGAATACATGCAAATGCTTTATTAACTGTTTTACAATATTTATATGCGTGAGTTTCATTTGCTCCCTTTTTAAATGCTTTTACAATATATATATTTTTGGGACTGAAAATACATGCGCTGCTTTTATAAATGTTTTACGAATAGACACAAGTAATCGAAACTACATTATATGGTTGAATGATCAAAGCCGAATATGCCCCTTTTTATTAAGTCTGGTAATCTAAGAATTAGGGAACAGACACCCTAATTGACGCGAACTCTAAAGATAGATCTATCGGGCCCAACAAGCCCCATCCAAAGTACCGGATGCTTTAGTACTTCGAAATTTATATCATGTCCGAAGGAGGATCCCGGAATGATGGGGATATTCTTATATGCATATTTTGAATGTCGGTTACCAGGTGTTCAATCCATATGAATGATATTTTTGTCTCTATGCATGGGACGTATATTTATGAGAAATGAAAATCTTGTGGTCTATTAAAATGATGTAAATGATTATTTATGTTAAACTAATGAACTTTCCAACCTTTTGGTTGACACTTGAAAGCATGTTTATTCTCAGGTATGAAAGAAATCTTCCGCTGTGCATTTTCTCATCTTAGAGATATTACTTGGAGTCATTTATGACATATTTCAAAAGACGTTGCATTCGAGTCGTTGAGTTCATCAAGATTATTATTAAGTCAAATATAGTTAGATATATTATGAAATGGTATGCATGCTATCAACTTTCGATGCAATGTTTGTAAAATTTATCATATAGAGGTCAAGTACCTCGCGATGTAATCAACTGTTGTGAATCATTTATAATCGATATGGACTTCGTCCGGATGGATTAGGACGGGTCTCTACAGTTGGTATCAGAGCGGTGGTCTTAGCGAACTAGGTCTTGCATTAGCGTGTCTAACTGATAGTTGTTAGGATGCATTAATGAGTCTGGACTTCGACCGTGTCTGCATGTCAAAAGTTTTGCTTATCATTTCGTGTCGGAAATTACTTACTTATCATCCTTAAAGTCTAGACACATATTACTGCCTCTATTGCCTATATAGTGTATAGACAAAACTCATATCTTAGCAAATCTGCTAATTCATATCTTAGCGTATCTGTTATTGTTACCTTTGCCTGACATCTTCCGTAGATTCCTTCGTAACTTATGGGATTTTAGTAATATATATGAATATGTAAATTATGTATTGCAGGGTACTAATCTACATCCTATAATCTATTTCTTATCAAAAATCCTTCATCTGATCGTATGGGATGAATCCATCAACCAGTTCGAGTCCCTCAGATTTCGATAGCTATTCCGATAGTTATTCCGACAGCTATTCCGATATGGATTTCCACTCGAACTCCGAAAGCAGTATAACCAGAATGAATCAACCAATCAGTCATCCCCAATTCATCTGATGGGTTCGTAGTCGACTTAATCAATGGAGACGCGGAGAAGGCGATCCCTTCCACCAACCGAATTCACCTCTTGCCAATGAATCTGAAGCGTTTACCGGCGAACCTGTTCGAGACACCATTTTCTCTCTCATTTACAGAGTATCTCGCCATGATTATATTTTATCTAAAAATTCTAAACCTCATTCATCCGCTCATTCCAACCGACAATCATTCCAGAATAATGGAAGAAGTCAACGAGCTCCACGCTCGAGTAATAAATTTGGAGAATATGGTGCAAAACGTACCAGCTTCAGCAACATCACTGGCACCAACAGTACCACCAACATTGGCACTAGTACCACCAATAACATAAGCCTCAACATCACACGCCTCAATATCACCATCTGTACTTCGAGTATGATCTTCGTTCTACGTATCGTTCTACCTCTTTTATTTTCGTTCGACATGGCGATTATGTAATCTCTAAAGTTTTAAAGAATATTCATTTTAGTTCCAACCGAAAATCAAATGAGTTTAATATCATATTAACTCATTAAATCCATGATTACATCTGAAGAAAATATATATATATATATATATATATATATATATATATATATATATATATATATATATATATATATATATATATATATATATATATATATATATGTTTTCATAAAGATTGTAATTAAAAATTCTTTCGTACAAAGTGTTAATTGTGAAAATATTTTAACGGGTAGGTAATACCCGAGGAATATTCAGATTTCACATAAATAAGTTGCAATGTACATTCTTCGAAGCTGATTCAACAGTCGTTTATTATCCTACTTACATCCACCGATATACAAATCTGTTTACCACAGAATAACCATGTTCATCGCATTTCATATTTGGATTTTGATTTATCAGAATCCAACAAGTGGCATAATGAAGAAAACATTTGACAAAATAAAATTTGTTAGAAACTAACAAATTAACTATGAGGAAATTTGTTAAGAATCCACGCTAACTGTTCCTAGCTAACTGTTCCTAGCTAACTGATTACATTTTATTTATCGTATTTTATTTATCGCAATTTAATTATCGCAATTTTATTTATCGTCATTTAATTTCTGTTATTTATTTTACGCACTTTAAATATCGGGACACGTATACAAGGTTTTGACATATCATATCGACACATCTATATATATTATTTGGAATCACCATAGACACTCTATATGCAGTAATGATCGAGTTCTCTATACAGGGTTGAGGTTGATTCTCAGATAATATATATACTTTGAGTTGTGATCGAGTCTGAGACATGTACACGGGTCACGATACGTATTAATTAATTCGAATATTATATATTAAACTATATAAGAATTGTTGAATTGCTAACTGTGGACTATCAACTAAGGACTACCAACAATTGGACAATTAAAATGAATTAAAATATTGATTATAACATATGAAACTAAACAATTCTTCAAGTTTGCCACTTGATTTCATCTTAAACCTCATTTATATCTTGGCGATTACAATCTGTGTTCAAACCTTTCATGATTCTTTTAAAATACCTCAATCGAGAGGATGAACCAACCGTACTTCATCTACGGAAGAAAAGATATATGCATATAGATATGCACCTGAAAAACACTCGGAACTTGAGTAAACGTTTAACACGTATCTGTGCTAGCTTCTTTGGCATTGTTATTACCCAAAATAACTTGGTAATCCCTTTCAAAGTAACAAATTTTGTCACAGCTCCAGTAAGTCAACTTCGACTTTTCATTCGAAGTAGCCTTACTATAATCCTGATATATACAATTACCCTTTTGATACCGGAGGATTCTTTTATATTCCACCACATTACCAGCAAATGTACCAGCAACCTTGTCGCTCCTTAGTTTAAATCTCTCCGACAAATCACTATATTTATCTATTGAAGTCTCGTCATGCACTCATCCGCATTTTGTAACGAGAACTGCCATAACAATTACCAGGAATCAGCAATCAGTACTTTGAAAACTCACAGCATATCTACATCAACAGTTATATGTATGACATTTATCTCTTAGAATTATGATCTCTCATTCTGAAATTCTGAAAAGCACTCAGTCACAAATCAATACTCTGAATGTTGAAAAAGCTGAATGAAGCAGCAGAAACCATAGACAACCGTAAACGACCTTAATCATCGAAAGTTTGATGATATAGAATAGTATGTTGGAAAAGCTCAGAAAAGTTAAAACTGGAAAACGGATTGAGCTAACCACGAAGGAGACCAAGGACAAATACAAGGACCATACCATATATTCAAAGAATCCAGGTAATTCTGGATCCAATGAAACCATCAACGTATATCTTGCTCTGTACTCATGTTAAAATCTTGCGAAAAATCTTTCTTCATCAACCATCGATATTAGAAATTCCAAGATATCATCGTATCTTTCATTATAAATATCCTCCATATTTCTGAAGATATTTTCATAACTATTCTTATCTGAAATCATTAATCTCTTCATGATATCAGTGTTTAGTTTCTATATTCTGTAAACTTTCGAGCTTAAAATATGAATGATTTTGAAGTAGTGTTGGAAATTGATGCATGAGTTAGTATAATATAATGACACTTGATCAACGTGATTATATTACAGTAAGTTATGCTGAGTTTCTAATAGAACGTGGTGATTCACAGACACTAACGTCATCATGTGCCATGACACACGACTCTTACATTCTACCTAATCTCTAAACATATCAAGAACATATTTCTTGATAGTTCTATCTTTTTCCGTAACTTCTGGTAGTTTAACAAATCAAGATCGTACTATTAAAATCTCTCCCGTAGAACGTTAGTCATGTTCATTCGAAACTTCATACCTATGAATTCTGGACATTATTCGTTTGACTTAAAGTCGGGAAGAGAAAATAAAAGTTTGGAACTCCACAATATCAAGGAAATGAGGAGGGTGGATTTATAGTGAAATATCCGACTGAGCAATCGAGACATATTATCGCATTTAACCAAAGAAGATTCTAATTTCCTTATTCGCCGAAGAATCAAATCTTTTGGATTTTGAAGATTTTCTTTAAATCCCTTCAATTCCGGAATTCAACCATGACTAATCAAAGATTATGATGAAACATGTCTTTCTCATTTCACTATTTAGTGATAGCTTCACTCGTACTCTTCGAGTAATCGAATTATCTTATCCATATTACTCAACAGTAATAAAACTCTATTTATCAACTTAAATTAGTCATGAAAACATTTTTAATGTTAACTATGACGACCACGATCAAATTTCGGGACGAAATTTCTTTAACGTGTAGGTACTGTGACGACCCGGAAATTTCCGACCAAATTTAAACTTAATCTTTATATGTTTCTGACATGATAAGCATAGTCTGTAATATTGAAATCTCAAAAACCTTGAATTGTGTTCATATAATCAATTACCCTTTTGATTGTTCCCGACGATTCACGAACCACTATTTGTAAAAAGATACATATATATTTATATATATATATATATATATATATATATATATATATATATATATATATACATAATTTCTGTTCATAATTACTAATATATTGTAATGTATAAATATTAGGTAATCAATAAATGTTATATAAAATATGATATAAAAGATGATAAAGGAAAATACTAACCAAGATGATTAGGAAATTATAAATATAAGATAAGTGTATAGTTATGATAAAATCATTATTATGATATCATTATTACTATCGTTAACCTTACTACTATTATTTTAAATTTTATAATTATTAATTTCATTATTTTTATGTATTAATATTATCATTATTATCATTATTATTAATATAATTATTAATATTATTATTAGTACATTATATAGTCAGATGCAAACAACAAATTTTATAATTATTAATATTTCGTATCTCTTTTTCAACTTTTGTTTTTCTCATGTTTGTAATCTCAATGATCAACCTCCACTATCACTAAATAACAAATTTATCAATTCAATGTTTAACCAATTATGAAAGTGGAATAATTCATTCACATGCACGATCTTTTTCTTTCATGAATTATGAATGCGAATATAATATTATATATATTAAATATATTCTATCTCTATCTATCTGTAATTATATGACATTTACCCTGCATCACATGTTTCCTTCTTTTTTTCATTCTGTTTTCAGTCTCCATCAAACACCCACGAGACTTTGTTTCTTTCTTTGTCTAGTATCATTCTCAATCGATTTATAAAACCACTAACCATCTATCTATTAGATAATACTCTATATATGTACATAATCAGAGATACAATGCACTGAATATTTTTGTTTATGCTTTCTATTAGAACCAAATTTATCACAATTATCACCAAACTACTTGCCTTTTTATATTGCTACTTCATAATTCTAATTGAAAAACAAGGCAACCATATATCAACACCCACTTCAAGAACTAAGGTATCTTCTGTTTTGTTTTCACCATTCGAACAAATGATAATAACCATCGTTCTATCACCTTGATCACCCAGGTAACTCAACATCGATTCACCATCATCTTATTAATTATTTTCTACTAGTGCTACTTTTGTTTAACTAGCCAAACCCAAAACCAAGAGACCAATATTGAGTGATGCTACCTCGATTAGAACCCACAATCTTTCACCACCTTTGAAACTACCACATTCACCATTAAACAACCAACCACTAGATTACCTTGTTTCGGTTTTCGATCAATAACCACCAAACCCACCAACTTTTGTTACTTGCTCTTTCTTCCATGTTTGAAGCTACAAAATCGCTGCTACTATCTTGATTTCCAATCGATCACCAAGACTCACACAAACATTACCTTGTAAACTGTTTTGGCTACTGTCACGATTATGTTTTCTATTTATGCCAATCGAACCACAAACATCAAGTTAAAGCACTATCAAATTAATAGTGAAATGAAGCATGAAGTTGCAGTTATATATTCTTGGCTGACATTTACCTAATAGGAGATACCCCACTTAATACTTTATTGCTAGTGGAGAAGATCAATGATGCAATAGTCAAACATGATAATGAACTGATGGGGTATCCAAATACTTTAGTATTAGAAAAAGACGTCTATAAATGGAAGTTGTGATCAAAATTACGTAATATTGCATAAATCGATTTATTAGTAACATCTTGTCCCACTTGCAATAAAACGAAACAAGGAACGAAATACTGGTTAAAAAGTCGCTGTGGTTCTATTTCTTTTAAATTGAGAAACAAAGGAAATGAAAATGATGATGATCGACGTGATAAACTGCTGCAAGTCTTTTTCTTTTTCTGTTTTTTCCCTTCAACTGTTTCCTGCTACTGCTATAAATTGCGTACGCCGAAGATAATGATTCTGTTATGATGATGTATTATGATGATTAAGATTAGGGTTATGATTATATAAGTGATGATTCGTTAATGATCTAATGAGGTTGAAAATAGAATATAGAAAAACTGGATCCTATTTTTCCTTTTGATTTTTGGATCGGTTATGTTGATTGGGCCGAAGGTTTAAGAAGGATTTGGGCCAAACTATTGATGGTGGACTCCAAATAGATGTGCTTCGCTGTTGAGCCAAAGAATTTGGGTCACGCTTTAGAGGTGATCGAGCTGTTTTAGTTATAAGAGAGACTGATGATAATGAATGGTATTTGTGATCAGAGTGATGTACATGATGAAGTTATGATTTACGATTATGATTAGGAGTTAGGATTATGAATTATGATTAAGATCATGATAAAGATATCATGATGAGATGATGACGATGGGTATGAAAGAGATGATGGTGATTATAGGTTATGATGATCCGAGATGATAATGAATGATGATGTTAAGATGTTAAGAAGACGATGATGATTAGTTGTTTAGATTGTGATAATCACAATAATGTTTATGCTAAGTGATGAATATGAAAAACAGAAAGTATGGGTCATATAGAATTCTGCTATGAATTAAAACAGAAAAGAATAAGTAAGGAATGGTTTGGGTTGTTGCTGTGGAGCGAGAGGTCTTGGGTTCAAACCCCGACAGTGGTGTATTCTTTTTAAAATGTGTCTTTAAAGGTTGTACCTTTAAACTTATTATTTTTATTATTTCATTATAATTATTATTATGATTATTATTATTATTAACATAAGGATCATTATTAACAATATCATTGTTATTATTATTATTAATATTATCATTATTAATAAAGTTATTATTATTATCATTAATAAATCATTGATATCAAAACTATCATTTTTTTAACAAATAAATATTTTGTACATAAAAACACACTTATTACTTATATTATAACTATATAGATATTTCATATAACTATATATAAAACATATTAACATTTCTTATATAAATACTTACATATAACAAATTAGGTATTTTTTTAATATAATACTATATATATATATATATATATATATATATATATATATATATATATATATATATATATATATATATATATATATATATATATATATATATATTAATAAAACTATATTGATCACTTTAGATATATATACAAAATAAACATATATAACACATAATTTAAGATATAATATAAGTATATGAATTTAAGTGGAATTTAGTATAAATCTTATATAATTACAACTACATAAATAACATATATTAATAAATGAAATTATATGATTTCCATTATATGTTTTAATAAATACATGAATAATATAGGTTCGTGAATCCGAGGTCAACCCTACACTTGTTAAATGACGTCATATGTATTTTTACTACAAAATACAGTATGGTGAGTTTCATTATTCCCTTTTTATATACATTTTTGGGCTGAGAATACATGCAAATGCTTTATTAACTGTTTTACAATATTTATATGCGTGAGTTTCATTTGCTCCCTTTTTAAATGCTTTTGCAATATATATATTTTTGGGACTGAAAATACATGCGCTGCTTTTATAAATGTTTTACGAATAGACACAAGTAATCGAAACTACATTATATGGTTGAATGATCAAAGCCGAATATGCCCCTTTTTATTAAGTCTGGTAATCTAAGAATTAGGGAACAGACACCCTAATTGACGCGAACTCTAAAGATAGATCTATCGGGCCCAACAAGCCCCATCCAAAGTACCGGATGCTTTAGTACTTCGAAATTTATATCATGTCCGAAGGAGGATCCCGGAATGATGGGGATATTCTTATATGCATATTGTGAATGTCGGTTACCAGGTGTTCAATCCATATGAATGATATTTTTGTCTCTATGCATGGGACGTATATTTATGAGAAATAAAAATCTTGTGGTCTATTAAAATGATGTAAATGATTATTTATGTTAAACTAATGAACTCACCAACCTTTTAGTTGACACTTGAAAGCATGTTTATTCTCAGGTATGAAAGAAATCTTCCGCTGTGCATTTGCTCATCTTAGAGACATTACTTGGAGTCATTTATGAAATATTTCAAAAGACGTTGCATTCGAGTCGTTGAGTTCATCAAGATTATTATTAAGTCAATTATAGTTAGATATATTATGAAATGGTATGCATGCTATCAACTTTCGATGTAATGAAAGATTGTCTTTTCAAAAACGAATGCAATGTTTGTAAAATGTATCATATAGAGGTCAAGTACCTCGCAATGTAATCAACTGTTGTGAATCATTTATAATCGATATGGACTTCGTCCAGATGAATTAGGACGGGTCTCTACATATTAAGTCAGCTGTCCTCGTTAGTAACCTACAACTAGTTGTCCAACGTTAGATGTACAGAAAAAAATTGATATATATTATCTTGAATCAATCCACGACCCAGTGTATACACGTCTCAGGCTAGATCACAACTCAAAGTATATATATTTTTGAAATCAACCTCAACCCTGTATAGCTAACTTCCACATTACTGCATATAGAGTGTCTATGGTTGTTCCAAATAATATATACACATGGGTCGATATGATATGTCAAAACATTTGCATACGTGTCTATGGTATCTCAAGATTACATAATATATTAGAATACATATATAATACAATATAAGTTAGCTAGGATATGATTAATATAGATTTTTTTACCAATTTTCACGTTGCTACAACAAGAAAAATTATCCAATCTTGTTTTACCCATAACTTCTTCATTTTAAATCCGTTTTGAGTGAATCAAATTGCTATAGTTTCATATTGAACTCTATTTTAAGAATCTAAATAGAAAAAGTATAGGTTTATAATCGGAAATATAAGTTACAAGTCATTTTTGTAAAGGTAGTCATTTCAGTCGAAAGAACGACGTCTAGATGACCATTTTAGAAAACATACTTCCACTTTGAGTTTAACCATGATTTTTGGATATAGTTTCATGTTCATAAGAAAAATCATTTTTCCAGAAGAATAACTTTTAAATCAAAGTTTATCATAGTTTTTAATTAACTAACCCAAAACAGCCCGCGGTGTTACTACGACGGCGTATGTCCGGTTTTACAGTGTTCTCCGTATTTCCAGGTTTTAAATCATTAAGTTAGCATATCATATAGATATAGAACATGTGTTTAGTTGATTTTAAAAGTCAAGTTAGAAGGATTAACTTTTATTTGCGAACAAGTTTAGAATTAACTAAACTATGTTCTAGTGATTACAAGTTTAAACCTTCGAATAAGATAGCTTTATATGTATGAATCGAATGACATTATGAACATCATTACTACCTCAAGTTTTCTGGATAAAGCTAATGGAAATGAGAAAAATGGATCTAGCTTCAAAGGTGAAATGTCCCGTTCTTATTGATTAAAAACGTTCCATATTAATTGATTTCGTTGCGAGGTTTCGACCTCTATATGAGACGTTTTTCAAAGACTGTATTCGTTTTAAAACAAACCATAACCTTTATTTCATTAATAAAGGTTTAAAAAGCTTTACGTAGATTATCAAATAATGATAATCTAAAATATCCTGTTTACACACGACCATTACATAATGGTTTACAATACAAATATGTTACAACAAAATAAGTTTCTTGAATGCAGTTTTTACACAATATCATACAAGCATGGACTCCAAATCTCGTCCTTATTTAAGTATGCGACAGCGGAAGCTCTTAATAATCACCTGAGAATAAACATGCTTAAAATGTCAACAAAATGTTGGTGAGTTATAGGTTTAACCTATATATATCAAATCATAATAATAGACCACAAAATTTCATATTTCAATACACATCCCATACATAGAGATAAAAATCATTCATATGGTGAACACCTGGTAACCGACATTAACAAGATGCATATATAAGAATATCCCCATCATTCCGGGACACCCTTCGGATATGATATAAATTTCGAAGTACTAAAGCATCCGGTACTTTGGATGGGGTTTGTTAGGCCCAATAGATATATCTTTAGGATTTGCGTCAATTAGGGTGTCTGTTCCCTAATTCTTAGATTACCAGACTTAATAAAAAGGGGCATATTCAATTTCGATAATTCAACCATAGAATGTAGTTTCACGTACTTGTGTCTATTTTGTAAATCATTTATAAAAACTGCATGTATTCTCATCCCAAAAATATTAGATTTTAAAAGTGGGACTATAACTCACTTTTACAGATTTTTACTTCGTCGGGAAGTAAGACTTGGCCACTGGTTGATTCACGAACCTATAACAATATATACATATATATCAAAGTATGTTCAAAATATATTTACAACACTTTTAATATATTTTGATGTTTTAAGTTTATTAAGTCAGCTGTCCTCGTTAGTAACCTATAACTAGTTGTCCACAGTTAGATATACAGAAATAAATCGATAAATATTATCTTAAATCAATCCACAACCCAGTGTATACGTATCTCAGTATTGATCACAACTCAAACTATACATATTTTGGAATCAACCTCAACCCTGTATAGCTAACTCCAACATTCACATATAGAGTGTCTATGGTTGTTCCGAAATATATATAGATGTGTCGACATGATAGGTCGAAACATTGTATACGTGTCTATGGTATCTCAAGATTACATAATATACAATACAAGTTGATTAAGTTATGGTTGGAATATATTTGTTACCAATTTTCACGTAGATAAAATGAGAAAAATTATCCAACTTTGAGTTTAACCATAATTTTTGGATATAGTTTCATGTTCATAATAAAAATCATTTTCTCAAAATAACAACTTTTAAATCAAAGTTTATCATAGTTTTTAATTAACTAACCCAAAACAGCCCGCGGTGTTACTACGACGGCGTAAATCCGGTTTTACGGTGTTTTTCGTGTTTCCAGGTTTTAAATCATTAAGTTAGCATATCATATAGATATAGAACATGTGTGTAGTTAATTTTAAAAGTCAAGTTAGAAGGATTAACTTTTGTTTGCGAACAAGTTTAGAATTAACTAAACTATGTTCTAGTGATTACGAGTTTAAACCTTCGAATAAGATAGTTTTATATATATGAATCGAATGATGTTATGAACATCATTACTACCTCAAGTTTAGTAGGTAAACCTACTGGAAGTGACAAGAAATGATCTAGCTTCAAAGGATCTTGGATGGCTTGAAAGTTCTTGAAGTAGGATCATGACACAAAAACAAGTTCAAGTAAGATTTTTACTCGAATTAAGATAGTTTATAGTTATAGAAATTGAATCAAAGTTTGAATATGAATATTACCTTGAATAAGAAAGATAACCTACTGTATATAACAAAGGTTTCTTGATCTTAGATGATTACTTGGAATGGATTAGAAAGCTTGGAAGCAAATTAGTAAACTTGAAGGAATTTTTGAAGTGTTCTTGAAGTGTTCTTCCTATGATGATTATAGCTTGATTCTTGAAGTGATTTTTGATGAAGATGATGATTAACTACTGGAAAAATACGTTCATAATAGTGTGTGTGTGTTGAGAGAGAATTAGAAAGAGAATTGGAAGTGAAATGGGGTGAATGATGAGTGGTAATTGGTGAGTGATAAGTGGGGTTAAAAGGAGTTCTAGTTAGTTGACTAGCTCATGGTAGAAGTTAAAATTGATTAGTCATACATGACATAATCAAGAGTGGAATCCCTTGCTAGTTCCTATTGGTATATACCCATAGTAAGTACGTTTTGAAGCTGTGTATAATACGGGTAAGAATACGACTAGAATTCTTAATGAAAGAAAAGAATGGGAAAGTAACTGTAACAATTTTTGTTAAGTATGAGTGTTTTGATATATGTCTTGAAGTCTTCCAAAAGTATTTTAATACATCTAAATACACTACATGTATATACATTTTAACTGAGTCGTTAAGTCATCGTTAGTCGTTACATGTAAGTGTTGTTTTGAAACCTTTAAGTTAACGATCTCAATTAATGTTGTTAACCCATTGTTTATTATATCTAATGAGATGTTAAATTATTATATTATCATGATATTATGATATATTAATATATCTTAATATGATATATATACATTTAAATGTCGTTACCACGATAATCGTTACATATATGTCTCGTTTCGAAATCCTTAAGTTAGTAGTCTTGTTTATATGTATATAACTCATTGTTAATATACTTATGGAGATACTTACTTATCATAATCTTATGTTAACCATATGTATATCCATATATATATCGTCATGTCATTTTTACAAGTTTTAACGTTCATGAATCGCCGGTCAACTTGGGTGGTCAATTGTCTATATGAAACATATTTCAATTAATCAAGTCTTAACAAGTTTGATTGCTTAACATGTTGGAAACATTTAATCATGTAAATATCAATCTCAATTAATATATATAAACATGGAAAAGTTCGAGTCACTACAGTACCTACCCGTTAAATAAATTTCGTCCCGAAATTTTAAGCTGTTGAAGGTGTTGACGAATCTTCTGGAAATAGATGCGGGTATTTCTTCTTCATCTGATCTTCATGCTCCCAGGTGAACTTGGGTCCTCTACGAGCATTCCATCGAACCTTAACAATTGGTATCTTGTTTTACTTAAGTCTTTTAACCTCACGATCCATTATTTCGACGGGTTCTTCGATGAATTGAAGTTTTTCGTTGATTTGGATTTCATCTAATGGAATAGTGAGATCTTCTTTACCAAAACATTTCTTCAAATTCGAGACGTGGAAAGTGTTATGTACAACCGCGAGTTGTTGAGGTAATTCAAGTCGGTAAGCTACTGGTCCGACACGATCAATAATCTTGAATGGTCCAATATACCTTGGATTTAATTTCCTTCGTTTACCAAATCGAACAACGCCTTTCCAAGGTGCAACTTTAAGCATGACCATCTCTCCAATTTCAAATTATATATCTTTTCTTTTAATGTCAGCGTAGCTCTTTTGTCGACTTTGGGCGGTTTTCAACCGTTGTTGAATTTGGATGATCTTCTCGGTAGTTTCTTGTATAATCTCCGGACCCGTAATCTGTCTATCCCCCACTTCACTACAACAAATCGGAGACCTGCACTTTCTACCATAAAGTGCTTCAAACGGCGCCATCTCAATGCTTGAATGGTAGCTGTTGTTGTAGGAAAATTCTGCTAACGGTAGATGTCGATCCCAACTGTTTCCGAAATCAATAACACATGCTCGTAGCATGTCTTCAAGCGTTTGTATCATCCTTTTGCTCTGCCCATCAGTTTGTGGATGATAGACAGTACTCATGTCTAGACGAGTTCCTAATGCTTGCTGTAATGTCTGCCAGAATCTTGAAATAAATCTGCCATCCCTATCAGAGATAATAGAGATTGGTATTCCATGTCTAGAGACGACTTCCTTCAAATACAATCGTGCTAACTTCTCCATCTTGTCATCTTCTCTTATTGGCAGGAAGTGTGCTGATTTGGTGAGACGATCAACTATTACCCAAATAGTATCAAAACCACTTGCAGTCCTTGGCAATTTAGTGATGAAATCCATGGTAATGTTTTCCCATTTCCATTCTGGGATTTCGGGTTGTTGAAGTAGACCTGATGGTTTCTGATGCTCAGCTTTGACCTTAGAACACGTCAAACATTCTCCTACGTATTTAGCAACATCGGCTTTCATACCCGGCCACCAAAAATGTTTCTTGAGATCCTTGTACATCTTCCCCGTTCCAGGATGTATTGAGTATCTGGTTTTATGAGCTTCTCTAAGTACCATTTCTCTCATATCTCCAAATTTTGGTACCCAAATCCTTTCAGCCCTATACCGGGTTCCGTCTTCCCGAATATTAAGATGCTGCTCCGATCCTTTGGGTATTTCATCCTTTAAATTTCCTTCTTTTAAAACTCCTTGTTGCGCCTCCTTTATTTGAGTAGTAAGGTTACTATGAATCATTATATTCATAGATTTTACTCGAATGGGTTCTCTGTCCTTCCTGCTCAAGGCATCGGCTACCACATTTGCCTTCCCCGGGTGGTAACGAATCTCAAAGTCGTAATCATTCAACAATTCAATCCACCTACGCTGCCTCATATTCAGTTGTTTCTGATTAAATATGTGTTGAAGACTTTTGTGGTCGGTATATATAATACTTTTGACCCCATATAAGTAGTGCCTCCAAGTCTTTAATGCAAAAACAACCGCGCCTAATTCCAAATCATGCGTCGTATAATTTTGCTCGTGAATCTTCAATTGTCTAGACGCATAGGCAATCACCTTCGTTCATTGCATTAATACACAACCGAGACCTTGCTTTGATGCGTCACAATAAATCACAAAATCATCATTCCCTTCAGGCAATGACAATATAGGTGCCGTAGTTAGCTTTTTCTTCAATAACTGAAACGCTTTCTCTTGTTCATCCTTCCATTCAAATTTCTTCCCTTTATGCGTTAATGCAGTCAAGGGTTTTGCTATTCTAGAAAAGTCTTGGATGAACCTTCTGTAGTAACCAGCTAGTCCTAAAAACTAGCGTATGTGTTTCGGAGTTTTCGGGGTTTCCCACTTTTCAACAGTTTCTATCTTTGCCGGATCCACCTTAATACCTTTTTTGTTCACTATGTGACCGAGGAATTGAACTTCTTCCAACTAAAATGCACACTTAGAAAATTTAGCATACAATTCTTCCTTCCTCAATACTTCTAACACCTTTCTCAAATGTTCACCATGTTCTTAGTCATTCTTTGAGTAAATAAGTATGTCATCAATGAAAACAATGACAAACTTGTCAAGGTATGGTCCACACACTCGGTTCATAAGGTCCATGAACACAGCTGGTGCATTAGTTAAACCAAATGGCATGACCATAAACTCGTAATGACCGTAACGTGTTCTAAAAGCAGTCTTTGGAATATCATCTTCTTTCACCCGCATTTGATGATACCCGGAACGTAAGTCAATCTTTGAATAAACAGACGAGCCTTGTAGTTGATCAAATAAGTCGTCAATTCTCGGTAGTGGGTAGCGGTTCTTGATGGTAAGTTTGTTCAACTCTCGATAGTCGATACACAACCTGAATGTACCATCTTTCTTCTTGACAAACAAAACAGGAGCTCCCCACGGTGATGTGCTTGGTCGAATGAAACCACGCTCTAAAAGTTCTTGTAATTGGCTTTGCAGTTCTTTCATCTCGCTGGGTGCGAGTCTGTAAGGAGCACGAGCTATTGGTGCAGCTCCTGGTACAAGATCTATTTGAAATTCAACGGATCGCTGTGGGGGTAATCCCGGTAATTCTTTCGAAAATACATCGGGAAATTCTTTTGCAATGAGAACATCATTGATGCTCTTTTCTTCAGTTTGTACCTTCTCTACGTGTGCTAGAATAGCATAGCAACCTATTCTTATTAGTTTTTGTGCCTTCAAATTACTAATAACATGTAGCTTCGTGTTGCCCTTTTCTCCGTACACCATTAAGGGTTTTCCTTTTTCTCGTATAATGAGAATTGCATTTTTGTAACAAACGATCTCCGCTTTCACTTCTTTCAACCAGTCCATACCGATTATCACATCAAAACTCCCTAACTCTACTGGTATCAAGTCAATCTTAAATGTTTCGCTAACCAGTTTAATTTCTCGATTCCGACATATATTATCTGCTGAAATTAATTTACCATTTGCTAATTCGAGTAAAAATTTACTATCCAAAGGCGTCAATGGACAACTTAATTTAGCACAAAACTCTCTACTCATATAGCTTCTATCCGCACCCGAATCAAATAAAACGTAAGCAGATTTATTGTCAATAAGAAACGTACCCGTAACAAGCTCCGGGTCTTCCTGTGCCTCTGCCGCATTAATATTGAAAACTCTTCCGCGGCCTTGTCCATTCGTGTTCTCCTGGTTCGGGCAATTTCTAATAATGTGGCCCGGTTTTCCACATTTATAACAAACTACATTGGCATAACTTGCTCCGACACTACTTCCTCCGCCATTACTCGTTCCGACACCATTTGTTCCTTTCGTTCTATTAACCCCTGGTCCGTAGACCTCACACTTCGCCGTGCTATGACCATTTCTTTTACACTTGTTGCAAAATTTGGTACATAACCCCGAGTGATACTTTTCACACCTTTGGCATAGCTGCTTCTGATTGTTGTTGTTGTTGCGGTTATTATTGTTATTGAGATGATTGTTGTAGTTACTATTGTTGTTGTTGTTGTTGGGCCGTTTGTTGTAGTTGCGATTGATGTTGCGATTGTTGGGATAATTGTTGCGATTATTGTTGTAATTTCTGTTGTTGTTGTATTGGTGATTCTTATCACCGTTTTCCTCCCACTTTCTTTTGACTTGCTTCACATTGGCCTCTTCAGCAGTCTGTTCTTTAATTCTTTCTTCAACCTGGTTCACTAGTTTGTGAGCCATTCTACATGCCTGTTGTATGGAGGCAGGCTCGTGTGAACTTATATCTTCTTGGATTCTTTCCGGTAATCCTTTCACAAACGCGTCGATCTTCTCTTCCTCATCTTCGAATGCTCCCGGACACAATAGGCACAATTATATGAATCGTCTTTCGTACGTGGTAATATCAAATCCTTGGGGTTCGTAACCCTCTAAGTTCTGTCTTGAGCTTATTGACCTCGGTTCTGGGACGGTACTTCTCGTTCATCAAGTGCTTGAATGCTGACCACGGTAGTGTGTACGCATCATCTTGTCCCACTTGCTCTAGATAGGTATTCCACCATGTTAACACAGAACCTGTGAAGGTATACGTAGCGTACTTCACTTTATCCTCTTCAGTACACTTACTTATGGCAAACACCGATTCGACCTTCTCGGTCCACCGTTTCAATCCGATCGGTCCTTCAGTTCCATCAAATTCCAAAGGTTTGCAGGCAGTGAATTCTTTGTAGGTGCATCCTACACGATTTCCTGTACTGCCAGATCCAAGGTTATTGTTGGTATGTAGCGCAGCCTGTACTGCGGCTATGTTTGAAGCAAGAAAAGTACGGAATTCCTCTTCATTCATATTCACGGTGTGTCGAGTAGTCGGTGCCATTTCCTTCAAAATAGTCAAATGGAACAAGTTAATCATACAGAATATTAAGAGTAGTTAATAGTATTTCGTAGCATAATATGAACTCATTTATAAAAGCTTTTTCTTCATATTAGCGTTTTATAAGTTTAAATTCGGGTAGTACCTACCCGTTAAGTTCATACTTAGTAGCTAATATACAATTCAACTACTACAATTCTATATGAAAAACTGATTGTAATAATATTTCGCGTTCAAACTTTTATACAATATTTTACAAACTTACAATACTGCTTATTTTACATAAAGCATGAAATATAGCACACAATAACATTGATACAAGATAGTTGTGAAGATAATTCTAGCTAGTACACAAGTCGTTTAGCAAAGGCAATAAAGACACGTAATTCATACGTCCAGAAACAAGTCATGCATTCTGGTTTTACTAGGACTACTTCCCATTCTTGGTCTTGTGGAACATAACCGTTATGGTCGTTGATAAGATAGCGTGTTGTAACGTCGTCAAAGGGACGAGGGTTACGTAATGACCAACAGTCTCGTAATAATCTAAAAACCTCATTTCTTACCCCAATTACCGACTCCGTCACTTGTGGGAACATTTTGTTTAATAGTTGTAGCCCGATGTTCTTGTTCTCACTTTGGTGAGAAGCGAACATTACTAACCCATAAGCATAACATGCTTCTTTATGTTGCATGTTAGCCGCTTTTTCTAAATCACGAAGTCCAATATTCGGATATATTGAGTCAAAATAATTTCTTAACCCATTGCGTAAAATAGCATTTGGGTTCCCCGCAATATATGCGTCAAAGTAAACACATCGTAACTTATGGATTTCCCAATGTGATATCCCTCATCTTTCGAACGAAAGCCTTTTATAAACCAAGGCATTCTTGGAACGTTCTTCGAATGTCTTACAAACTGATCTCGCCTTAAATAGTTGTGCCGAAGAATTCTGACCGACTCTAGACAAGATTTCATCAATCATGTCTCCAGGTAGGTCTCTTAAAATATTGGGTTGTCTATCCATTTTGTGTTTTTATACTGTAAAATAGACAAGAGTTAGATTCATAAAAAAAATACTTATTAATACAAGCAATTTTTACATATATCATAAAGCATAAGCACACTATATTACTTATATTACACAACACGAATACAACTATCTTATTCCAACTCGCTTGTTTCTTCTTCTTCGGTTTTGGTTCGTTTTGCCAAGTTTCTAGGGATATATGATGTTCCCCTAATACGAGCCGTCGTTTTCCACATTGGTTTAGAAAAACCTGGTGGTTTAGAGGTTCCCGGGTCATTGTTACAACTTAAGGACTTCGGGGGTTGACGATACATATAAAGTTCATCGGGGTTGGAATTAGATTTCTCTATTTTTATGCCCTTTCTCTTATTATTTTCTTTTGCCTTTTTAAATTCAGTTGGGGTAATTTCTATAACATCATCGGAATTCTCGTTAGAATCCGATTCATCGGAGAATTGGTAATCCTCCCAATATTTTGCTTCCGTAGCGGAAACACCATTGACCATAATTAACCTTGGTCGGTTGGTTGAGGATTTTCTTTTACTCAATCGTTTTATTATTTCCCCCACCGGTTCTATTTCTTCATCCGGTTCCGATTCTTCTTCTGGTCCCGACTCTTCTTCCAGTTCCTCTTCGGGAACTTGTGAATCAGTCCATGAATCATTCCAATTTACATTTGACTCTTCATTATTATTAGGTGAGTCAATGGGACTTGTTCTAGAGGTAGACTTCTATCACATAATATCAAACGCGTTAAGAGATTAATATATCACATAATATTCACATGTTAAAAATATATAGTTTCCAACAAAATTTGTTAAGCAATCATTTTTCAAGTAAACACGGTCAAAGTCCAGACTCACTAATGCATCCTAACAAACTCGATAAGACACACTAATGCAAAATTCTGGTTCTCTAAGACCAACGCTCTGATACCAACTGAAATGTCCCGTTCTTATTGATTAAAAACGTTCCATATTAATTGATTTCGTTGCGAGGTTTTGACCTCTATATGAGATGTTTTTCAAAGACTGCATTCATTTTAAAACAAACCATAACCTTTATTTCATCAATAAAGGTTTAAAAAGCTTTACGTAGATTATCAAATAATGATAATCTAAAATATCCTGTTTACACACGACCATTACATAATGGTTTACAATACAAATATGTTACAACAAAATAAGTTTCTTGAATGCATTTTTTACACAATATCATACAAGCATGGACTCCAAATCTCGTCCTTATTTAAGTATGCGACAGCGGAAGCTCTTAATAATCACCTGAGAATAAACATGCTTAAAATGTCAACATAATGTTGGTGAGTTATAGGTTTAACCTATATATATCAAATCATAATAATAGACCACAAGATTTCATATTTCAATACACATCCCATACATAGAGATAAAAATCATTCATATGGTGAACACCTGGTAACCGACATTAACAAGATGCATATATAAGAATATCCCCATCATTCCGAGACACCCTTCGGATATGATATAAATTTCGAAGTACTAAAGCATCCGGTACTTTGGATGGGGTTTGTTAGGCCCAATAGATATATCTTTAGGATTCGCGTCAATTAGGGTGTCTGTTCCCTAATTCTTAGATTACCAGACTTAATAAAAAGGGGCATATTCAATTTCGATAATTCAACCATAGAATGTAGTTTCACGTACTTGTGTCTATTTTGTAAATCATTTATAAAACCTGCATGTATTCTCATCCCAAAAATATTAGATTTTAAAAGTGGGACTATAACTCACTTTTACAGATTTTTACTTCGTCGGGAAGTAAGACTTGGCCACTGGTTGATTCACGAACCTATAACAATATATACATATATATCAAAGTATGTTCAAAATATATTTACAACACTTTTAATATATTTTGATGTTTTAAGTTTATTAAGTCAGCTGTCCTCGTTAGTAACCTACAACTAGTTGTCCACAGTTAGATATACAGAAATAAATCGATAAATATTATCTTGAATCAATCCATGACCCAGTGTATACGTATCTCAGTATTGATCACAACTCAAACTATACATATTTTGGAATCAACCTCAACCCTGTATAGCTAACTCCAACATTCACATATAGAGTGTCTATGGTTGTTCCGAAATATATATAGATGTGTCGACATGATAGGTCGAAACATTGTATACGTGTCTATGGTATCTCAAGATTACATAATATACAATACAAGTTGATTAAGTTATGGTTGGAATATATTTGTTACCAATTTTCACGTAGCTAAAATGAGAAAAATTATCCAATCTTGTTTTACCCATAACTTCTTCATTTTAAATCCGTTTTGAGTGAATCAAATTGCTATGGTTTCATATTGAACTCTATTTTATGAATCTAAACAGAAAAAGTATAGGTTTATAGTCAGAAAAATAAGTTACAAGTCATTTTTGTAAAGGTAGTCATTTCAGTCGAAAGAACGACGTCTAGATGACCATTTTAGAAAACATACTTCCACTTTGAGTTTAACCATAATTTTTGGATATAGTTTCATGTTCATAATAAAAATCATTTTCTCAGAATAACAACTTTTAAATCAAAGTTTATCATAGTTTTTAATTAACTAACCCAAAACAGCCCGCGGTGTTACTACGACGGCGTAAATCCGGTTTTACGGTGTTTTTCGTGTTTCCAGGTTTTAAATCATTAAGTTAGCATATCATATAGATATAGAATATGTGTGTAGTTAATTTTAAAAGTCAAGTTATAAGGATTAACTTTTGTTTGCGAACAAGTTTAGAATTAACTAAACTATGTTCTAGTGATTACGAGTTTAAACCTTCGAATAAGATAGTTTTATATATATGAATCGAATGATGTTATGAACATCATTACTACCTCAAGTTTAGTAGGTAAACCTACTGGAAGTGACAAGAAATGATCTAGCTTCAAAGGATCTTGGATGGCTTGAAAGTTCTTGAAGTAGGATCATGACACAAAAACAAGTTCAAGTAAGATTTTTACTCGAATTAAGATAGTTTATAGTTATAGAAATTGAATCAAAGTTTGAATATGAATATTACCTTGAATAATAAAGATAACCTACTGTATATAACAAAGGTTTCTTGATCTTAGATGATTACTTGGAATGGATTAGAAAGCTTGGAAGTAAATTAGTAAACTTGAAGGAATTTTTGAAGTGTTCTTGAAGTGTTCTTCCTATGATGATTATAGCTTGATTCTTGAAGTGATTTTTGATGAAGATGATGATTAACTACTGGAAAAATACGTTCATAATAGTGTGTGTGTGTGTTGAGAGAGAATTAGAAAGAGAATTAGAAAGAGAATTGGAAGGGAAATGGGGTGAATGATGAGTGGTAATTGGTGAGTGGTGAGTGGGGTTAAAAGGAGTTCTAGTTAGTTGACTAGCTCATGGTAGAAGTTAAAATTGATTAGTCATACATGACATAATCAAGAGTGGAATCCCATGCTAGTTCCTATTGGTATATACCCATAGTAAGTACGTTTTGAAGCTGTGTATAATACGGGTAAGAATACGACTAGAATTCTTGATGAAAGAAAAGAATGGGAAAGTAACTGTAACCATTTTCGTTAAGTATGAGTGTTTTGATATATGTCTTGAAGTCTTCCAAAAGTAATTTAATACATCTAAATACACTACATGTATATACATTTTAACTGAGTCGTTAAGTCATCGTTAGTCGTTACATGTAAGTGTTGTTTTGAAACCTTTAAGTTAACGATCTCAATTAATGTTGTTAACCCATTGTTTATTATATCTAATGAGATGTTAAATTATTATATTATCATGATATTATGATATATTAATATATCTTAATATGATATATATACATTTAAATGTCGTTACCACGATAATCGTTACATATATGTCTCGTTTTGAAATCCTTAAGTTAGTAGTCTTGTTTATATGTATATAACTCATTGTTAATATACTTATGGAGATACTTACTTATCATAATCTCATGTTAACCATATGTATATCCATATATATATCGTCATGTCGTTTTTACAAGTTTTAACGTTCGTGAATCGCCGGTCAACTTGGGTGGTCAATTGTCTATATGAAACATATTTCAATTAATCAAGTCTTAACAAGTTTGATTGCTTAACATGTTGGAAACATTTAATCATGTAAATATCAATCTCAATTAATATATATAAACATGGAAAAGTTCGGGTCACTACAAAAGGATCCTTGGATGGCTTGAAAGTTCTTGAAGCAGAATCATGACACGAAAACAAGTTCAAGTAAGATTTTCACTCGAAATAAGATTGTTATAGTTATAGAAATAGAATCAAAGTTTAAATATGAGTATTACCTTGTATTAGAAAGATATCTTACTGTAAATAATAAAGATTTCTTGAGGTTGGATGATCACTCTACAAGATTGGAAGTAAGCTAGTAAACTTGGAAGTATTCTTGATTTTATGAAACTAGAACTTGTAGAATTTATGAAGAACACTTAGAACTTGAAGATAGAACTTGAGAGAGATTAATTAGATGAAGAAAATTGAAGAATAAAAGTGTTTGTAGGTGTTTTTGGTCGTTGGTATATGGATTAGATATAAAGGATGTGTAATTTTGTTTACATGTAAATAAGTCATGAATGATTACTCTTATTTTTGTAATTTTATGAGATATTTCATGCTAGTTGCCAAATGATGGTTCCCACATGTGTTAGGTGACTCACATGGGCTTCTAAGAGCTGATCATTGGAGTGTATATACCAATAGTACATACATCTAAAAGTTGTGTATTGTACGAGTTCGAATACGGGTGCATACGACTAGAATTGTTGATGAAACTGAACGAGGATGTAATTGTAAGCATTTTTGTTAAGTAGAAGTATTTTGATAAGTGTCTTGAAGTCTTTAAAAAGTGTATGAATACATATTAAAACACTACATGTATATACATTTTAACTGAGTCGTTAAGTCATCGTTAGCCGTTACATGTAAGTGTTGTTTTGAAACCTTTAGGTTAACGATCTTGTTAAATGTTGTTAACCCATTGTTTATTAAATCAAATGAGATGTTAAATTATTACATTATCATGATATCATTATGTATTAATATATCTTAATATGATATATATACATTAAATGTCGTTACAACGATAATCGTTACATATATGTCTCGTTTCAAAATCATTAAGTTAGTAGTCTTGTTTTTACATATGTAGTTCATTGTTAATATACTTAATGATATGTTTACTTATCATAATATCATATTAACTATATATATATATATATATATATATATATATATATATATATATATATATATATATATATATCTATATATATATATATATATATATATATATATATCCATATATATGTCATCATATAGTTTTTACAAGTTTTAACGTTCGTGAATCGCCGGTCAACTTGGGTGGTCAATTGTCTATATGAGACCTATTTCAATTAATCAAGTCTTAACAAGTTTGATTGCTTAACATGTTGGAAACATTTAATCATGTAAATATCAATTTCATTTAATATATAAAAACATGAAAAAGTTCGGGTCACTACAGTACCTACCCGTTAAATAAATTTCGTCCCGAAATTTTAAGCTGTTGAAAGTGTTGACGAATCTTCTGGAAATAGATGCGGGTATATCTTCTTCATCTGATCTTCACGCTCCCAGGTGAACTCGGGTCCTCTACGAGCATTCCATCGAACCTTAACAATCGGTATCTTGTTTTGTTTAAGTCTCTTAACCTCACGATCCATTATTTCGACGGGTTCTTCAACGAATTGAAGTTTTTCATTGATTTGGATTTCGTCCAATGGAATAGTGAGATCTTCTTTAGCAAAACATTTCTTCAAATTCGAGACGTGGAAAGTGTTATGTACATTCGCAAGTTGTTGAGGTAACTCAAGTCGGTAAGCTACTGGTCCGACACGATCAATAATCTTGAATGGTCCAATATACCTTGGATTTAATTTCCCCTGTTTACCAAATCGAACAACACCTTTCCAAGGTGCAACCTTAAGCATGACCATTTCTCCAATTTCAAATTCTATGTCTTTTCTTTTAATGTCGGCGTAGCTCTTTTGTCGACTTTGGGCAGTTTTCAACCGTTGTTGAATATGGATGATATTCTCGGTAGTTTCTTGTATTATCTCCGGACCCGTAATCTGTCTATCCCCCACTTCACTCCAAAAAATCAGAGACCTACAGTTTCTATCATAAAGTGCTTCAAACGGTGCCATCTCAATGCTTGAATGATAGCTGTTGTTGTAGGAAAATTCTGCTAACGGTAGATGTCGATCCCAACTATTTCCGAAATCAATAACACATGCTCGTAGCATGTCTTCAAGCGTTTGTATCGTCCTTTCGCTCTGCCCATCAGTTTGTGGATGATAGGTAGTACTCATGTCTAGACGAGTTCCTAATGCTTGCTGTAATGTCTGCCAGAATCTTGAAATAAATCTGCCATCCCTATCAGAGATAATAGAGATTGGTATTCCATGTCAGGAGATGACTTCCTTCAAATACAGTCGTGCTAACTTCTCCATCTTGTCATCTTCTCTTATTGGCAGAAAGTGTGCTGACTTGGTGAGACGATCAACAATTACCCAAATAGTATCATAACCACTTGCAGTCCTTGGCAATTTAGTAATGAAATCCATGGTAATGTTTTCCCATTTCTATTCCGGGATTTCAGGTTATTGTAGTAGACCTGATGGTTTCTGATGTTCAACTTTGACCTTAGAACACGTCAAACATTCTCCTACATATTTAGCAATATCGGCTTTCATACCTGGCCACCAAAAATGTTTCTTAAGATCCTTGTAAATCTTCCCTGTTCCAGGAGGTATTGAGTATCTGGTTTTATGAGCTTCTCCAAGTACCATTTCTCTCATATCTCCAAATTTTGGTACCCAAATTCTTTCAGCCCTATACCGGGTTTCGTCTTCCAGAAATATTAAGATGCTTCTCCGATCCTTTAGGTATTTCATCCTTTAAATTTCCCTCTTTTAAAACTCCTTGTGGCGCCTCCTTTATTTGAGTAGTAAGGTTAGCGTGAATCATTATATTCATAGATTTTACTCGAATGGGTTCTCCGTCCTTTCTGCTCAAGGCGTCGGTTACCACATTTGCCATCCCCGGGTGGTAATGAATCTCAAAGTCGTAATCATTCTGTAACGACCCGACCAAAACCATTATTGACGGCGCCGTTAACTTAGGTCCCGTTGCGTGGTCGTAGTCCCTATATGAGACTCGTTTGACCAAAATTATGTCGCATTCATTTGAAAGGTATAAGACTTGCAAGTTTAGTTTACAAAACCGTTCGACAACAAGTCTAAGTTTACAAAATTCATAAAGTATAAATGAAATAACTTGCGACATAATTAGTTTAAAAACACAGTTGCTATAAATAGCGTAAGTATGTAAACAAAAGTTTGAGTCCAAAAGTACTATCCCTAGCGTATGCATGCATGGTTGACTCCAATCAAGTAATCAAAGAGTGCGGAAGCGTGTAACAAATAGCCATGTGAAAACCTGAGAAAACATAGAAGAATCTGTCAACGCAAAAACGTTGGTGAGATCATAAATGTATTTGTAAACGTATATTTTGAACCACAATAGTTTGTATAGATGATTATCCAAATCGTATTTATTCCGAAGAATGTAGTTTGTATTGCGAGCACCCAATTACCAAAGCTTAACTGAATCTCCCCTCTGAATTTTGAATATAGTGTTAGAACATACACTATGCACGTTGAAATTATATTTCATCCACTAACGGTAGCGAACCGTCTGAATGAGGGTTCGTTAAACCCGTATGGCCACACAACATAATCACTCGCTTACACTTACACCCTGCAAGTGGAACTAATGATAATTGGATTGAGGACTTTTGTTCTAACTCATCTGTATCTTTGTATTCGTATTTGTGTTCAAAGTATAAAAGTATGAAAAGTATATATACATGTGAAATGTATATAAGTATGTAATGTATATGTTTCTCAGCCCACGATTTAAAAGAATAAAAGTTGTTGAAAAGGTGGGACTATGATCTCACCTCGAGTGCACGAGTATAAAAGTACTTCACAAAGTAACGTATGCATGAAAGTTGCTTAGCCTTGACCTAAACAAGTAAGTTGTGTCAATTAACCGGTTACGATACAAGGTCGGGTGAAATGTGTTCAATTAGTCCTATGGCTCATTACGACTCGATTAAGTATAGCATGTGAATCACGTTGCCAAGTTTCATGCGAGAATCAAGTATAAAAGCATGTTAGAACGATTGTATAATCGTTTGGTTAAGTTTGACTAAAAGTCAAACTTGGTCAAAGTCAAAGTCAACGCGGTCGGGTCGGGTATCCGACAATTTTCCCATGATGAGAAATCATTTATGAGCAGAATGGCCAAGTTTCATGTTAATCGGAGTTACGGTTAAGCGGGAAACATTTTGTGAAAGGAAAAATAAAAACAAAAATGAGCTGGGCATATGCGCGGCGCGCAATGGGTTGCGCGGCGCGCATCCAAGTGTAAATCCTGGTCAGAACTTAACCACGAAGGCAAACATCTGGGATTTCTAATTCTGCGCGGCGCGCGGGTATATGCGCGGCGCGCAATACCTGGGAAACATGCAGTTTGCAGAAAAATGGTCCAAGTCACGAACCAAAACTCAAATTAACATATTTCATGATCCGCAAACAATTAGAACATGTATCTTATATCATCGGAAAGGTATTTTGACAAGGAATACAACTAACCACTTTTTATCAAGCAAAAACATTATTTACAATAACCGAAAACTCGTCAATTGATCAAGAAAGGTTTATTTTTAAAGTTTCAAGTTCGTAAAACGTATTTTATGATTCGGGAATCCAATTTACACATACGATATGCCGTTTTGAAGGTAATGAAGCATACATTACTACTAAACACTAACAATTAACATTTCATGGCATTCAAGCATCAAAAGTTCATGTCAAGAACTATCAAACCCTAGTCAAACATCACAAAATCATTAATCGGGTTTTTGAAGTTTTCTTAATCAACCTACACATCAAAATGTGGCTAATGATACTAGTAACACAATTAAAACATGCACTTTAACAATTAAACAACATTTAATCATCCAAAATCAAAGATTAAGCACACCCATTTCAAAGTTCATACTAGTTACTCTAAATCAACAAATCGAGCAAACAAAACATATATTCATATTATACACGAGCCATAGACACTAACTAACACAATTTCAAGTCAAAAACACGAATTTAAAGAAAATTAGAGTTTTAGAAATGTTACCCAAATGAGATGAAGTTGGTATCAAATTGTAGAGGATGAAGAGAGGATTCCAAATATGTAATTTGTTTTGTTGCTAGCTCCCTAAACCGAATTTAGATGATGATTTTGTGTTTGAGGTTTTGAGAGAATAAAAATGGAAGTAATGAAATGGGGAGGTTGAAATGAATGGAGGAGGGTGAAGGTTGACTAGTTGACCTAGTCATCTCTTTGCCCTCTTGGCAAGTTTAGTCCCTCAAGTTTCAAAGCGGGTGCGGGAATTAACCAAACGAATATTTTAAAAACGCTCGTGTAAACGAGTGATGTTATAATTAAATAACGAGAATATTATGAACGTTTGTTAATGGAATCTACGAATATAAATAACGAAAGATATTATTTAAAAAAAAAGACAGTGTTAAAATAATTTTAACGGAAAAACGCGGGATGTTACATTACCTACACCTTAAAAGAAATTTCGTCCCGAAATTTAGTTGGAAGTAGTAGTTGTTGTTTCTTCCTCGAGATCTTGCGTTGTAAATTATACGGATAAGTGAAGGTACGTCCTTGGGCATTTCAACGAACTTCGACGGTCAGGATTTTTACGTTGGATTGAAGTTTGGTTTCACGATTCATGGTTTCAACCGGTCCTCCTAGGAATGAAGTTTATCGTCGATAGTAAGCTTATCGAAAAGGAATGACAAGTTCTTGTTTCACAAAACACGTCTTTGAGTTGATACATCGAATGTAGGATAAACGGAGACTCAAAATGAGCCGGAAAATCCAAACGGCTAGCAACGTCCAAAACGCCCCAAGATTTCAAAAGGGTTAAAATATCACGGATTTAGCTTTCTATGTTTCTCGAAACGGATTACACCTCCTCAAAGTGCGACTTTTAACGTGACGCGGTTTCCCATGGAATTCGAAAGGTTTACGTGTAACATCGGCATAGCTCCTGGTGATTACGAGTCGCGTTGGGTCTTGCTTGAATATGAATAAATCCTCTCGATTGCTCATGAATAAGCTCGGCCCCGGTGAATTGATCATCGTTTACTTGGTTTCGACAAAAAAAGAGGATGACGTTTCCGGTCACATGTGGTTTCAAAAGGTGTGACGTTAAAACTCGAATGAAGATCATTGTAGTACGAGGATTAAGCTAAAGGAAAATACTTTTCTCAAGTAAATTTGAAGTTGGTAATACAAACTTGTATTATGGTTTCCAAGGTTTAAATCGCATGTTTGTTCGGTCCGTCGGGTTGTGGATGGTACGCGGTACTCATGTCTAAACGCGGTCCCGAGGCTTTTTGTAAGGTACTCCAAAATCTAGAAGTGAAACGAGGATCTCGATCCGAAACGGGGTACATTTCCCTAAGGCATATTGAACAAGTTTGCTAGGAATTGAAAACGTTAGCTAGGACAAGTTTCTCAAGAAAATTCGCGTCGCGGAAGATTTATCGGTTTCCAAAAACGTTCGTCGGGGCAAGTTCTTATCGGGTTTTGAAAACGATTGTTAGGACTATCCACCCTTGCGGCGAATACCTGTATGACGTGAAGAGTCGCTCTCCATTGAGAATTTAGAATGAGGACCTCCTGAACCGGAAGTACGAGGGTGATGCAAGAGAAGTTTCCGCCCCGATGTGAGCATAACGAGTAAATTGTAGTTAGTCAATAAGACTGCGCGAGGACGAGCTAGTATACCCGTGTGACATACGGTTGAAGTCGAATGGAATCGGTAATTCATTCGAAAGCATAAATATAATTTGACAATAATTGAAGGTGTGTCCCCGGTATGGTTGTTATAAATATTCTCGGAGTTTTCGGATGTCCAAACATGAAAGGATGAAGTCATGTACATGGCACATGGTGGTGTTTAGGTTGATCGAGTCTAACCACCATCACGCGTCACTAGAACTTTGGTATGTCTTACCGTAATATAACCACGTTGATCGAGTGTCGTTATATTACGCTAACTCATACCTCCATTCCCACATCACTCTATAGATTCAAGTTCGTGTAATCGCGAAAATCTAAAATGAACAAAATGTAACGACGTCTCAAACGTGACTCGTATTAAATCGAAAGAGTTTCTACAACTCTAAAGAAGCGTTTCCCCGTGGGAAGTGTATAAATGATTGTTCACGTCAATGTGGTTCGAGTCAGACAACATTGTATTTAGGTATGAAAAGAGTAACGAGTCATGATAACAATTAATACGCAACCGAAGCGATAAATGGTGATGACGATACTCATCTAGAGTAGTGACAGTGACTTTACAATATTCATGGATAGTAAGATGAGACGGAGGAAATAACAACCAAGGAGTCAGAGTTCCCGAACTAAAGTGGCAGGATACGAGTTCGTATAATGAAGGTTGGGTACCATTAAAAAGTTTTCCTAAGAATGATTCAAGTGTAATGCACAAGTAGTCAAGTAAGTGCTATCCTTAGCAAATGTATGTCAGAATGCAAATGCTAACTATCCGGTTGTAGTCTAGACTTACTAATGCGTCCTAACGACTCTGTTAGACACACTAATGCATCCTAGTTCTCTACAACCAACGCTCTGATACCACTTGTAACGACCCGACCAAAACCGTTATTGACGGCGCCGTTAACTTAGGTCCCGTTGCGTGGTCATAGTCCCTATATGAGACTCGTTTGACCAAAATTATGTCGCATTCATTTGAAAGGTATAAGACTTGCAAGTTTAGTTTACAAAACCGTTCGACAACAAGTCTAAGTTTACAAAAGTCATAAAGTATAAATGAAATAACTTGCGACATAATTAGTTTAAAAAGCACAGTTGCTATAAATAGCGTAAGTATGTAAACAAAAGTTTGAGTCCAAAAGTACTATCCCTAGCGTATGCATGCATGGTTGACTCCAATCAAGTAATCAAAGAGTGCGGAAGCGTGTAACAAATAGCCATGTGAAAACCTGAGAAAACATAGAAGAATCTGTCAACGCAAAAACGTTGGTGAGATCATAAATGTATTTGTAAACGTATATTTTGAACCACAATAGTTTGTATAGATGATTATCCAAATCGTATTTATTCCGAAGAATGTAGTTTGTATTGCGAGCACCCAATTACCAAAGCTTAACTGAATCTCCCCTCTGAATTTTGAATATAGTGTTAGAACATACACTATGCACGTTGAAATTATATTTCATCCACTAACGGTAGCGAACCGTCTGAATGAGGGTTCGTTAAACCCGTATGGCCACACAACATAATCACTCGCTTACACTTACACCCTGCAAGTGGAACTAATGATAATTGGATTGAGGACTTTTGTTCTAACTCGTCTGTATCTTTGTATTCGTATTTGTGTTCAAAGTATAAAAGTATGAAAAGTATATATACATGTGAAATGTATATAAGTATGTAATGTATATGTTTCTCAGCCCACGATTTAAAAGAATAAAAGTTGTTGAAAAGGTGGGACTATGATCTCACCTCGAGTGCACGAGTATAAAAGTACTTCACAAAGTAACGTATGCATGAAAGTTGCTTAGCCTTGACCTAAACAAGTAAGTTGTGTCAATTAACCGGTTACGATACAAGGTCGGGTGAAATGTGTTCAATTAGTCCTATGGCTCATTACGACTCGATTAAGTATAGCATGTGAATCACGTTGCCAAGTTTCATGCGAGAATCAAGTATAAAAGCATGTTAGAACGATTGTATAATCGTTTGGTTAAGTTTGACTAAAAGTCAAACTTGGTCAAAGTCAAAGTCAACGGGGTCGGGTCGGGTATCCGACAATTTTCCCATGATGAGAAATCATTTATGAGCAGAATGGCCAAGTTTCATGTTAATCGGAGTTACGGTTAAGCGGGAAACATTTTGTGAAAGGAAAAATAAAAACAAAAATGAGCTGGGCATATGCGCGGCGCGCAATGGGTTGCGCGGCGCGCACCCAAGTGTAAATCCTGGTCAGAACTTAACCACGAAGGCAAACATCTGGGATTTCTAATTCTGCGCGGCGCGCGGGTATATGCGCGGCGCGCAATACCTGGGAAACATGCAGTTTGCAGAAAAATGGTCCAAGTCACGAACCAAAACTCAAATTAACATATTTCATGATCCGCAAACAATTAGAACATGTATCTTATATCATCGGAAAGGTATTTTGACAAGGAATACAACTAACCACTTTTCATCAAGCAAAAACATTATTTACAATAACCGAAAACTCGTCAATTGATCAAGAAAGGTTTATTTTCAAAGTTTCAAGTTCGTAAAACGTATTTTATGATTCGGGAATCCAATTTACACATACGATATGCCGTTTTGAAGGTAATGAAGCATACATTACTACTAAACACTAACAATTAACATTTCATGGCATTCAAGCATCAAAAGTTCATGTCAAGAACTATCAAACCCTAGTCAAACATCACAAAATCATTAATCGGGTTTTTGAAGTTTTCTTAATCAACCTACACATCAAAATGTGGCTAATGATACTAGTAACACAATTAAAACATGCACTTTAACAATTAAACAACATTTAATCATCCAAAATCAAAGATTAAGCACACCCATTTCAAAGTTCATACTAGTTACTCTAAATCAACAAATCGAGCAAACAAAACATATATTCATATTATACACGAGCCATAGACACTAACTAACACAATTTCAAGTCAAAAACACGAATTTAAAGAAAATTAGAGTTTTAGAAATGTTATCCAAACGAGATGAAGTTGGTAACAAATTGTAGAGGATGAAGAGAGGATTCCAAATATGTAATTTGTTTTGTTGCTAGCTCCCTAAACCGAATTTAGATGATGATTTTGTGTTTGAGGTTTTGAGAGAATAAAAATGGAAGTAATGAAATGGGGAGGTTGAAATGAATGGAGGAGGGTGAAGGTTGACTAGTTGACCTAGTCATCTCTTTGCCCTCTTGGCAAGTTTAGTCCCTCAAGTTTCAAAGCGGGTGCGGGAATTAACCAAACGAATATTTTAAAAACGCTCGTGTAAACGAGTGATGTTATAATTAAATAACGAGAATATTATGAACGTTTGTTAACGGAATCTACGAATATAAATAACGAAAGATATTATTTAAAAAAAAAAGACAGTGTTAAAATAATTTTAACGGAAAAACGCGGGATGTTACACATTCAACAATTCAATCCTCCTACGCTGCCTCATATTCAGTTGTTTCTGATTAAATATGTGTTGAAGACTTTTGTGGTCGGTATATATAATACTTTTGACCCCATATAAGTAGTGCCTCCAAGTCTTTAATGTAAAAACAAGCGCGCCTAATTCCAAATCATGCGTCGTATAATTTTGCTTGTGAATCTTCAATTGTCTAGACGCATAAGCAATCACCTTCGTCCGTTGCATTAATACACAACCGAGACCTTGCTTTGATGCGTCACAATAAATCACAAAATCATCATTCCCTTAAGGCAATGACAATATAGGTGCCGTAGTTAGCTTTTTCTTCAATAATTGAAACGCCTTCTCTTGTTCATCCTTCCATTCAAATTTCTTCCCTTTATGCGTTAATGCAGTCAAGGGTTTTTCTATTTTGGAGAAATCTTGGATGAATCTTCTATAGTAAACAGCCAATCCTAAAAATTGACGTATATGCTTCGGAGGTTTTGGGGTTTCCCACTTTTCAACAGTTTCGATCTTTGCTGGGTCCACCTGGATACCTTCTTTGTTCACTATGTGACCGAGGAATTGAACTTCTTCCAACCAAAATGCATACTTTGAAAACTTAGCGTACAGTTTTCCTTTTCTCAATACTTCTAGCACTTTTCTCAAATGTTCTTCGTGCTCTTGATCATTCTTTGAGTAAATAAGTATGTCATCGATGAAAACAATGACAAACTTGTCAAGATATGGCCTACACACTCGGTTCATAAGGTCCATGAACACAGCTGGTGCGTTAGTCAATCCAAACGGCATAACCATAAACTCGAAATGACCATAACGCGTCCTAAAAGCAGTTTTTGGAATATCATCCTCCTTTACTCGCATTTGATGATATCCAAAACGTAAATCGATCTTCGAATAAACCGACGAGCCTTGTAGTTGATCAAATAAGTAGTCAATTCTTGGCAGTGGATAACGGTTTTTGATGGTAAGTTTGTTCAACTCTCTGTAGTCAACACACAACCTAAATGTACCATCCTTCTTCTTGACAAACAAAACAGGAGCACCCCATGGTGATGTGCTTGGTCGAATGAAACCACGTTCTAATAGTTCTTGCAGTTGGCTTTGCAGTTCTTTCATCTCGCTGGGTGCAAGTCTATAAGGAGCACGAGCTATCGGTGCAGCTCCTGGTACAAGATCTATTTGAAATTCAACAGATCGATGAGGAGGTAGTCCCGGTAATTCTTTCGGAAATACATCGAGAAATTCTTTTACGACGGGAACATCATTGATGCTCTTTTCTTCAGTTTGTACTTTCTCGACGTGTGCTAGAATAGCATAGCAACCTTTTCTTATTAGTTTTTGTGCCTTCAAATTACCAATAAGATGTAGCTTCGTGTTGCCCTTTTCTCCGTACAACATTAAGGGTTCTCCTTCTTCTCGTACAATGCGAATTGCATTTTTATAACATACGATCTCTGCTTTCACCTTCTTCAGCCAGTCCATGCCAACTATTACATCAAAACTCCCTAACTCTACGGGTATCAAATTAATCTTAAATATTTCGCTACCCAGTTTAATTTCTCGATTCCGACATATATAATCTGCTGAAATTAATTTACCGTTTGCTAATTCGAGTAAAAATTTACTATCCAACGGCGTCAATAGACAACTTAATTTAGCACAAAAATCTCTACTCATATAGCTTCTACCGCACCCGAATCAAATAAAACGTAAGCAGATTTATTGTCAATAAGAAATGTACCCGTAACAAGCTCCGGGTCTTCCTGTGCCTCTGCCGCATTAATATTGAAAACTCTTCCACGACCTTGTCCATTTGTGTTCTCCTGGTTTGGGAAATTTCTAATAATGTGGCCCAGTTTTCCACATTTATAACAAACTACATTGGCATAACTTGCTCCGACACTACTTGCTCCGTCATTACTCGTTCCGAAACCATTTGTTCCTTTCTTTCTGTTAACCCCTGGTCCGTAGACCTCACACTTCGCCGCGCTATGACCATTTCTTTTACACTTGTTGCAAAATTTGGTGCAGAACCCCGAGTGATACTTTTCACACCTTTGGCATAGCTGCTTCTGATTGTTGTTGTTGTTGTTGTTGCGGTTGTTATTGTTGTTGGGATGATTGTTGTTGTTGTTGTTGTTGTTGTTGTTGTTGTTGTTGTTGTTGTTGTTGTTGTTGTTGTTGTTGTTGTTGTTGGGCCGTTTGTTGTAGTTGCGATTGATGTTGCGATTGTTGAGATAGTTGTTGCGTTTATTGTTGTAATTGCTGTTGTTGTTGTATTGGTGATTCTTATCACCGTTTTCCTCCCACTTTCTTTTGACTTGCTTCACATTGGCCTCTTCAGCAGCCTGTTTTTTAATTCTTTCCTCAATCTGGTTCACTAGTTTGTGAGCCATTCTACATGCCTGTTGTATGGAGGCGGGCTCGTGTGAACTTATATCTTCTTGGATTCTTTCCGGTAATCCTTTCACAAACGCGTCGATCTTCTCTTCCTCATCTTCGAACGCTCTCGGACACAATAGGCACAATTCTGTGAATCGTCTTTCGTACGTGGTAATATCAAATCCTTGGGTTCGTAACCCTCTAAGTTCTGTCTTGAGCTTATTGACCTCGATTCTGGGACGGTACTTCTCGTTCATCAAGTGCTTGAATGCTGACCACGGTAGTGCGTAAGCATCATCTTATCCCACTTGCTCTAGATAGGTATTCCACCATGTTAACGCAGTACCTGTGCAGGTATGCGTAGCGTACTTCACTTTGTCCTCTTCAGTACACTTACTTATGGAAAACACCGATTCGACCTTCTCGGTCCTCCGTTTCAATCCGATCGGTCCTTCGGTTCCATCAAATTCCAAAGGTTTGCAGGCAGTGAATTCTTTGTAGGTGCATCCTACACGATTTCTTGTGCCGTTAGCTGCATTGCTAGATTCGGAGTTATTGTTGGTATGTAGCGCAGCCTGTACTGCGGCTATGTTTGAAGCAAGAAATGCACGAAATTCCTCTTCGCTCATATTCAAGGTGTGTCGAGTAGTCGGTGCCATTTCCTTCAAAATAGTCAAATGAAACGAGTTAATCATATAGATTATCAAGAGTAGTCAATAGTATTTCGTAGCGTAATATGAACTTATTTATAAAAGCTCTTTCTTCATATTAGAATTTTATACTCTTTAATTCGGGTAGTACCTACCCGCTAAGTTCATACTTAGTAGCTAACATACCATTTCAACTACTACAATTCTATATGAAAAACTAATCACAAAAAAAAAATATATCATATTCAAACCTTTATACAATAACTTGCAAACTTACAATACCGTTTTTTTTACATATAGCATGAAATATAGCACATAAAACTTTGATACAAAGTAGTTGCGAAGATAATTTTAGTTAATAAATAAGGCGTTCAGCAAAGGCAATAAAGACACGTAATTCATACGTCCAGAAACAAGTAATGAATTCTGGTTTTACTAATACCACTTCCCATCCTTGGTTTTGTGGAACATAACCGTTGTGACCGATAGTAAGACAATGTGTTGTAACGTCATCAAAAGGATGAGGGTTACGTAATGACCAACAGTCTCGTAATAACCTAAAAACCTCATTTCTTACTCCAATTACCGACTCCGTCACTTGTGGGAATGTTTTGTTTAATAGTTGTAGCCCGATGTTCTTGTTCTCACTTTGGTGAGAAGCGAACATTACTAACCCGTAAGCATAACATGCTTCTTTATGTTGCATGTTAGCCGCTTTTTCTAAATCACGAAGTCCTATATTCGGATATATTGAGTCAAAATAATTTCTTAACCCGTTGCGTAAAATAGCATTTGGGTTCCCCGCAATATATGCGTCAAAGTAAACACATCGTAACTTATGGATTTCCCAACGTGATATCCCCCATCTTTCGAACGAAAGCCTTTTATAAATCAAGGCATTCTTGGAACGTTCTTCGAATGTCTTACAAACTGATCTCGCCTTAAATAGTTGTGCCGAGGAATTCTGACCGACTCTAGACAAGATTTCATCAATCATGTCTCCGGGTAGGTCTCTTAAAATATTAGGTTGTCTATCCATTTTGTGTTTTTATACTGTAAAATAGACAAGAGTTAGATTCATAAAAAAATACTTATTAATACAAGCAATTTTTACATATATCATAAAGCATAAGCACACTATATTACATATATTACACCACACGAATACAACTATCTTATTCTGACTCGCTCGTTTCTTCTTCTTCGGTTTTGGTTCGTTTTGCCAAGTTTCTAGGGATATATGATGTTCCCCTAATACGAGCCGTCGTTTTCCACATTAGTTTAGAAAAACCTGGTGGTTTAGAGGTTCCCGGGTTATTGTCACAACTTAAGAAATACGGGTGTTGACGATACATATAAAGTTCATCGGGTTTGGTATCGAATTTCTCTATTTTTATGCCCTTTCCCTTATTGTTCTCTTTTGCCTTATTAAATCGTGTTGGGGTAATTTCTATAACATCATCGAAATCCTTGTCGGGATCCGATTCATCGGAGAATTGGTAATCCTCCCAATACTTTGCTTCCTTGGCGGAAACACCATTGACCATAATTAACTTTGGTCGGTTGGTTGAGGATTTTCTTCTACTTAACCATTTTATTATTTCCCCCACTGGTTCTATTTCTTCTTCTGGTTTCGATTCTTCTTCCGGTTCCGATTCTTCTTCCGGTTCCGACTCTTCTTCCGGTTCCTCTTCGGGAACTTGTGAATCAGTCCACGAATCATTCCAATTTACATTTGACTCTTCATTATTTTTAGGTGAGTCAATTGGACTTGTCTAGAGGAAAACATCTATCACATAATATCAAACACGTTAAGAGATTAATATATCACATAATATTCACATGTTAAAAATATATAGTTTCCAACAAAAATGTTAAGCAATCATTTTTAAAGAAAACACGGTCGAAGTCCAGACTCACTAATGCATCCTAACAAACTCGATAAGACACACTAATGCAAATTTTTTGGTTCTCTAAGACCAACGCTCGGATACTAACTGAAATGTCCCGTTCATATTGATTATAAACGTTCCATATTAATTGATTTCGTTGCGAGGTTTTGACTTCTATATGAGACGTTTTTCAAAGACTGCATTCATTTTTAAAACAACCATAACCTTTATTTTATCAATAAAGGTTTCAAAAGCATTACGTAGATTATCAAATAATGATAATCTAAAATATACTGTTTACACACGACCATTACATAATGGTTTACAATAGAAATATATTACATCGACATATGTTTCTTGAATGCAGTTTTTACATAATATCATACAAACATGGACTCTAAATCTTGTCCTTATTTTAGTATGCAACAGCGGAATCTCTTAATATTCACCTGAGAATAAACATGCTTTAAACGTCAACAAAAATGTTGGTGAGTTATAGGTTTAACCTATAAATATCAAATCGTAACAATAGACCACAAGATTTCATATTTCAATATACATCCCATACATAGAGATAAAAATCATTCATATGGTGAACACCTGGTAACCGACATTAACAAGATGCATATATAAGAATATCCCCATCATTCCGGGGCACCCTTCAGATATGATATAAATTTCGAAGTACTAAAGCATCCGGTACTTTGGATGGGGTTTGTTAGGCCCAATAGATCTATCTTTAGGATTCGCGTCAATTAGGGTGTCTGTTCCCTAATTCTTAGATTACCAGACTTAATAAAAAGGGGCATATTCGATTTCGATAATTCAACCATAGAATGTAGTTTCACGTACTTGTGTCTATTTTGTAAATCATTTATAAAACCTGCATGTATTCTCATCCCAAAAATATTAGATTTTAAAAGTGGGACTATAACTCACTTTCACAGATTTTTACTTCGTCAGGAAGTAAGACTTGGCCACTGATCGATTCACGAACCTATAACAAATATGTACATATATATCAAAGTGGGACTATACATTTTGATGTTTTAAGTTTATTAAGTCAGCTGTCCTCGTTAGTAACCTACAACTAGTTGTCCAACGTTAGATGTACAGAAAAAAATTGATATATATTATCTTGAATCAATCCACGACCCAGTGTATACACGTCTCAGGCTAGATCACAACTCAAAGTATATATTCGTGTCTATGGTATCCCAAGATTACATAATATATTATAATACATGTATAATACAATATGAGTTAGCTAGGATATGATTAATATAGATTTGTTATCAATTTTCACGTAGCTACAACAAGAAAAATTATCCAATCTTGTTTTACCCATAACTTCTTCATTTTAACTACGAATGATAGATGGCGCGCCTCATTTATTGAAAGTACACCCCATCTATATAAATAAATAAAACTTGTGTAAATTATATCGTATTTCGTAGTAAAAATATAACTATTTCTTATACACCTCGCACACATCAAGTGTTCTTCCTTTGTTCTAAGTGTTCTATGGTTTCATATTGCTACAACAAGAAAAATTATCCAATCTTGTTTTACCCATAACTTCTTCATTTTAAATCCGTTTTGAGTGAATCAAATTGCTATGGTTTCATATTGAACTCTATTTTATGAATCTAAACAGAAAACATATAGGTTTATAGTCGGAAATATAAGTTACAAGTCATTTTTGTAAAGATAGTCATTTCAGTCGAAAGAAGGACGTCTAGATGACCATTTTAGAAAACATACTTCCACTTTGAGTTTAACCAGGATTTTTGGATATAGTTTCATGTTCATAAGAAAAATCATTTTCCCAAAAGAAAAACTTTTAAATCAAAGTTTATCATAGTTTTTAATTAACTAACCCAAAACAGCCCGCGGTGTTACTACGACGGCGTATGTCCGGTTTTACAGTGTTCTTCATGTTTCCAGGTTTTAAATTATTAAGTTAGCATATCATATAGATATACAATATGTGTTTAGTTGATTTTAAAAGTCAAGTTAGAAGGATTAACTTTTGTTTGCGAATAAGTTTAGAATTAACTAAACTATGTTCTAGTGATTACAAGTTTAAACCTTCGAATAAGATAGCTTTATATGTATGAATCGAATGACGTTATGAACATCATTACTACCTCAAGTTTTCTGGATAAAGCTACTGGAAATGAGAAAAATAGATCTAGCTTCAAAGGATCCTTGGATGGCTTGAAAGTTCTTGAAGCAGAATCATGACACGAAAACAAGTTCAAGTAAGATTTCCACTCGAAATAAGATTGTTATAGTTATAGAAATTGAATCAAAGTTTGAATATGAGTATTACCTTGTATTATAAAGATATCTTACTATAAATAATAAAGATTTCTTGAGGTTGGATGATCACTCAAAGTGGATTTGCAAGATTGGAAGTAAGCTAGCAAACTTGGAAGTGTTGTTGGTGTGTTCTTGAGTAGTTGATTTATAACTTGGTTTATGTATGGATTTATGAACTAGATTGAGCTAGATTTTGTTGAAGATGATGAAGAACACTTAGAACAAAGGAAGAACACTTGATGTGTGCGAGGTGTATAAGAAATAGTTATATTTTTACTACGAAAACGGATTTAAAATGAAGAAGTTATGGGTAAAACAAGATTGGATAATTTTTCTTGTTGTAGCTACGTGAAAATTGATAACAAATCTATATTAATCATATCCTAGCTAACTCATATTGTATTATACATGTATTATAATATATTATGTAATCTTGGGATACCATAGACACGAATACAATGTTTTGACATATCATATCGACCCATCTGTATATATATATATTTCGGAACAACCATAGACACTTTATATGCAGTAATGTTGGAGTTAGCTATACAGGGTTGAGGTTGATTCCAAAATATTATATATACTTTGAGTTGTGATCTAGCCTGAGGTTTGTATACACGAGGTCGTGGATTGATTCGAGATAATATATATTGCTTTATTTCTGTACATCTAACTGTGGACAACTAGTTGTAGGTTACTAACAAGGACAGCTGACTTAATAAACTTAAAACATTAAAAAGTATTAAAAATGTTGTAAATATATTTTGAACATACTTTGATATATATGTACATATTTGTTATATGTTCGTGAATCGACCAGTGGTCAAGTCTTACTTTCCGACGAAGTAAAAATCTGTGAAAGCGAGTTATAGTCCCACTTTTAAAATCTATTATTTTTGGAATGAGAATACATGCAGCTTTATAAATATTTTACAAAATTAACACAAGTACATGAAACTACTTTCTATGGTTGAACGATCGAAGCCGAATATGCCCCTTTTACTTGGTAACCTAAGAATTAGTAAACCAGTCTACTAATTGACGCGAATCCTAATGATAGATCTATTGGGCCCAATAAACCCCATCCATTGTAGCGAATGCTTTAGTACTTCGAGTTTTTATATCATGTCCGATTGATGTCGCGGAATGATGGGGATATTCTTATATGCATCTTCTTAATGTCGGTTACCAGGTGTTCACCATATGAATGATTTTTATCTCCATGTATGGGAGGTATATTGAAATATGAAATCTTGTGGTCTATTATTACGATTTGATAAATATATAGGTTAAACCTATAACTCACCAACATTTTTGTTGACATTTAAAGCATGTTTATTCTCAGGTGATTATTAAGAGCTTCCACTGTTGCATGCTAATATATGAACAAGATTTGGAGTCAGCATGCTCGTATAATATTGTTTAAAACTGCATTCAAAATTTACTTTGTTGTAACATATTAATTTTGTAAACCAATATGTATTGGTAGTGTGTAAGTGTGATATTTTTAGATTATCATTTCTGATAATTTAAGTGGTGTCCTTTTAACCTTGTCAATAAAATAAAGGTTATGGTTTGTTTAAAAAACGAATGCAGTCTTTGGAAAACGTATCATATAGAGGTCAAAACCTCACAACAAAATCAATTAATA
This sequence comes from Rutidosis leptorrhynchoides, assembly GCF_046630445.1. Lineage (NCBI taxonomy): Eukaryota > Viridiplantae > Streptophyta > Magnoliopsida > Asterales > Asteraceae > Rutidosis > Rutidosis leptorrhynchoides. The sequence goes on from NC_092335.1 coordinate 218,943,616, forward strand.
TGGAACGTTTATAATCAATATGAACGGGATATTTCATTCTATCTTTTCTCTTGGATTCTGGTAATTCAACCATGATTTGTGAAAAGTTATGATGAAACTTGTCTATTTCATTTCACTATTTAGTAATAGCTTCATTCGTACGCTTGGGGTAATCAAATCATTTTATCTATATTACTTGATAATGCTAAAAACAAACATATATTTCATAGCATTATCCCTCAAGAAAGACAAGCTTTTAGTTGCAATTGTTCTATTTACAAGTGATATTTATTTAAATAATAAAAGGTGAAGACGAAAGACAGATTCAACGAATTGAAGACGCAAACGACCAAAAACCTCAAAAGTACAAGGTACAATCAAAGTGGTTCAAATTATTGATGATAAACGTCTCAAAATTACAAGAGTACAAGACGCAAAATGCAAAGTACAAGATATTAAATAGTACGCAAGGACGTTCGGAAAACCAGAACCAGGACCAGAGTCAACTCTCAATGCTCGACGCAACGGACTAAAAATTACAAGTCAACTATGCACATAAATATAATATAATATATAAATAATTCTTAAAATTATATATATATATATATATATATATATATATATATATATATATATATATATATATATATATATATTATATGATATATAAACTGTCGGCAAATAAACAAACAAAAGCATGTGAGCCGTAAAAGAAGGCCATGCGATTGCATGGCCTGGAAGTGCAAAATCCATGCGATCGCATGGCAGCAGATACCTGGCCACATCTATAAATTTCATCATTTTCGGACGAAATAAACACATCTTTCCATTGTTGCCATAGTAAGGATGAGGACAAGGATCAGAATTGGATTAAGCATCTTCACAATCTTTTAAATTTGGGAATTGAGTATAGAAGTGGTGAAAATTAATGGAACGGAGAAAGTGAATTTATAATGGAAATACCCGACAAAGCAATCGAGGCAGATCATCGCATTTAATTGAAGAGATCTTAATCTCCTTATTCACCGAAGAATCAGATCTCACTCAGATTTCAAAGATTTCTTTAAATCCCTTGAATTCCGGAATTCAACTATGACTACATCAAAAGTTATGACGAAATTTATTTTCCTCATTCATTTATTTTGTGATAGCTTCATTCGTATTCTTCAAATAATCGAATTAATTCATCTTTATTACTCTATGGTAATAAAACTATATTTATCAACTAATATTCGTCATGAAAACATTTCAATTGTTAGCCATGACGACCTCACTCAAATTTCGAGACGAAATTTCTTTAACGGGTAGGTACTGTGACGACCCGGGAATTTTCGACTAAATTTAAACTTAATCTTAATATGATTTTGACACGATAAGCAAAGTTTGTAAACTGAATTTCAAAAACTTTGAACTGTGTTCATGTATACACTTAACCCTTGACTATTTTCGACGATTCACGAACAAGAAATTGTACATAGATTTGTGTGTATTAAATATATATGTATACATAAATAGAATAATTTGAAATGAAATTTTAAATATTATATGTTGTGTTATTAAAAATTAATTATATAAAATAAAATAAAAATAGGATATTATAATAATAATTATTTAAAATATATATATATATATATATATATATATATATATATATATATATATATATATATATATATATATATATATATATATATATATATATATATAGTATATTAAATAGTAATTTTGAAGTTATTTAGTAAACGATGGAAATGCTCAATTGTCATTTGATTGATATTAAGCAAGTTAAACTCAAACTTATATGATTTTAAAATAAATGGTTATCCGAAACTGAATTCTATGAATTTTAGGCTTATTAAAAATATATTTAGGAACTTATTGTTGAATATTAAAACTTTTTATATTTTACTTGGGATTGGGAGTGAACAATTAATGTAATTTTTTTATTTAATAGTTTATGACCGAATTTTATACCATAATGACCAAAATAAATAATGATATCTAATTTAAAAGTTTGGAATTTTTTCTGAGATTTTTTTTATCCGCCACTAATTTAACAATGGAGTACGATTTAGTAAATATGTTCAAAGTATAGGCGGCTAAACTATTTCATATATTCTTTGATTATGTGTTACTTTACATCATTTCACGATCTATTTTTACTATTATAGTATTATTATTATAATTAGTGTAGTATATATATATATATATATATATATATATATACTACACTATATGAGATATATATGTGTGTGTGTGTGTGTGTGTGTGTGTGTGTGTGTTTGTCTCCATGTAATATGAGATATATTCCGTTGAAATTTATGATCATAAATCTACACATTTACATAATATCATATCACACATACGTAAGCAAATAAGGACATAAACCAACCATCACTTGCTCTTTGTTCCTTATTTTTGGCTTTTAACAAGAACATCGAATAAACTAACCACTCATATTTATATTTATATATACAAAAAGATAAAGATTATATATATATATATATATCACAAACAGAAGACATCCATCACCATTCTTTCTCTTCCTCTTTCTCTTTGTTTTCGGCAGTCACCTCTCAACCACCATGTAACCACCACAATACCACCTTATTGAACATCACTACCACTTGTTTATTCCGTTTCTGTTTCGGGCCAACATGACATACACAAATACCATCACCCTGGCTACTTCCTAGCCGACCCAAAAACCACCCTAACTCGAATACCACAATCGCCACTTTCATCAAATAATATCAACTAAACACCCTCACCAGGATAAACGACAACTTCCTACTTCAATCATCAAACCAAAATAAACTTCTGCAGCTGAAATTGTTCTCGTGAACTGCTGTAAACCGAGAGTTACATGATCAACATCTCACTGCTACTTATTTGTTGCTGTTATTAATCGAACCCATGATCAAATAAGAGTTGTTGCTACTACATGTTCCTGTTTCAAGCTAGACACAAAAGCACACTTCCATTGCACTATATCAAAGATTTAAATTCAAAATAACATAAGAAAATCATACCTCATTGTAGCTGCAATTATCCTGCTACTACTTCTGTCCTCTTCCTGATTACTACCCAATTCGAAACCCACTTGTGGTGATAGAATTGAGGTCAAGAACCAGAACACTATCGTCAATTTATCATCATCATCATAATTATCAAATTATCATTTGCCATGATTATTCGACAGTCATCAAGCAAACCATCATCTCTCGATCATGGTTGCTACCGTATAGAATCATAACCAAAATCATCATCAAATGATGTCAATACCTGTTACTAATTACTTCTGTGATTGTTGCTTGCTCAACCATCACTCAACAAACCAAAACCACCATCATCACAAATTCTGCTACAAACAAACAATCAATTCGTTCCTACAATAAATAATAAATTAAACCTCTTTCAATCAACTAACTAAATTTCAATTGATTCAAAGTAACCGCAATCTTTTTGAAGTATTTTAAATCCTGTGACTGTCTATTAGTTTAGAACAAATTGAAGGAACGTACCTATGACTTGTCTCCATTTTTTGTGAAGAATCTTGAACGAACGAACGATTTAGGGTTCGTGAATGGATTAAAGTTGTAGACTCCAGGTTTTTTTTAATTGGGCGTGAATGAGGGCGATGATGGTGAGTGTTGATCGATTGAATGATGATGATGAAATCAAAGATTTGTAATACCTCGAAGATGGTTGATGATCGATTAGTCGATGGATTGATTTACAGAACTGGGTTCTTATTTCTGCTTGTATTGATCTGATTTGAGCCGCCAACAAAGGACTTTTACACTCTTTATTAGGTAGTTAATTATTATTATTATTATTATTATTATTATTATTATTATTATTATTATTATTATTATTATTATTATTATTATTATTATTATTTTTGTTATTGTTATAATTGTTGTTATTATTATTAAAGTATTATGTATTACTCTCTTTATTATCACTATTAATATTATTATTATTATAAGTATTATTATTATTATTATTAACATTATTATTATCATTATTAGTATTGTTATTATTAAAAATTATTATTTTCACAACTATATTATTATTATTATCATTATTACTTTCATATTAACAATATTATTATATCAAACAAATATTTTCTATATAAAAATATATTATGTACAACTACCTCAACACAACTAATTATATATATTAAGATTAATTATATAATAGTTACATATAACAAATTGTTAATTTTTGATATACTATTAACCATATATATATATATATAAAACTATATATAAACATTAACTATATTAAACAAATACAAATTAAATATATAAGATATAAATTAGGATATATATATATATATATATATATATATATATATATATATATATATATATATATATATATATATATAAATTTATTCGATTACGATTATATGTATTAATAAATATACAAATGATATAGGTTCGTGAATCCGAGGCCAACCCTACACTTGTTTGATGTCGTCATATGTATTTTTACTACAAAATACAGTATTGTGAGTTTCATTACTCCCTTTTTATATATATTTTTGGGCGGAGAATACATGCGCTATTTTATAAATGTTTTACGAAATAGGCACAAGTACTAAAACTAATTCTATGTGGGTTTAAACCAGAAATATACCCTTAGCTTGGTAACATTAAACTACTTGTCTATGTACGGTAGGTGTGAATCCTAAAGATAGATCTATTGGGCCTGACAAACCCCATCCTGACTATGGGATGCTTTAGTACTTCGAGGTTATTCTAAACACACCTGATCTGGTGTACTTCAGAGGGTAAAACATGAACGTTAAGGCTTATTACCGGGTGCCTACAGCTTATAGAATACTTTTATACACTGGCGAGTGTACATATATTTATAAACGGAAATCTTGTGGTCTATTAGTATATTAAACTGATTGTTATGATAAACCTATGAACTCACCAACCTTTTGGTTGACACTTTTAAGCATGTTTATTCTCAGGTATGAATTAAGTCTTCCGCTGTGCATTTGCTCATTTTAAGGACATTACTTGGAGTCGATCATCGCAATGGAACCTAATGTTAATGACATCGTCCAGATGGATTAGGACGGGTCACTACAGGTGGTATCAGAGCGGTGGTCTTAGCGAACCATGTCTTACATTAGTGTGTCTAACTGATAGTTGTTTAGATGCATTAGTGAGTCTGGACTTCGACCGTGTCTACATGTCAAAAGTTTTGCTTATCATTTAGTGTCAAAAATTATTTGCTTATCATTCTTAGTCTAAACATATCTTACTGCCTCTAATGCATAGACAGTGTATAGATAAATTCATATCTTAGCATATATGTTATTGTTACATTTGTCTGACAACTTCTGTAGATTTCTCCGTAACTTATGGGATTTTAGTATTATATATGCATATGTAAATTATGTATTGCAGGGTACTAATCTACATCCTATAATCTATTTCTTATTGAAAAGTTCTTCATCTAATCGTACGAGCTGAATCCCTCAACCAGTTCGAGTCCCTCAGATTTCTGATAGCTATTCCGATAGTTATTCCGACAGCTATTCCGATATGAATGTTGATGTCAAAGCAGAGGGGTATAAAATACTATTAAATTTTAGAGGAAAACACTATTAAATACGATACAATTTTACACAAGATATTTATTTATTTATAGAATGGATATACTTAAACCTTGCTACAACACTTATAGGCAGTGTACCTAATCGTACAGTAGTGTAGTTTTTAGTAAGTCCGGTTCGTTCCACAGGGAAATCTTTGAACAAAGCTCAACGCTATATTAGTTTACTTTTATAAAAATACAAATATATATATAAGTAATATTATTATTATAAAGGGGGGTTTTTACCGTTTAATGACCGGTTTGTCGATTTTAAGACTTTAGTCGCAGTTAAAACCTAATGTAAAATATAAAATAAATACAAGACTTAAATTAAAGCGTAAAGTAAATAACGATAATGAAATTGCGAATAAAAATGCGATTAAATAAAATAACAATAAATAAAAGTGCGATAATTAGAAGTGCAATTAAATATAAAATAAAGGAAATTAAATATGAAATAAAAGAATTATGCTTATTTAAACTTCCGTAATCATGATGTTTGACGTGTTGATTTTAGTTTTATGCCCATGGGTTAATTGTCCTTTGTCCTGGATTATTCAATATGTCCGTCTGGTTTTTGTCCATAACAGTCCATCAGTCATAAATATAAATTGCAAGTGTCCTTGTCAAATTATTATTATACCCGAAGATAAATATTCCAACTAATTGGGGATTCGAATTGTAACAAGGTTTTAATACTTTGTTTAATGAGTACACCAGGTTATCGACTGCGTGTAAACCAAGGTTTTACTACTTTGTTAACAATTACACCAATTACCCTTGAATGTAATTTCACCCCTGTTTTAATTATTCTAGTGGCTATTAATCCATTCCCGTGTCCGGTTAAATGAACGATTATTCGTACATATAAATACCCCGCCCATCGTGTCCGATCGAGTGTATATGGTAATTTATAGGGACGCCCAATTGTAAATCTTTATATTAACATTAACAAACTTTCATTTAGTTAAACAAATATAAAGCCCATTATTAGCCCATAGTCTAGTTTCCACAAGTGTCGTTCTTTTGTCCAAACCCCAATTATGGTACAAAGCCCAATTACCCAATTTTAGTAATTAGCCCAACATCATGATTACTTCGTTTTAAACAAGCATAATAATAACTTAGCTACGAGACATTAATATAAAAAGGTTGAACATAACTTACAATGATTAAAAATAGCGTAGCGTTACACGGACAGAATTTCGACTTACACCCTTACAACATTCGCTAACATACCCTTATTATTAGAATTATAATTAAAATTAAAATATAAATTATAAATATAAATATATTTACGTATGAAGAGGAAGAGAAAAAAAGATGATGTTATTTTGATCAGAATTCGGGTTGATTTATAGCCAGGAATGATTTTTGGGGCTCCGCGACTCGCGGCAAAATGGCCTTAAAACTCCGCGAGTCGCGGAGAGATATTTTCATTTCACACCCTTGGAGTTTCTGGCTGCCGACGGTTTTAATAATATATATATATAATATATATATAATTAATATAATTAATTATATATTATATTATATTTATATACATAGTTAACTTGTAATTTTTAGTCCGTTGCGTCGAGCGTTAAGAGTTGACTCTGGTCCCGGTTCCGGATTTTCGAACGTCCTCGCGTACAATTTAATATTTTGTACTTTGCGTTTTGAATCTTGTACTCTTGTGATTTCGAGACGTTTCTTATCAATAATTGGAACCTTTTTGATTGTCTTTTGTTCTTTTGAGCTTTTTGGTCGTTTGCGTCTTCAATTCGTCGAATCTGTCTTTTGTCTTCACCTTTTATTATTTAAACGAATATCACTTGTAAATAGAACAATTGCAACTAAAAGCTTGTCTTTCTTGAGGAATAATGCTATGAAATATATGTTCGTTTTTAGCATTATCAAATATTCCCACACTTGAGCGTTGCTTGTCCTCAAGCAATATCGTCTTGAAATACTAGAATCACTTTTTTATTCTTCACACTTTGTACATCAGTGATTTCTATACGGCGGTATAAACAATGGTAGTAACGATATGGTTTACAGTCCCACATGACTATAAAAATTTAGATCCTTTAAGGAAATTGGATCTTTATGAAAACATTTGATCTTTTGAAAATTAAATCTAGTTTTTACCCTAGATAAGTTTTCCGGAATAACCCTTTACCGGTGTTTGCAAAATATTTTTGTGGGTTTGGTGGGTTTCAGATTTGAAAATTTTAGCTCAAAACTTGCGGTTTTGTGTCACCCACTTGCTAACCTTGTATTTGGAAAGCAACACGTCCAGTTTACTTGTTCCGTATATTACCTTTCGGTAAACTACCGTCCGGTTTTAAAGGAAAGCGTTGAACAAGCAACTGTTTAAGGCAATGTCCCGTGACATGCTTTTGATTATGGTCTATAACGTGTCGGACGCAATTACTATCCTTGGTAGGAGCAATAGTAAAGCTCACCCTTATAATTTGTCGGTCTGGCACAAGGTCCTGTCTTTGACCATGTTATGCAACCACCGTTCTTACGGTTGACACCCGATTTAGTTCAGGTGACCTAATGAATTCCAGGTGAATTCCTAGGATTTTACGTTCAATGGTAATGAACGCATTGAAAATAGGGTTTTCAGAAAACAAATCGGTTTGTAATTTTGATCAAAATATTTTCTCGTTTAAGCTCGAGTTTAGATATCATTGAATTCCATGAGTTTGTAATTCTCAATCTTTAAGGTCAATCTCAAGGATTGAGTAATATCAGTCTTAAAAGCTGATTTTTAATCTTTAAGGAGATTATCCTTTCTGGGGATCTGATTCATTAGTCTTATCCAGCTAATTTGCACGGTGCCCCCCCATTGTACTTGATAAATCCTTCTCATGGTTAGGATAAATCTGACCACTTGGCGACCCTGTTTAATGCTGAGGTCCGTGGATTTCCTGCTGATTTTAGTGATGACTTTTCTAGATTTTTCGTCAACCTACAGCTGGTCTGAACGACAACTTCATGACCTAAATCAAGAAGCGCGTTTCTTTTTCGGAAGACTTTACTTCCTTTTAATGATGGAATTGATTCATCGTGTAGATCCATCTCTTCTTTTCTTTCATTGGGTAAAACAGTTTAGTTTAGTCCAAAGCAAAAGTATTTTCAGTTATTTGTTACAGATATATGTGACATATGTTTAAGATAACTTGGTAAATTTTCCCACACTTGGCTTTTTATTTTTCTTTTTATCGTCCTCTATTCCATTTTAAATGAATTTTAACATTTTAGTTTGTTTCTCAATTTATGTCCTTTCTGAGGTAACAATAATTTCGGTGTTAAAACCTAGTTTTATCGTTCATTAATATGTATAAACATGATTTGAATTCATTTAATTGAAAATTTTGAAAAATTTTACTAGAATTGGGTAGTCAGTATATAAGACTAGGGCTGTTCTTTTTTATCAGAGAGCACTAGATTCTAATACAACTACTGCTTTACTAGTATTTTTAATGGTAACCAAGTGTATAAAGTAAAAATTTTTAAAATCCGAAAGAATTTAACCCCTTCCCACACTTAAGATCTTGCAATGCCCTCATTTGCAAGAAATCAGTAACAATTTAAATTATTGAGGGTGATTTGTGTGAAAATGATTAAATTTTTACCAAAGTTTCCAAATATATTGGCGTTTGTTTGCTGAATGATAAATGGTGCACATCATTTGTTCATCCCGTCTTGTTGTTATTTCACATATATTTTGCATCATTGTCGTCAAAATTACTTGCTTTTGCTGAACTTAATGCCAGTCTTTGAAAATGCGTTGTTTTACCCTGTTGTGTACATAAGATAAACTGCAAACATATATACATATTTTTGAAGTTTGGTTTATTACCCCACATTCAAAAATTATTAAAATCTAAGAATAAAAGTTAGAAATTATAAAAATGATTACAATATTAACAAAAATATTAAATATATCAATAATTACAAATTACAAAATAATAAAAATAAGTAAACTAAGGATGATATTGGTACCAATAGGGGTTCCACGCATAACCATAAGTGCTATAGAATGCCTCGGCAGGGTCATACGTAGGATATGGTGGCTGCATCTCTATCGACCAAGGAGGGAAGACGGGTTTCGGTGTAGGAATATAGTTTCTACCTATGTGTTGGCAATGCGCTATGATCTGGTTCTGATGAACTTGCCAATCTTCAAATGCTCTCTGTCTAGCATTTTCGTATTCCTGAGAAGCTATAAACCTTTGCATTTCTTGCATCTGGTTCCCCCCTCCTACATTACCTTGTTCTTGGTTTCTCTCTACCTGTGGATGTCTACCATTGTATCGTACTGCGGCGTTATTTCGCCGCTTCAACACTTTCGCACCATGGTATACATTTAAACCTATAGTGTCGCGGGGTTCCGGCTCTTCTACTAATAATCCCCCCCGACTTATATCCACACCGAGATATTCACCAATCAAAGTAATAAAAATACCACCTCCTATTATGCTATGTGGACGCATCCCTCGAACCATAGCTGATAAATAATAACCCACACAATATGGTATACTTACAGCGCTGTGTGGGTCTCGAATACACATATGGTAAAACAAATCTTGTTCATTTACCTTTTCTTTGTTTTTACCCCTTTGTGTAATCGAATTAGCTAAAAACCTATGTATTACTCTTAATTCGGCTCTATCTATATCCAAATAAGAGTAGTTTCCCCCTTTAAAACGGTGATGGCTTGTCATTTGACTCCACACACCGTGTGTATCAAAATTTTCATCTATTTTCCTACCGTTTAGTATCAATCCTCTACAATCGGCAGACGCTAATTCCTCAGGCGTATATATACGTAAAGCCTGAGCCATGTCTAGTAAAGACATGTGGCGCATCGAACCGCCTAACAAAAATCTAATAAAAGAACGATCGGTTAAACTAGCTACCCGATCATTCAACTCTATACTACATAACAACTCTTCACACCATACTTTATATACAGGTCTGCGTATGGTGAATAAACATATCCAGTCATTAAAAGAAGAATTACCATACCTCTGTACCAGTAATTCCCTAATTGGCCCGGCCAATTCTACAGCTTCCAAGGGTCCCCATTCTATGACCCTTGGTACCTCAACAACCTTGGAATGAAGAGTATGCAAACCCCGTTGATATTTTGGATAATCTATCCAAAGTCTGTCAAATCTCAGGTTCGGGTGCAACTGTTCCAAGTGCATATCTGAAAAGGTCATGACTGGATGAGGTACATCCTGCTTGTAGTAGTTATCTACCTCCTGTTGTTCCAAGTTCTCAGCAGGAGCATGACGGGCTTGGGATGAAGATTCACCCCTTTCATTCTGCAAAACACATCAAATACAAATTTTGTGCATCCAAATATGCATTAGTGTCAGCAAAATCATCAATCAAAATAATTACAATGACATTATCAATTTATATCAAACTTAAGCTTATTTTCACATTTTTATCAAATCTACACTTTTTCAAATAAGCATATACGAAAATTTTTCGCCAAGTTCATAAGCATTCAACTCAAATAACATGTCAAAATAATCATTACTAGCAAATAAACAAGTCTCAAATGGCATTATCTTTCAAAAATCAAGTTCATGAATTTTGGACTTGAAAAAGTCCACTTTAATTCTCAAAATCATGTTTAGGCTCAAAGTTTGGATCATTTAACTACCTAGACATGTTATACTACTCAATTTAGCAATAATTCATGACAAAAATCGGCCATAACCTGTTTATATCAAAAAGCCCCAAATTTGCTCAAGAACACAAACCCTAGATTCTAAAGATTTTGAAGTTTTTGGCTTCAAATCATGTTAACAAGCATCAATCTAGGTTATACATGCATAATATACTAACAATTTAACACTAATTACACTAAAAATTAACAAAATTCAAATTATGAAAATATGCTCAAGAACACACTAAAATTCGGATTTAAAGGTGATTTGGGGTGTAATTGTACCTGTTTTCTTGAGTAGTTCCTAGATATCATCCTTCTCAACATGATTGTAGTGAAAAATTTGAAGATTAACGGTGAAAAATCGAGTTTTTGGGATGATTTTCGTGGGTTTTCTCGGGTTTTTTCGAAGTGCAGTATGTGTGTGTGGTGTTGGTGGGAGTGAACTGATCGTGTGCAGCTGTTTTATTTTTTTCTGTAATTTGGTCCCTCCGCGAGTCGCGGAGGTTTTCACTCAAAACTCCGCGAGTCGCGGAGTTACTTTTTTTTTTTTTTTTTTTTTTTTTTTTTTTTTTTATAATCTTTAACTTATAAAACAATTAAGAAATTAATTTTAAAATTTTGTTTCCCTTGTTATTTAGGACGAGGTCGTTTCGGATTGATGTCCTAGTCCGTCCCTCGACAAAATTTTTAAAATTTGTCTTTTTGTAGCGATTGTTTTAAAAGTTAAGATTTTTGGGTTTTTTCAATGTTTTTGGCATACTTTAAATCAATAAGATTAAAAATAATGATAATAAAAGTTCTCGTCCCTCCCTCGGGTAAAGCAATTTCGGTTCAAAGACCTAGTCTTCAACTTACGACGAATTTTAAAAATCATATTTTTAACTTAATGAGATAAAGTAAATTTTTGTTTTTAAATTCACACAACTTAAATATAAAATTCAAAATTAAAAAAATTAAAAATTAAAAATTCACACCAAACTTAAAATTTGAAATGCATAAAATTAAAATTCATATTTTAAAAATTAAAAATTCACACCAAACTTAATTTAAAAATTCATAAATTCATATCAAACTTATATTAATTTTTCAAATATTTACAATTTTAAATATATTGTTTTTATAAAGTTTACAATATTAATTTAAGGTTTAAATATTAAGATTAAAAACATAATAAAATTAAAAATCTTTTTGTCTTTTTATCCCACTTTAATTAATCAAATATTATCAAAAATATGCGCCCCTCTTTTTGGTAAAGTAATTTCGGTTCCAAGACCTAATTTAACTCATGACGAATTTTTGAAATATTTTGGGTTGATTGATTAAAGATATTTATACCTTAAGAATAAACGTTAAATTTCGCAGTGATGTAATAAATTTTTGAAGGATATCAATAATTTCGGTCGCCAAACCTAATTTTATTCAATACCAATTTAATACTTTTTAGCGAACAAATTAGCGTTTATTATCAAAAGGTTAAAAATAAAAATAAAAACTGTACAGACATACCTGTGAAATAGATTTCTTAGTTATATGATCTATTATATTCATAAGATAGTCGGTTTAATTGGTTTTCCATGGCTGCATAGGCGTAACCTCGAGCATTCATTGTCTTTTCTTCTAAACATATGAACGGTCCGTCTCTGCATAAAGTAACAAATTCGGTATTTGAATAGGTTTGATTATTTGAACATTTACCTCCATGTGACCATTTTCCGCATTTGTGACATCGTTCTAGGTGTCGTGCTCTTCTTTTTGCTGCGGATTTTGATTTTCCTTTACCAAATTGTAACTTATTATCTTCGCATCTGGATCCTTTTCTAACTCCGTCCATTCTTTCTCTGATTACTGATACTAATTCACTCGGTAGTATGTCATTATTACGTTTAGTGATCAAAGCGTGTAGCATTAGACCATGGTTTAGTTCACAGGCAGTCTTCATTTTGTAAAAACCTAAAAAAATAAAAATTCAGAATGGGGGGAGAAGACTAGTTCTTTAGGGTCTGCTAGGGAAAGACCATACGTGTTCCATTTTCGAGAACTACACGAAAACAGACAATCTAACTCTAACAGAAATACATATTATCCTTTACAGACTTGATTCTCCCCACACTTAGTTAGCTGTGGTGTCGAAATTGTGATTAACTTCGTTGTCGACTTCCATCGGACCATGTATGTAATGTTTAACTCTGTGACCATTAACTTTAAATTCAATCCCATTTGAATTTATCAATTCTATCGTTCCGTATGGGAAAACTCTTTTGACTATGAATGGTCCAGACCATCTTGATTTTAATTTTCCAGGAAATAGCTTGAATCGTGAATTGAAAAGAAGAACTCTATCTCCTTCTTTAAATTCTTTTGAACTTCTGATTCTTTTATCATGCCATTTCTTCGTTCTTTCTTTATAGATTAACGAATTATCGTATGCTTCATGTCTTAATTCTTCTAATTCGTTTAGTTGACTTAATCGTAGACGTCCAGCTTCTTGTAAATCAAGATTACATGTCTTCAAAGCCCAAAATGCTTTGTGTTCAATTTCTACTGGAAGATGACACGCTTTTCCATACACAAGTCTAAAAGGTGTGGTTCCAATTGGAGTTTTGTAGGCTGTTCTAAAAGCCCAGAGTGCATCCTCCAATTTAATGGACCATTCCTTCGGATTTGATCCTACGGTTTTCTCTAGAATACGTTTTAAAGCTCGGTTTGTATTTTCAACTTGTCCACTTGTTTGTGGATGATATGCGGTGGAGATTTTATGAGTTACTCCATATCTTTTAAGAACTTTCTCAAGTTGATTATTACAGAAATGAGTACCCCGATCACTTATTAAAGCTTTCGGTGTTCCAAACCTTGCAAAAAGACGTTTTAAAAAATTTACTACAACTCGTGCATCGTTAGTTGGGAGAGCTTGTGCTTCCGCCCATTTAGATACATAATCAATGGCTACGAGTATATATAAATTATTATGAGATTTTGGAAATGGACCCATAAAGTCAATACCCCAAATGTCAAATACTTCACATACTTGGATGACATTTTGTGGCATTTCATCACGTTGACTTATTTTTCCGGCCCTTTGACATGCATCACAGGATTTGCAAAGAAGGTGTGCGTCTTTGTAAATTGTAGGCCAATAGAATCCAGCTTCATAAACTTTTCTTGCTGTTAGTTGAGGCCCATAATGCCCTCCTGTTGGTCCTGTGTGACAATGGTTTAAAATTTTACTAGCTTCATCTCCAAATACACATCGGCGTATTATTCCATCGGGACAACTTTTAAACAGATGTGGATCTTCCCAGAAATAGTGTTTTATATCACTGAAGAATTTCTTTCGTCTTTGGTACGATAATCCTTTTTCAAGGAATCCACAAACTAAGTAGTTTGCATAGTCTGCAAACCATGGGATTTCTTTATAATCTATCTTCAATAGATATTCATCAGGAAAGTTGTCTTGTATGGCCGATTCATTCAGAACTTCTAATTCGGGATTTTCAAGACGAGAAAGATGATCAGCGGCGAGATTTTCTGCTCCTCTTTTATCTCGGATTTCAATATCAAACTCTTGTAAGAGTAAGATCCAACGGATTAATCTTGGTTTAGCATCTTGTTTTGAAAATAGGTATTTAAGAGCAGAATGGTCGGTATAGACCACCGTTTTTGCTAGAACTAGATATGATCGAAATTTGTCAAAAGCAAAGACAATAGCAAGGAGTTCTTTTTCAGTAGTTGTATAGTTCGTTTGTGCTCCTTGTAATGTCTTACTAGCATAATATATAGGTTGAAATCGTTTTTCAATCCTCTGTCCTAAAACGGCTCCCATTGCAAAATCACTTGCATCGCACATTAGTTCAAATGGTAGATTCCAATTTGGTGTTATCATGATCGGTGCATTAGTGAGTTTCTCTTTAAGAATATTAAAAGATTTGATACATTCATCTGAAAAGATGAATGGCGCATCCTTTTCTAGGAGTTTATTCATAGGAGTGGCAATTTTAGAAAAATCTTTTATGAAACGTCGGTAAAAACCGGCATGCCCTAGAAAACTCCTAACTCCTCTAACATTGGTGGGATGTGGAAGTTTAGCAATTACATCTACTTTAGCTCTATCCACTTCAATTCCTTCTTTTGAAATTTTATGTCCAAGAACGATGCCTTCTTTAACCATGAAATGGCATTTCTCCCAATTAAGTACTAGATTTGATTTTTCGCATCTAATTAGCATTCGTTCCAGATTAACTAGACATGATTTAAATGTATCACCGAAGACTGAAAAGTCATCCATGAATACTTCCATGCATTCTTCTATCATGTCGTGAAAAATCGCCATCATACACCTTTGAAAGGTTGCAGGGGCGTTACAAAGTCCAAATGGCATGCGTTTGTAAGCAAAAGTACCATAAGGGCACGTGAATGTGGTTTTCTCTTGATCTTCGGGTGCTATTGGAATTTGAAAATATCCGGAAAATCCATCTAGAAAACAATAGTAACTATTTCCGGCTAATCTTTCCAACATTTGATCTATAAAAGGTAAGGGAAAGTGATCTTTTCTGGTGGCGTCATTTAATTTTCTATAATCAATACATACACGCCATCCTGTTACAGTCCTAGTAGGAATAAGCTCATTTTTCTCATTTGTGATGACAGTCATGCCACCCTTCTTAGGTACGCATTGAACTGGGCTTACCCATGGACTATCAGAGATTGGATAAATTAAACCTGCATCTAGCAGTTTAATAATCTCTTTCTTAACTACATCTTGCATATTAGGATTTAGTCTTCGTTGGCGTTGCACATACGTTTTATGACCTTCTTCCATAAGGATTTTATGTGTGCAATACGAAGGACTTATTCCTTTAATATCATGAATCTTCCATGCAATGGCTGGTTTATGAGCTTTCAACACAGAAATGAGCTGTGATTTCTCATTTTCAGTAAGAGAAGACGATATTATTACAGGTAATTCAGATTCACCATGTAAATAAGCGTATTCCAAATGGTTTGGAAGTGGCTTTAACTCTAATTTCGGAGGTTCTTCTATCGATGATTTATATCGATATCTGTCTTCTTCTTTTAGCATTTGAATTTCTTCTGTTGTTGGTTCATATCCATTAGCTATAAGTGTAGCTAACATTTCAGCTTCATCAATTGGTTCATTTCCTTCTCCTAAAGAACATTCTCCTGTTCCTTGTAATTCTGGAAATTCTTCTAATAATTCTGCATGTGCATCTATAGTTTTAATATAATAACATGTATCATCTGCAGATTGTGGTTGTTGCATTGCTCTATCAACTGAAAAGGTAACACTCTCATCCTCTATACTTAGGGTCAATTTCTTACCGAACACGTCTATCATTGCTTTAGCCGTGTTTAAGAATGGTCTTCCTAATATGAGAGGAACTTGAGAATCTTCTTCCATGTCCAAAACAACAAAATCTACTGGGAATACTAAAGTACCAACTTTAACTAGCATGTTCTCCATTATCCCTCTAGGATATTTTATTGATCTATCGGCTAGTTGTATGCTTATTCTGGTTGGTTTCAATTCTCCAAGGTCTAGTTTAGCGTATAGTGAATACGGCATTAGATTTATACTAGCACCTAAATCTGCTAATGCTTCTATTGAACTAAGACTACCCAGAAAACATGGAATTGTGAAACTTCCTGGATCAGATAGTTTTTCTGGTATCTTATTCAACAGCACTGCTGAACAATTAGCATTCATAGTAACAGCCGAGAGTTCTTCCATTTTCTTTCTATTTGAGATTAGATCTTTCAAGAATTTAGCATACCTTGGCATTCCTGAAATCACATCAATGAAAGGAAGATTTACATTTATCTGTTTAAACATATCCAAGAATTTGGATTGCTCGGCTTCAAGTTTTTCCTTCTTCATTTTACTCGGGTAAGGAAGTGGTGGTTGGTATGGTTTAACATAAGGTTTAGCCTTAACTGTGTTATCTTCATTAACCTTTTCAACTACCGGTTCTTTTTCCTTATCTTGATCAGGTTGTGGTTCTTGTGGAGTAGGAATAGTTTCATCAGAAGTTACAGGTATTTCAGGTGATTTAAGTGTTGTACCACTTCTTGTGGTAATAGCTTTAGCTGTTTCATTCCGGGGGTTAGCATTTGTATCACTTGGTAGACTTCCCGGTTTTCTTTCACCTATTAACCTTGCTAGGTTACTTACTTCTTGTTCCAGATTTTGAATAGAAGCTTGTTGATTTCTAAATGCTTGAGCATTTTGTTCATTTGTTTGTTTTTGAGATGTGAAAAACTGCGTTTGAGTTTCAACTAGCTTCGTCATCATATCTTCTAAATTCGGCTTTTTATCATCGGTTTGTTGTGGTGGTTTGTTTTGAAAATTAGGTCTTTGCTGATTGTAAGTATTGTTGGATATTTGTTGATTGCTAGGACCTTGTTGGTTGTTGTATGGAATATTTCGGTTATAATTCTGGTTTTGATTGTAAATCGGTCTTGGCGGTTGATAATTATTCTGATAATTATTTCCAGGCCTTTGGTTTATGTATGAAATATTCTCTCTTTGTTCCATTGTTAATTCAATACTGAGACAATCTTTTGTCAAATGTGGTCCTCCACACTGCTCACAACTAATTCGTATAGCATGAATATCTTTAGTCATCTTTTCCATTCGTCTTTCCACAGCATCTATCTTTGCGGAAATGGAATCTAAGTCATGGCTAGAATCGGCTCTAGCTGCTTTAGATGATCTAATGATATCTTTTTCTTGGTGCCACTCATGTGAGTGGGAAGCAGTATTATCAATAATTTTGTAGGCATCAGTTTCGGTTTTCTTCATAATAGAACCACCAGCTGCTATATCTATGTCTTTTCTTGTAGTGATGTCGCATCCTTGGTAGAATATTTGTACTATTTGGCAGGTGTCTAAACCATGTTGCGGACATCCTCTTAACAACTTTCCATATCTTGTCCACGCCTCATATAGAGTTTCATTTGGCTTCTGTGTGAACGTAACAATTTCTGCTTGAAGTCTTACGGCTTTAGATGCAGGAAAAAATTGTTTAAGAAATTTGTCAATTAAAACGTCCCATGTATCGATCGCCCCTTCAAGTAACGATTCCAACCAATCTTTGGCTTCTCCCTTTAAAGTCCAGGGAAATAACATGAGATATATCTGTTCATCCTCCACTTCTCGGATTTTAAATAGTGTGCAGATCCTATTAAAGGTACGTAGATGTTCATTTGGATCTTCCTTCGGCGCACCACTAAATTGGCATTGATTAGTCACCATGTGTAGAATTTGTCCTTTGATTTCATAATCTGGCGCATTAATGTCGGGATGAGTAATTGCGTGACCTTGGCCAGTGCGTTTAGCTCTCATTCGGTCTTCCATACTTAAAGGTTCCAGATTCTCCATAATTGAATTTGTTGAATCGGTATCACTAGATGATTCTGATTTAATAGTTCGTTCCTCAACAATCTCTGTTTGAATGATTGGTGGTTCCGGAGGAAAGTTTAATGGTTCAGGATCTATGAACCGTTCCTGAATATTTTCTGGATTCTCAATTGTGAGGTTTGTTTCAAAAACTGGATTATCGGAAATTTGAACTGAAGTACTTGGTCGACTGGATGACGATTCTAAAGAAAAATCAACGGCGGTTATATTTGTTAAACGATGTCTTGATCGAGTTACAGGTGGTGAACGTACAAAAGGTGATGAACGTCTTGCTCGGTGCATTCACAGAATATCCTATTAGTTTTTAAAAGGAAAGAAAAATTATAATAAGTTATCCAATTAATAGACTTTTCTGATTTTGCCCACGTTTCGAATAGCCAAAAGATGCAGCAGAGGGGCAGGATTCGTTTGGTCTCAATATAATTGAGGACTGTTTGGCTCCAATAACCCAGTCCACGTACAAATCCAACTATTACTACGAACCAGAAAATTTTGATGTCTATTAATTTAACCACTTAAAATAAATTTTCGTAATTTTAAGAAATTTAGATAAGAAGTAGAATAAAATTCTAAGTCCTAAAAACTAGAATGGCGAGAATTAAGAAAGACAAAGAGTTCGTCGCAAAAGGTCGAAAAAGAAAAATGATTGAAAAATAAAAGGTGACGGAAAATTAAAAGAAACTTATCAAAACTTAAAAATACTTAACTAATTTAACCTTATTACTACAACTAACTTAAAATTATAATTGCAAATTGATATTACTAATTGGAATGATAATTGATACATAGTAAAAGGTCTAAAAATATTAAAGCTTACAAGCAAAAACTAAATCCCAAATGGAAATAACTTAAAAAGAAACTAAAACTTAAAAAGACGTCGCAAAATTCTAAAGCACCTAAATCTTAATCTAAAGAAAAAGCACTTAAGGAATTCTACGGCAAAGCCTAAAAATCTAGGAGTAAAAATAACTATAGTAAAAACTAAGTTTAAAATTAAATATGAGCTAAAAAATACAAATATTACGCTACAACGATTAAAAAGGTACAAAATATAAAAATATACAAAAAGTTATAAAAAGTACAATTTCTATAAAAATATTATTTTTATATTATTTATTTAATAAAACTACAAATAATACAATTTTATTAAAACTAATTTAACAAAATACAACAAATTAAATAAAAAGTAAAATTAAATCTAATAATAATAATAATAGTAATTAGGTTTTAATAATAATAATAATAATAATAAATAATAACCCGTGATTAGGGTTTTTGTCCGAGTGTCAGAGGCCCTCCGCGAGTTGCGGTGAATAAAGAGGAAAACCCCGCGAGTCGCGGGGTTCCAGAAATCAGTTGACAGGTTTTGTTTTTACGCGTTTTTCTTTATTTTTTTTTTTTATTTTCTGTTTTCTGTTTTTAATTTAAATAAACGATTTTTAATAAAATTTATATTTTTATAAATTAAAATAAAGATAAAGAAACTTATAAAACTTAAATATTTAACAAAATCCTAAAAATACTTATATTTTTGTTTTTCTTTTTATATTTTTGAATAATTAAAACGTAATTTTTACAAAAACGACTTTTAATAAAAGTAAATAAAAATTTTTTTTTTTTTATTTATATTAGCGTTGCGCTTCCGGCTTTTAAGATAGTTCCCCGGCAGCGGCGCCAAAAATACTTGATGTCAAAGCAGAGGGGTATAAAATACTATTAAATTTTAGAGGAAAACACTATTAAATACGATACAATTTTACACAAGATATTTATTTATTTATAGAATGGATATACTTAAACCTTGCTACAACACTTATAGGCAGTGTACCTAATCGTACAGTAGTGTAGTTTTTAGTAAGTCCGGTTCGTTCCACAGGGAAATCTTTGAACAAAGCTCAACGCTATATTAGTTTACTTTTATAAAAATACAAATATATATATAAGTAATATTATTATTATAAAGGGGGGTTTTTACCGTTTAATGACCGGTTTGTCGATTTTAAGACTTTAGTCGCAGTTAAAACCTAATGTAAAATATAAAATAAATACAAGACTTAAATTAAAGCGTAAAGTAAATAACGATAATGAAATTGCGAATAAAAATGCGATTAAATAAAATAACAATAAATAAAAGTGCGATAATTAGAAGTGCAATTAAATATAAAATAAAGGAAATTAAATATGAAATAAAAGAATTATGCTTATTTAAACTTCCGTAATCATGATGTTTGACGTGTTGATTTTAGTTTTATGCCCATGGGTTAATTGTCCTTTGTCCTGGATTATTCAATATGTCCGTCTGGTTTTTGTCCATAACAGTCCATCAGTCATAAATATAAATTGCAAGTGTCCTTGTCAAATTATTATTATACCCGAAGATAAATATTCCAACTAATTGGGGATTCGAATTGTAACAAGGTTTTAATACTTTGTTTAATGAGTACACCAGGTTATCGACTGCGTGTAAACCAAGGTTTTACTACTTTGTTAACAATTACACCAATTACCCTTGAATGTAATTTCACCCCTGTTTTAATTATTCTAGTGGCTATTAATCCATTCCCGTGTCCGGTTAAATGAACGATTATTCGTACATATAAATACCCCGCCCATCGTGTCCGATCGAGTGTATATGGTAATTTATAGGGACGCCCAATTGTAAATCTTTATATTAACATTAACAAACTTTCATTTAGTTAAACAAATATAAAGCCCATTATTAGCCCATAGTCTAGTTTCCACAAGTGTCGTTCTTTTGTCCAAACCCCAATTATGGTACAAAGCCCAATTACCCAATTTTAGTAATTAGCCCAACATCATGATTACTTCGTTTTAAACAAGCATAATAATAACTTAGCTACGAGACATTAATATAAAAAGGTTGAACATAACTTACAATGATTAAAAATAGCGTAGCGTTACACGGACAGAATTTCGACTTACACCCTTACAACATTCGCTAACATACCCTTATTATTAGAATTATAATTAAAATTAAAATATAAATTATAAATATAAATATATTTACGTATGAAGAGGAAGAGAAAAAAAGATGATGTTATTTTGATCAGAATTCGGGTTGATTTATAGCCAGGAATGATTTTTGGGGCTCCGCGACTCGCGGCAAAATGGCCTTAAAACTCCGCGAGTCGCGGAGAGATATTTTCATTTCACACCCTTGGAGTTTCTGGCTGCCGACGGTTTTAATAATATATATATATAATATATATATAATTAATATAATTAATTATATATTATATTATATTTATATACATAGTTAACTTGTAATTTTTAGTCCGTTGCGTCGAGCGTTAAGAGTTGACTCTGGTCCCGGTTCCGGATTTTCGAACGTCCTCGCGTACAATTTAATATTTTGTACTTTGCGTTTTGAATCTTGTACTCTTGTGATTTCGAGACGTTTCTTATCAATAATTGGAACCTTTTTGATTGTCTTTTGTTCTTTTGAGCTTTTTGGTCGTTTGCGTCTTCAATTCGTCGAATCTGTCTTTTGTCTTCACCTTTTATTATTTAAACGAATATCACTTGTAAATAGAACAATTGCAACTAAAAGCTTGTCTTTCTTGAGGAATAATGCTATGAAATATATGTTCGTTTTTAGCATTATCAAATGTTCACCTAAGCTCCAGAAGCAGCGTCACCAGAATGAATCAACCAATCGGCCATCCTCAATTCATCTGATGAGTTCATAGTCGATTTAATCAATGGAGACGAGAAGAAGGCGATACTTTACATCAACCAAATTTCTCTTGGCGATGAACCTGAAGCACTTACCGGCAAACCAGTTCGAAACGCCATCTTCACTTTCGTTTCTGGGGTATCTTACCACGACTATATCACAAGCCAAATTCTAAACCTTATTCATCCGCTCGTTCCGACTGACAATCATCCCGGAATAATAGAAGAAGTCAATGAACTTCGCGCTCACGTAACCAATTTGGAGAATATGGTGCAAAAATTTCCAGCTTCAACAACATCATCGGCACCAACAGTACCATCAGTAACAGCACCATTACCGTCAACAATCCATGCCTCAAACATCTTATTCTGTACCTCGAGCATAATCATCGTTCTATCTACTTTATCTTCATTCTACATATCGTTCTATATCGATTATCTTCGCTCGACATGGCGATTATGTAATTTCTAAAATTTTAGAGATTATGTAATCTAGTACTAACGATAAATCAAATGAGTTCAATATCTTATTGACTCATTAAATCCATGATTACATCTGAAGAAAACATATATGTATGTATATTTTCATAAAGATTGTAATTAAAAATTCTATTGTACAAACTGTTAATGATGAAAATATTTTAACGGGTAGGTAATACCCGAGGAATATTTGGGTTTCACATTAATAAGTTACACTGTACATTCTTCAAATACGATTCAACAGTTATTTAATATCCTACTTACATCCACAAAGATACGAATCCGATCACCGCAGAATAACCATTTTCATTCAATTTCATATTTGGATTTTGATCTATCAGAATCCAACAAGTAGCATAATGAAGAAAACACTGGACAAAATAAAATTTGTTAGAAACAAACAAATTAACTACGAGAAAAATGTTGTTAAGAATCCACGCTAACTGTTCCTAGCTAATTGTTCCTAGCTAACTGATTACATTTTATTTATCGCAATTTATTTATCGCAATTTACATTCTCGCAATTTTATTTATCGTCATTTAATTTCTGTTATTTATATTTTTTTTTCGCACTTTAAATATCGGGACACGTAAACAAGGTTTTGACATATCATATCGACGCATCTATATATATCATTTGGAATAACCATAGACACTCTATAGGTAGTAATGCGGGAGTTAGCTATACAGGGTTGAGGTTGATTCTACAATAATATATATAGTTTGAGTTGTGATCGAATCTGAGACGTATACGGGTCACGAAACGTATTAATTAATTTGAATATTATATATTAAACTATATATAAATTATTGGACTGTTAACTCTGGACTATCGACTGTGGACTAATAATATTGGACAATTAAAATGAATTAAAATATTGATCATAACATATGAAACTAAACATTTCTTCAAGTTTGCCACCTGATTTCATCTTAAACCTCATTTGTATCTTGACGATTCCAATCTGCGTTCAAACATTTCATAATTCTTGAAAACACCTCAATCGAGAGGATGAATCAACTGCATCTCATCTACGGAAGGAAAGATTGATGCATATAGTTATACAAATGAAAAGCTCTTGGGACCTGAGTAAACGTTTAACATGTAGCTGTGCTATTTCCTTAGTGTTATTATTACCTAAAATAACTTTGCTGTTCTTCTTCAAAATAACCAATTTTGTCACATCTCCAGCAAGACAACTTCGACTTTTCATTCAAAACAACCTTATTATAACCTTGATATATATGCGTGCTCATTTATTGTTACCAAAGAACCTTTTATATTCCACCATACAACTATCAGCGTTTAATCATCTAAAAACACAATTCTCTTGAAACCAACTCGGATTGATAATCGATAATTCAGATATCGTAGCATTAAATGCAGAGAAAACAGAAAAATTGTAGATGGTCTAAACGGTCAAAAGTTTGATAATAAAGAAAGGAGTGTTAGGAACGCTCGACAGAAAATTTGGAACTGAAAAACAGATTGAGCTAACCCTGAAGGAGACCAAGGACAAATACAAGGACCAAACCCTATATTCAAAGAATCCAGGTAATTCTGGATCCGATGAAATCTTTAGAGAATATCTTGATCCGAAGTCATGTTAAAATCTTGCGGAAAATTTTTCTTCACCAACCTTCGAACTTAGAAATTCAAAAATATCATCATAAATATCTTCGATATTTCTGAGGATATTTTCATAAATATTCTTGTCCGAAATTATCTACCTCTTCGTGTTTTCTGTGCTCCATTATATTGGAAATTTCTGTAAAATCAAGTATAAATTATGAATGAATTCTGAAGTAGTGTGGAAAATTGATACATGAGTTAGTATAATATAATGACGTCCGGCCAACGTGATTATATTACAGTAAGTCATGCTGAGTTTCTATTGGAACATGATGATTCACAGTAGATCATACCATTATCATGTGCCATGTTACATAACTCTTTCATTCTACTTAACTTCTGAACATATCAAGAAAATGTATTCTTGATGGTTCTATCTTCCATGATGTTGATAAATTTGAAAATCAAATCGTGCTATCACGTTCCTTCCTGCTTAGAACATTATAATCATTCGAAACTCTATATCTACAAATTCTGGACCATTATTCGCTTGACTTG
This sequence comes from Rutidosis leptorrhynchoides, assembly GCF_046630445.1. Classification (NCBI taxonomy): domain Eukaryota; kingdom Viridiplantae; phylum Streptophyta; class Magnoliopsida; order Asterales; family Asteraceae; genus Rutidosis; species Rutidosis leptorrhynchoides. The sequence continues at coordinate 218,968,639 of NC_092335.1, forward strand.
AAGTCGGGAAGAGAAAACAAAAGTATGAAACTCCAAAATATAAGGGGGAATATAAAGCTCGATAACAACACATAAAATTACAAACCGTGTATATTAATGTTTATCGCAACATAAAGACACGGGAGAATTAAAAACACTATAACCCCAAGGGCGAAGTAGAAGAAAGCAGATTCCTCTGGTGGAAGTTGGAAAAGGAGAATGATTGTTGCGATAGTAAGGATGAGGACAAAGATCAGAATTGGATTAAGCATTTTCACAATCTTTTAAATTTGGGAATTGAGTATAGAAGTGGTGAAAATTAATGGAACGGAGAAAGTGAATTTATAATGGAAATACCCGACAGAGTAATCGAGGCAGATCATCGCATTTAATTGAAGAGATCTTAATCTCCTTATTCACCCAAGAATCAGATCTCACTCAGATTTCAAAGATTTCTTTAAATCCCTTGAATTCCGGAATTCAACTATGACTATGTCAAAAGTTATGACGAAATTTATTTTCCTCATTCATTTATTTTGTGATAGCTTCATTCGTATTCTTCAAATAATTGAATTAATTCATCCTTATTACTCTATGGTAATAAAACTATATTTATCAACTCATATTCGTCATGAAAACATTTCAATTGTTAGCCATGACGACCTCACTCAAATTTCGGGACGAAATTTCTTTAACGGGTAGGTACTGTGACGACCCGGGAATTTTCGACTAAATTTAAACTTAATCTTAATATGATTTTGACACGATAAGCAAAGTTTGTAAACTGAATTTCAAAAACTTTGAACTGTGTTCATGTATACACTTAACCCTTGACTATTTCCGACGATTCACGAACAAGAAATTGTACATAGATTTGTGTGTATTAAATATATATTTATACATAAATAGAATAATTTGAAATGAAATTTTAAATATTATATGTTGTGTTATTAAGAATTAATTATATAAAATAAAATAAAAATAGGATATTATAATAATAATTATTTAAATATATATATATATATATATATATATATATATATATATATATATATATATATATATATATATATATATATATATATATATATATATATATATATATATATATATATATAGTATATTAAATAGTAATTTTGAAGTTATTTAGTAAACGATGGAAATGCTCAATTGTCATTTGATTGATATTAAGCAAGTTAAACTCAAACCTATATGATTTTAAAATAAATGGTTATCCGACACTGAATTCTATGAATTTTAGGCTTATTAAAAATATATTTAGGAACTTATTGTTGAATATTAAAACTTTTTATATTTTACTTGGGATTGGGAGTGAACAATTAATGTAATTTTTTTATTTAATAGTTTATGACCGAATTTTATACCATAATGACCAAAATAAATAATGATATCTAATTTAAAAGTTTGGAATTTTTTCTGAGATTTTTTTTATCCGCCACTAATTTAACAATGGAGTACGATTTAGTAAATACGTTTAAAGTATAGGCGGCTAAACTATTTCATATATTCTTTGATTATGTGTTACTTTACATCATTTCACGATCTATTTTTACTATTATAGTATTATTATTATAATTAGTGTAGTACAAATATATATATATATATATATATATATATATATATATATATATATATATATATATATATATATATATATATATATATATATATGTGTGTGTGTGTTTGTCTCCATGTAATATGAGATATATTCCGTTGAAATTTATGATCATAAATCTACACATTTACATAATATCATATCACACATACGTAAGCAAATAAGGACATAAACCAACCATCACTTGCTCTTTGTTCCTTATATTTGGCTTTTAACAAGAACATCGAATAAACTAACCACTCATCTTTATATTTATATATACAAAAAGATAAAGATTATATATATATATATATATATATATATATATATATATATATATATATATATATATATATATATATATATATATATACATATCACAAATAGAAGACATCCATCACCATTCTTTCTCTTCCTCTTTCTCTTTGTTTTCGGCAGTCACCTCTCAACCACCATGTAACCACCACAATACCACCTTCTTGAACATCACTACCACTTGTTTAGTCCGTTTCTGTTTCGGGCCAACATGATATACATAAACACCATCACCCAGGCTACTTCCTAGCTGACCCAAAAACCACCCCAACTCGAATACCACAATCACCACTTTCATCAAATAATATCAACTAAACACCCTCACCAGGATAAACGACAACCTCCTACTTCAATCATCAAACCAAAATAAACTTCTGCAGCTGAAATTGTTCTCGTGAACTGCTGTAAACCGAGAGTTACATGATCAACATCTAACTGCTACTTATTTGTTGATGTTAGTAATCGAACCCAGGATCAAATAAGAGTTGTTGCTACTACCTGTTCCTGTTTCAAGCTAGACACAAAAGCACACTTCCATTGCACTATATCAAAGATTCAAATTCAAAGTAACATAAGAAAATCATACCTCATTGTAGCTGCAATTATCCTGCTACTACTTCTGTCCTCTTCCTGATTACTACCCAATTCGAAACCCACTTGTGGTGATAGAATTGAGGTCAAGAACCAGAACACTATCGTCAATTTATCATCATCATCATAATTATCAAATTATCATTTGCCATGATTATTCGACAGTCATCAAGCAAACCATCATCTCTCGATCATGGTTGCTACCGTATAGAATCATAACCAAAATCATCATCAAACGATGTCAATACCTGTTACTAACTGCTTCTGTGATTGTTGCTTGCTCAACCATCACTCAACAAACCCAAACCACCATCATCACAAATTCTGCTAAAAACAAACAATCAATTCGTTCCTACAATAAATAATAAATTAAACCTCTTTCAATCAACTAACTAAATTTCAATTGATTCAAAGTAACCGAAATCTTTTTGAAGTATTTTAAATCCTGTGACTGTCTATTAGTTTAGAACAAATTGAAGGAACGTACCTATGACTTGTCTCCATTTTCTGTGAAGAATCTTGAACGAACGAACGATTTAGGGTTCGTGAATGGATTAAAGTTGTAGACTCCAGGTTTATTTTAATTGGGCATGAATGAGGGCAATGATGGTGAGTGTTGATCGATTGAATGATGATGATGAAATCAAAGATTTGTAATACCTCGAAGATGGTTAATGATCGATTAGTCGATGGATTGATTTACAGAACTGGGTTCTTATTTCTGCTTGTATTGATCTGATTTGAGCCGCCAACAAAGGACTTTTACACTCTCTATTAGGTAGTTAATTATAATAATAATAATAATAATAATAATAATAATAATAATAATAATAATAATAATAATTATTATTATTATTATTATTATTATTATTATTATTATTATTATTAATATTAATATTATTATTGTTATTGTTATAATTGTTGTTATTATTATTAAAGTATTATGTATTACTCTCTTTATTATCACTATTAATATTATTATTATTATAAGTATTATTATTATTATTATTATTATTAACATTATTATTATTATCATTATTACTTTCATATTAACAATATTATTATATCAAACAAATATTTTCTATATAAAAATATATTATGTACAACTACCTCAACACAACTAATTATATATATTAAGATTAATTATATAATAGTTACATATAACAAATTGTTAATTTTTGATATACTATTAACCATATATATATATATATAAAACTATATATAAACATTAACTATATTAAACAAATACAAATTAAATATATAAGATATAAATTAGGATATATATATATATATATATATATATATATATATATATATATATATATATATATAAATTTATTCGATTACGATTATATGTATTAATAAATATATAAATGATATAGGTTCGTGAATCCGAGGCCAACCCTACACTTGTTTGATGTCGTCATATGTATTTTTACTACAAAATACAGTATTGTGAGTTTCATTACTCTCTTTTTATATATATTTTTGGGCTGATAATACATGCGCTGTTTTATAAATGTTTTACGAAATAGGCACAAGTACTAAAACTAATTCTATGTGGGTTTAAACCAAAAATATACCCTTAGCTTGGTAACATTAAACTACTTGTCTATGTATAGTAGGCGCGAATTCTAAAGATAGATCTATTGGGCCTGACAAACCCCATCCTGACTATGGGATGCTTTAGTACTTCGAGGTTATTCTAAACACACCTGATCTGGTGTACTTCAGAGGGTAAAACATGAACGTTAAGGCTTGTTACCGGGTGCCTACAGCTTATAGAATACTTTTATACACTTGCGAGTGTACATATATTTATAAACAGAAATCTTGTGGTCTATTAGTATATTAAACTAATTGTTATGATAAACCTATGAACTCACCAACCTTTTGGTTGACACTTTTAAGCATGTTTATTCTCATGTACGAATTAAGTCTTCCGCTGTGCATTTGCTCATTTTAAGGACATTACTTGGAGTCGATCATCGCAATGGAACCTAATGTTAATGACATCGTCCAGATGGATTAGGACGGGTCACTACATAAGATTTAGGTGCTTTAGAATTTTGCGACGCCTTTTTAATATTTTAGTACTTTTTAAGTTATTGTCGTTTTGGATATAGAATTTTATTTAAGCTTTAATACCTTTAGACGCAACTTTTAATTCTTAGTTTTTAGACTTTTATGTTTCGATGCGCTACGTTCTTTTTATTATTTTTCGACCATTTATTTTTCGACGTTTTTCGACGCGCTCTTTTTCTTTCTTATTTCTCGACGCTCTAGTTTTTAGGACACATAATTTTCTATTTCTTCTCTAAAATTTCTTTAAATTTCGACGAAAAATTATTTTAAATGGTTAAATTGATAGACATCCAAAATTTTCTGGTTCGTAGTAATAGTTGGATTTGTTAGTGGCAAGTTGTGGGCTTTCGATTTAAAGGGTCCTGGCTACCTGCTGCATCTATTGGCTATTCAAAACGTGAGCAAAATCAGAAAAGTCTATTAATTTGATAGCTTATATAATTTTTATCTTTTATAACTAATAGGATATTCAGTGAATGCACCGAGCAAAACGTTCACCACCTTTTATACGTTCACCACCTGTAACTCGATCAAGACATCTAGCCAATATTGTTGCCGTTGATTTTTCTTTAGAATCGTCATCTAGTCGACCAAGTACTCCAATTCAAATTTCCGATAATCCATTTTTTGAACCCGACCTCACAATTGAGAATCCGGAGGATATTCAGAGATAATTCAGAGATCCTAAACCATTAATCTTTCCTCCGGAACCACCAATCATTCAAACAGAGATTGTCGAGGAACAAACCATTAAATCAGAATCCTCTAGTGATTCAGATTCAACAAATTCAATCATGGAAAATCTGGAACCTCTAAGTATGGAAGACCGAATGCGAGCTAAACGCACTGGCCAAGGTCACGCAATTACTCAACCAGACATTACTGCGCCAGATTATTAAATCAAAGGACAAATTCTACACATGGTAACTAATCAATGTCAATTTAGAGGTGCACCAAAGGAAGATCCAAACGAACATCTTCGAACCTTTAATAGGTTCTGTACTCTATTTAAAATCAGAGAAGTGGAGGATGAACAGATATATCTCATGTTATTTCCCTGGACTTTAAAGGGAGAAGCCAAAGATTGGTTATAATCGTTACCTGAAGGGGCGATTGATACATGGGATGTTTTAGTTGAAAATTTTCTTAAACAATTCTTTTCGGCATCTAAAGCCGTGAGACTTCAAGGAGAAATTGTTACGTTCACACAAAAGCCAAATGAAACTCTATATGAGGCGTGGACAAGATTTGGAAAGTTATTGATGTAGTGACCCGAACTTTTCCATGTTTATATATATTAATTGAGATTGATATTTACATGATTAAATGTTTCCAACATGTTAAGCAATCAAACTTGTTAAGACTTGATTAATTGAAATAGGTTTCATATAGACAATTGACCACCCAAGTTGACCGGTGATTCACGAACGTTAAAACTTGTAAAAACTATATGATGACATATATATGGTTATATATATAGTTAACATGATATTATGATAAGTAAACATATCATTAATTATATTAACAATGAACTACATATGTAAAAACAAGACTACTAACTTAATGATTTTGAAACGAGACATATATGTAACGATTATCGTTGTAACGACATTTAATGTATATATATCTTATTAAGAGATATTCATACATAATAATATCATGATAATATAATAATTTAAAATATCATTTGATATTATAAACATTGGGTTAACAACATTTAACAAGATCGTTAACCTAAAGGTTTCAAAACAACACTTACATGTAACGACTAACGATGACTTAACGACTCAGTTAAAATGTATATACATGTAGTGTTTTAATATGTATTTATACACTTTTGAAAGACTTCAATACACTTATCAAAATACTTCTACTTAACAAAAATGCTTACAATTACATCCTCGTTCAGTTTCATCAACAATTCTACTCGTATGCACCCGTATTCGTACTCGTACAATACACAGCTTTTAGATGTATGTACTATTGGTATATACACTCCAATGATCAGCTCTTAGCAGCCCATGTGAGTTACCTAACACATGAGGGAACCATCATTTGGCAACTAGCATGAAATATCTCATAAAATTACAAAAATATGAGTAATCATTCATGACTTATTTACATGAAAACAAAATTACATATCCTTTATATCTAATCCATACACCAACGACCAAAAACACCTACAAACACTTTCATTCTTCAATTTTCTTCATCTAATTGATCTCTCTCAAGTTCTATCTTCAAGTTCTAAGTGTTCTTCATATATTTTACAAGTTCTAGTTACATAAAATCAAGAATACTTTCAAGTTTGCTAGCTCACTTCCAATCTTGTAAGGTGATCATCCAACCTCAAGAAATCTTTGTTTCTTACAGTAGGTTATCATTCTAATACAAGGTAATAATCATATTCAAACTTTGGTTCAATTTCTATAACTATAACAATCTTATTTCAAGTGATGATCTTACTTGAACTTGTTTTCGTGTCATGATTCTGCTTCAAGAACTTCGAGCCATCCAAGGATCCGTTGAAGCTAGATCCATTTTTCTCTTTTCCAGTAGGTTTATCCAAGGAACTTAAGGTAGTAATGATGTTCATAACATCATTCGATTCATACATATAAAGCTATCTTATTCGAAGGTTTAAACTCGTAATCACTAGAACATAGTTTAGTTAATTCTAAACTTGTTCGCAAACAAAAGTTAATCCTTCTAACTTGACTTTTAAAATTAACTACACACATGTTCTATATCTATATGATATGCTAACTTAATGATTTAAAACCTGGAAACACGAAAAACACCGTAAAACCGGATTTACGCCGTCGTAGTAACACCGCGGGCTGTTTTCGGTTAGTTAATTAAAAACTATGATAAACTTTGATTTTAAAGTTGTTATTCTGAGAAAATGATTTTTATTATGAACATGAAACTATATCCAAAAATTATGATTAAACTCAAAGTGGAAGTATGTTTTCTAAAATGGTCATCTAGACGTCGTTCTTTCGACTGAAATGACTACCTTTACAAAAATGACTTGTAACTTAATTTTCCGACTATAAACCTATACTTTTCTGTTTAGATTCATAAAATAGAGTTTAATATAAAACCATAGCAATTTGATTCACTCAAAACGGATTTAAAATGAAGAAGTTATGGGTAAAACAAGATTGGATAATTTTTCTCATTTTAGCTACGTGAAAATTGGTAACAAATCTATTCCAACCATAACTTAATCAACTTGTATTGTATATTATGTAATCTTGAGATACCATAGACACGTATACAATGTTTCGACCTATCATGTCGACACATCTATATATATTTCGGAACAACCATAGACACTCTATATGTGAATGTTGGAGTTAGCTATACAGGGTTGAAGTTGATTCCAAAATATATATAGTTTGAGTTGTGATCAATACTGAGATACGTATACACTGGGTCGTGGATTGATTCAAGATAATATTTATCGATTTATTTCTGTACATCTAACTGTGGACAACTAGTTGTAGGTTACTAACGAGGACAGCTGACTTAATAAACTTAAAACATCAAAATATATTAAAAGTGTTGTAAATATATTTTGAACATACTTTGATATATATGTATATATTGTTATAGGTTCGTGAATCAACCAGTGGCCAAGTCTTACTTCCCGACGAAGTAAAAATCTGTGAAAGTGAGTTATAGTCCCACTTTTAAAATCTAATATTTTTGGGATGAGAATACATGCAGGTTTATAAATGATTTACAAAATAGACACAAGTACGTGAAACTACATTCTATGGTTGAATTATCGAAATCGAATATGCCCCTTTTTATTAAGTCTGGTAATCTAAGAATTAGGGAACAGACACCCTAATTGACGCGAATCCTAAAGATAGATCTATTGGGCCCAACAAGCCCCATCCAAAGTACCGGATGCTTTAGTACTTCGAAATTTATATCATATCCGAAGGGTGTCCCGGAATGATGGGGATATTCTTATATATGCATCTTGTTAATGTCGGTTACCAGGTGTTCACCATATGAATGATTTTTATCTCTATGTATGGGATGTGTATTGAAATATGAAATCTTGTGGTCTATTATTATGATTTGATATATATAAGTTAAACCTATAACTCACCAACATTTTTTTTGACGTTTTAAGCATGTTTATTCTCAGGTGATTATTAAGAGCTTCCGCTGTCGCATACTTAAATAAGGACGAGATTTGGAGTCCATGCTTGTATGATATTGTGTAAAAACTGCATTCAAGAAACTTATTTTGTTGTAACATATTTGTATTGTAAACCATTATGTAATAGTCGTGTGTAAACAGGATATTTTAGATTATCATTATTTGATAATCTACGTAAAGCTTTTTAAACCTTTATTGATGAAATAAAGGTTATGGTTTGTTTTAAAATGAATGCAGTCTTTGAAAAACGTCTCATATAGAGGTCAAAACCTCGCAACGAAATCAATTAATATGGAACGTTTTTAATCAATAAGAACGGGACATTTCAGTTGGTATCCGAGCGTTGGTCTTAGAGAACCAGAATTTTGCATTAGTGTGTCTTATTGAGTTTGTTAGGATGCATTAGTGAGTCTGGACTTCGACCGTGTTTACTTGAAAAATGATTGCTTAACAAATTTTGTTGGAAACTATATATTTTTAACATGTGAATATTATGTGATATATTAATCTCTTAACGCGTTTGATATTATGTGATAGATGTCTACCTCTAGAACAAGTCCCATTGACTTACCTAATAATAATGAAGAGTCAAATGTAAATTGGAATGATTCGTGGACTGATTCACAAGTTCCCGAAGAGGAACCGGAAGAAGAGTCGGAACCGGAAGAAGAATCGGAACCGGAAGAAGAATCAGAACCGGATGAAGAAATAGAACCGGTGGGAGAAATAATAAAACGGTTAAGTAAAAGAGAATCCTCAACCAACTGACCAAGGTTAATTATGGTCAATGGTGTTTCCGCCAAGGAAGCAAAATATTGGGAGGATTACCAATTCTCCGATGAATCGGATTCCGACGAGAATTCCAATGATGTTATAGAAATTACCCCAACTGAATTTAAAAAGGCAAAAGAAAATAATAAGGGAAAGGGCATAAAAATAGAGAAATCTAATTCCAACCCCGATGAACTTTATATGTATCGTCAACCCCCGAAGTTCTTAAGTTGTAACAATGACCCGGGAACCTCTAAACCACCAGGTTTTTCTAAACCAATGTGGACAACGACGGCTCGTATTAGGGGAACATCATATATCCCTAGAAACTTGGCAAAACGAACCAAAACCGAAGAAGAAGAAACGAGCGAGTCGGAATAAGATAGTTGTATTCGTTTGGTGTAATATATGTAATATAGTGTTCTTATGCTTTATGATATATGTAAAAATTGCTTGTATTAATAAGTATTTTTTATGAATCTAACTCTTGTCTATTTTACAGTTTAAAAACACAAAATGGATAGACAACCCAATATTTTAAGAGACCTACCCGGAGACATGATTGATGAAATCTTGTCTAGAGTCGGCCAGAATTCCTCGGCACAACTATTTAAGGCGAGATCAGTTTGTAAGACATTCGAAGAACGTTCCAAGAATGTCTTGGTTTATAAGAGACTTTCGTTTGAAAGATGAGGGATATCACATTGGGAAACCCATAAGTTATGATGTGTTTACTTTGACGCATATATTGCGGGGAACCCAAATGATATTTTACGCAACGGGTTAAGAAATTATTTTGACTCAATATATCCGAATATTGGACTTCGTGATTTAGAAAAAGCAGCTAACATGCAACATAAAGAAGCATGTTATGCTTACGGATTAGTAATGTTCGCTTCTCACCAAAGTGAGAACAAGAACATCGGGCTACAACTATTAAACAAAACGTTTCCACAAGTGACGGAGTCGGTAATTGGGGTAAGAAATGAGGTTTTTAGATTATTACGAGACTGTTGGAGATTACGTAACCCTCGTCCCTTTGACGACGTTACAACACGCTGTCTTATCAACGGCCATAACGGTTATGTTGCACAAGACCAAGGATGGGAAGTAGTCCTAGTAAAACCAGAATGCATGACTTGTTTCTGGATGTATGAATTACGTGTCTTTATTGCCTTTGCTGAACGACTTGTGTACTAGCTAGAATTATCTTCACAACTATCTTGTATCAAAGTTATTGTGTGCTATATTTCATGCTTTATGTAAAATAAGCGGTATTGTAAGTTTGTAAAATATTGTATAAAAGTTTGAACGCGAAATATTATTATAATCAGTTTTTCATATAGAATTGTAGTAGTTGAATTGTATATTAGCTACTAAGTATGAACTTAACGGGTAGGTACTACCCGAATTTAAACTTATAAAACGCTAATATGAAGAAAAAGCTTTTATAAATGAGTTCATATTATGCTACGAAATACTATTAACTACTCTTAATATTCTGTATGATTAACTTGTTCCATTTGACTATTTTGAAGGAAATGGCACCGACTACTCGACACACCGTGAATATGAATGAAGAGGAATTCCGTACTTTTCTAGCTTCAAACATAGCCGCAGTACAGGATGTGCTACATACCAACAATAACCTTGGATCTAGCAGTACAGGAAATCGTGTAGGATGCACCTACAAAGAATTCACTGCCTGCAAACCTTTGGAATTTGATGGAACCGAAGGACCGATCGGATTGAAACGGTGGACCGAGAAGGTCAAATCGGTGTTTGCCATAAGTAAGTGTACTGAAGAGGACAAAGTGAAGTACGCTACGCATACCTTCACAGGTTCTGCGTTAACATGGTGGAATACCTATCTAGAACAAGTGGGACAAGACGATGCGTACGCACTACCGTGGTCAGCATTCAAGAACTTGATGAACGAGAAGTACCGTCCCAGAACCGAGGTCAATAAGCTCAAGACAGAACTTAGAGGGTTACGAACCCAAGGATTTGATATTACCACGTACGAAAGACGATTCACAGAATTGTGCCTATTGTGTCCGGGAGCATTCGAAGATGAGGAAGAGAAGATCGACGCATTTGTGAAAGGATTACCGGAAAGAATCCAAGAAGATATAAGTTCACACGAGCCCGCCTCTATACAACAGGCATGTAGAATGGCTCACAAACTAGTGAACCAGATTGAAGTAAGAATTAAAGAACAGACTGCTGAAGAGGCCAATGTGAAGCAAGTCAAAAGAAAGTGGGAGGAAAACGGTGATAAGAATCACCAATACAACAACAACAACAACAGCAACATCAACTACAACAATCATCCCAACAACAATAATAACCGCAACAACAACAACAATCAGAAGCAGCTATGCCAAAGGTGTGAAAAGTATCACTCGGGGTTCTGCACCAAATTTTGCAACAAGTGTAAAAGAAATGGTCATAGCGCGGTGAAGTGTGAGGTCTACGGACCAGGGGTTAATAGAACGAAAGGAACAAATGGTGTCGGAACGAGTAATGGCGGAGCAAGTAGTGTCGCAGCAAGTTATGCCAATGTAGTTTGTTATAAATGTGGAAAACCGGGCCACATTATTAGAAATTGCCCGAACCAGGAGAACACGAATGGACAAGGCCGCGGAAGAGTTTTCAATATTAATGCGGCAGAGGCACAGGAAGACCCGGAGCTTGTTACGGGTACGTTTCTTATTGACAATAAATCTGCTTACGTTTTATTTAATTCGGGTGCGGATAGAAGCTATATGAGTAGAGATTTTTGTGCTAAATTAAGTTGTCCATTGACGCCTTTGGATAGTAAATTTTTACTCGAATTAGCAAATGGTAAATTAATTTCAGCAGATAATATATGTCGGAATCGAGAAATTAAACTGGTTAGCGAAACATTTAAGATTGATTTGATACCAGTAGAGTTAGGGAGTTTTGATGTGATAATCGGTATGGACTGGTTGAAAGAAGTGAAAGCAGAGATCGTCTGTTACAAAAATGCAATTCGCATTATACGAGAAAAAGGAAAACCCTTAATGGTGTACGGAGAAAAGGCAACACGAAGCTACATCTTATTAGTAATTTGAAGGCACAAAAACTAATAAGAAAAGGTTGCTATGCTGTTCTAGCACACGTCAAGAAAGTACAAACTGAAGAAAAGAGCATCAATGATGTTCCCATTGCAAAAGAATTTCCCGATGTATTTCCGGAAGAATTACCGGGATTACCCCCACATCGATCCGTTGAATTTCAAATAGATCTTGTACCAGGAGCTGCACCAATAGCTCGTGCTCCTTACAGACTCGCACCCAGCAAGATGAAAGAACTGCAAAGCCAATTACAAGAACTTTTAAAGCGTGGTTTCATTCGACCAAGCACATCACCGTGGGGAGCTCCTGTTTTGTTTGTCAAGAAGAAAGATGGTACATTCAGGTTGTGTATCGACTACCGAGAGTTGAAAAAACTTACCATCAAGAACCGCTACCCACTACCGAGAATCGACGACTTATTTGATCAACTTCAAGGCTCGTCTGTTTATTCAAAGATTGACTTACGTTCCGGGTATCATCAAATGCGGGTGAAAGAAGATGATATTCCAAAGACTGCTTTCAGAACACGTTACGGTCATTACGAGTTTATGGTCATGCCATTTGGTTTAACTAATGCACCAGCTGTGTTCATGGACCTTATGAATCGAGTGTGTGGACCATACCTTGACAAGTTTGTCATTGTTTTCATTAATGACATACTTATTTACTCAAAGAATGACCAAGAACACGGTGAACATTTGAGAAAGGTGTTAGAAGTATTGAGGAAGGAAGAATTGTACGCTAAGTTTTCAAAGTGTGCATTTTGGTTGGAAGAAGTTCAATTCCTCGGTCACATAGTGAACAAAGAAGGTATTAAGGTGGATCCGGCAAAGATAGAAACTGTTGAAAAGTGGGAAACCCCGAAAACTCCGAAACACATACGCCAGTTTTTAGGACTAGCTGGTTACTACAGAAGGTTCATCCAAGACTTTTCCAGAATAGCAAAACCCTTGACTGCATTAATGCATAAAGGGAAGAAATTTGAATGGAATGATGAACAAGAGAAAGCGTTTCAGTTATTGAAGAAAAAGCTAACTACGGCACCTATATTGTCATTGCCTGAAGGGAATGATGATTTTGTGATTTATTGTGACGCATTAAAGCAAGGTCTCGGTTGTGTATTAATGCAATGAACGAAGGTGATTGCTTATGCGTCTAGACAATTGAAGATTCACGAACAAAATTATACGACGCATGATTTGGAATTAGGCGCGGTTGTTTTTGCATTAAAGACTTGGAGGCACTACTTATATGGGGTCAAAAGTATTATATATACCGACCACAAAAGTCTTCAACACATATTTAATCAGAAACAACTGAATATGAGGCAGCGTAGGTGGATTGAATTGTTGAATGATTACGACTTTGAGATTCGTTACCACCCGGGGAAGGCAAATGTGGTAGCCGATGCCTTGAGCAGGAAGGACAGAGAACCCATTCGAGTAAAATCTATGAATTTAATGATTCATAATAACCTTACTACTCAAATAAAGGAGGCGCAACAAGGAGTTTTAAAAGAGGGAAATTTAAAGGATGAAATACCCAAAGGATCGGAGAATAATCTTAATATTCGGGAAGACGGAACCCGGTATAGGGCTGAAAGGATTTGGGTACCAAAATTTGGAGATATGAGAGAAATGGTACTTAGAGAAGCTCATAAAACCAGATACTCAATACATCCTGGAACGGGGAAGATGTACAAGGATCTCAGGAAATATTTTTGGTGGCCGGGTATGAAAGCCGATGTTGCTAAATACGTAGGAGAATGTTTGACGTGTTCTAAGGTCAAAGCTGAGCATCAGAAACCATCAGGTCTACTTCAACAACCCGAAATCCCAGAATGGAAATGGGAAAACATTACCATGGATTTCATCACTAAATTGCCAAGGACTGCAAGTGGTTTTGATACTATTTGGGTAATAGTTGATCGTCTCACAAAATCAGCACACTTCCTGCCAATAAGAGAAGATGACAAGATGGAGAAGTTAGCACGACTGTATTTGAAGGAAGTCGTCTCCAGACATGGAATACCAATCTCTATTATCTCTGATAGGGATGGCAGATTTATTTCAAGATTCTGGCAGACATTACAGCAAGCATTAGGAACTCGTCTAGACATGAGTACTGCCTATCATCCACAAACTGATGGGCAGAGCGAAAGGACGATACAAACGCTTGAAGACATGCTACGAGCATGTGTTATTGATTTCGGAAACAGTTGGGATCGACATCTACCGTTAGCAGAATTTTCCTACAACAACAGCTACCATTCAAGCATTGAGATGGCACCGTTTGAAGCACTTTATGGTAGAAAGTGCAGGTCTCCGATTTGTTGGAGTGAAGTGGGGGATAGACAGATTACGGGTCCGGAGATTATACAAGAAACTACCGAGAAGATCATCCAAATTCAACAACGGTTGAAAACCGCCCAAAGTCGACAAAAGAGCTACGCTGACATTAAAAGAAAAGATATAGAATTTGAAATTGGAGAGATGGTCATGCTTAAAGTTGCACCTTGGAAAGGCGTTGTTCGATTTGGTAAACGAGGGAAATTAAATCCAAGGTATATTGGACCATTCAAGATTATTGATCGTGTCGGACCAGTAGCTTACCGACTTGAGTTACCTCAACAACTCGCGGCTGTACATAACACTTTCCACGTCTCGAATTTGAAGAAATGTTTTGCTAAAGAAGATCTCACTATTCCGTTAGATGAAATCCAAATCAACGAAAAACTTCAATTCATCGAAGAACCCTTCGAAATAATGGATCGTGAGGTTAAAAGACTTAAGCAAAACAAGATACCAATTGTTAAGGTTCGATGGAATGCTCGTAGAGGACCCGAGTTCACCTGGGAGCGTGAAGATCAGATGAAGAAGAAATACCCGCATCTATTTCCAGAAGATTCGTCAACACCTTCAACAGCTTAAAATTTCGGGACGAAATTTATTTAACGGGTAGGTACTGTAGTGACCCGAAATTTTCCATGTTTATATATATTAATTGAGATTGATATTTACATGATTAAATGTTTCCAACATGTTAAGCAATCAAACTTGTTAAGACTTGATTAATTGAAATAGGTTTCATATAGACAATTGACCACCCAAGTTGACCGGTGATTCACGAACGTTAAAACTTTTAAAAACTATATGATGACATATATATGGTTATATATATAGTTAACATGATATTATGATAAGTAAACATATCATTAATTATATTAACAATGAACTACATATGTAAAAACAAGACTACTAACTTAATGATTTTGAAACGAGACATATATGTAACGATTATCGTTGTAACGACATTTAATGTATATATATCATATTAAGAGATATTCATACATAATAATATCATGATAATATAATAATTTAAAATATCATTTGATATTATAAACATTGGGTTAACAACATTTAACAAGATCGTTAACCTAAAGGTTTCAAAACAACACTTACATGTAACGACTAACGATGACTTAACGACTCAGTTAAAATGTATATACATGTAGTGTTTTAATATGTATTTATACACTTTTGAAAGACTTCAATACACTTATCAAAATACTTCTACTTAACAAAAATGCTTACAATTACATCCTCGTTCAGTTTCATCAACAATTCTACTCGTATGCACCCGTATTCGTACTCGTACAATACACAGCTTTTAGATGTATGTACTATTGGTATATACACTCCAATGATCAGCTCTTAGCAGCCCATGTGAGTCACCTAACACATGTAGGAACCATCATTTGGCAACTAGCATGAAATATCTCATAAAATTACAAAAATATGAGTAATCATTCATGACTTATTTACATGAAAACAAAATTACATATCCTTTATATCTAATCCATACACCAACGACCAAAAACACCTACAAACACTTTCATTCTTCAATTTTCTTCATCTAATTGATCTCTCTCAAGTTCTATCTTCAAGTTCTAAGTGTTCTTCATATATTTTACAAGTTCTAGTTACATAAAATCAAGAATACTTTCAAGTTTGCTAGCTCACTTCCAATCTTGTAAGGTGATCATCCAACCTCAAGAAATCTTTGTTTCTTACAGTAGGTTATCATTCTAATACAAGGTAATAATCATATTCAAACTTTGGTTCAATTTCTATAACTATAACAATCTTATTTCAAGTGATGATCTTACTTGAACTTGTTTTCGTGTCATGATTCTGCTTCAAGAACTTCGAGCCATCCAAGGATCCGTTGAAGCTAGATCCATTTTTCTCTTTTCCAGTAGGTTTATCCAAGGAACTTAAGGTAGTAATGATGTTCATAACATCATTCGATTCATACATATAAAGCTATCTTATTCGAAGGTTTAAACTCGTAATCACTAGAACATAGTTTAGTTAATTCTAAACTTGTTCGCAAACAAAAGTTAATCCTTCTAACTTGACTTTTAAAATTAACTACACACATGTTCTATATCTATATGATATGCTAACTTAATGATTTAAAACCTGGAAACACGAAAAACACCGTAAAACCGGATTTACGCCGTCGTAGTAACACCGCGGGCTGTTTTCGGTTAGTTAATTAAAAACTATGATAAACTTTGATTTTAAAGTTGTTATTCTGAGAAAATGATTTTTATTATGAACATGAAACTATATCCAAAAATTATGATTAAACTCAAAGTGGAAGTATGTTTTCTAAAATGGTCATCTAGACGTCGTTCTTTCGACTGAAATGACTACCTTTACAAAAATGACTTGTAACTTAATTTTCCGACTATAAACCTATACTTTTCTGTTTAGATTCATAAAATAGAGTTCAATATAAAACCATAGCAATTTGATTCACTCAAAACGGATTTAAAATGAAGAAGTTATGGGTAAAACAAGATTGGATAATTTTTCTCATTTTAGCTACGTGAAAATTGGTAACAAATCTATTCCAACCATAACTTAATCAACTTGTATTGTATATTATGTAATCTTGAGATACCATAGACACGTATACAATGTTTCGACCTATCATGTCGACACATCTATATATATTTCGGAACAACCATAGACACTCTATACGTGAATGTTGGAGTTAGCTATACAGGGTTGAAGTTGATTCCAAAATATATATAGTTTGAGTTGTGATCAATACTGAGATACGTATACACTGGGTCGTGGATTGATTCAAGATAATATTTATCGATTTATTTCTGTACATCTAACTGTGGACAACTAGTTGTAGGTTACTAACGAGGACAGCTGACTTAATAAACTTAAAACATCAAAATATATTAAAAGTGTTGTAAATATATTTTGAACATACTTTGATATATATGTATATATTGTTATAGGTTCGTGAATCAACCAGTGGCCAAGTCTTACTTCCCGACGAAGTAAAAATCTGTGAAAGTGAGTTATAGTCCCACTTTTAAAATCTAATATTTTTGGGATGAGAATACATGCAGGTTTATAAATGATTTACAAAATAGACACAAGTACGTGAAACTACATTCTATGGTTGAATTATCGAAATCGAATATGCCCCTTTTTATTAAGTCTGGTAATCTAAGAATTAGGGAACAGACACCCTAATTGACGCGAATCCTAAAGATAGATCTATTGGGCCCAACAAGCCCCATCCAAAGTACCGGATGCTTTAGTACTTCGAAATTTATATCATATCCGAAGGGTGTCCCGGAATGATGGGGATATTCTTATATATGCATCTTGTTAATGTCGGTTACCAGGTGTTCACCATATGAATCATTTTTATCTCTATGTATGGGATGTGTATTGAAATATGAAATCTTGTGGTCTATTATTATGATTTGATATATATAGGTTAAACCTATAACTCACCAACATTTTTGTTGACGTTTTAAGCATGTTTATTCTCAGGTGATTATTAAGAGCTTCCGCTGTCGCATACTTAAATAAGGACGAGATTTGGAGTCCATGCTTGTATGATATTGTGTAAAAACTGCATTCAAGAAACTTATTTTGTTGTAACATATTTGTATTGTAAACCATTATGTAATGGTCGTGTGTAAACAGGATATTTTAGATTATCATTATTTGATAATCTACGTAAAGCTTTTTAAACCTTTATTGATGAAATAAAGGTTATGGTTTGTTTTAAAATGAATGCAGTCTTTGAAAAACGTCTCATATAGAGGTCAAAACCTCGCAACGAAATCAATTAATATGGAACGTTTTTAATCAATAAGAACGGGACATTTCAATTGAGAGAATGTCCGCAACATGGTTTAGACACTTATCAAATAGTACAAATATTCTACCAAGGATGCGACATCACTACAAGAAAAGAAATCGATATAGCAGCTGGTGGTTCCATTATGAAGAAAAACGCAACTGAAGCTTACAAAATTATTGATAACACTGCTTCCCACTCACATGAGTGGCATCAAGAAAAAGATATCGTTAGATCATCTAAAGCAGCTAGAGCCGATTCTAGCCATGACTTTGATTCCATTTCCGCAAAGATAGATGCTGTCGAGAGACGAATGGAAAAGATGACTAAAGATATTCACTCAATAAGAATTAGTTGTGAGTAGTGTGGAGGACCACATTTGACAAAAGATTGTCTCAGTATTGAACAAACAATGGAACAAAGAGAGAATGTTTCATACATGAACCAAAGGCCTGAAAATAATTATCAAAATAATTATCAACCGCCAAGACCAATCTACAATCAAAATCAGAATTATAACCGAAATGTTCCATACAACAACCAACAAGGTCCTAGCAACCAACAAATATCCAACAATACTTACAATCAGCAAAGACCTATTTTTAAAAATAAACCACCACAAACCGATGATAAAAAGCCAAATTTAGAAGTATGATGTCGAAGCTAGTTGAATCTCAAACGCAGTTTTTCACATCTCAGAAACAAACGAATGAACAAAATGCCCAAGCATTTAGAAATCAACAAGCTTCTATTCAAAATTTGGAATAATAAGTAAGCAACCTAGCAAGGTTGATAGGCGAAAGAAAACCAGGAAGTTTACCTAGTGATACAAATGCTAACCCCCGAAATGAAACAGCTAAAGCCATTACCACAAGAAGTGGTATTACACTTAAACCACCTAAAATACCTGTAATTTTTGATGACTCTATTCCTACTACACAAGAACCACAATATGAGCAAGATAAGGAAATACAACCGGTAGTTGAAAAGGATAATGAAGATAACACAGTTAAGGCTAAACCTTATGTTAAACCATACCAACCACCACTTCCTTACCCGAGTAAAATGAGAAAAGAAAGACTTGAAGCCGAGCAATCCAAATTCTTGGATATGTTTAAACAAATAAATGTAAATCTTCCTTTCATTGATGTGATTTCAGGAATGCCTAGATATGCTAAATTTCTGAAAGATCTAATCACAAATAGAAAGAAAATGAAAGAACTCTCGGCTGTTACTATGAATGCTAATTGTTCTGCAGTGTTGTTGAACAAGATACCAGAAAAATTATCTGATCCAGGAAGTTTCACAATTCCATGTTTTCTGAGTAGTCTTAGTTCAATAGAAGCATTGGCAGACTTAGGTGTTAGTATAAATTTAATGCCATATTCATTATACACTAAACTAGACCGTGGAGAATTGAAACCAACAAGAATAAGCATACAACTAGCCGATCGATCAGTAAAGTATCCTAGAGGGATAATGGAAAACATGCTAGTTAAAGTTGGTACTTTAGTATTTCCAGTAGATTTTGTTATTCTGGACATGGAAGAAGATTCTCGAGTTCCTCTCATATTAAGAAGACCATTCTTAAACACGGCTAAAAAAATAATAGACGTGTTCTGTAAGAAACTGACCCTAAGTATAGAAGACGAGAGTGTTACCTTTTCTCTTGATAGAGCCATGCAATAACCGCAATCTGCAGATGATACATGTTATTATATTCAAACTATAGATTCACATGCAGAATTGTTAGAAGAATTTCCAGAATTACAAGGAACAGGAGAATATTCTTTAGGAGAAGGAACTGAATCAATTGATGAAGCTGAAATGTTAGCTACACTTATGGCTAATGATTATGAACCAACAACAGAAGAACTTCAAATGCTAAAAGAGGAAGACAGATATCGATACAAATCATCGATAGAAGAACCACCGACATTAGAGTTAAAACCACTTCCAAACCATTGGAATACGCTTATTTACATGGTGAATCTGAATTACCCGTAATAATATAGTCTTCTCTTACTGAAAATGAAAAATCTCAACTCATTTCTGTGCTAAAAGCTCATAAACCAGCTATTGCATGGAAGATTTATGACATTAAAGGTATAAGTCCTTCGTATTGTACACATAAAATCCTTATGGAAGAAGGTCATAAAACGTATGTGCAACGCCAACGAAGACTAAATCCTAATATGCAAGATGTTGTTAAGAAAGAAATTATTAAACTGCTCGATGCAGGTTTAATTTATCCAATCTCTAATAGTCCATGGGTAAGCCCAGTTCAATGTGTACCTAAGAAGGGTGGCATGACTGTCATCACAAATGAGAAAAATGAGCTTATTCCTACTAGGACTGTAACAGGATGGCGTGTCTGTATTGATTATAGAAAATTAAATGACGCCACCAGAAAGGATCACTTTCCCTTACCTTTCATTGATCAAATGTTGGAAAGTTTAGCCGGAAATAGTTACTATTGTTTTCTTGACGGTTTCTCCGGATACTTTCAAATTCCAATAACACCCGAAGATCAAGAGAAAACCACGTTCACGTGCCCTTATGGTACTTTTACTTACAAACGCATGCCATTTGGACTTTGCAACGCCCCTGCAACCTTTCAAAGGTGCATGTTGGCGATTTTTCATGACATGATAGAAGAATGCATGGAAGTTTTCATGGATGACTTTTCAGTCTTCGGTGATACTTTTGAATCATGTCTAGTTAATCTTTAACGAATGCTTATTAGATGCGAACAATCAAATCTAGTTCTTAATTGGGAGAAATGCCATTTCATGGTTAAAGAAGGCATCGTTCTTGGTCATAAAATTTCAAAGGAAGGAATTAAAGTGGATAGAGCTAAAGTAGATGTAATTGCTAAACTTCCACATCCCACCAATGTTAGAGGAGTTAGGAGTTTTCTAGGGCATGCCGGTTTTTATCGACGTTTCGTAAAAGATTTTTCTAAAATTACCACTCCTATGAATAAACTCCTAGAAAAGGATGCTCCATTCATCTTTTCAGATGAATGCATCAAATCTTTTAATATTCTTAAAGAAAAACTCACTAATGCACCGATCATGATAACTTCAAATTGGAATCTACCATTTGAACTCATGTGCGATGCAAGTGATTTTGCAATGGGAGCCGTTCTAGGACAAAGGATTAAAAAACGATTTCAACCTATTTATTATGCTAGTAAGACATTACAAGGAGCACAAACAAATTATACAACTACTGAAAAAGAACTCCGTGCTATTGTCTTTGCTTTTTACAAATTTCGTTCATATCTCGTTCTAGCTATAACGGTGGTCTATACTGACCATTCTGCTCTTAGATACCTATTTTTGAAACAAGATGCCAAACCACGATTAATCCGTTAGATCTTACTCTTACAAGAGTTCGATATTGAGATCCGAAACAAAAAGGGAGCAGAAAATCTCGCCGCTGATCATCTTTCTCGTCTTGAAAATCCTGAATTAGAAGTTCTAAATGAATCGGCCATACAAAATAACTTCCCTGATGAATATCTATTGAAGATAGATTATAGTGAAATTCCTTGGTTTGTAGACTATGCAAACTACTTAGTATGTAGATTCCTTGAAAAAGGGTTGTCGTACCAAAAACGAAAGAAATTCTTTAGTGATATAAAATACTATTTTTGGGAAGATCCACATTTGTTTAAAAGTTGTCCCGATAGAATAATACGCCGATGTGTATTCGGGGATGAAGCTAGTCAAATCTTAAACCATTTTCACACATGACCAACAGGAGGGCATTATGGGCCTCAACTCACAGCAAGAAAAGTTTACGATGCTGGATTCTATTGGCCTACAATTTTCAAAGACGCACACCTTCTTTGTAAATCCTGCGATGCTTGTCAAAGGGCTGGAAAAATAAGTCAACGTGATGAAATGCCACAAAATGTCATTCAAGTATGTGAAGTATTTGACATTTGGGGTATTGACTTTATGGGTCCATTTCCAAAATCTCATAATAATCTCTATATTCTCGTTGCCATTGATTATGTATCAAAATGGGCGGAAGCACAAGCTCACCCAACTAACGATGCACGAGTTGTAGTCAACTTCTTAAAACGTCTTTTTACAAGGTTTGGAACACCGAAAGCTTTAATAAGTGATCGGGGTACTCATTTTTGTAATAATCAACTTGAGAAAGTTCTCAAAAGATATGGAGTAACTCATAAAATCTCAACCGCTTATCATCCACAAACAAGTGGACAAGTTGAAAATACCAACCAAGCTTTAAAACGTATTCTAGAGAAAACCGTAGGATCAAATCCAAAGGAATGGTCCATGAAATTGGAGGATGCACTCTGGGCTTTTAGAACAGCCTACAAAACTCCAATTAGAACCACACCTTTCAGACTCGTTTACGAAAAAGCATGTCATCTTTCAGTAGAAATTGAGCACAAAGCATTTTGGGCTTTGAAGACATGTAATCTTGATTTACATGAAGCTGGACGTTTACGGTTAAGTCAGCTAAACGAAATAGAAGAATTAAGACATGAAGCATATGAAAATTCGTTAATCTATAAGGAAAGAATGAAGAAATGGCATGATAAAAGAATCAGAAGTTCAAAAGAATTTAAAAAGAAGACAGAGTTCTTCTTTTCAATTCACGATTCAAGCTATTTCCTGAAAAATTGAAATCAAGATGGTCTGGACCATTTATAGTCAAAAGAGTTTTCCCGTACGGAACAATATAGTTAATAAATTCAAATGGAGTTGAATTTAAGATTAATGGTCACAGAGTTAAACATTACATAGATAATCCAATGGAAGTCGAAGATGAAGTTAATCACAATTTCGACACCACAGCTAACTAAGTGTGGGAAGGTTCGAATATTTTTAGGGTTATATATATTACTGTTAGATTTAGATATTCTGTTTTCGTGTAGTTTCTGAGAATGGAATCTGAATGGTCTTTCCCTAGCAGACCCTAAAGAACTAGTCTTCTCCCTCCATTCTGAATTTTTATTTTTTTTAGGTTTTACGAGATGAAGAATTCCTTTGATCTGAACCATGGCCTAATGCTACACGCTTTGATTACTAAACGTAATAATGACACACTCCCGAGTGACCTGGTGTCAGTAATAAGAAGCAGATGTGACGAAGTAAGGAAAGAACTCAGGAAAGATTATCATAAGATGTATTTTGGTAAAGGAAAATCAAAATTCGCAACAAAAAGAAGAGCACGACACCTTGAAAGATGTTATAAATGCGGAAAATGGTCACACGAAGGTAAATGTTCAAATAATCAAACATATTCAAATACCGAATTTGTTACTCTATGTAGAGAAGGACCGTTCATATGTTTAGAGGAAAAGATATTGAAGAATCGAGGTTACGCTTATGTATCTATGGAAAATCAAATCACACGACTCTATTATGAGTCGGCTAAAGCAGGTCTCTGAGAATTCCATCTCACAGGTAAGTATGTACAGTTTTTATTTTTATTTTTATTGCTTTTAACCTTTTGATAATAAACGCTGAATCGTTCGCTATAAAGTATTAAATTGGTATTCAATAAAATTAGGTATGCGTAACCGAAATTATTGATATCATACAAAAATTTATTACATCACTGCGAAATTTACCGTTTATTCTTAAGGTATAAATAACTTTAATCAATCAACCTAAAATATTTCAAAAATTCGTCAGGAGTAAAACTAGGTTATGGAACTGAAATTACTTTACCGAAAAAATAGGCGTATATTTTTGATAATATTTGATTGATTAAAGTGGGATAAAAGACCAAAAAGATTTTTAATTTTATTTTTTTACCATGTTTTTAAAATTAATATATAAATATTAAATTATTATTATAAACTTTTTAAAATCAATATATTTAAGTTTGTAAATATTTGAAAAATTAATATTTTTAATATAAGTTTATATGTATAAAAATAATATTTATATGAATTTTTAATTTTATGCATTTTAAATTTAAGTTTGGTGTGAATTTAAAAACAAAAATTTACTTTATTTCACTAAGTTAAAAATATGATTTTTAAAATTCGTCGTGAGTTGAAAGCTAGGTCATTGAACCGAAATTGCTTTACCCAAGGGAGGGACGAGAAATTTTATTATCATTATTTTTAATCTTATTGAATTAAAGTACGCCAAAAACATTTGAAAAAACCCAAAAATCTTTGCTTTTAAAACGACGCTTAAAAAGTAACAAATTTTAAAACTTTGTTGAGAGACGGACTAGGACAACGATCCGAAACACCCTCACTCCTAAAAAGAAACCAATTTTTAAAATTTATTGATTTATGTTTTAAAAGTATAACCTTTTTATATAAAAAAAATAATAAAAAAAATAACAAACCCCATGCGATCTCATGGGGTTGCTTCACTAAATCCATGCGGTCGCATGGAGGTAAAATGCTGGGCAGAATGATAAAGTCCAGTGAGCTGGCTCTGTATCCTCACAAACACACACAAAAATACGCAAATACCTCTCAAAAATCACCCAAAAATTCTCATTTTTTTACCAAATTACTCCAAATTTCTCACAAAACTTCGCTACAATCATGCCTAGGTTTGGAATTTTTAGCAAGAAGGTAAAAATTACACCCCTAAACTCTTAAATTTCCTATTTTTTTGTGATATTTACCAATATTTTACCTAATTTGATTTTGTTAATTTCTAGTGTAATTAGAGTTAAATTGTTAGTATTTTATGCATGTATAACCTAGATTGGTGTTATTTAACATGATTTTAAGCCAAAAACTTCAAAATTTTTAGAAATCTAGGGTTTGTGTTCTTGAGCAATTTGGGGCTTTTTGATATAAAAGGTTATGGCCGATTTTTTCCATGAAATATTGCTAAATTAAGTAGTGTAACATGTTTAGGTAGCTAAATGATCCAAACTTTGATCCTATACATGATTTTTGAGAATTAAAGTAGACTTTTTAGGTCTAAAATTCATGAATTTGATTAATTTGATATAAATGCCATTTGAAACTTGTTTAATTGCTAGTAATGGTTATTTTAACATGTTATTTGAGTTGAATGCTTATGAACTTTATAAACATTTTCATATATACTTATTTGAAAAAATGTAGAATTGTTAAAATTAGGAAAATGTGTATAAGTTTAATTTTGATTGAACATGTTATTGTAATTGTTTCAAGTTGTTATTTTGCTAACACTAATGCATATTTGGATGCATAAATTTTGTGTTTAATGTGTTTTGTAGAAAAATACCGATACTGATGGTGTATCATCATCATCTAGGCAACCTGCTCTGGAACCTGAACCAGAAATGCAATATGAGTCACAATATGAACCAGAACCTGAACAGGAGCAACAACAGGAACAACAACAACAACCTGATCAACACGTACCATATTATGATCTGCAACTAGAATATGTTAATGCCTACGTATAATTTCCGATTCATCCGATAATAGAACACCCAACGATTCATGAAGAACAGTTGCATCCCAATTTGAGATTTGATCGAAGTTGGAGAGATTACCTGACATACCAAAGTAACAAATTTAAACTGGTAACGAAAAATGTAGAAGTACCGAGAGTAATCGATTGGGAGTCTTTGGAAAGGGTCCAACTAGTTAACTCAGTTAGACAGCATCTGATCTAAAGGTATGGCAGCTCTTCTTTTCCCAATTGGGAACGTTTATTCACCATTCGTAGGCCTGTATATAAGGAATGGTGTGTTGAGCTTATGAGTACTATTTCACTTAATGCGGATGTAGTTAGATTAGATGATAGAAGTTTTCTTAGATTTTTACTTGGCCGTAGGATGTACAGGATGTCCATGCTGGACATGGCTAGGGCTTTACAGATTTACACTCCTGGTGAATTACTACTACCCGATTGTACAAATTTGATTTATCATAGGGAGCGGGTAGATAGGAATTTTGACGCGGATGCCATCTGGAGGCGTATGTCAAATTATAATGTTTTTTTTTTCACTGGGAGGAAGACACTCCTATTTAGATATTAACAAAGCAGAGCTACGTGTTATACATAGATTTTTAGCTAATTCGATTACACAAAGAGGTAAAAACAAGGAGAAGATGACCTTACACGACTTATTTTACCTTAAGTGTATTTGAAACACTAGAAGCTTTGTTAATATCCCCTACTGTGTTGGTTTTTATCTGTCCAAAGTAGTGGCAGGAATACAGGACGGGGGAATAATAGGAGGAGGTATTTTTGTTACTCTCATTGAAGAGTATTTGGGTGTAGATAGGGATCAAGGGGGTCCACTGATGGTGTGTAGGGAACAGGTGGATACTTTAGGATTGAAGGTCTATCAGGGTGCTAAAGTATTAAAGACCAGACGCAATCAAGCAGTACCATATGATGGTCGTCATCCTCAGGTAGAGAGAGGATCAGATGATAAAATGGAGGAAGCGGATGACATTAGGGATGTCATTAGGGAGGCTATGATTGACGTCTACCAGCGTATAGATGAGGTAGAAATGACAAACCAGGATAGACATAGTCGGTATGAGTAGTGGCAATCCGAGAATATTTACGAGCATTCTAGGCAACGACGGCATGATAGATGGCACTATCATCAGCATCAGATCATGAGCCAGCTATCACCTCAGGTACCAAATAACTACGTACCGACCCAACCCGCTTACTATCCTCCACACCAGCCTGATATGCGACCACCATTTACTCTCTACGACCCTAACCAGGCCTATCAGTACACCTATAACCAACCATGGAACCCGCCCGACGACATAAACTGGAACCCTTATCCAGATTGATATAGTTCCGTTGGTGATTTCTATGATTTTTATATTTTTATTATTTTTATTTACTTATGTTTAAAACATATAATATTGTGATACTTTTAATGTAATGTTTAATATTTTTATTATGTTGTACTAATATTTCATATTTGATTTGAAAGGAGGATGTTAAGTCTCATTTCAAATTACCATGCATGTTATTATTTGTATGTATGTATATTGTCAATTGTACACAACAGGGTAAAGCAGCGCATTTTCAAAGACTGGCATTAAGTTCAGCAAAAGCTACTAATTTTGACGACAAAACGAAAAACAAATGTGATATAACAACAAGACGGAATGAACAAATGATGTGCACCATTTATCATTCAACAAATAAACGCCAATATGTTTGGAAACTTCGGTAAAATTTAATCATTTTTCTGCGCTGATCACCCTCAATAATTTAAATTGTTACTGATTTCTTGCAAATGAGGGCATTGCAAGATCTTAAGTGTGGGAAGGGGTTAAATTCTTTCGGATTTTTAAAATTTTAATTTAAACACTTGGTTACCATTAAAAATACTAGTAACGTAGTAGTTGTATTAGAATCTAGTGCTCTCTGATAATAAAGAATAGCCCTAGTCTTATATACTGACTACCCAATTCTAGTAAAAAATTTCAAAATTTTCAATTAAATGAACTCAAAATCATATTTATACAAATTTATGAACGATAAAACTAGGTGTTAACACCGAAATTATTGTTACCTCGGAAAGGACATAAATTGAGAAACAACCCAACATATTAGAATTCATTTAAAATGGAATAGAGGACAATAAAAAGGCAAAGAAAGGAAAATAAAAGCCAAGTGTGAGAAAAATTTACCAAGTTATTTAGAACATATGTCACATATTTTTGTACCAATAATTGAAAATACTTATGTTTTGGACGATATTAATCAGTTTTACCTAGTTTATTGTAATTTAAATGCAAGTAAAGTCTTTCGCGAGAAAAAAGACACGCGCTTCTTGATTTAGGTCAGGAATTTGTAGTCCAGACCAGCTGTAGGTTGACGAAAAATCTAGAAAAGTCATCTCGAAAATCAGCTGCAAATCCACGGACCTCAGCATAAAACAGGGTCGCCAAGTGGTCAGACTTATCCTAACCATGAGAGGATCTGTCTTATACAAGGGGGGAGGCACCGTGCAAATTAGCTTATAAGACTAATGAATTAGATCCCCAAAAAGGATAATCTCCTTAAAGATTAAAAATCAGCTTTTAAGACTGATATTACTTAATCCTTGAGATTGACCTTAAAGATTGAGAATTACAAACTCATGGAATTCGATGATATCTAAACTCGAGCTTGAACGAGAAAATATTTTGATCAAATTAAAAACCGATTTGTTTTCTGAAAACCCATTTTTAATGCATTCATTACCATTGAATGTAAAATCCTAGGAATTCACCTTGAATTCATTAGATCACCTGAACCAAATCGGGAGTCAACCGTAAGAATGGTGGTTGCATAGCATGGTCAAAGACTGGACCTTGTGCCAGACCGAAAAACTATAGGGTGATCTTTACTATTGCTCCTACAAAGGATAGTAATTGCATCCGACACGATATAGAGCATAATTAAAAGCATGTCACGGGACATTGCCTTAACAGTTGCTTGTTCAACGCTTTCCTTTACAACCGGATGGTAGTTTACCGAAAGGTAATATAAGGAACAAGTATACTGGACGTGTTGCTTTCCCAATACAAGGTTAGCAAGTGGGTGACACAAAATCGCAAGTTTTAAGCTAAAATTTTCAAATCTGAAACCCACAAAACCCACAAAAACAATTTGCAAACACCGGTGAAGGGTTATTCCGGAAAACTTATCTAGGGTAAAAGGTAGATTGAATTTTTAAAAGATCAAATGTTTTCATAAAGATCCAATTTCCTAAAGGATCTAAATTTTCATAGTCATGTGGGACTTTAAACTACATCGTTACTACCATTGTTCATACTGCCGTATAAAAATCACTGATGTACAAAGTGTGAAGAATAAAGAAGTGATTCTAGTATTTTTATTTCAAGACTATATTGCTTGAGGACAAGCAACGCTCAAGTGTGGGAATATTTGATAATGCTAAAAACGAACATATATTTCATAGCATTATCCCTCAAGAAAGACAATCTTTTTGTTGCAATTGTTCTATTTATAAGTGATATTCGTTTAAATAATAAAAGGTGAAGACAAAAGACAGATTCGACGAATTGAAGACGTAAATGACCAAAAAGCTCAAAAGTACAAAGTACAATCAAAGTGGTTCAAATTATTGATGAGAAACGTCTCAAAATTACAAGAGTACAAGACGCAAAACGCAAAGTACAAGATATTAAATAGTACACAAGGACGTTCGGAAAACCGAAACCAGGACCACAGTCAACTCTCAACGCTCGACACAACGGACTAAAAATTACAAGTCAACTATGCACATAAATATAATATAATATATAAATAATTCTTAAAATTATATATATATATTATATTATATATATAAACCGTCGGCAAATAAACAAACAAAAGCATGTGAGCTGTAAAAGAAGGCCATGCGATCGCATGGCCTGGAAGTGCAAAATCCATGCGATCGCATGGCAGCAGATACCTGGCCACATCTATAAATTTTAGCATTTTCGAACGAAATAAACACATCTTTCTCTAATCTATCTCTCACTCTTACGATATATATATATATATATATATATATATATATATATATATATATATATATATATATATATATATATATATATATATATATTATAATTTAAATTTTAATTTAATAATAATAAGGGTATGTTAGCGAATGTTGTAAGTGTGTAAGTCGAAATTCTGTCCGTGTAACGCTACGCTATTATTAGTCATTGTAAGTTATGTTCAACCTTTTTAAATTAATGTCTCGTAGCTAAGTTATTATTATGCTTATTTAAATTGAAGTAATCATGATGTTGGGCTAAATATTAAAGACGGGGTAATTGGGCTTTGTACCATAATTGGGGTTTGGATAAAAGAACGACACTTGTGGAAATTAGACTATGGGCTATTAATGGGCTTTATATTTGTTTAATTGAATGATAGTTCGTTAATTTAATATAAAGATTTACAATTGGACGTAATTATAAATAACCACATACACTCGATCTGACACGATGGGCGGGATATTTATAAGTACTAATAATCGTTCATTTAACAGGACACAGGAATGGATTAATAGTTAATGGACTTATTAAAACAGGGGTGAATTACATACAAGGAAAATTGGTGTAATTATAGTTTAAGTCCCCAATTAGTTGGAATATTTGACTTCAGATATAAGAATAATTTGACGAGGATACTCGCACTTTATATTTATGACTGATGGACTGTTATGGACAAAAACCAGATGGATATATTGAATAATCCAGGACAAAGGACAATTAACCCATGGTAATAAACTAAAATCAACATTTCGAACATCATGATTACGGAAGTTTAAATAAGCATAATTCCTTTATTTCATATTTCATCGCACTTTTATCTACTGTCATTATATTTAATTGCACTTTTAATTATAGTACTTTTTAATTATCGCAATTTTATTTATTGTCATTTTATTTATCGCACTTTTATTTATCGCACTTTAATTATTGTCATTTACTTTACGCTTTAAATTAACTTTTATTTTTAATATTTTACATTATGTTTTAACTGCGACTAAAGTTTTAAAATCGACAAATCGGTCATTAAACGGTAAAAACCCTCTTTTATAATAATAATACTACTTATATATATATTTATATATTTACAAATATAGTTTTAAAAATATAGCGTTAAACTTGGCTAGCTCCCTGTGGAACGAACCGGACTTACTAAAAACTACACTACTGTATGATTAGGTACACTGCCTATAAGTGTTGTAGCAAGGTTTAGGTATATCCACTCTATAAATAAATAAATAACTTGTGTAAAATTGTATCGTATTTAATAGTATTTTATAGTAAATATATAACTATTTCGTATACACCTCTACGTACATCATTACTCAATGACGATAAAACTCTATTTTTCAACTCATATTTGTTATGAAAACATTTTTATTGTTAGCCATGACAATCTCGATCAAATTTCGGGTACGAAATTTCTTTAACGGGTAGGTACTGTGACGACCCGAAAATTTCTGACCGTGCTCGACGATTCACGAACAATTATGAGTAAATAATTACGTAACTATATTTATATATATAAATAAATAAATATAAATATAAGTATATAGATAATATTTTAAATTAACAAAGTACACTTAATCAAGTGGAATTAAAAATGTAAAATAATAATTAGAATAATTAAGTTACTATTAAAAAGATTATATATATATATATATATATATATATATATATATATATATATATATATATATATATATATATATATATATATATATATATATATATATATATATATATATATATGAATGATGTATTTATGAATTTATATATGATTTCTACTCATAATTATTAATATATTGTAATATATATATAATAAGTATTCAATATATTACATAATTAATAATATATAATATAAGTTAAAATATAGTTATTATTATTATTATTATTATTATTATTATTAATATCACATTTTTATTAATAAAATAAATATTAATATTAATATCAGTATTAATAATATTATGATATAAATATGAAATTTGATATGTACAAATTGTCATATTGTTATTATTAATAACAAAACTTATCTTTTATTTTAAACTTCCATTATTAATATTATCATATCAGTATTATTATTTTTATATATTATTTTTATAATATTATTACTTAGTATTATTACTATATAATTGTATTATTATTATTAGAATTTCGATATTATTATTATTATTAATTTTATTATTGTATTACTAATAACATTATCAATATTACTAATATTAAATTTTACAAATTATATATATATATATATATATATATATATATATATATATATATATATATATATATATATATATATATATATATATATATATATATATATATATAATCAAATATATAAACAAATATATATATAAATACATATACATATACAAAATACAGATATTTATATATATATATATAAATATATATACAGATAAAAATTTATAAATACTGATATATAGGTATATAATTATATATAAATACGTATTATACTCATAGAATCCTAAATTAGTTTTACATCACAATCAAACTATATTTGATTTTGTTTGTATCACTAGAATCATTACTTAATCTGTAGCAAATGTACGAAATTGTTGAATTTAGATATCTGGTTTTTATTTTTTGTCTTCTTCTGATTGTTACTTGTGTACCTATTGTCTAGGAATTGTTATACGTCCACATCCTAATTCACAACACAATAATTTTGGATTGATTATAAGTAATACAACCCATTTAATGACTTAGCCAAAATTCAATTATCACAACAATTTAAAAATTAACCAGAAAATATATGGCCGACCTCTGTTTTTTCATAATTTTTGCCAAATTTCGATTTCGTATTTAATTTCAAAAAGTGTTAATGTAGTTTTTTTAGGAATGGTATATGTAAACTATCTGCAAAAGATCATTCCCCAATTCTTTCTAACAAGTTCCAATTTTTGAGTCAAATTTTAAATTCAAAAAGTCAACAATTTTTGTTCTTTAGGAAATTGGAATTTGTTTTGATGATTTGAGTTCAAGTGATGATCCAGAAAATTTATAGGTATGATTTAGAACCATTTTCATGAAGAAACCATAGTCTAAAACATTCCTAATTTCGTAATCAATAATCGAGTTAGTGTTCTTGAACTAAGAAAAGTCAATTGCTCTGTTTCGAATTAATTTTCAAATTCTAAAAATGCAAATGTGTTAGGAATCTCTTTGTGAATCTTTCTGCAAAGTTTCAGCTTTCAATTCCTCAAAACGATTTCGAATTTAGGAGTCAAACTTTTAAAAATCAAAAGTCAAACTTTGTTCTAAGATCAAATTGAAAGTTTGTGATGTTTCTGTTATAATTAACAATCTCAGAAGTTTATATGAATCATTTGAAACACAATTTATATTATAATTATTACCTAAAACGTACTCAAATTAAAAATTAATTTTTTTCAACCCAGCGACGGCAGTAAGCTTTTTTTTTATTTATTTTTTTAAAAGTCACATGGAATGTTTCTATTTCACATACATGTATTTAAAAAAAAAAATAATCTAACTGTGGTGGTTTTTGATTTAATCCAGTCGTTTGATTTTTTTGAGGTAAAGGGGAAACATATTACAGTTAAATAAAATAAATATATGTATAATTTTGGAAAAACAGTGATGGAAGGATGGTTAGAGGGTGGTGTTGGGTAACGAGAGGTCGGAGGTTCGAGTCTCGTCTGGGGCATTCTTTTTAGAAAAGCTTCTTAGAGGGTTCGTGAATCCGAGGCCAACCCTGCATTGTTTGGTTAGGTCGTATGCATATTTTTACTACAAAATATCGTATTGTGAGTTCATTTGCTCCCTTTTACTCTTTACATTTTTGGGACTGAGAATACATGCGCTGTTTTTACAACTGCTTTATTAAATGCTTTTGAAATACATTTTTGAACTGTGAAGACATGAAATGCTTTTATAAATGTTTGACGAGATAGACACAAGCAAAACATTCCTCGAATGAATTATTATGCAGACAGAAGTTCTGTGGATTATTATTGAATTTATGTGGACATGATAATTGCCACCAATTGATGTGAATATTTTTCCCCTGATTATCATTGCTTGGTAACCTAAGAATTAGAATCGGGTATGACCCTAATTCACGCGAATCCTAAAGGTAGCTACCGGGTTTAACACCCCCACCCAGAATGTTCACTATACGGAAGAGCTAGTGGGCGTGGTGTTTAGTACTTCGAAGTTTATATATTATACAGACGGGAGGTTCTGTTTTGGGGATATTATTGATGCGCATTATATGTTAAGGTCGGTTACCATGTTGAGCAATGAAATCGAAATGAATGTTATGTATCGAGAGAATGATTTTTTTACACATGTTATGTGTATTAGTTTTGTGCACGAGATATGTGCACGATTATTTAAAAATCACGAGGCAACCTACGGGGGAGAAAAGGATACGAACCTACTCTGCTAAGCATTATGAAAAATGGTTTCGTACACGAGATAGGTGTACTGTATTCGAATCTTGTGGTCTATCAAAATGATGAATTTTATTGTTTTATGATAAACCTATGAACTAAGCAACCTTTTGGTTGACACTTTAAAGCACGTTTATTCTCAGGTATGAAAGAAATCTTACACTTTGCATTTGCTCATTTTAGAGATATTACTTGGAGTCATTCATGACATATTTCAAAAGACGTTGCATTCGAGTCGTTGAGTTCATCAAGAATATTAAGTCATTTATAGTTGGATATAGTATGAAATGGTATGCATGCCGTCAACTTTCGATGTAATGAAAGTTTGTCTTTTAAAAACGAATGCAATGTTTGTAAATTATATCATATAGAGGTCAAGTACCTCGCGATGTGACCAAATGTTGATGACTTCGTCCAGATGGATTAGGACGGGGTACGACATGGCTTATGCGAAGTAACCAACCGCGATATTGTGAGTGGTATTAAAAAGAGGTTATGCAAAAAGCGAACTGGTTGGGTAGATGAATTACCCAATGTGTTGTGGGCACATCGTACTACGTTCAAGAAGAGCACAGGGGAAACACCTTTTAGTTTGGTATATGGTTCTGAGGCAGTAATACCCGCAGAATTCTTGTGCCAATGCATAGAGTTGCTAACTTTGAGGAAGAAGCAAACAATGATGCATTGGGCGAAAATTTGAATTTCATTGAAGAGCGGAGGTTAATAGCTGCTATCAGAGAAGCAAATAATAAACAACAAATCACTAAGTATTATAATAAAAGGGTGCGTGCTTTATCTTTTGATATTGGTGAATAGGTGCTGTGAAATAACGATGCAAGTAGAGCTGAAAAGCTTGGCAAATTGGGACCTAATTGGGAGGGTCCTTATCAAGTTGTGGCAATTAATGAAGCAGGATCATATAAGCTTGTAGATGTGGAACGGCGAACTTTACCTAATGTGTGGCATTCCGCTTTGTTAAAGCGATATTATGCGTAATTCTGCAAAAATTAACGAGAAGGCCAAAATGTATAATGTACGAAATTCGTTGCAAGGCCTATAGTAGATATTCTTTCTATGTGTTCTTGTTTTTAATTTTTGAAAGTCTTGATCACGCTTGTAGGAATTTCAAAATTGACACTTGTAAGGATATGCGAAGAATTTATTTGTGAAATGCAAAATATTATGAAATGTTTTGTATTTTGTTTCATAATTGTGGTATTTCGCAATGTTTAAATAGCAAAGTGATGAAATTGCCCACTTTTGCAGAACGTAAATATTGCGAAAGGAACTTCAAACCCTAAGTATTTGATTTTTCCAATACTTAGATGCTTCACAATGCTAATTAATTGACTAAGGATCGCTTTGGCGGACTTAGAAGATTCATAACATATAAATATATACGCATACAGATTGTTTCGCAAAAGTACACATTTATTATGTGCACAATAATAAAAGTTGGAAATTGCAAAGGGCAAGTCCGTGTTATGAATATTGTTAATGAAAGCGCTATATAAATAGAAAGTACTTGCAAATAGATATGGAAATACGAAATTTCATTACTAATTACGCAGAGATAGCTGCGTGCTAAAGCTTTACAATACCATCACGGTTTTGATAAATCAAGTCCAATGATGTCATTGGCAGTAGCATTATCCTGTTGACTTATCGCGGTAACTTTAGGGATTGGAATGTCCGCTACGTTTCCTTATGCAGTAGCAAATGCGCCGCGAGCATCAGCAAGTGAACATACGCGGTCTTCAATCGCGGGTGGCAGTGGATTTGGTATGGTGCAATGAGGAGCAATTTCATCCAAAAATTCCACTCTTTTGACCAATCGTAAAGCAGCAGCGTAAGTTGAAAATTGAACGTTTACAGGACGCGAATTGAGAACTTTTTTGGCAAACTCCTGCAAATGTTGGCGGAGTTGGGTGAACTCAAGTTTTGCAGAAGATGAGGCAGCTAGGGCGTTGTCTCGCTCTTCAGTAAGTTTTGTAACTGCATCTTTTAATACATTAATGGTAGCCTGGAGGATGTTTTATTTCTCAGCTGCAGTAGAAAACTGCAGTTTTAAGTCATCCACCGCGGTTTTGGCCGCGGTAAGTTCATAGGAGAGGTTAACACAATGTTTTTCACTGTCTTTAGCCTTAACCTTCTCAGCGTTGTACTTCAATTGTTCAGCCTCAAGAACATTGAAAAATTGTTCTTGACAGCATATCACATCATATGCCAATTTGAAGCACATATAGAAATTCTGAACGAAGCTCTTATGCGCATCAAGCGCAGAGAGCTTAGAAAACTCGCGGCGAAGCTCGCCTGGGATTGCCAACTTCATCTGTTGGCACTGATCCAGAGCAGCAGCAGAAGAGGCATAAGTATATCTCGATAAGCCATTGATCCGTACACCATAAGAGTCAGGTGGAGTGCGGAATAGCTCGGTAATTTGATCCACGGTGTGTGGACTAGGATAAACTGGGCTGAAAGGCGAGTACCCTGCAAAACAACGCAATTAATAAAATAGCAAAATAAAAGTGTCGGGAAAGCTATACGCATAAAATAATGTTTACGATATACCAGTTTGCTGATCCCCTTCATAATCCGATGAGATCGGATTATCGAATAGGGTAGTGTCTTGTTGCTTGTGTTTCTTGCTTTGACACGATGGTGGTGTTTGGAATGGTCGCTTAGTGGAGCTCCGTTTGGATGACGGGGATTTGGATGTCAAATCAACGACAGGAATAGGTTGTTTTTCCTGCTTGATTTCATGTCCGGAGGATGCCGTCAATTTGGATTCCGGACTTGTCAATAGCTTCGTAATTAGTGCCTTTGGGTTAACCTTGCTATCAACTTTGTCAATTTTCATTTTCGGTTACAGGAGAGTTGAGATTGAGAATTTGTAAAGGTTAATTAAGAATTTAGGTAATTGCGAAATAAGCAAGTGGGAAATTTGTGATTATGGATCACGATATATATAGGGGAAGTAAAAGTGGTAATTGATTGTGTTAATTATCCGTTGGGATAACTCAAACGGTAATGTTTGAGACAATGGATAAAAATGATAACTTTCTTAACTATAATGGTAACTACGCTAAAGCGAAAACGATTCAATGCTGGTAATGGTTACTATAACTGCAATTTTTTAGAGTTTATCATGATACATTTGCTTCGCGAAATGTATCATAATAAACTGGGGGGGACTTGATCATATACATAGCATTGTATATGTATATTTTATTTGCTAAAAGCCAAACGCAGAAGCTATGCGAACTATAATAAAAAGGTGTGAAATGTTCGCTGAAAATAAATACAGCGGTTAAGTTTTCGCGTTAGTAAAAGACTGTGGTTTAATCCGCTAAGCTTCCGCGAATAGTTAAGCAATCCGCAAACTGCGAATATTTAGAATACTATAAATAGAGAGCTTGGCCTCTCATTTATAGGTTGTTGATTCTCTGCCATTTGCCTGAGCCTTTGTAATTTTCACTTGTCACTTTGCCCAAGGAAATTTTACGTTGAGTTAAGGTGAATCATGCTAATTAACAATCAAGACCTGGTCGGGGTGGTTGATCACTTGATAGTTAAAGTGAAAGACATTCATCGTGGCTCAAAATAATCATCAAACATCCCATCCTCCATCTTAATCTCATTGCACTCAATCCTTAATTAAGTCATAACTTGATATAGGATTGATCAACTGACCCTAAGTATAGAGGACGAGAGTGTTACCTTTTCTGTTGATAGAGCCATGTAACAACCACAATCTGCAGATGATACATTTTATTACGTTCTAACCATAGATTCACAAGCAGAATTATTACAAGAATTTCCAGAATTACAAGGAACAGGAGAATGTTCTTTAGGAGAAGGAACTGAACCAATTGATGAAGCTGAAATGTTAGCTAAACTCATGGTTGATAAATACGAAACAACAATTGAAGAACTTCAAATGCTGAAAGAGGAAGATAGATATCGATACAAATCATCGATAGAAGAACCACCAATATTAGAGTTAAAGCCACTTCCAAACCATTTGGAATAGATTATTTACATGGTGAATCTGAAAAGTCTTAACTCATTTCTATGCTAAAAGCTCATAAACCAGCTATTGCATGGAAGATTCATGACATTAAAGGAATAAGTCCTTCATATTGCACACATAAAATCCTTATGGAAGAAGGTCATAAAACATATGTGCAACGCCAACGAAGACTAAATCCTAATATGCAAGATGTTGTTAAGAAAGAAATTATTAAACTGCTTGATGCAGGTTTAATTTATCCAATCTCTGATAGTCCATGGGTAAGCCCAGTTCAATGCATAATGAAATGTCCCGTTCATATTGATTATAAACGTTCCATATTAATTGATTTCGTTGCGAGGTTTTGACCTCTATATGAGACGTTTTCCAAAGACTGCATTCATTTTAAAAACAAACCATAACCTTTATTTTATCGACAAGGTTAAAAGGACACCACTAAGATTATCAGAAATGATAATCTAAAATATCACACTTACACACTACCAATACATATTGGTTTACAAAATTAATATGTTACAACAAAGTAAATTTCGAATGCAGTTTTAAACAATATTATACAAGCATGCTGACTCCAAATCTTGTCTATATATTAGCATGCAACAGCGGAAGCTCTTAATAATCACCTGAGAATAAACATGCTTTAAATGTCAACAAAAATGTTGGTGAGTTATAGGTTTAACCTATATATTTATCAAATCATAATAATAGACCACAAGATTTTATATTTCAATATACATCCCATACATGGAGATAAAAATCATTCATATGGTGAACACCTGGTAACCGACATTAACAAGATGCATATAAGAATATCCCCATCATTCCGGGACATCCATCGGACATGATATAAAAACTCGAAGTACTAAAGTATCCGCTACAATGGATGGGGTTTGTTGTGCCCAATAGATCTATCTTTAGGATTCGCGTCAATTAGTAGACTGGTTTACTAATTCTTAGGTTACCAAGTAAAAGGGGCATATTTGGCTTCGATCGTTCAACCATAGAAAGTAGTTTCATGTACTTGTTTATATTTTGTAAAACATTTATAAAGCTGCATGTATTCTCATCCCAAAAATATTAGATTTTAAAAGTGGGACTATAACTCACTTTCACAGATTTTTACTTCGTCGGGAAGTAAGACTTGGCCACTGGTCGATTCACGAACCTATAACAAATATGTACATATATATCAAAGTATGTTCAAAATATATTTATAACATTTTTAATACGTTTTAATGTTTTAAGTTTATTAAGTCAGCTGTCCTTGTTAGTAACCTACAACTAGTTGTCCACAGTTATTTGTACAGAAATAAAGCAATATATATTACCTCGAATCAATCCACGACCTCGTGTATACAAGCCTCAGGCTAGATCACAACTCAAAGTATATATAATATTTTGGAATCAACCACAACTCTGTATAGCTAACTCCAACATTACTGCATATAGAGTGTCTATGGTTGTTCCGAAATATATATATATAGATGGGTCGATATGATATGTCAAAACATTGTATTCGTGTCTATGGTATCCCAAGATTACATAATATATTAGAATACATGTATAATACAATATTAGTTAGCTAGGATATGATTAATATAGATTTGTTACCAATTTTCACGTAGCTACAACAAGAAAAATTATCCAATCTTGTTTTACCCATAACTTCTTCGTTTTAAATTCGTTTTGAGTGATTAAAGTTGCTATGGTTTCATATCGAACTTAAGTTTATGAATCCAAATAGAAAAAGTATAATTTTATAGTCAGAAATACAGGTTACAAGTCATTTTTGTAAAGGTAGTCATTTCAGTCGAAAGAACGACGTCTAGATGACCATTTTGGAAAACATACTTCCACTTTGAGTTTAACCATGATTTTTGGATATAGTTTCATGTTCATAAGAAAAATCATTTTACCAGAAGAACAACTTTTAAATCAAATTTTATCATAGTTTTTAATTAACTAACCCAAAACAGCCCGCGGTGTTACTACGACGGCGTATATCCGGTTTTACGGTGTTTTTCGTGTTTTCAGGTTTTAAATCATTAAGTTAGCATATCATATAGATATAGAACATGTGTTTAGTTGATTTTAAAAGTCAAGTTAGAAGGATTAACTTTTGTTTGCGAACAAGTTTAGAATTAACTAAACTATGTTCTAGTGATTACAAGTTTAAACCTTCGAATAAGGTAGCTTTATATATATGAATCGAATGATGTTATGAACATCATTACTACCTCAGGTTTTGTGGATAAACCTACTGGAAATGAGAAAAATAGATCTAGCTTCAAAGGATCCTTGGATGGCTTAAAAGTTCTTGAAGCAAAATCATGACACGAAAACAAGTTCAAGTAAGATTTCCACTCGATATAAGATTGTTAAAGTTATAAAAATTGAATCAAAGTTTGAATATGTGTAAAAACCCGTCCTTATCCCTCTGGACGAAATCTTCAACATTTGATCCCATTGCGATGATCGACTCCAAGTAATGTCCTTAATATGAGCAAATGCACAGTGGAAGACTTAATTCGTACCTGAGAATAACATGCTTTAAAAGGTCAACATAAAGTTGGTGAGATATATAGGTTTGATGCTAGCAGCGTTATACTATGGACCACAAGATTTCATGTTTATACATAATACACTCCTCGTGTATGAAAAGACGTTGAGCACTTGGTAACCATACTTAACATTTAAATCACAGCAGCATATTCTTAAATAAACCCTACACCGTACCAAGTGTAGTAACGAAACGAAGTACTGTGTAACCGTTTAAAACTGGTCGTCCAGCCCGGTTGGGGTTGTCAGGCCCGATAGATCTATCAACAGGATTCGCGTTTACGCTCCTCACGTAAATATTAGCTACCAAGTATAAAGAAATATGTCATGGTACAACTCAACGTAGAATTTAATTTTGATCACTTGTGTCCATAACGTAAATCATTTATAAAAACAGCGCATGTATTCTCAGCCCAAAAATATTTAGAGTTTAAAAGGGACTATATACTCACCTAATGTATTTTGTAGTAAAAATACATATAACATCATTGAACACGTATAAGGTTGGCCTCGGATTCACGAACCTATATTATTCATATATATATTAAAGCATATAATCGTAATCTAGCAACTTTATCTATTTAGTTATGTATTAAGATCATTATGTATATATATATATATATATATATATATATATATATATATATATATATATATATATATATATATATATATATATATATATATATATATATATATATATATATATATATATTACAATGCTTATTTGATATAGAATTTAGTTATTATTATATCAATATTAATTATATCATAATACTAAATGGTTTTAGTATAATTATATAACAAGGAAAATATTTGTATATAAATTTCTATCGTTTGCAACATAATAGTTATAGTGGTAATAATACTATAATGAAGAGGATAATAGTAATTATAATATCAATAACGATAATAATAATAATTTTAATAAAGATAAAAATGATTAGATAAAAAAAATGATAGTTTTCAAATATTATTTTTAATAATAACGGTAATTTTAATAATAATGGTTTTAATAATAATAATAATAATAATAATAATAATACTAAGATGATAGAATTAATAATAATAATAATCATAAAATTCATAACAATTAATAATAATAACAATAATAATATTAATAAAAATTTTGTTATAGAGGATTACCTTTAGAAAGCCCTCAAAAAAAATATATGTCGCGAGCCGGGTTTGAACCCGCGACCTCTCACTCCCTAGACAGGCCCCTAAACCATCCAGCCAATTCAGTTTTTCTGATTATCTCTTCAACCCGTCTATATTTAACATATATTTTTCTGTTTTCCTCTATTCATCATCTTCTTCTTCACAGAAACAATCAACCCAAACCATTTTGATTAATCAAAACTCGAAAACAGAAATGGGTTTTAGTATATTTAAACAACAAAAACGTTTATGATTCATTTGAATCAAATTTCATAACAGAAAAACAAAATTAAACGAGCTGTACAGTAACGTTTATAAACTTAAAACTCCATATCTGATTTCGAGATTAAGAACGTTTTAGACCTTAGTTACAACATGAAAAAGGTTCGAAATCAATATTAGAAACTTTCTGAATCCTCACCTTAACTGTAAACTTAAACACGAACTCGAATTTGATTAAAGAACGTTGTTTGATTTTTAAAACCCAACTCTTTGATTTCAAAATTGGAACTCGTTTCAAAAGATTAAGGATTGGGATTTTGCAGATAGTTTTAGAAATTAAATTCGATCTTAACTGCATTTAACAATTTTTAAAATTTGATTCAAAATCGATTATTGCTGAGTTTGGTCGCGAATAGAGGTAACCGGTTTCCATGTGTTTTTACTTGATGTTTCTTTTTATTTCTTTCTACAGCATCGAATCAAGCTTTATATAAAATGTAAGTGAGGGATTACAACAGTACTAGATTCGTTAAATTTTGTTTTGTACTAGCACTGAGTTCGACAGTTTGTAAATCCAGAACAGAAAGAAAGGAAAAATTAGAACAAGTTAAAAAAACGCTGAGTCATTGCGTATCAATCAGTATCTGCATAACAAATAATTAATCTAAAGGTGATTAAGATGTCTAACTGTATTTAAGTATGTATATCTAAAAATATCTGTATATTTAATTTGTATTACATATCTATATGTGTGTATTTATGTATAGGTGATTTTGTCTATCTGTTTACATATCTGTTTACATATATATATATATATATATATATATATATATATATATATATATATATATATATATATATATATATATTTATATTTTAAAATATAAAACTGAAATTTATTTACATATATTTGTATTTAAATATACCTGTAGTTGTATAACTATATAGACATATGTATAAGGAAACATAATTTTATTAATAACAAAATAACAAGAGTGATAATAATAATAATAAATCATAATAATAATAATTGTAGTGATTTTTGATAATAATAATATTAATGAAAATCATAATATGATAATATTAATAATAATATAAAAAAAAACAATAGAAATAATAATGATACTAATATCAAGAATTTTAATAATAATCCTAATCATAATAATTGACTTTATGATTTCACTATTAACTATAACAATAAAGATATTCATATCATATAACTATTTATATATGATTGTTCGTGAATCGTCGGGCTTGGCCAAAAGGGTAACTAATTATTCAGATATAGATTTCAGACTTTCTAGACTCAATATTAGGGTTTTTGCTTATCGTGTCAGAGACATATAGAGAATAAGGTTTAAATTTGGTCGGAAATTTCCGGGTCGTTACAGTACCCACCCGTTAAAGAAATTTCGTCCCCGAAATTTGGTAGAGGTTGTCATAAATAACAATAGGAATGTTTTCATGACAAATATGAGGTAATAATAGAGTTTTATCGTTATTGGAAGCCATGGATAAAACGATTCGATCATGTGAAGCGCACGAGTGAAGCTATCACAAAAGAATGAAATGAGTGAATATGGAATTGTTTTAACCGATGACGTGGTTAGAATTGATTTTCAGAATTTAAGGGATTTAAAGAAAATCTTACGTAATAAGATTTGGTTCTTCGGTGATTTAGGAAACAAGATCTTGTTGGATTTAATGCGGCAAATCTATTTTGATTTCTTTGTCAGATATTTCATTATAAATCTACCCCCTTCATTCCTGTACCTTCCATATCTCACATCTCCCATTCTTTCTTCCTCAATTCATACCTTAAAGTATGCTCCATCCCGTTTTGATTCTTGTTATACTCTTAACTTTCATATCTTTCATTCTTCTCTTTCATCTGCCGCCATAAGAATCTATTCACTTCTGTCATTTCCTTGGAATTATAATGTTTTTAATTCTCCCATGCCTTTACGTTGCATTACGTATTGATATACACAGTTTGTAAATCCTGGGTTTATTATCGAGCTTTATATTCTTCATCATTTTTCGGAGCTTCATGCCTTCGTTTTCTCTTCCCGACTTCGAGTCAAACGAGTAATGGTTCAGAATTCGTAAATATGAAATTCGGAATGAACATAAGTAATGCTCTAAGAAAGAAATGATAATGGAACGATTTTGATTTGTCGAATTACCAGAATATCTTGGAAAAGACAATATCTTGGAAAAGATAGAAATATCAAAATATGTTCCTAA
Organism: Rutidosis leptorrhynchoides; assembly: GCF_046630445.1. Taxonomy (NCBI): domain Eukaryota; kingdom Viridiplantae; phylum Streptophyta; class Magnoliopsida; order Asterales; family Asteraceae; genus Rutidosis; species Rutidosis leptorrhynchoides. The sequence continues at coordinate 219,013,608 of NC_092335.1, forward strand.
TATGTTTGAAGATTAAATAGAATGTAAGAGCCGTGTAACATGGCACATGATGACGGTACTGTGAATCATCACATTCTATTAGAAACTTAACATGACTTACTGTAATATAATGAAGTTGATCAAGTTTCATTATATTATACTAATTGATGCATCAGTTCCCAACACTACTTCAAAACATTCATATTTTAATTCCAAAGGCTTCAGAATTTAGAAACTTACACAGTTTCTTTTATATTGTAACGCAGATGTTACGGAGAGATAATTGATCCCAGATAAGAATAGTTGTGAAAATATCTCCAGAAATATGGAGAATATGTATAACGGAAGATATGAAGATATCTTATAATATCTAAGATAAGATGATGGTGATGAATATCATCTGGAAAGGTTTAGAATAAGGAGTAGGGTTCTTATTAACAGTTTCAGCAGGCACTGAATCGTTTGAATTCTTTGAAGTCGGGTTTAGTTTTCATGATTTGTCCACGGTCTCCTTCCTACTTTACTTAATCCGTTTTCCAGTTTCAACACTTCTCTTTTTCTGGGCTTTTCCAACATACTGTACTTCATTATAAACTTTTGACTATTAAGGTCATTTACGGTTTTTGCTGCTTCATCAGCATTTCAAGAACTACTTCATAGTCCAAGATGTTGTTCAGAAACTTCACATTCGAAATATGTAATTCTTAGGGATAGACGTTTTCGGTATAACTGGGAGAATTTCTACGAGATTTTCAAAATACTGATTGTGGATTTCGCCAAAGAGATAACGAGTTGCTGGTACGTCTGCTGATGATTTTGTGAAATATAAAAGGTTCTCTGGTAACGACGGTGAAAGGACAAGGTATAAATTTCTAGATTATAATAGGAGTAATCTCACTGGAAAGTCGAAGTGAAGCTATGACAAAATTAGCTTCTTGAAAAGAAATTATAGGGTTGTTTTTGCTAATAAATGGCAAAGGATTCAACACGATATGTGTTAAACTATAAATTTAGATTCGAGAGTTTTTCAGGTGCATAAATCTTTTCTTCCGTAGATAAAGTGCGGTTGGTTCCTCTTTCCGATCGAGGTGTTTTCAAGATCATAAAAAGTTGTGAATGCGAATTGTAATCGTCAAGAGACGAATAAGGTTTAAGATAGAATCAAGTGGCAAACTTGAAGATTAATTTAGTCTCATATGTTATAATCAATATTTTAATTCATTTTACTTGTCCATAGTTAGCAGTCTATTAGTCTGATTGTCCAATGGTCCAATAGTTCAACAGTTCAATATATTCATATATAATTTAATATACATAATTAATACGTATCGTGACCCGTGTACCGGTCTCAGTGTCGATCACAACTCAAAGTATATATATATTTTGGAATCAACTCCGACCCTGTATAGCCAACTCCCACCTTCACATATAGAGTGTCTATGGTTGTTCCAAAATATATATATAGATGGGTCAATATGATAAGTCGAAACCTTGCATACGTGTCCCGTTATTTAAAATGCGTAAAATAAATAAATATATATCATGACCCATTATACAACGTGTTGTCTCAGAATTAATCCGACGTATTGTTGTACATGTGTCCCGATGGTATGTAAAGTGCAGAAATAAAATTGCGAGAATGTAAATTGCAATAAATTAAATGTTAGCCGGGAACAGTTAGCTAGGAACAGTTAGCGTGGATTCCTAACAATATTTCAATTTAGTTAATTCGTCTGTTTCTAACAAATTTTATTTTGTCCAATGTTTTCTTCTTTATGCCACTTGTTGGATTCTGATAGGTCAAAATCCAAATATGAAATGTGAATAGAAATGGTTATTCGGTGGTGAACGGATACGTATATCGGTAATTGTAAGTAGGATAGTAAATGATCGTTGAATCAGATTCGAAAAATGTACAGTGTAACTTATTAATGTGAATTCTAAATATTCCTCGGGTACTACCCACCCGTTAAAATATTTTCATCATTAATAATTTGTACGAAGGAATTTTTAATTACAATCTTTATGAAAATATACTTGCATATATATTTTCTTCAGATGTAATTATGGATTTAATGAGTCAATAAGATTTTATACTCATTTGATTTATTGTTAACACTTGATTACATGATCTCTAAAACATTAGAGATTACATAATTGCCATGTCGATCGAAGGTAAATGAGGTAGAACAATACGTAGAACGAAATTAATCGATGTAGAACGATATGTAGAACAAAGATCATACTCGATGTACAGATGGTAATATTGAGGCGTGTGATGTTGGTATCCGAGATACAGATCGTGATGTTAAGATTTACGACGTGATTGTGGTTGGGGTGATAAGAGTATTGTCGGCGTTGATGATGGTAGTAGGGATTATGTTGCTGGTGCTGCTGCCGGTGTTTGTAACCTCCGCACCAGATTCTCCAAAGCCATTACTCGAGCATGTAGTTCGTTAACTTCTTATACTATGTCGGGATGATTGCCGATTGAAACGAGCGGGTGAGTAAGATTCGAAATATATAGAATATTATATAATCATGACGGGATATTCTAGAAATGAGAGAGTAAATAGTTTCTCGAACAGGTTTGCCGGTAAGTGCTTTCAGGTTCATTGCCAAGAGGGCAATTTGGTGGATGGAAGGGATCTTCGATGTGAAATGATTTTCGGATATCGGATGATATTCTAGCTATATAGAATATCTATATATATATAATACTAAAGATTTTGTAGACTACAGAGGAACTTACGGCATGTGTCAGGAAAGTCTACAGATGCGCTAAGATATGAATTTTGTCTATACACTATCAATGCAGTAAATGCAGTAAGACGTGTCTAGACTTATGAATGATAAGCAGCTAATTTTTGACTGAGAATGATAAGCAAAACTTTTTGACATGCAGACATGGTCAAAGTCCAGACCCACTAATGCATCTAAACAACTAACAGTTAGACACACTAATGCAAGACCTGGTTCGCTAAGACCAACGCTCTGATACCAAATGTAAAAACCCGTCCTTATCCCTCTGGACGAAATCTTCAACATTTGATCCCATTGCGATGATCGACTCCAAGTAATGTCCTTAATATGAGCAAATGCACAGCGGAAGACTTAATTCGTACCTGAGAATAACATGCTTTAAAAGGTCAACATAAAGTTGGTGAGATATATAGGTTTGATGCTAGCAGCGTTATACTATGGACCACAAGATTTCATGTTTATACATAATACACTCCTCGTGTATGAAAAGACGTTGAGCACTTGGTAACCATACTTAACATTTAAATCATAGAAGCATATTCTTAAATAAACCCTACACCGTACCAAGTGTAGTAACGAAACGAAGTACTGTGCAACCGTTTAAAACTGGTCGTCCAGCCCGGTTGGGGTTGTCAGGCCCGATAGATCTATCAACAGGATTCGCGTTTACGCTCCTCACGTAAATATTAGCTACCAAGTATAAAGAAATATGCCATGGTACAACTCAACGTAGAATTTAATTTTGATCACTTGTGTCCATAACGTAAATCATTTATAAAAACAGCGCATGTATTCTCAGCCCAAAAATATTTAGAGTTTAAAAGGGACTATATACTCACCTAATGTATTTTGTAGTAAAAATACATATAACATCATTGAACACGTATAAGGTTGGTCTCGGATTCACGAACCTATATTATTCATATATATATTAAAGCATATAATCGTAATCTAGCAACTTTATCTATTTAGTTATGTATTAAGATCATTATGTATATATATATATATATATATATATATATATATATATATATATATATATATATATATATATATATATATATATATATATATATATATTACAATGCTTATTTGATATAGAATTTAGTTATTATTATATCAATATTAATTATATCATAATACTAAATGGTTTTAGTATAATTATATAACAAGGAAAATATTTGTATATAAATTTCTGTCGTTTGCAACATAATAGTTATAGTGGTAATAATACTATAATGAAGAGGATAATAGTAATTATAATATCAATAACGATAATAATAATAATTTTAATAAAGATAAAAATGATTAGATAAAAAAAATGATAGTTTTCAAATATTATTTTTAATAATAACGGTAATTTTAATAATAATGGTTTTAATAATAATAATAATAATAATACTAAGATGATAGAATTAATAATAATAATAATCATAAAATTCATAACAATTAATAATAATAACAATAATAATATTAATAAAAATTTTGTTATAGAGGATTACCTTTAGAAAGCCCTCAAAAAAAATATATGTCGCGAGCCGGGTTTGAACCCGCGACCTCTCACTCCCTAGACAGGCCCCTAAACCATCCAGCCAATTCAGTTTTTCTAATTATCTCTTCAACCCGTCTATATTTAACATATATTTTTCTGTTTTCCTCTATTCATCATCTTCTTCTTCACAGAAACAATCAACCCAAACCATTTTGATTAATCAAAACTCGAAAACAGAAATGGGTTTTAGTACATTTAAACAACAGAAACGTTTATGATTCATTTGAATCAAATTTCATAACAGAAAAACAAAATTAAACGAGCTGTACAGTAACGTTTATAAACTTAAAACTCCATATCTGATTTCGAGATTAAGAACGTTTTAGACCTTAGTTACAACATGAAAAAGGTTCGAAATCAATATTAGAAACTTTCTGAATCCTCACCTTAACTGTAAACTTAAACACGAACTCGAATTTGATTAAAGAACGTTGTTTGATTTTTAAAACCCAACTCTTTGATTTCAAAATTGGAACTCGTTTCAAAAGATTAAGGATTGGGATTTTGCAGATAGTTTTAGAAATTAAATTCGATCTTAACTGCATTTAACAATTTTTAAAATTCGATTCAAAATCGATTATTGCTGAGTTTGGTCGCGAATAGAGGTAACCGGTTTCCATGTGTTTTTACTTGATGTTTCTTTTTATTTCTTTCTACAGCATCGAATCAAGCTTTATATAAAATGTAAGTGAGGGATTACAACAGTACTAGATTCGTTAAATTTTGTTTTGTACTAGCACTGAGTTCGACAGTTTGTAAATCCAGAACAGAAAGAAAGGAAAAATTAGAACAAGTTAAAAAAACGCTGAGTCATTGCGTATCAATCAGTATCTGCATAACAAATAATTAATCTAAAGGTGATTAAGATGTCTAACTGTATTTAAGTATGTATATCTAAAAATATCTGTATATTTAATTTGTATTACATATCTATATGTGTGTATTTATGTATAGGTGATTTTGTCTATCTGTTTACATATCTGTTTACATATATATATATATATATATATATATATATATATATATATATATATATATATATATATATATATATATATATATATATATATATATATATATATATATATATATATATATATATATATTTATATTTTAAAATATAAAACTAAAATTTATTTACATATATTTGTATTTAAATATACCTGTAGTTGTATAACTATATAGACATATGTATAAGGAAACATAATTTTATTAATAACAAAATAACAAGAGTGATAATAATAATAATAAATCATAATAATAATAATTGTAGTGATTTTTGATAATAATAATATTAATGAAAATCATAATATGATAATATTAATAATAATATAAAAAAACAATAGAAATAATAATGATACTAATATCAAGAATTTTAATAGTAATCCTAATCATAATAATTGACTTTATGATTTCACTATTAACTATAACAATAAAGATATTCATATCATATAACTATTTATATATGATTGTTCGTGAATCGTCGGGCTTGACCAAAAGGGTAACTAATTATTCAGATATAGATTTCAGACTTTCTAGACTCAATATTAGGGTTTTTGCTTATCGTGTCGGAGACATATAGAGAATAAGGTTTAAATTTGGTCGGAAATTTCCGGGTCGTTACAATATGAGTATTACCTTATATTAGAAAGATATCTTACTGTAAAAAAGAAAGGTTTCTTGAGGTTAGATGATCACTCAAAGTGGATTTTCAAGATTGGAAGTAAGCTAGCAAACTTGGAATTGTTGTTGGTGTGTTCTTGAGTAGTTGATTTATAACTTGGTTTATGTATGGATTTATGAACTAGATTGAGCTAGATTTTGTTGAATATGATGAAGAACACTTAGAACAAAGGAAGAACACTTAAGAGAGAGTAATTTGATTCAAGAAAATTGCAAAGTGAATGTGTTTGTGAGTTCCCTCATTCACGTGAACTTAGACTCTCCATATAGGCTCCATTAGTTTGTAATTTTGTGAGATATTTCATGCTAGATGTTAAATGATGGTTCCCACATGGTTAGGTGACTCACATGGGCTGCTAAGAGCTGATCATTGGAGTGTATATACCAATATTAAATACATTTAGTAGCTGTGTATTGTACGAGTACAAATACGAGTGCATATGAGTAGAATTGTTGATGAAAATGAGTGAGGATGTAATTGTAAGCATTTTTGTTAAGTAGAAGTACTTTGATAAGTGTCTTAAAGTCTTTAAAAAGTGTATGAATACATATTAAAACACTACATGTATATACATTTTAACTGAGTCGTTAAGTCATCTTTAGTCGTTACATGTAAGTGTTGTTTTGAAACCTTTAGGTTAACGATCTTGTTAAATGTTGTTAACCCATTGTTTATTATATCAAATGAGATGTTAAGTTATTATATTATCATGATAATATGATGTATTAATATATCTTAATATGATATCTATACAGTTAAATATTGTTACAACGATAATCGTTACATATATGTCTCGTTTCGAAATCATTAAGTTAGTAGTCTTGTTTTTACATATGTAGTTCATTGTTAATACACTTAATGACATGTTAACTTATCATTTATCATGATTAAACATAGTGTATCAATATCTTATTATGATTCATATGTATTTAGTAAGACGTTGTTATAATGATAATCGTTATATATATCGTTTTTGAGTTTCTTAATTCAATAGCCTAATTTTTATGTATATAACTCATTGTTAAAATACCTAATGAGATACTTACTTATCATAATATCATGTTAACTATATATATAACCATATATATGTCATCATATAGTTTTTACAAGTTTTAACGTTCGTGAATCACCGGTCAACTTGGGTGGTCAATTGTCTATATGAAACCTATTTCAATTAATCACGTCTTAACAAGTTTGATTGCTTAACATGTTGGAAACACTTAATCATGAAATTATCAAGTTCAATTAATATATATAAACATGGAAAAGTTCAGGTCACTACACGTAACTAAGAAGGGTGGCATCACTGTCATCACAAATGAAAAAGATGAGCTTATTCCCACCAGGACTGTAACGGGATGATGTGTTTATATTGATTATAGAAAATTAAATGACGCCACCAGAAAAGATCACTTTTCCTTACCTTTCATTGATCAAATGTTAGAAAGGTTAGCTGGGAACAGTTACTATTGTTTTCTTGACGGTTTCTCCGGATACTTTCAAATTCCAATTGCACCCGAGGACCAAGAGAAAACCACATTCACATGCCCTTATGGTACTTTTGCTTACAAACGCATTCCATTTGGACTTTGCAACGCCCCTGCAACCTTTCAAAGGTGCATGATGGCGATTTTTCACGACATGATAGAGGAATTCATGGAAGTTTTCATGGATGACTTTTCAGTCTTCGGTGATACTTTTGAAACATGTCTAGTTAATCTTGAACGAATGCTTATTAGATGCGAGAAATCAAATCTAGTACTTAATTGGGAGAAATGCCATTTCATGGTTAAATAAGGCATCGTTCTTGGTCATAAAATTTCAAGTGAAGGAATTGAAGTGGATAGAGCTAAAGTAGATGTAATTGCTAAACTTCCACATCCCACCAATGTTAGAGGAGTTAGGAGTTTTCTAGGGCATGCCGGTTTTTACCGACATTTCATAAAAGATTTTTCTAAGATTGCCACTCCTATGAACAAACTCCTTGAAAAGGATGCTCCATTCATCTTTTCGGATGAATGCATCAAATCTTTTAATATTGTTAAAGAAAAACTCACTAATGTGCCGATCATGTTAACTCCAAATTGGAATCTACCATTTGAACTCATGTGCGATGCAAGTGATTTTGCAATGGGAGCCGTTTTAGGACAAAGGATTGAAAAATGATTTCAACATATCTATTACGCTAGTAAGACGTTACAAGGAGCACAAACGAATTACACAACTACTGAAAAAGAACTCCTTGCTATTGTCTTTGCTTTAGACAAATTTCGTTCATATCTCGTTCTAGCTAAAACGGTGGTCTATACTGATCATTCTGCTTTTAGATACCTATTTTCAAAACAAGATGCCAAACCACGATTAATCAGTTGGATCTTACTCTTACAAGAGTTCGATATTGAAATCCGAGACAAAAAGGGAGCAGAAAATCTCGCCGCTGATCATCTTTCTCGCCTTGAAGATCCTAAATTAGAAGTTCTAAATGAATCAACCATACAAGATAACTTTCCAGATGAATATCTCTTGCAAATCGATTATAGTGAAATTCCATAGTTTGCAGACTTTACAAACTACTTAGTATGTGGATTCCTTGAAAAAGGGTTGTCGTACCAAAAACGAAAGAAATTCTTTAGTGATATAAAACACTATTTTTGGGAGGATCCACATTTGTTTAAGAGATGTCCCGATGGAATAATACGCCGATGCGTATTCGGAGATGAAGCTAGTCAAATATTAAACCACTGTCACACAGGACCAACAGGAGGGCATTATAGGCCTCAAATCACAGCAAAGAAAGTCTACGACGCTGGATTCTATTGGCCTTCAATTTTCAAAGACGCACACCTTCTTTGTAAATCCTGTAATGCATGTCAAAGGGCCGGAAAAATAAGTCAACGTGATGAAATGCCACAAAATGTCATTCAAGTATGTGAAGTATTCAACGTTTGGGGTATTGACTTTATGGGTCCATTTCCAAAATCTCATAATAATCTCTACATTCTCGTTGCCATTGATTATGTATCTAAATGGGCGGAAGCACAAGCTCTCCCAACTAACGATGCACGAGTGGTAGTCAACTTCTTAAAATGTCTTTTTGCTAGGTTCGGAACACCGAAAGCTTTAATAAGTGATCGGGGTACTCATTTTTGTAATAATTAACTTGAGAAAGTTCTCAAAAGATATGGAGTAACTCATAAAATCTCCACCGCTTATCATCCACAAACAAGTGAACAAGTTGAAAATACCAATCGAGCATTAAAACGTATTCTAGAGAAAATTGTAGGAGCAAATCCGAAGGAATGGTCCATAAAATTGGAGGATGCACTTTGGGCTTTTCGAACATCCTACAAAACTCCAACTGGAACCACACCTTTTAAACTCGTTTACGGAAAAGCATGTCACCTTCCTGTAGAAATTGAGTACAAAGTATTTTAGGCTTTGAAGACATGTAATCTTGATTTGCATGAAGCTGGTCATCAACGTTTAAGTCAACTAAATGAATTAGAAGAAATAAGACATGATGCATATGAAAATTCGTTAATCTATAAGGAAAGAACGAAGAAATGACATGATAAAAGAATAAGAAGTTCAAAAGAATTTAAGGAAGGAGACAGAGTTCTTCTTTTCAATTCACGATTCAAGCTATTTTCTGGAAAATTGAAATCAAGATGGTCTGGACCATTCATAGTCAAAAGAGTTTTCCCATACGGAACAATAGAGTTAATAAATTCAAATGGGATTGAATTTAAAGTTAATGGTCACAGAGTCAAACATTACATACATGGTCCAATGGAAGTTAACAATGAAGTTAATTACAATTTCACCACCAAAGAAAACCCTCAGAATGAAAACATAAATATGTTTTCAACGACATATGTAAAGCCAATATTGGAAGATGGGGAGGTTTCAAATTGGAGTGATGAAGAATAATTTTTATATATACCTCCCATTCCAAGAAACGGGGTAAAATATGAACAAGAAGTCCAAGTAGAAGTGGAAGAACCAAGAAAAGAGTACCCGGAAAAGGTTAACAAACCAACTTCACCTCCTAAATTAGGAGATCCAGGTGAATTTATCATTTTTCTTGCTTGCTTAATGATGGTGCTATGTATAATGGGCTCGCAGATTTAGGAGCGAATATTATGCCTCTTTCCTTATACAAAATATTAGGTGTGGGTAAATTAAGACCAACCAGCATAGGTGTTCACTCATTTGACCAAACCATAAAAGACCGGATTGGAATAGCCAACAATTTATTTGTTAAAGTGAGAAGTTTGACCTTTGTTGTAGATTTCATAGTTATTAATATAGAGGAAGACCTTGATATTCCTCTAATTTTAGGTCGCCCATTTTTAGCATCCACCGAGGCGTTCTTTGATGTAAGAGAAGGTAGAATGACACTTAGTGATTGTGATAAATCGGTCACCTTTGTGAACCGAAAGTCTAAATCTCCACCAACCAAAACTGTTGAACCAAAAAAAACACCTAAGTGTGGAGAAAATGAAGTGACGCCTAATGATGACCCGATAACAAAGAACCCCGTTGTTGATACAAAATTAGAAGACCCCGTTTTTAACAGTTCAACGAAGAAACTTTATAAACGGATTCAAGATGCTAGCATTAAGGGAAACTTTAAGTTATGTAACCGATTATTATCCAATTTGTTGCCTAAAGAAAAGGAGATGTTAGTTGAATTTGTGAATGTTACAGAGGAAATCAACAAATGGCTTGGAGCAAAAGTCAGAGATATGTAAGTTGTTGATGATCCAATTGAAATTAACAATGAAGTTAATCACAAGTTCAACACCACAACTAACTAAGTGTGGGGAGAATTGAATCTTTTAAAAGATAATATAATGCTGTCTAGAGTTAGATTTTCTATATTCGTGTAGTTCTCGAGAATGTAATCCGAATGGTCTTTCCCTAGCAGACCCTAAAGAACTAGTCTTCTCCCTCCATTCTGAATCTTTTGTTTTTTAGGTCTTACGAGATGAAGAATTCCTTTGATTTGAACCACTTTCTACTACTACATGCTATGATTACTAAACGTAATAATAACATCTTCCCGAGTGAACTGGTGTCGGAGATAAGAGGCAAAATGGACGAAGTGAGAAAAGAACTCAGAAACAATCATAATAAGATACATTTCGGTAAAGGAAAATCAAAATCCGCAGTAAAAAGAAGAGCAAGACATCTTGAAAAATGTCATAAATGCGGAAAATGGTCAAACGAAGGAAAATGCTCGACGAATCAGACATATTCCAATTCTGAGTTCGTTACTCTATGCAGAGAAGGACTGTTCATATGTTTAGAAGAAAAGTTGTTAAATACTTGAGGTTACGCTTATGTAACAATGGAAAATCAAATCGAACGACTCTCCTATGAGTCAACTAAAGCAGGTCTCTGAGAATTCTATCTCATAGGTAAGTATGTACAGTTTTTATTTTTATTTTATTGCTTTTAACCTTTTGTTAATAAACGCTGAATCGTTCGCTATAAAGTATTAAATTGATATTCAATAAAATTAGGTATAATAAACCAAAATTATTGATATCATACAAAAATTTAATTCATCACTGTGAAATTTATCGTTTATTCATAAGGTGTAAATATCTTTAATCAATCAACTTAAAATATTTTAAAAATTCGTCAAGAGTAAAACTAGGTAACATAGCCGAAATTACTTTACCAAAAAGTGGGACGTATATTTTTGTTAATATTTGATTGATTAAAGTGGGATAAAAGACCAAAAAGATTTTTATTTTTACTTTATTTTAAAAAAAATTAATATATAATTATATTAATTTAAATATAAGTTTGTAAAACTAATGTATATAAATATTAATAATATTTGAATATAAATATTAATAATATTTATATGAAATTTTACTAATATGCATATTAAATTTAAGTTTTGTGTGAATTTAAAAACAAAATTTACTTTATTTCATTAAGTTAAAAATTGATTTCTAAAATGTGCTGTAAGTTAAACACTAAGTCGTTGAACCGAAATTGCTTTACCCAAGGGCGGGACGACAAATTTTGTTATCATTATTTTTAAACTTATTGATTTAAAGTATGCCAAAAACATTAAAAAAAAACTCAAAAATCTTTGCTTTTAAAACAATCGCTTTAAAATGACAATTTTTAAAATTTTGTCGAGGGACGAACTAGGTGAACGTATCGAAACGACCTCAATCTAAAAAGAAACAAAATTTTAAAAATAAATTAATTAATTGTTTTAATAGTAAAGGTTTTTTAAAAAAAAAAAAAAAAAAAAAACTCTGACCCCATGCGATCGCATGGAGATAAAAAACTGGACATGATAAAACTTTCCAGTAGACTGCTTCTGTCTTCCAAACACGAACACACACACAAACACTCCTAAAATCACCAAATTTTCACCATTTTTCACTAAATCTTCACTAAAATCACAATGAGGAGATTCCTACCAAGAAGTCTTTCAAAGAAGGTAACGATTCCACCCCTAAAACTCTTTAATTTCGAATTTATAGTGATTATGAGCAATTTTTACCTAATTTATTTTTAATGATTTCTAGCTTAATTAGAGTTAAATTATTAGTATATTATGCTTGTCTAACCTAGATTGATGCTATTTGTCATGATTTGAAGCCTTAAACTTCAAATTTTTTAGAAATCTAGGGTTTGTGTTCTTGAGTAATTTGGGGATTTTTGATTTAAACAAGTTATGGCCGATTTTTGTTATGAATTATTGCTAAATTAAGTAGTGTAACATGTTTAGGTTACTAAATGATCCAAACTTTGAACCTAAACATGATTTTTGAGCATCAAAGTGGAATTTTTAAGTCTAAAATTCATGAACTTAATTATTTTGATATAAATGCCATTTGAAACTTATTTAATTGCTAATAATGATTATTTTGACATGTTATTTGAGATGAATGCTTATGAACATTGTATACATTTTCATATATGCTTATTGAAAAAGTGTAGAATTGTTAAATTTATGAAAATGTGTATAGGTTTAATTTTGTTTAAACGTGTTATTGAAATTGTGTTAATCTGTTATTTTGCTAACACTAATGCATATTTGGATGCATAATTTTGTATCTAATGTATTTTGCAGAAAAATACAGATACTGACGGTGCATCATCTTCTAGACAAGCTGATCCAGAGCCACAACCTGAGCTGCAACCTGAGCCACAACAAGTGCAGCAACATTATGATCAACACCTGCCATATTATGAACCGGAACTACAATTTTTTACTGCCTACGTACAATTTTTGCCTCATGAGTTAATAGTACACTCAAAAGTTCATGAACAGGAATTACATCCCAATCTCAGATTTGAGCGACACTGAACAGATTACCCGAAGTACCAACGCAACAAATATAAGCTTTACACCAAAAATGTGGAAGTACCGAGGGTAATACATTGGAGACCTTTGGAAGAAGTCAACCTAGCTAACTCAGTTAGGCAGTTGCTAATCCAAAGGTATGGGAACTCTGCTTTTCCTAACTAGGGACGTTTGTTTACCATCCGTAGGCCTATATATAAGGAATGGTGTGTTGAATTAATGAGTACTATAGCATTTAATAAGGATGTATCTATGTTAGAAGATAGGAGTTTTCTTAGATTTTTGCTTGGAGTTAGGATCTACAGGATGTCCATGATAGACATGGCTAGGGTGAAATGTCCCGTTCTTATTGATTAAAAACGTTCCATATTAATTGATTTCGTTGCAAGGTTTTGACCTCTATATGAGACGTTTTTCAAAGACTGCATTCATTTTAAAACAAACCATAACCTTTATTTCATCAATAAAGGTTTAAAAAGCTTTACGTAGATTATCAAATAATGATAATCTAAAATATCCTATTTACACACGACCATTACGTAATGGTTTACAATACAAATATGTTACAATGAAATAAGTTTCTTGAATGCAGTTTTTACACAATATCATACAAGCATGAACTCCAAATCTCGTCCTTATTTAAGTATGCAACAGCGGAAGCTCTTAATAATCACCTGAGAATAAACATGCTTAAAACGTCAACAAAAATGTTTGTGAGTTATAGGTTTAACCTATATATTATCAAATCATAATAATAGACCACAAGATTTCATATTTCAATACACATCCCATACATAGAGATAAAAATCATTCATATGGTGAACACCTGGTAACCGACATTAACAAGATGCATATATAAGAATATCCCCATCATTCCGGGACACCCTTCGGATATGATATAAATTTCGAAGTACTAAAGCATCCGGTACTTTGGATGGGGTTTGTTAGGCCCAATAGATCTATCTTTAGGATTCGCGTCAATTAGGGTGTCTGTTCCCTAATTCTTAGATTACCAGACTTAATAAAAAGGGGCATATTCGATTTCGATAATTCAACCATAGAATGTAGTTTCACGTACTTGTGTCTATTTCGTAAATCATTTATAAAACCTGCATGTATTCTCATCCCAAAAATATTAGATTTTAAAAGTGGGACTATAACTCACTTTCACAGTTTTTTTTTTACTTCGTCGGGACGTAAGACTTGGTCACTGGTCGATTCACGAACCTATAACAAATATGTACATATATATCAAAGTATGTTCAAAATATATTTACAACACTTTTAATACATTTTGATGTTTTAAGTTTATTAAGTCAGCTGTCCTCGTTAGTAACCTACAACTAGTTGTCCACAGTTAGATGTACAAAAAATAAATCGATATATATTATCTTGAATCAATCCACGACCCAGTGTATACATATCTCAGTATTGATCACAACTCAAACTATATATATTTTGGAATCAACCTCAACCATGTATAGCTAACTCCAACATTCACATATAGAGTGTCTATGGTTGTTCCGAAATATATATAGATGTGTCGACATGATAGGTCGAAACATTGTATACGTGTCTATGGTATCTCAAGATTACATAATATACAATACAAGTTGATTAAGTTATGGTTGGAATAGATTTGTTACCAATTTTCACGTAGCTAAAATGAGTAGTTTTTACCAATTTTGTTTTGCTCGCCATTTCTTCGTTTCTAATCCGTTTTGAGTGATTTAAGCGGCCAAGGTTTCGTATTGAACTTGAATTTATGAAAATAAATAGAAAAGGTATAGGTTAATAGTCGGAAATACAAGTTACAAGTCATTTTTGAAAGAGGTAGTCATTTCCGTCGAAAGAACGACATCTTGATGACTGTTTTGAAAAACATACTTTCACTTTGAGTTTAACCATGATTTTTGGATATGGTTTCATGTTCATAATAAAAATCATTTTCCCAGAAGTATAGCTTTTAGATCAAAGTTTTTCATAGTTTTTAATTATCTAAACCAAAACAGCCCCCGGTTGTAACTACGACGACGTAAATCCGGTTTTATGGTGTTTATCATGTTTTCGGGTTTTAAATCATTAAGTTAGCATATCATATAGATATAAATCATGTGTATAGTTGATTTTAAAATTGTAGTTAAAAGGATTAACTTTATTTGCGAACAAGTTTAGAATTAACTAAACTATGTTCTAGTGATTACAAGTTTATATATATATATATATATATATATATATATATATATATATATATATATATTCTAGTGATTACAAGTTTACCACTTCGAATATGATAGCTTTTTATGTATGAATCGAATGATGTTATGAATATCATTACTACCTTAAGTTCCTTGGATAAACCTACTGGAAAAGAGAAAAATGGATCTTGCTTCAACGGATCCTTGGATGGCTCGAAGTTCTTGAAGCAGAATCATGACACGAAAACAAGTTCAAGTAAGATCATCACTTGAAATAAGATTGTTATAGTTATAGAAATTGAACCAAAGTTTGAATATGATTATTACCTTGTATTAGAATGATAACCTACTATAAGAAACAAAGATTTCTTGAGGTTGGATGATCACCTTACAAGATTGGAAGTAAGCTAGCAAACTTAGAAGTATTCTTGATGTTATGTAACTAGAACTTGTAGAATTTATGAAGAACACTTAGAACTTGAAGATAGAACTTGAGAGAGATCAATTAGATGAAGAAAATTGAAGAATGAAAGTGTTTTTAGGTGTTTTTGGTCGTTGGTGTATGGATTAGATATAAAGGATATGTAATTTTGTTTTCATGTAAATAAGTCATGAAAGATTACTCATATTTTTGTAATTTTATGAGATATTTCATGCTAGTTGCCAAATGATGGTTCCCACATGTGTTAGGTGACTCACATGGACTGCTAAGAGCTGATCATTGGAGTGTATATACCAATAGTACATACATCTAAAAGCTGTGTATTGTACGAGTACGAATACGGGTGCATACGAGTAGAATTGTTGATGAAACTGAATGAGGATGTAACTGTAAGCATTTTTTTTAAGTAGAAGTATTTTGATAAGTGTCTTGAAGTCTTTAAAAAGTGTATGAATACATATTAAAACACTACATGTATATACATTTTAACTGAGTCGTTAAGTCATCGTTAGTCGTTACATGTAAGTGTTGTTTTGAAACCTTTAGGTAAACGATCTTGTTAAATGTTGTTAACCCATTGTTTATTAAATCAAATGATATGTTAAATTATTACATTATCATGATATCATGATGTATTAATATATCTTAATATTGAAGGTATTTCGTATGCCCGAGAGACATACTAAATTAATGTGGCTGACGTGTTATGACCCAAGTCGGGTCATACCCAATAACAAACTCACCGACACCTTATTCGTCTTTGATTTTAACGATTGGTTCATTGATCAAATACGCGACACTTGAACTTTGAGAAAAATGGTTTTCTTAAATATTGCTTGATGTGTATTTATATAAATTATGGAATAATTTATATAATATGGATTTAATTATTTATAGGTTAAATAATTAGTTAATTTATATTACATTTTATATAAATTGGTTTTATATATATAATGTTTATATAAATTAAAGAATGTAAGTATCATGAAATAGTTTTATAAAAAAAAAAATTAATCTTTTATAAAACTTATTTTAATTACATCTTGTGAGTGGCATTGGAGTCCATGTATGCATGCCATTTGACTACCCATTTGAATGGCTACTTGCATTTTCAAGAGGAATAAGTATCTAGGTACTCTTGGAGACTACACACACATGCAATACACATCAAAACTAGCAAGAAAAATTCTGCATACTCCCCATTTTGGAGCAGCTGCTGCCGTGACCTTTCCTAAGGGTAGGAGAGTTCATTTTTCCTTTTTGCAAGTCTATCTCAAGTGTAAATTAAATCCTAACCAAAGTACAAGGTGTTGGTTACAAGTTTGGGGTATAATCTCTTGAGGTTTCATCCATTTGAAGCTCCATTCAACATCATCATCTTCATCCTTCTTCTTCACCTCCTTTTGGAGTAGGTACAACATCTTACTAGCTCTATTTTACATTTTAGTGTATTATTCAAGACTAGATCTTTTATGGAATTCATGTTTAAAAGGCTTAAACTATACATGCATAAACTTTAAATTGCTTCCGCTTTATGTATACATATACACGAATTTACATTCACTTAAAATGGGTTTTGTGACTTTGTTTATGTAATGAATTCCATCAATGGTATCTAGAGCCAAAGTCTTGTTAATATGCTTCTTGTTTTTGGCTAGTAAACTCACTTTCTTTACAATCTACCAACATGCATGAAAGTAGAATGTAAAAAAAAAAATATTGAGTTTTGGTGGGGTGTAAGGTGATGGCCGAATTATTGGGTCCCAAAAATGGGTTTGGGATTTCAAGTTTGGCCATGTTTGTTGTTATGTTGTTGTTCACAATCGAGCCTAGACCGTGTGGTTGAATGTTTGGATGATTTGGTTGTTATTCATGATTTGTAATATTCATTCATATGGTTGTAATTATTTTATAAATTTGGTTTGTAAAAGTTGTATTTGATCTTGTAATTTTGTATGTAATTTGTTCTATTTTGGTTTGTAAAATAGAATAGGTTGTTATTTCATTTTCTAGAAAAATTGTATTAGGATATGATTTTGTAAAATGAAAGTGAAGATTCATGAAGAAGATTCAAGATGAAGCTTATGAAGTTACAAGTTTAAGTGGGAGGTTTTGGTAAAAATCTCTTACTTTGGTTAACCCTCTTAGGTGACATTTGTTTTTTGGCTAAACAAATGTCCACCAAAATGGCTCTTGATTGTGAACACTTTGTTATGCATGTTTGTGTATGTTTGTATGTTTGGTTGCTACAAGATCATCACATGTTATGAACTTGCATGATAAATTGTAATTGGTTATAATAAAACATAACAAAATGACACTAATAATTGGTTATTAGACTTAAGTAAAATGGTTTATTTAAAAAGGTAATGAAATGGTTAAAACTAGTAATTGGTTACTAAAAGGTACATGAAAATGGGTTTTTCATAAACATACTACACACCAAATGCATGTTGGTGTATAGCACTTTGTTTTCTAAACTAAAATGTAGAAAACCTAAAATCCCTTAACTAAAACAAGGTAAACAAGTTAAACGCCATCCTTTTGTGGAAACACTTAGACATATTAGGAATCTCTTGATGGGATAAAGGTCACCTAACCATCATGAGTGAACTAACATGAATAAGGTACACTTTGCATACATGTGGGATAAAGGTCACCTAACCACTTGCATGTTAAGTTTACATGTCTACACAAGTAGGACAACTTGATTTGGGAATCATGAACTTAGGGTCACCGAAGCATGAGGAACAAATAGGCGTTGATGGGATTAATATGCCATGCAAAAGGATTGCATGATCCCATAAATTAGAAGTTGCAAAAGGATTGCAATTGTCATTACGACTACCTAGCTAAATCAAATGACGGGATAAAGGTCACCTAACCGAAATTTGATTTACCGTTGGATTCTAACATTTAATAAAACAAATTAAAGGGTATTGTCTATTAAATCTAAATCAATACTTAAATGAACTTTGTTGAATTTTGTAGATGGCCGCAAATAACAACAACAACATGAACAATGCACCACTTAACTTTAACAACCTATCGTTACGGTCTCTCCTCGAGAAAGACAAACTCAACCATACAAATTTTATGGATTGGTTCCGCAATCTTCGGATTGTCCTCAAACAAGAGGATAAAATGTATGTGCTTGAGGACCCCATTCCCGATCAACCGGATGAGAGTGATGTGGAGGCAATGGCCTCTTACGATAAGTATTGCCACGACTCCCTTCAAGTCTCATGCTTAATGCTTGGGACTATGATACCCGAACTCCAAAAGGATTTCGAGCATCATAGCGCATACGACATGATAACACAATTGAAGGAGATGTTTCTCCAACAAGCACGTGTTGAGCGTTTCGAAACGGTTCGGGCGCTTCATGCTTGTCGTATGGACGATACCCAATCGGTTTCATCTTATGTACTTAAGATGAAGAGCCTTATCGATCGTGCTAACCGTCTTAACCTTAACATATCTAATGAGTTAGCCACCGATCTTATCCTTAACTCCCTATCAAAGAGGTTTGATCAATTTGTAATTAATTACAACATGAATGGGATGGATAAGAGCATAGGTGAGCTTCATGGTATGCTTAGGACGGCGGAAACTAGCATGGGTAAAAGGACTTTACCCGTGTTAGCAATCGATCAAGGTGGGTCTAAAGGTAACACCTCTAAGCCAAAGGTGACTAAGAGAAAAGGACCCGCCCATCAAGGCAAAGGGAAGGGGAAGATGGTTACCCCAACCATCAACAAGGCAAAGAAGCAAAAGGTAGCCGAGAAGGCAAACCCCAAGGAAGACCCATGTTTCGGTTGCGGTGAGATGGGTCATTGGAAACGAAACTGTCCGGTCTATCTTAAAGAGTTGAAGGACAAGAGGGATGCAGGGCAAACCTCAGGTAATATATACATGGTATATATAGAGCTTAGTATTACTTCTTCAAATACATGGGTATTAGACACGGGATGTGGAACTCATATTTGCAATACTTTGCAGGGGTTCAAAAGAAGTGATCATAAAGCGGGAACATCAAGTCTCTATATGGGCAATGGTGCAAAGGTGCATGTTAAAGCTCAAGGAGAATTTGTTTTGAAGCTTCCAAGTGGATTGAAGCTTATTTTAGAAAATGTTTTGTATGCACCAGATTTATGTCGAAACATTATTTCTATTTCTCGCTTAAGACAATGTGGTTTCAATGTTAATTTTATTGATGATGATATCCATTTTTCTAAAGATAATGTATTCTATTTCAAGGCTTCGCCTTCAAATGGAATTTATGAATTGGTTCATGATGACGCATCATCGAGCTCTATATACCATACTAGCACCAAGAAACTCAAAAGGGATTTGAGTGATTCCTATTTATGGCATTGTCGCCTTGGACATATAAACAAGAACCGAATGCATACACTTCAAAAGAATGGACTTTTGAAATCAAATGAAATGGATTCATTTGATGTATGTGAATCTTGTTTACAAGGCAAGATGACTAAAGCACCTTTCAAAGGGACTTATGAAAGGGCTAAAGATTTATTGGGATTAATACATTCGGATGTATGTGGACCCTTTAAACCCATGACTAGGAATGGTGAAAGATACTTTGTTACTTTCATTGATGACTTTAGTCGTTTCGGATATGTCTACTTATTAAGACACAAGGACGAAACGTTTGAAGCATTCAAAGAATATCAAAACGAAGTACAAAATCAACTCAATAAGACAATTAAGGTACTACGTACCGATAGAGGAGGTGAATACCTAAGCGATGCCTTCCAAGATCATCTTAGGAGTTGTGGGATTATCTCACAACTTACTCCACCCGGAACACCCCAACTTAATGGAGTTTCCGAAAGGAGGAACCGAACCCTAATGGATATGGTTCGATCTATGATGGCAAGAAGCTCGTTGCCTCTATCATTTTGGGGTTATTGTCTAAGCTCCGCGGCTCGTATTTTAAATATGGCCCCAACCAAGAAAGTGGAACGAACTCCTCATGAGATGTGGTTTGGAAAACCTCCTTCTCTTTCATACTTGAAAGTATGGGGATGTGAAGCTTATCCTAAGCGTTATGTAGCAAATAAGCTACATGCTCGATCCACAAAGTGTATCTTCATAGGATATCCCAAAGATGACATGGGATATTATTTCTATGATCCATCCGAGCAAACGGTATTTGTTGCTCGGAAAGCGGAATTCCTTGAAACCAAGTTCCTTATGGAAGGTGATGGTGAAAGGAAAATAGATCTTGTAGAGGTACAAGATCAAGACGATGATACACAATTGGTTGACACTAGCACTCAACATGAGGATGTTAAAAATGATCAAGTAGATGATCAAGGTACACAAGACGTTCGAAGATCTAGTAGGATTAGTAATCCTCCTGAGAGATATGGTTTTCTCGTGGATGGTTGCTATACGGTTGATTTGGATGAACCGGTAAACTACAAAGATGCTTTATCAAGGATTGATAAAGATAAATGGCAGGAAGCCATGAACGCCGAGATGCAATCCATGTATGACAACCAAGTTTGGGAACTTGTTGAGCAACCTCCTAGCTCTAAGCTAGTTGATTGCAAGTGGATTTTCAAAATGAAAACCGACATACATGGAAACTTGGATACATACAAAGCTAGACTTGTAGCAAAGGGTTTCACTCAAACTCAAGGGGTTGACTATGATGAAACTTTCTCGCCTGTGGCAATGCTAAAGTCTATTAGGATATTATTTGCCATCGCTGCTCATTATGATTACGAAATTTGGCAAATGGATGTCAAAACTGCTTTCCTAAATGGATATCTTGAGGAAGATGTCTATATGGTACAGCCCGAAGGTTTTGTCGATCCGAAAAATCCTAAAAAGGTATGCAAGTTAAAGAAATCGATCTACGGATTGAAACAAGCATCTAGAATGTGGAATCATCGTTTTAATGAAGAGGCAAAGAAATTTGGCTTCATTAAAAATGGTGATGAAGCTTGTGTATACAAGAAGGCTAGTGGGAGCTCTATAATGTTCCTTGTGCTATATGTGGATGATATATTATTATTTGGGAATGATATAACCACAATGCAAGAAGTCAAAACTTGGCTGAAGAGTTGCTTCTCCATTAAGGATCTTGGAGAAGCACAATACATATTGGGGATTGGAATCTATAGGAATAGATCCAAGAGATTGATAGGTTTAAGCCAAAGTACATACATTGATAAAGTCTTGAAAAGGTTCAAGATGGAAAACTCTAAGAAAGGTTTGGTACCTATCCAAAAGGGAACCATTCTCAGTTCATCTCAGTGTCCTACCACGAAAGATGAACAAGAGAGAATGAAGAAAGTCCCATACGCATCTGCTATTGGGTCTATCATGTATGCAATGATATGTACTAGACCGGATGTGTCATGCGCTCTAAGCTTGACAAGTAGATACCAGAATAACCCAGGAAATAGTCATTGGACTGCGGTTAAATGTATATTGAAATACCTTAGAAGGACTAAGGATATGTTTCTTATATATGGGTCTGGTGAGGAGGAACTCGCCGTAAAAGGTTACGTGGACGCGAGTTTCCAAACTGATCGAGATGACTCTCGATCACAATCCGGTTATGTCTTCATGTTAAATGGTGGTGCGGTCTCTTGGAAGAGTTCGAAACAGGAGGTTGTTGCGTTATCCACTACAGAGTCGGAGTACATTGCCGCCTCACTGGCAGCTCAGGAAGCTGCATGGATGAAGAAATTCATCGACGACTTAGGAGTGGTCCCTTCCATTCAGGACCCTCTTGAGATCTTTTGTGACAACGAGGGTGCGATTGCTCAAATCAAGGAACCTCGTGCCCATCAAAAGACTCGTCACATTGAGCGGAGATTCAACTACATAAGGGATGAAGTTGAAAAAGGAAAGATATGTATTCACAAAGTTCACACAGATCATAATGTTGCGGATCCACTCACGAAGCTTTTACATGGGCCAAAACATGAGGGACATGTTTGTGCATTAGGGCTTCGATATTCTAGTGATTGGATATGATCTATTTTATGTATTGTACCGGAACGAAATTATTCAAACTCATTAATATAACTATGGTGTTAATTTATTTGTGTTATGTTCCTATTTTGCATATTTCATCCATGAATAAGCAACTATTCTAAATTCCGTAGTCGATCACATTTGTGGGAACAAGTGTGAGGTTTAGACTATTATGAACTTGGATTGGTATACATTCATAGGTTGAATGTGGGGCAAGGTTGCAACCAAGGTTCATAGATATTTGTGGGAAACAAATATTGGAAGACCCGCTCTCAAGAATTACTGTATAGAGCCTTTGTGGTAGATCACATGTAATCTTGAGTAAAGGCGAATATCATTGTATCCTCTGACCTGAGATACATATTGGGTTCGGATATTCACCAAGTACTGTGCCTTGATTCTTTCCTTCGCTATTCTGAAACATGGTAGTACATAAGGAAGAACTCAGGTATATTACAAAGTGTATATCTAGGACGTATGTAGTCAAGATGGAATTTGTCCCTCTTATTCGTTGAGAGTCAGATGTCTAAGGCCTGAAAAGTTAAATCTATAAGAGAGTGATCACTCTGTATCTCTTGGATTTAACATGACATCTAGGACGAAAGGAAATAATGAAAGATTCACCTAATCATATTCGAGATGGGAACTCGAAAGGGATGATGTTATTGAATGGCACAAAGTCATAACATATTAGGGGTGATGGACGGTGTGTTAGGCTGTATCCATCACTTGCATTAATTTCTTATGTTTCTCGTGCAAGTGGGAGATTGAAGGTATTTCGTATGCCCGAGAGACATACTAAATTAATGTGGCTGACGTGTTATGACCCAAGTCGGGTCATACCCAATAACAAACTCACCGACACCTTATTCGTCTTTGATTTTAACGATTGGTTCATTGATCAAATACGCGACACTTGAACTTTGAGAAAAATGGTTTTCTTAAATATTGCTTGATGTGTATTTATATAAATTATGGAATAATTTATATAATATGGATTTAATTATTTATAGGTTAAATAATTAGTTAATTTATATTACATTTTATATAAATTGGTTTTATATATATAATGTTTATATAAATTAAAGAATGTAAGTATCATGAAATAGTTTTATAAAAAAAAAATTAATCTTTTATAAAACTTATTTTAATTACATCTTGTGAGTGGCATTGGAGTCCATGTATGCATGCCATTTGACTACCCATTTGAATGGCTACTTGCATTTTCAAGAGGAATAAGTATCTAGGTACTCTTGGAGACTACACACACATGCAATACACATCAAAACTAGCAAGAAAAATTCTGCATACTCCCCATTTTGGAGCAGCTGCTGCCGTGACCTTTCCTAAGGGTAGGAGAGTTCATTTTTCCTTTTTGCAAGTCTATCTCAAGTGTAAATTAAATCCTAACCAAAGTACAAGGTGTTGGTTACAAGTTTGGGGTATAATCTCTTGAGGTTTCATCCATTTGAAGCTCCATTCAACATCATCATCTTCATCCTTCTTCTTCACCTCCTTTTGGAGTAGGTACAACATCTTACTAGCTCTATTTTACATTTTAGTGTATTATTCAAGACTAGATCTTTTATGGAATTCATGTTTAAAAGGCTTAAACTATACATGCATAAACTTTAAATTGCTTCCGCTTTATGTATACATATACACGAATTTACATTCACTTAAAATGGGTTTTGTGACTTTGTTTATGTAATGAATTCCATCAAATATGATATATATACATTAAATGTTGTTACAACGATAATCGTTACATATATGTCTCGTTTCAAAATCATTAAGTTAGTAGTCTTGTTTTAACATATGTAGTTCATTGTTAATATACTTAATGATATGTTTACTTATCATAATATAATGTTAACTATATATATATCCATATATATGTCATCATATAGTTTTTACAAGTTTTAACGTTTGTGAATCACCGGTCAACTTGGGTGGTCAATTGTCTATATGAAACCTATTTCAATTAATCAAATCTTAACAAGTTTGATTGCTTAACATATTGGAAACAATTAATCATATAAATATCAATTTCATTTAATATATATATAAACATGGAAAAGTTCGGGTCACTACAGTACCTACCCGTTAAATAAATTTCGTCCCGAAATTTTAAGCAGTTGGAGGTGTGGACGTATCTTCTGGAAATAAGTGCGGGTATTTCTTCTTCATCTGATCTTCTCATTCCCAGGTGAACTCGGGTCCTCTACGAGCATTCCATCGAACCTTAACAATTGATATCTTGTTTTGTTTAAGTCTTTTAACCTCACGATCCATTATTTCAACGGGTTCTTCGATGAATTGAAGTTTTTCATTGATTTGGATTTTGTCTAATGGAATAGTGAGATCTTCTTTAGCAAAACATTTCTTCAAATTCAAGATGTGGAAAGTGTTATGTACAGCCGCGAGTTTTTGAGGTAACTCAAGTCGGTAAGTTACTGGTCTGACATGATCAATAATCTTGAATGGTCCGATATACCTTGGATTTAATTTCCCTCATTTACCAAATCGAACAACACCTTTCTAAGGTGCAACTTTAAGCATGACCATCTCTCCAATTTCAAATTCTATATATTTTCTTTTAATGTTAGCGTAGTTCTTTTGTCGACTTTGGGCGGTTTTCAACCGTTGTTGAATTTGGATGATCTTCTTGGTAGTTTCTTGTATTATCTCCGGACCCGTAATCTGTCTATCCCCCACTTCACTCCAAAAAATCAGAGACCTGCACTTTCTACCATAAAGTGCTTCAAACGGCGCCATCTCAATGCTTGAATGGTAGCTGTTGTTGTAGAAAAATTCTGCTAACGGTAGATGTCGATCCCAACTGTTTCCGAAATCAATAACACATGCTCGTAGCATGTCTTCAAGCGTTTGTATCGTCCTTTCACTCTGCCCATCAGTTTGTGGATGATAGGCAGTACTCATGTCTAGACGAGTTCCTAATGCTTGCTGTAATGTCTGCCAGAATCTTGAAATAAATCTGCCATCCCTATCAGAGATAATAGAGATTGGTATTCCATGTCTGGAGACGACTTCCTTCAAATACAGTCGTGCTAACTTCTCCATCTTGTCATCTTCTCTTATTGGCAGGAAGTGTGCTGATTTGGTGAGACGATCAACTATTACCCAAATAGTATCAAAACCACTTGCAGTCCTTGGCAATTTAGTGATGAAATCCATGGTAATGTTTTCCCATTTCCATTCCGGAATTTCGGGTTGTTGAAGTAGACCTGATGGTTTCTGATGCTCAGCTTTGACCTTAGAATACGTCAAACATTCTCCTACGTATTTAGCAACATCGGCTTTCATACCCGGCCATCAAAAATGTTTCTTGAGATCCTTGTACATCTTCCCCGTTCCAGGATGTATTGAGTATCTGGTTTTATGAGCTTCTCTATGTACCATTTCTCTCATATCTCCAAATTTTGGTACCCAAATCCTTTCAGCCCTATACCGGGTTCCGTCTTCCTGAATATTAAGATGCTTCTCCGATCCTTTGGGTATTTCATCCTTTAAATTTTCCTCTTTTAAAACTCCTTGTTGGGCCTCCTTTATTTGAGTAGTAAGGTTATTGTGAATCATTATATTCATAGATTTTACTCGAATGGGTTCTCTGTCCTTCCTGCTCAAGGCGTCGGCTACCACATTTGCCTTTCCCGGGTGGTAACGAATCTCAAAGTCATAATCATTCAACAATTCAATCCACCTACGCTGCCTCATATTTAGTTGTTTCTGATTAAATATGTGTTGAAGACTTTTGTGGTCGGTATATATAATACTTTTGACCCCATATAAGTAGTGCCTCCAAGTCTTTAATGCAAAAACAACCGCGCTTAATTCCAAATCATGCGTCGTATAATTTTGTTCGTGAATCTTCAATTGTCTAGACACATAAGCAATCACCTTCGTTCGTTGCATTAATACACAACCGAGACCTTGCTTTGATGCGTCACAATATATCACAAAATCATCATTCCCTTCAGGCAATGACAATATAGGTGCCGTAGTTAGCTTTTTCTTCAATAACTGAAACGCTTTATCTTATTCATCTTTCCATTCAAATTTCTTCCCTTTATGCGATAATGCAGTCAAGGGTTTTGCTATTCTGGAAAAGTCTTGGATGAACCTTCTGTAGTAACCAGCTAGTCCTAAAAACTGGCGTATGTGTTTCGGAGTTTTCGTGGTTTTCCACTTTTCAACAGTTTCTATCTTTGCCGGATCCACCTTAATACTTTCTTTGTTCACTATGTGACCGAGGAATTGAACTTCTTCCAACCAAAATGCACACTTTGAAAAATTAGCGTACAATTCTTCCTTCCTCAATACTTCTAACACCTTTCTCAAATGTTCACCGTGTTCTTGGTCATTCTTTGAGTAAATAAGTATGTCATCAATGAAAACAATGACAAACTTGTCAAGGTATGGTCCACACACTCGGTTCATAAGGTCCATGAACACAGCTGGTGCATTAGTTAAACCAAACGGCATGACCATAAACTCGCAATGACCGTAACGTGTTCTGAAAGCAGTCTTTGGAATATCATCTTCTTTCACCCGCATTTGATGATACCCGGAACGTAAGTCAATCTTTGAATAAACAGACGAGCCTTGTAGTTGATCAAATAAGTCGTCGATTCTCAGTAGTGGGTGGCGGTTCTTGATGGTAAGTTTGTTCAACTCTCGGTAGTCGATACACAACCTGAATGTACCATCTTTCTTCTTGACAAACAAAACAAGAGCTCCCCACGGTGATGTGCTTGGTTGAATGAAACCACGCTCTAAAAGTTC
This sequence comes from Rutidosis leptorrhynchoides, assembly GCF_046630445.1. Classification (NCBI taxonomy): domain Eukaryota; kingdom Viridiplantae; phylum Streptophyta; class Magnoliopsida; order Asterales; family Asteraceae; genus Rutidosis; species Rutidosis leptorrhynchoides. Next base: position 219,041,394 of record NC_092335.1, read on the forward strand.
TTGTAATTGGCTTAGCAGTTCTTTCATCTCCCTGGGTGTGAGTCTGTAAGGAGCACGAGCTATTGGTGCAGCTCCTGGTACAAGATCTATTTGAAATTCAACGGATCGATGTGGGGGTAATCCCGGTAATTCTTTCGGAAATACATCGGGAAATTCTTTTGCGACGGGAACATCATTGATGCTCTTTTTTTCAGTTTGTACTTTCTCGACGTGTGCTAGAACAGCATAGCAACCTTTTCTTATTAGTTTTTGTGCCTTCAAATTACTAATAAGATGTAGCTTCGTGTTGCCCTTTTCTCTGTACACCATTAAGGATTTTCCTTTTTCTCGTATAATGCGAATTGCATTTTTGTAACAAACGATCTCTGCTTTCACTTCTTTCAACCAGTCCATACCGATTATCACATCAAAACTCCCTAACTCTACTGGTATCAAGTCAATCTTAAATATTTCGCTACTCATTTTAATTTCTCGATTCCGGCGTATATTATCTGCTGAAATTAATTTACCGTTTGCTAATTCGAGTAAAATTTTACTATCCAACGGCGTCAATGGACAACTTAATTTAGTACAACTCATATAGCTTCTATCCGCACCCGAATCAAATAAAACGTAAGCAGATTTATTTTCAATAAGAAACGTACCCGTAACAAGCTCCGGGTCTTCCTGTGCCTCTACCGCATTAATATTGAAAACTCTTCCGAGGCCTTGTCCATTCGTGTTCTCCTGGTTCGGGCAATTTCTAATAATGTGGCCCGGTTTTCCACATTTATAACAAACTACATGGGCATAACTTGCTCCGACACTACTTGCTCTGCCATTACTCGTTCTGACACCATTTGTTCCTTTCGTTCTGTTAACCCCTGGTCCGTAGACCTCACACTTTGCCGCGCTATGACCATTTCTTTTACACTTGTTGCAAAATTTGGTGCAGAACCCCGAGTGATACTTTTCACACCTTTGGCATAGCTGCTTTTGATTGTTGTTGTTGTTGCAGTTATTATTGTTGTTGGGATGATTGTAGTTGTTGTTGTTGTTGTTGTTGTTGTTGTTGTTGTTGTTGTTGTTGTTGTTGTTGTTGTTGGGCCGTTTGTTGTAGTTGCGATTGTTGGGATAGTTGTTGCGATTATTGTTGTAATTGCTGTTGTTGTTGTATTGGTGATTCTTATCACCGTTTTCCTCCCACTTTCTTTTGACTTGCTTTACATTGGCCTCTTCAGCAGTCTGTTCTTTAATTCTTTCTTCAATCTGGTTCACTAGTTTGTGAGCCATTCTACATGCCTGTTGTATGGAGGTGGGCTCGTGTGAACTTATATCTTCTTGGATTCTTTCCGGTAATCCTTTCATAAACGCGTCGATCTTCTCTTCCTCATCTTCGAACGCTCCCGGACACAATAGGCATAATTCTGTGAATCGTCTTTCGTACGTGGTAATATCAAATCCTTGGGTTCGTAACCCTCTAAGTTCTGTCTTGAGCTTATTGACCTCGGTTCTGGGATGGTACTTCTCGTTCATCAAGTGCTTGAATGCTGACCACGGTAGTGCGTAAGCATCATCTTGTCCCACTTGCTCTAGATAGGTATTCCACCATGTTAACGCAGAACCTGTGAAGGTATGTGTAGCGTACTTCACTTTGTCCTCTTCAGTATACTTACTTATGGCAAACACCGATTCGACCTTCTCGGTCCACTGTTTCAATCCGATCGGTCCTTCGGTTCCATAAAATTTCAAAGGTTTGCAGGCAGTGAATTCTTTGTAGGTGCATCCTACACGATTTCATGTACTGCTAGATCCAAGGTTATTGTTGGTATGTAGCGCAGCCTGTACTGCGGCTATGTTTGAAGCAAGAAAGGCACGAAATTCCTCTTCGCTCATATTCAAGGTGTGTCGAGTAGTCGGTGCCATTTCCTTCAAAATAGTCAAATGAAACGAGTTAATCATATAGAATATCAAGAGTAGTAAATAGTATTTCGTAGCATAATATGAACTTATTTATAAAAGCTCTTTCTTCATATTAGCGTTTTATACTCTTTAATTCGGGTAGTACCTACCCGTTAAGTTCATACTTAGTAGCTAACATACCATTTCAACTACTACAATTCTATATGAAAAACTAATAACAAAAAAAAAATATCATATTCAAACCTTTATACAATAACTTGCAAACTTACAATACCGCTTTTTTTTTTTACATATAGCATGAAATATAGCACATAAAACTTTGATACAAAGTAGTTGCGAAGATAATTCTAGTTAATAAATAAGGCGTTCAGCAAAGGCAATAAAGACACGTAATTCATACGTCCAGAAACAAGTCATGCATTCTAGTTTTACTAATACCACTTCCCATCCTTGGTTTTGTGGAACATAACCGTTGTGACCGATAGTAAGACAATGTGTTGTAACGTCGTGAAAAGGATGAAGGTTACGTAATGACCAACAGTCTCGTAATAACCTAAAAACCTCATTTCTTACCCCAATTACCGACTCCGTTACTTGTGGGAACGTTTTGTTTAATAGTTGTAGCCCGATGTTCTTGTTCTCACTTTGGTGAGAAGCGAACATTACTAACCCGTAAGCATAACATGCTTCTTTATGTTGCATGTTAGCCGCTTTTTCTAAATCACGAAGTCCTATATTCGGATATATTGAGTCAAAATAATTTCTTAACCCGTTGCGTAAAATAGCATTTGGGTTCCCCGCAATATATGCGTCAAAGTAAACACATCGTAACTTATGGATTTCCCAATGTGATATCCCTCATCTTTCAAACGAAAGCCTTTTATAAACCAAGGCATTCTTGGAACGTTCTTCGAATGTCTTACAAACTGATTTTGCCATAAATAGTTGTGCCGAGGAATTCTGACCGACTCTAGACAAGATTTCATCAATCATGTCTCCGGGTAAGTCTTCTAAAATATTGGGTTGTCTATCCATTTTGTGTTTTTATACTGTAAAATAGACAAGATTTAGATTCATAAATGATACTCATTAATACAAGCAATTTTTACATATATCGTAAAGCATAAGCACACTATATTACATATATTACACCGCACAAATACAACTATCTTATTCCGACTCACTCGTTTCTTCTTTTTCGAACTTGGTTCTTTTTGCTAAGTTTTTAGGGATATATGATGTTCCCCTAATACGTGCCGTCATTTTCCACATTGGTCTAGAAAAACCTGGTGGTTTAGAGGTTCCCGGGTTATTGTTACAACTTAAGAAATACGGGTGTTGACGATACATATAAAGTTCATCGGGGTTGGAATCAGATTTCTCTATTTTTATGCCATTTCCCTTATTGTTCTCTTTTGACTTTTTAAATTCAGTTGGGGTAATTTCTATAACATCATCGGAATCCTTGTCGGGATCCGATTCATCGGAGAATTGGTAATCCTCCCAATACTTTGCTTCCTTGGCGGAAATACCATTGATCATAATTAACTTTGGTCGGTTGGTTGAGGATTTTCTTCTACTTAACCGTTTTATTATTTCCCCCACTGGTTCTATTTCTTCTTTCGGTTCCGATTCTTCTTCCGGTTCCGATTCTTCTTCCGGTTCGGACTCTTCTTCCGGTTCCTCTTCGGGAACTTGTGAATCAGTCCACAAATTATTCCAATTTACATTTGACTCTTCATTATTATTAGGTGAGTCAATGGGACTTGTTCTAGAGGTAGACATCTATCACATAATATCAAACACGTTAAGAGATTAATATATCACATAATATTTACATGTTAATAATATATAGTTTCCAACAAAAATGTTAAGCAATCATTTTTAAAGAAAACACGGTCGAAGTCCAGACTCACTAATGCATCCTAACAAACTCGATAAGACACACTAATGCAAATTATTCTGGTTCTCTAAGACCAACGCTCGGATACCAACTGAAATGTCTCGTTCTTATTGATTAAAAACGTTCCATATTAATTGATTTCGTTGCGAGGTTTTGACCTCTATATGAGACGTTTTTCAAAGACTGCATTCATTTTAAAACAAACCATAACCTTTATTTCATCAATAAAGGTTTAAAAATCTTTACGTAGATTATCAAATAATGATAATCTAAAATATCCTGTTTACACACGACCATTACATAATGGTTTACAATACAAATATGTTACAACGAAATAATTTTCTTGAATGCAGTTTTTACACAATATCATACAAGCATGGACTCCAAATCTCGTCCTTTTTTAAGTATGCGACAGCGGAAGCTCTTAATAATCACCTGAGAATAAACATGCTTAAAACGTCAACAAAAATGTTGGTGAGTTATAGGTTTAACCTATATATTATCAAATCATAATAATAGACCACAAGATTTCATATTTCAATACACATCCCATACATAGAGATAAAAATCATTCATATGGTGAACACCTGGTAACCGACATTAACAAGATGCATATATAAGAATATCCCCATCATTCCGGGACACCCTTCGGATATGATATAAATTTCGAAGTACTAAAGCATCCGGTACTTTGGATGGGGTTTGTTAGGCCCAATAGATCTATCTTTAGGATTCGCGTCAATTAGGGTGTCTGTTCCCTAATTCTTAGATTACCAGACTTAATAAAAAGGGACATATTCGATTTCGATAATTCAACCATAGAATGTAGTTTCAAGTACTTGTGTCTATTTCGTAAATCATTTATAAAACCTGCATGTATTCTCATCCCAAAAATATTAGATTTTAAAAGTGGGACTATAACTTACTTTCACAGTTTTTTTTTTACTTCGTCTGGAAGTAAGACTTGGCCACTGGTCGATTCACGAACATATAACAAATATGTACATATATATCAAAGTATGTTCAAAATATATTTACAACACTTTTAATACATTTTGATGTTTTAAGTTTATTAAGTCAGCTGTCCTCGTTAGTAACCTACAACTAGTTGTCCACAGTTAGATGTACAGAAAATAAATCGATATATATTATCTTGAATCAATCCACGACCCAGTGTATACATATCTCAGTATTGATCACAACTCAAACTATATATATTTTGGAATCAACCTCAACCCTGTATAGCTAACTCCAACATTCACATATAGAGTGTCTATGGTTGTTCCGAAATATATATAGATGTGTCGACAGGATAGGTCGAAACATTGTATATGTGTCTATGGTATCTCAAGATTACATAATATACAATACAAGTTGATTAAGTTATGGTTTGAATAGATTTGTTACCAATTTTCACGTAGCTAAAATGAGTAGTTTTTACCAATTTTGTTTTGCTCGTCATTTCTTCGTTTCTAATCCGTTTTGAGTGATTTAAGCAGCCACAGTTTCATATTGAACTTGAATTTATGAAACTAAACAGAAAAGGTATAGGTTTATAGTCAGAAATACAAGTTACAAGTCATTTTTGAAAGAGGTAGTCATTTCCGTCGAAAGAACGACATCTTGATGGTTGTTTTGAAAAACATACTTTCACTTTGAGTTTAACCATGATTTTTGGATATGGTTTCATGTTCATAAGAAAAATTATTTTCCCAGAAGTATAGCTTTTAAATCAAAGTTTTTCATAGTTTTTAATTATCCAAACCAAAACAGCCCCCGGTTGTAACTACGACGGCGTAAATCCGGTTTTATGGTGTTAATCGTGTTTCCGGGTTTTAAATCATTAAGTTAGCATATCATATAGATATAAATCACGTGTATAGTTGATTTTAAAAGTGTAGTTAGAAGGATTAACTTTATTTGCGAACAAGTTTAGAATTAACTAAACTATGTTCTAGTGATTACAACTTTACCACTTCGAATATGATAGTTTTTTATGTATGAATCGAATGATATTATGAACATCATTACTACCTTAAGTTCCTTGGATAAACCTACTGGAAAAGAGAAAAATGGATCTAGCTTCAACGGATCCTTGGATGGCTCGAAGTTCTTGAAGCAGAATCATGACATGAAAACAAGTTCAAGTAAGATCATCACTTGAAATAAGATTGTTATAGTTATAGAAATTGAACCAAAGTTTGAATATGATTATTACCTTGTATTAGAATGATAACCTACTGTAAGAAACAAAGATTTCTTGAGGTTGGATGATCACCTTACAAGATTGGAAGTAAGCTAGCAAACTTAGAAGTATTCTTGATTTTATGTAACTAGAACTTGTAGAATTTATGAAGAACACTTAGAACTTGAAGATAGAACTTGAGAGAGATCAATTAGATGAAGAAAATTGAAGAATGAAAGTGTTTGTAGTTGTTTTTGGTCGTTGGTGTATGGATTAGATATAAAGGATATGTAATTTTGTTTTCATGTAAATAAGTCATGAATGATTACTCATATTTTTGTAATTTTATGAGATATTTCATGCTAGTTGCCAAATGATGGTTCCTACATGTGTTAGGTGACTCACATGGGCTGCTAAGAGCTGATCATTGGAGTGTATATACCAATAGTACATACATCTAAAAGCTGTGTATTGTACGAGTACGAATACGGGTGCATACGAGTAGAATTGTTGATGAAACTGAACGAGGATGTAACTGCAAGCATTTTTGTTAAGTAGAAGTATTTTGATAAGTGTCTTGAAGTCTTTCAAAAGTGTATGAATACATATTAAAACACTACATGTATATACATTATAACTGAGTCGTTAAGTCAACGTTAGTCGTTACATGTAAGTGTTGTTTTGAAACCTTTCGGTTAACGATCTTGTTAAATGTTGTTAACCCATTGTTTATTAAATCAAATGAGATCTTAAATTATTACATTATCATGATATCATGATGTATTAATATATCTTAATATGATATATATACATTAAATGTCGTTACAACGATAATCGTTACATATATGTCTCGTTTCAAAATCATTAAGTTAGTAGTCTTGTTTTTACATATGTAGTTCATTGTTAATATACTTAATGATATGTTTACTTATCATAATATCATGTTAACTATATATATATCCATATATATGTCATCATATAGTTTTTACAAGTTTTAACGTTCGTGAATCACCGGTCAACTTGGGTGGTCAATTGTCTATATGAAACCTATTTCAATTAATCAAGTCTTAACAAGTTTGATTGCTTAACATGTTGGAAACACTTAATCATATAAATATTAATTTCATTTAATATATATATAAACATGGAAAAGTTCGGGTCACTACATAGGGCCTTACAAATTTACACCCCCGCCGATTTATTATCACCTGATTGTACATATTTGATTTATGAAGGTGATAGGGTAGATAGATATTTTGTCGCTAATGCCATTTGGAGGCGAATGTCAAAATATAATGTGTTTACGCGGGGTGGAAAACACTCCTATTTAGATATTGACAAGGCAGAGCTTCGCTTAATTCATAGGTTTTTAGCGAACTCGATTACACAACGGGGTAAAAATAAGGAAAAAATTACTTTACATGATCTATTTTACCTTAAGTGCATTCGAGACCCCAGAGGCTTTGTTAACATCTCCTACTGTGTTGGTTATTATTTGTCTAAAATGGTGGAAGGTATACAGGAGGGGGGAATAATAGGAGGTGGAATTTTTGTTACTCTGATTGGAGAGTATTTAGGTGTGGATAGGAAACAAGGAGGTCCAATGATCGTGGTTCAGGGACAAACCAAGACTATAGGTCTATCGGTTTATCATGGGGCACAGGTACCGTTAAGGAGACATAATAGGGCAGTACCATATCAGGGCACCCGACCACAGGTAGAAAGAGGGTCGGACGAGGAAACGGAGGAAGCAGATGACATTAGGGATGTCATTAGGGATAGTTATACTGATGTTTTCCAGCATATAGATGAGGTGGAAATGATTAACGAAGCTCGACATCGTCAGTATGAGCAGTGGAGAGCCGCGTATGAGTATGAACAATCCAGGCGACGCCAGCACGATAGATGGCAAGTTCATCAGCACCAAATCATGAGCCATCTATCATATCAGGTACCAAAAAACTACATTTCGACTCAACCTGCTTATTATCTACCACATCAGCCCGACATGCAACCGCCCTTTTACCTATACGACCCCAACCAAGCCTATCAAAACACCTATCACCAGCCATGGAACCCGGACGATAATATGAACTGGAATCCATATCCAGATTGATACAGTTCCATTGGTGATTTCTTATCTTTTTATCTATTTATGTTTAAACATTTAATATTTTGATATTTTTATGTAATTTTTAACATTTTTATTATTTTGTACTAATATTTCATATTTATAATTTGAAAATGCGATATTAAGTCCCATTTCAAATTACCATGCATGTTTATATTTGTATTGTATGTATATTGTCAATTGTACACAACAGGGTAAAATAGCGAACTTTCAAAGACTGACACTAAGTTCAGCAAAAGCAACTAATTTTGACGACAAGATGCAAAATATATGTGAAATAACAACTGCAGGAATGAGCAAATGATGTGCACCATTTATCATTCAAATAAACAACAATATGTTTGGAAACTTTGGTAAAATTTTAATCATTTTTCTACGCTAATCACCCTCATGAATTTAAATTCTTACTGATTTCTTGCAAATGAGGGCATTGCAAGATCTTAAGTGTGGGAAGGGATTAAATTTTTTCAGTTTAAACATTTAATTTATACACTTAGTTTAATTGCCAAATTTGGTGAAAATTTGAAAAAATTTTAACTAAATGAATTCAAAATCATGTTTATACATAATTATGAACGATAAAACTAGGTGTTAATACCGAAATTATTGTTACCTCGGAAAGGACATAAATTGAGAAACAACCCAAAATTCTTGAATTCATTTAAAATGGAATAAAAGAGAATAAAAAGACAAAGAAAGAAATAAATAAAAGCTAAGTGTGGGAAGAATGCACCAAGTTCTTTAAAACATATATCACATATTTTGTACAAGATTATTGGAGATACTGTTGTTTTGAACTAAACTAATCAGTTTTACCCGATTTACTATAATATATTTGAAAGAAAGATGGATCTACACGATGAATCAATTCCATCATTAAAAGAAAGTAAAGTCTTCCAAAAAAGACACGCGCTTCTTGATTTAGGTCAGGAAGTTGTCGTCCAGACCAGCTGTAGGTTGACGAAAAATCTAGAAAAGTCATCTCTAAAATCAATAGGAAATCAATGGACCTCTGCATCAAACAGGGTCGCCAAGTGGTCAGATCTATCCTAACTATGAGAAGGATTTATCTTGTAAAATGAGGAGGGTGCCGTGCAAATTAGCTTGATAAGACTAATGAATCTGACCCCCAGAAAAGGATAATCTCCTTAAAGATCAAAAATTAGCATTTAAGCCTGATATTACTCAATCTTTGAGATTAACTTTAAAGATTGAGAATTACAAACTCATGGAATTCGATGATATCTAAACTCGAGCTTGAACGAGAAAATATTTTGATCAAAAATAAAACCGATTTGTTTTCTGAAAAACTCATTTTCAAGAGTTCATTACCATTGAACGTAAAATCCTAAGGATTCACCGAAATTTATTAGGTCACCTGAACCAAATTGGGTGTCAACCGTAAGAACGGTGGTTGCATAGCATGGTCGAAGACAGGACCTTGTGCCAGACCAAAAAATTATAGGGTGATCTTTACTATTGCTCCTACAAAGGATAGTAATTGCATCCAACACGTTGTGGACCATGAACATCTGCATGTCATTAGACATTGCATTAACAGTTGCTTGTTAATCGCTTTCCTTTACAACCGGAAGGTAGTTTAACGAAAGGTAATATACGGAACAAGTAAACTGGATGTGTGCTTTTCGATACAGGGATAGCAGTGGATTACACAAACCTAAAAGTTTTAGCCAAAATATTGATCCACAAAAATATTTTGCAACACCGATGGTGGGTCAAATCAGAAAACTTATCTAGGGTAAAATCTAGAATGAATTTTCAAAAGATCAAATGTTTTCATAAAGATCCAATTTCCTAAAGGATCTAAATTTTCATATTCATGTGGGACTGTAAACCACAATGTTACTATCATTGTTCATACTGTCGTATTAAATTCAATGATGTACAAAGTGTGAAGAATAAAGAAGTGATTCTACTAAAGTTATATTCAAGTTCTATATTACTTGAGGACAAGCAACGCTCAAGTGTGGGAATATTTGATAATTCTAAAAACAAACATATATTTCATAGCATTATCCTTCAAGAAAGACAAGCTTTTAGTTGCAATTGTTCTATTTACAAGTGATATTCGTTTAAATAATAAAAGGTGAAGACAAAAGACAGAATCGACGATTTGAAGACGCAAATGACCAAAAAGCTCAAATGTACAAGATACAATCCAAGTGGTTCAATTTAATGATGAGAAACGTCTAAAAATTACAAGAGTACAAGCCGCAAAATGTAAAGTACAAGATATCTAAATGTACGAAAAGACGTTCGAAAATCTGAAACTGAGACATGAACCAACTATCAACGGGTGACTCAACGGACCTAAAATTACAAGTCTACTATGCACATGAATATAATATAATATATATATATATATATAATTATATAAAATTATATATATTATATTATATAGTATATAAAACCGAGCAGCCCACGTTTTAAATGATAAGTGACCAGGAGAAGGCGGCCATGCGATTGCATGGCCTGGAAGCTTTAAAACCATGCGATCGCATGGCTTACTGTAGATGGCCAAGTCCTATAAATGGAACGTTTTCAGCCGAATGAGAGTACACCATATCAATATTACTCTCTGATCTCAATATATATTTATATTTATATTTTATAATTATAATTTTAATATTAAGTTAATAATAATAAGGTTATTACAGCGAATATTTTAAGTTTGTAAGTCGAAACTCTGTCCGTGTAACATTACGCGATAAATAATCATTGTAAGTTATGTTCAACCTTTTTAAATTAATGTCTCGTAGTTAAGTTATTATTATGCTTATTTGAGCCGAAGTAATCGTGATGTTGGACTAAATATTAAAGACCGAGTTATTGGGCTTTGGACCATAATTAGGGTTTGGACAAAAGACCGACACTTGTGGAAATTGGACTATGGGCTATTAATGGGCTTTATATTTGATTAACTAAATGATATCTTGTTAATTTAATGTAGAGATTTACAACTTGACGTATTTATATATAACCACATACGCTTGATCGGGTACGGTAGGCGGGATATCTATAAATACTAATAATTGTTCATTTGACCGGACACGTGGATGGATTAATAGTTAATGGACTCATTAAAAAAGGGGTGGATTACATTCAAGGGTAATTGGTGTAATTGTTAATAAAGTATTTAAACCTTGGATTACACGTAGTTGATAACCTGGTGTAATCATTAAACAAAGTATTAAGACCTTATTACGATTTAAATCCCCAATTAGTTGGAATATTTGACTTCGGGTATAAGGTTAATTTGGCAAAGACCCTCGCACTTTATAATTATAACCGATGGACTATTAGGGACAAAACCAGATGGACTTATCAAATAATCCAGGACAAAGGACAATTAACCCATGGTAATAAATTAAAATCAACACGTCAAACATCATGATTACGGCAGTTTAAATAAGCATAATTCCTATATTTTATATCTCATCGTACTTTTATTTATCATCATTTTATTTATCATACTTTAAATTATAGCACTTTTATTTATTGTCATTTACTTTAAGCTCTAAATTAAGTTATATTTATATTTAATATTTTGCATTAGGTTTTAATTATGACTTAAGTTTTAAAATCGACAAACCGGTCATTAAACGGTAAAACCCCCCTTTTATAATAATAATAATAATAATAATAATAATAATAATAATACTTATATATATATATATATATATATATATATATATATATATATATATATATATATATATATATATATATATATATATATATATATATATATATATATATATATATATATAGGGGCACGATCCATGGATAAGCTTAAAAAGAGTACAAACCGGATAAGCAAAATAAAAATTTTTTTTTTTGAATTTTTTTTTACATTCATAAATCTGCATTAAAATGTACCTCTAATCAATTTTTTTCATAAAAAAAAAGTTCAAAATCTTTCAAAAATCGATGATGAATGGTAAAATTAACCATTCATCGGGTTAATTTATCATTCATCTTGTTTACGATTAATGATAAAATTAATCAATGCTAAAAAAACCAGATGAATGGTTAAATTAACCATTCATCTGTTTTTTTATCATTCATCATAAACAGATGAATGGTTAAATTAACCATTCATCTGCTTTTTTTTAGCATTGATTAATTTTATCATTCATCGCGAACAAAAATGAATGATAAATTAACCAGATGAATGGTTAATTTTACCATTCATCATCAATTTTTACCATTCATCATCGATTTTCGAACGATTTTGTTCAAAAACTTTTTAAAATTTTTTCGTTTTTTTCTATTTGCATATTAAAGGATCGTTTTTTTTATAAAAAAAAAATTTGAAATTTTACTTATCCAGTTTGTGTCCCATTTAGTGCTTATCCATAGATTGGTCCACTATATATATATATATATATATATATATATATATATATATATATATATATATACACACACAAATATAGTTAATAAAAATATAGTGTAAACTCAGCCAGCTCCCTGTGGAACGAAGCGGACTTACTAAAAACTACACTACTCAACACTGCTTATAAGTGTTGTAGCAAGGTTTAGGTATATCCATTCTATAAATAAATAAATAACTTGTGTAAAATTGTATCGTATTTAATAGTATTTTGTAGTAAACTATAATAGTATTTCGTACTACACCTCGCACACATCAGTATACAAACAAGTAGTATGTTCGAAAGTTTCTAAGAGCCTTGCCCTCAAAATGGAGACCCAAAGTAACGGCCATAGATGAATCAAAGGATCTAGAGAAACTAACCCTTGATGAACTCATGGGAAATCTTAAAGTCCATGAGGTCATCTTGGAAAAAGATGAAAAAGTGGATAAGATCAAGAAAGAAAAGTTCAAGTCAATTGCTTTGAAAACCAAAGCAAATGAAGAGTGTGAGTACGACGATGATGATGATATTCTAAATGATAGTGAACAACTTGCATTTATTGTTCGATCATTTAAGAAGTTTTATCGGAGACCGGGAAATAACGTTCGTGCTCCAATGGACTCAAGAAAAGCTCCATTTGATCCTAAAAAGAAGTTTGTAAGAAAGTGTTTCAGGTGTGGTGATCCAAATCACTTGATAAATGAATGTCCCAAGAGGAAGAATGAAAAAGCTTTTCTTGGAGGAGCATGGGATGATGAGGAGGAAGAAACTCAAGATGAAGAGAAGGAAGCATGTCTCATGGCAATCGAAAGCTTGAACTAGGAGGACAACAACGAAACGTGCTTGGTTGGTCAAACCAAGAGTGAGGTATCTCCAAACCCTTTTAAATTTAACATAGACAATTTCGTTAAAATTTGCATGTTAAATAGTAATATTAGCAATGATAATACTAATAAAAAAAGGGAAAATAATTCACTTAAGGTAGAAATTAGACAACTTAAAGAAAGAATTTTAAATATGCAAGAGTGCTTAGCTTGTGACGATCTAAGACAAGAAAATCAATAACTAAACAAAAGGATCATGTTACTCGAGTAAAGAATTAAGTTTTCAAAATATGATGATAGTGAAAAAATATTAGATGAAATCTTAAGAGCTCAAAGGACGGGTAATAACAAACGAGGGTTGGGTTATGAAGAAAAACTCTTTGAAGTTGAAACTCCTAAAAATCAACCAATTGTTTTTATCAAAGAAAAACCAAAGGTAAAAGAATCGACCAAGAAAAATCAACCAAGTGTTTTTATTAAAGAAAAACCAAAGGTAGGAGAAACATCTAAGAAAAATAAACCGGTTATTTCTAAAATGAGTCCTATGAAAAAAGAAGTCAAAACATTCAAAACCCTTGAAAGAAATCCTTTGAAAAGGATGTACCATCAATTACAAAAATACAAAGGAAAAGTAATTGAAACTAAGTCACAACACAAAAGGGATCCCCACACTAAAATAGTAAAACGATGGGTTAAAGTAGGGATTTTTGCTGATAATCATCCCGGACCCAACAAACATTGGGTACCAAAGTTATTGATTAACAAAATATAGGTTTGCCTTAACGGTGTTGTACAAGAAGACGATTAGATTATTGATAGCAGATGTACAACACACATGATGGGCAACAAGGAATTCTTCACAAAATATAAGGAGCATAGTGGAGGTGATGTAATATTTGGTGGCGACGTTCGTGGAAAAATCATCGGTAAAAGTAACATCACTAATTGTAAGATTACTCTTGAAGATGTCTTGCACATTAAAAACCTTAGTTTTAATTTACTAAGCGTAGGAAAAATATGTGATAAAGGATATAACATGACCTTCACTAAGACCACCTCACATATAACCAAAGATGGTAAGAACATCATAAATGGAACAAGAAAGAAAGGTCTTTATACATGCAAAATAGAAAGCTTTAAACACATAGATATTTGCCTTACCTCCATTCATGATAGTACCACTTTATGGCATAGGAGACTAGGACATGTTAACATGAAATTAATTCATAATATATCTTCAAAAGGTATTGTTAGAGATTTACCTAAGTTAAAGTATGATAGTCATTTTTGTGATGCATGTAAAGTAGAAAAACAAGTGCATGCTAGTCATAAGCCTAAAATTTGTATTTCTACCAAGAGATGCTTAGAACTTTTGCATATGGACTTATTTGGACCTACTTCCGTTCAAAGTTACGGGGGAAATTTTTACACCTTGGTAATAGTAGATGACTACTCTAGGGTTACATGGACACTTTTTTCAAACACAAAAATGAAGCTTTTGAAAGATTTTCAATTTTCGCTACAAAAATTCAAAACTTGCTTGAAAATACAATTGTTACAATTAGAACGGATCATGGTAGAGAATTTGATAATGATATCCAATTTAGAGTCTTTTGTGATTTAAAAGGTATCACCCATAATTTTTCGGCACCTCGCACTCCTCAATCCAATGGGGTAGTTGAAAGAAAAAACCGAACTCTTCAAGAAATGAGTCGAACAATGTTAAATGAACAATAAATACCTCAAAAGTTTTGGTGTGAAGTCGTAGCAACCTCAACCTATATACAAAATCGAGTCCTAATTTGACCACTAATGGATAAAACTCCCTATGAATTACTAAATGGTAGAAAACCCATCGTAATTCACCTAAGAGTATTCGGTTACAAATGTTTTATTTTAAACAAAAAGGAATATCTCACAAAGTTTGAACCTAAGGCATATGAAGGAGTATTCTTAGGATATTCATTAGAAAGTAAAGCTTATAGAGTTCTAAATAAGTACACCAATGTCATAGAAGAATCATTAGATGTTACCTTTGATGAAACACCACCACCTAAGTCAAAACCCTTTATCGATGATTGTGACGACCCGGAAAATTTTGACTAATTTTAAATTAAACTCTCGATACGATTTAATATATTTTGACACGATAAGAAAAGTCTGTTAGGTTGAGTCTCAAAAATTTTGAACTGTTTTATATATGCAATTACCCTTCAACTATCTCTGACGATTCACGAACCATTAATTGTAAATAAATGTGTATAAATATAAATATAAATATAAATATAAATATAAATATAAATATAAATATATGTATATATATATATAATGACTAAAAATAATAATATACGATTTAATCGTTAGAACTAAAAATATAAAATAATATACGATATAATTAAATTGTTATTAAAATAAATCTATATATATATATATATATGTATATATATATATATGTATATATATATATATATGTATATATATATATATATATATATAATTATTAAATAATTATATTTGATACTCTCTCTCTATATATGTATATATATATATATATATATATATATATATATATATATATGTATATATATATATATATATAGAGAGTATCAAATATAATTATTTAATAATTGTAATACTCGTTGGACGTTTCAATTATTATTTAGAGAAGTTTAATTCAAACTTATATGATTTTAAAATAAACGGTGATTCGAAAATGAGTTCTATAAATTTTAGGCTTACTAAAAATGTATTTGGGATCTAGTTATTAAATTTTAGAACTTTTTATATTTTACACAGAATCGAGCTGGACAGTTGATGTAATTTTTATTTAATAAATTAATGGTCGAATTTTATACCATAATGACTGAAATAAATAAAGGAATTTAATTTAAAATTTTGGGATTTTTCTGAAGACTTTTATCCGCCACTGATTTCAAATAGTGGATGATACACAGTCCGTGAAAACTATCGGTAATTAGAATTCAAATATTAAGGCTGCTTCACTATTTATTCTGTTTCATTTCCTTTTCATCTGCATAAATTTAAAGTTATTATAATAGTATTATTAATTATTAGTTATTATAATTATTATTATATTATTATTATTAATTATTATGATTACTGTATTTGTAAGTATATATATGTGATATGATTATCAACCATCGAATTCATCTATATATCTTCATTTCAAACACAAGCACAAGCACCACTTTCATTAAACCACCACAACCATCGACTTTGATGACCCTCTTCACCATGGACGAACTCCACAACTTTCCTGTTCAAACACACCATCATCATTAAAATCTGTTAGTTACTTCAGTATTTGTAAAACCTAGACCAAGTCAAATAAAATACCACAAACCATCGATTTCTTTGATCAACCATTTGATTGTCACCATGAAACCACCAAGAACCCAATTCTTGCTTCTTCTCCGAGACACCACCCAACCACCATACAACCGCCACTAGAGCCACCATCATCACTACCAAACCCACCACATTGTCAAGCCGTTATTACACTTTGACACAAGATAACCGACACCACCTTCACCATGAACAACACCAATGTGATGACCCGAGAATTTCCGACCAAATTTAAACTTAAATCTAATATGATTTCGACACGATAAGCAAAGTGTGTAATGTGGAGTTTCAAAAATTTTGAACTTTTTATATGGATTCATTTAACTTCGAATATTCCCGACGATTCTCGAACCATTATTTGTAAATAAATGTGTATACATATAAATATAAAAATAAATATATGTATATATATAATAATTTAAAATAGTAGTATACGATATAATTAAATAGTTATTAAAATAACTCTGCATATATATAGGGAGAGTATATCAAATATAATTATTTAATAATTATAATACTTGATGGACGTTTCGATTTTTATTTTGAGAAGTTCAATTTGAATCTATGTGATTTTTAATTAAACGGAGACCCAAAAAGAAGTCATATAATTTATAGCTTTATTAAATATATAATTAGAATTTATTTATTAAGTTTTAACACTTACTATATTTTACTTAGGGTTGAGAGCTGTTAATTAATTTAAATTTGATTTAATAAGTTTAAATAATTAAGACAGATTATTTTTACCATAATGACTGAAATAAATATAGGTAATTTAAAAATATGAGATTTTTCTGGAAACGTTTATCCGCCACTAATTTATAACGGAGTACGAAATCCTACCTGTAAAAACTGTCGGTACACTAATTTAATTATTGTGATTCAATAAGTGTTTCTCTGCACGTTCCTATAACCTAACCTTATGATTTTTTAATATACTTTATGATGATTATTAATATTATAATTATTATAAATATATTATATATATATATATGTTGATGTCTAGATTCATGTCACCCACACCCACCACTAGTTGTTAACTATGCGTAATTGATAAATTTATTGGAAATAACTGTGCTTAATTGATAAGTTGTTAGAGATTAGTGTGTTTCTTCTTTTTGTTTCATTCTACAAACATAAGATATATATTTATGATATACACATATAACAATTATTATGCATTCAATTACCACATATTACTTGACTTATATTTCTAATTCAAATATCAACCCACAAACCCATCTTTGTTCCCTACGGTTACTTTCTGTTTTTGTTATTCAACCAAACCAACACCAATTTGCACCACTTTGTTGCATTACTTATATGCCATATCTATGTTTTACTTGATCAAAGAACCACTCAAATTATTCTGTTAACACGTCCCTCATATCCGTTAGCTACTAACCGCTCTAACTATCTTGCTCGGTTCATTGTTGCTGATTAGATTAACAATATAAACCACCACAACTCAAGATCAACAAGACCACTCACCACCTTTACCAAATCACAACCTCATCCGCTAATTTTTTTTTTATGTTGCTTCAAAGATTGCTACCACATCAAAACCCATATGTGTTTCCTTTATTTTCTTTCCGGTCGTTCAAAACACAACCACCAATTGATCACTGTACCTTCTTTCGGTTTTCTTGCTGTTACAACCGAGAACCACAACCCTCACCACTTTCGACGTTTCCCTTTCTTCTTTCCTTAACAACAAACCGCCACCTTTTCCGTCACCTAAGCCGTCACTCAAAGCTGCACCTGCGAAATTATTTATGCTGCTGCTTCATTACTACTATTCGCTGTTATAGTGAACCAGTCCAGTTTCTGTTAAAACCATCACCACCCTATGCATTTTCATACGATGCAATCACAGGAAGTCGACAAGTGGGAGCACCAAACCTTAAATTAATTAAATATCAAACCACACTTCAATATATTTTTGGTCTGTGATATGTTACTTCCATTTTGGGTAGTGGGAATTAAAATAATAACAAGTGGTTAGGATAGTTAGAAGATGCATTCTTATTTTATATAATCAAGTGGGAGTTGGCCAACAAAAGTGAGAAAGGTGATATAATAGAGAATGATCCGTGATTAAAGAAAAGCTATACTTTTTTTTTTCTTTTTATTATCCCAACATTCACGATGCATAAAGGGAATTATACTTTAGGGCCATAATATTTATTTAGTAAATGGAATGTGAATCGATTTTTCCTAATTGGGCCGATATCTCCTTTTGCAAATAAGCCGTAAATGTTGATGATGGAAATCGAATTAGGAATTAAATATATTTAGTATGTAAGTTAAATAAGAAAAACGAAATTAGAAGGGTGGTTGGACGTGTTTTGTTTGACCGGGAGGTTGCGAGTTCGAGCTTGGGCATGAGCACTATATTTTTTAGCCTATTCTTGTTAGGTATAATTTTATTATTATCATTATTATTATTATTATTATTATTATTTCATTATAATTATTATTGTTATTATTATTATTATTATTATTTATTAATGTTGTTATTAAGTATTTATGATTACTACCAATATTAGTAATAAGATTATTAGTATAATCAATAGTATTATCATTTTTGATATTACTAAGTATTATCAATAAGTATTATTATTAGAAAAATCATTATTTTTATAGTTATTATTATTAGTAGTATTATTATCATTATAGTAACTAATATAAATATTGGTATTATTATTATTATTAGTAAAATCATTATTTTTATAAGTTATTATTATTAGTATTCATTATTATTAAAAGTATCATTTTTATAAAAATTATCATTTTTATTATTATAACTATTATTATTATTATAGGATGAAACAACTTTTTATTATTATCAATATTACTTTATCAAATAACTATTAGTTATATGAAACCTTATTTACTACATATAACATAATTATATTAATATTTCAATTAATTAGGTTATTAATGAAACACATAATTCAAATAATAATTAACTTACTAATAATACATAAAATTTGTTCGATTTCAATTATTTGTGTTAATATCTATAAATGATATAGGTTCGTGAATCCGAGGCCAACCCTGCATTATTCAGTTGTTCAATATAGTCATATGTATTTTTACTCAAAATACATTAGGTGAGTTCATTTGCTCCCTTTTACTCTTTACATTTTTGGGCTGAGAATACATGCAAATGCTTTATTAACTGTTTTACAATATTTATATGCGTGAGTTTCATTTGCCTTTTTACCCTTTATATTTTTGGGCTGAGAATAAATGCGCAATTTTTATAACTATTTTACGAAATAGACACAAGTACTTAAAACTACATTCTATGGCTGGATTATTAAACCGAATATGCCCCTTTTTCGTATGGTAATCTAAGAATTAGGGAACAGACACCCTAATTGATGCGAATCCTAAAGATAGATCTATCAGGCCCAACATGCCCCATCCAAAGTACCGGATGCTTTAGTACTTTGAAATTTATATCATGTCCGAAGGAGGATCCCGGAATGATGGGGATATTCTTATATGCATATTGTGAATGTCGGTTACCAGGTGTTCAATCCATATGAATGATATTTTTGTCTCTATGCATGGGACGTATGTTTATGAGAAATGGAAATATGAAATCTTGTGGTCTATTAAAATTATGAAATGATTATTTATGTTAAGCTAATGAACTCACCAACCTTTTGGTTGACACTTTAAAGCATGTTTATTCTCAGGTACGAAAGAAATCTTCCGCTGTGCATTTGCTCATTTTAAAGATATTACTTGGAATCATTCATGACATATTTCAAAAGACGTTGCATTCGAGTCGTTGAGTTCATTAAGATTATTATTAAGTCAATTTTAGTTAGATTTATTATGAAATGGTTTGCATGATGTCAACTTCCGATGTAATGAAAGATTATCTTTTCAAAAACGAATGCAATGTTTGTAAAATGTATCATATAGAGGTCAAGTACCTCGCGATGTAATCAACTGTTGTTAATCATTTATAATCGATATAGACTTCGTCCGGATGGATTAGGACGGGTCCTTTCAGTTGGTATCAGAGCGATGGTCTTAGCAAACCAGGTCTTGCATTAGTGTGTCTAACTGATAGTCGTTAGGATGCATTAGTGAGTCTGGACTTCGACCGTGTCTGCATGTTAAAAGTTTTGCTTATCATATTTATCGAAAATCATCTGCTTATCATCCTTAGGAAATTACATGCTCATTATTCTTAGTCTAGACACATCTTACTGCATTGATTGCATGAATAGTGTATAGACAAAATTCATATCTTAGCGTATCTGTTATTGTTACCTTTGACTGACAGATTCTGTAGATTCCTCCGTAACTTATGGGATTTTAGTATTATATATGCATATGTAAATTATGTATTGCAGGGTACTAATCTACATCCTATAATCTATTTTTTATCGAAAATTCTTCATCTGATCGTACGAGATAAATCCCTCAACCAGTTCGAGTCCCTCAGATTTTGATAGCTATTCCGATAGTTATTCCGACAGCTATTCCGACATGGATATTCACCTAAGCTCCGAGAGCGGTGTCACCGGAATGGATCAATCAATCAGTCATCCCCAATTCATTTGATGAGTTCGTAGTCGACTTAAACAATGGAGACGCGAAGAAGGCGATCCCTTACACCAACCGAATTCACCTCTTGACAATGAACCTGAAGCGTTTACCGGCGAACCTGTTCGAGACACCATTTTCAGTCTCATTTCCAGGGTAACTCGACAAGATTATATTCTATCCACAATTCTGAACCTTATTCATCCTCTCGTTTCGACCGACAATCATCCTAAAGTAATAAGTCAACGAACTTCGCGCTCTAATAATCAATTCGTAGAATATGGTGCAAAATGTACCAGCTTCAACAACATCACCGGCACCAACAGTACCATCAGTAACAGCACCAGTACCATCAACAATCCACGCTTCAATATCACTATCTGTACTTCGAGTATGATCTTCATTCTACGTATCGTTCTACCTCATTTATCTTCGTTCGACATGGCAAATATGTAATATCTAAAGTTTTAGAGATTATTTATTCTAGTTCCAACCGAAAATTAAATGAGTTTAATATTATATTAACTCATTAAATCTATGATTACATCTGAAGAAAATATATATGTATATATGTTTTCATAAAGATTGTAATTAAAAATTCTTTTGTATAAACTGTTAATGGTGAAAATATTTTAACGGGTAGGTAATACCCGAGGAATATTTAGATTTCACATTAATAAGTTACATTGTACGTTCTTCGAATCTGATTCAACAGTCATTTACTATCCTACTTATATCCACAGATATATGTATCCGTTCACCGTAGAATAACCATTTTCATTCAATTTCATATTTGGATTTTGACCTATCAGAATCCAACAAGTGGCGTAATGAAGAAACCATTTGACAAAATAAAATTTGTTAGAAACAAACAAATTAACCATGAGAAAATTTTGTTAAGAATCCATGCTAACAAAATCCTAGCTAACTGTTCCTAGCTAACTGATTACATTTTATTTATCGCAGTTTATTTATCGCAATTTAATTATCGCAATTTTATTTATCGTGATTTAATTTCTGTTATTTACTTTACGCATTTTATTTATCGTCATTTATTTTCTGTATTTATTTTACGCACTTTAAATATCGGGACACGTATACAAGGTTTTGACATATCATATCGACGCATATATATATATATATATATATATATATATATATATATATATATATATATATATATATATATATATATATATATATATATATATATATATATATATATATATTATTTGGAATAACCATAGACACTCTATATACAGTAATGAACGAGTTCTCTATACATGGTTGAGGTTGATTCTACAATAATATATATACTTTGAGTTGTGATCGAGTCTGAGACATGTACACGGGTCACGACACGTATTAATCTGAATATTATATATATAATTATATATGAATTATTGAATTGTTAACTGTGGAATATCAACTGAGGACTATCAACATTGGACAATTAAAATGAATTAAAATATTGATTATAACATATGAAACTAAACAATTCTTCAAGTTTGCCACTTGATTTCATCTTAAACCTCAATTGTATCTTGACGATTACAATCTGTTCAAACCCTTCATGATTCTTGAAAACACCTCAATCGATAGGATGAATCAACCGCACTTCATCTATGAAAGGAAAGATTTATGCATATAGTCATGCACCTAAAAATACTCGAAACCTGAGTAAACGTTTAACACGTATCTGTACTAACTCCTTGGCGTTCTTATTACTGAAAAATAACTTTGCAATTCCTTTTCAAATTAGCCAATTTTGTCACAGCTCTAGCAAATCAATTTCGATCTTTCATCCGGATTAACTTTATTATAACCTTGATATATACAATTGCACTTTTTCAATTGTTATTAGGGAACCGTTTTAGCTCCACCACATTAGCAATAAACTTACCAATAACTCCACTGATCTTTAATTTTCCGAAGAAAAAAAATCATTATATTTATCAAAACTCCATCATTTATTCATCAGCATCTTGTAACGATAATTTCCATACCAATTATCGAGAATCAGCAATCAGTATTTTGAATTTCGTAGCATTTCTACATCAATAGTTATATGTATACATATAACATTTATATCTTAGAATTATGATCTTTTATTCTAAAATTCTGAAAAACACCCAGTCTACGGATCAATACTCCAAATTTTGAGGAAGCTGAATGAAGCAGCAAAAACTGTAGACAATCGTAAACGACTTTAATCGTCGGAAGTTTGATGATAAAGAATAGTATGTTGGAAAAGCTTAGAAAAGTGGAACTGGAAAACGGATTGAGCTAACCAGGAAAGAAACTGTGGACAAATCACAAAGACTAAACTTGTACATTAAGAATCCTGATGATTCTGTTTCGGATGAAATCTTTAGCGAATACCTTGCTTCTAACTCCAAACTCTTGCGGACAAATTTTCTTCACCATCCTTCGATAATAGAAATTCCAAGATATTATCGTATCTTTCATTATAAATATCCTCCATATTTCTGAAGATATTTTCATAACTATTCTTATCTGAAATCATTAATCTCTTAATACTATCAGTGTTACATCATATAGAAACTGTTAGTTTCTATATTCTGTAAACTTTCGAGTTTAAAATATAAATGTTATTGAAGTAATGTTGGAAATTGATGCACGAGTTAGTATAATATAATGACACTTGATAAACGTGATTATATTACAGTAAGTCATGTTGAGTTTCTAAATGGAACGTGATGATTCATAGATCATAACGTCATCATGTGCCATGTTACACGACTCTTACATTCCGTCTAATCTATGAACGTATCAATAACAGGTTTTCTTGATAGTCCTATCTTTTCCTTGAATTCTGGTAATTTGACAAGTCAGATTGTGCAATTACCATTTCCTTCTTAGAACATTAACAATGTTCGTTCTGAAACTTATATCTGCGAATTCTGGACCATTACAAGAGATGCCCAATCACAAGAAGAAGAAATGAGGGAACAAAGCTCTGAAATAGAAATTGGAGTATAAATCGCAGCAAATAGGAGGGAGTAATAACTGTGGATGACAATGATTATAGGGAACAGAAATAGGGACATTGAAATATAAGGGGAGATATAAAGCCGATAACATCATATAAATTACAAACCATGTATTCCAATGTTTATCGTAACATAAAGACACGGGAGAACTAAAAACACCATAACCCAAGGGCGAAGTAGAAGTAAACAGATTTTCCTGGTGGAAGATTGAAAAAAAAAAGATGACATAAATGATAATTAAGAAGATATCAAGGATTAGAACTGGATGGAGCATATTGACTGATGATTTGAAAGTATGAATTAAAATATAGAAAATGGGAGTGGTAGGAAGCAATGGAACGGAAGAAGTTCATTTATAGTGGAAATACCGGACCGAGCAATCGAGGCAGATCATCGTATTTAAATATAGAGATCTTAATTTCCATAAATCCCGAAGAATCAGATCTTATAGATTTCGAAGATTTTCTTTAAATCCATTGAATTCTGAAATTCAATCGTGACTACGTCACAAGTTAATTTAAATCTTCATATACTCATTTCACTCTTTTGCGATAGCTTCATTCGTATCCTTAGAATAATCGAATTATTTTATCATTATTATTCAATGATGATAAACCTCTAATAATCAACTCATATTGGTCATGAAAACATTTTTATTGTTAGCCATGACCACCTCACTTAAATTTCGGGAAGAAATTTCTTTAACGGGTAGGCACTGTGACGACCCGGGAATTTCAGACCAAATTTAAACTTAAATCTAATATGATTTCGACACGATAAGAAAAGTCTGTAATGTGGAGTTTCAAAATTTTTGAACTGTTTATATGGATTCATTTAACTTCGAATATTCCCGACGATTCACGAACCATTATTTGTAAATAAATGTGTATACATATAAATATAAAAATAAATATATGTATATATATAATAATTTAAAATAGTAGTATACGATATAATTAAATAGTTATTAAAATAACTCTGCATATATATAGGGAGAGTATATCAAATATAATTATTTAATAATTGTAATACTTGATGGACGTTTCGATTTTTATTTTGAGAAGTTCAATTTGAATCTATGTGATTTTTAATTAAACGGAGACCCAAAAAGAAGTCATATAATTTATAGCTTTATTAAATATATAATTAGAATTTATTTATTAAGTTTTAACACTTACTATATTTTACTTAGGGTTGAGAGCTGTTAATTAATTTAAATTTGATTTAATAAGTTTAAACAATTAAGACCGATTATTTTTACCATAATGACTGAAATAAATATAGGTAATTTAAAAATATGAGATTTTTCTGGAAACGTTTATCCGCCACTAATTTATAACGGAGTATAAAATCCTACCTGTAAAAACTGTCGGTACACTAATTTAATTATTGTGAATCAATAAGTGTTTCTCTGCACATTCCTATAACCTAACCATATGATTTTTTAATATACTTTATGATGATTATTAATATTATAATTATTATAAATATATTTTATATATATGTTGATGTCTAGATGCATGTCACCCACACCCACCACTAGTTGTTAACTATGCGTAATTGATAAATTTGTTGGAAATAACTGTGCTTAATTGATAAGTTGTTAGAGATTAGTGTGTTTCTTCTTTTTGTTTCTTTCTACAAACATAAGATATATATTTATGATATACACATATAACAATTATTATGCATTCAATTACCACATATTACTTGACTTATATTTCTAATTCAAATATCAACCCACAAACCCATCTTTGTTCCCTACGGTTACTTTCTGTTTTTGTTATTCAACCAAACCAACACCAATTTGCACCACTTTGTTGCATTACTTATATGCCATATCTATGTTTTACTTGATCAAAGAACCACTCAAATTATTCTGTTAACACGTCCCTCATATCCGTTAGCTATTAACCGCTCTAACTATCTTGCTCGGTTCATTGTTGCTGATTAGATTAACAATATAAACCACCACAACTCAAGATCAACAAGACCACTCACCACCTTTACCAAATCACAACCTCATCCGCTAATTTTTTTTTTATGTTGCTTCAAAGATTGCTACCACATCAAAACCCATATGCGTTTCCTTTATTTTCTTTCCGGTCGTTCAAAACACAACCACCAATTGATCACTATACCTTCTTTTGGTTTTCTTGCTGTTACAACCGAGAACCACAACCCTCACCACTTTCGACGTTTCCCTTTCTTCTTTCCTTAACAACAAACCGCCACCTTTTCCGTCACCTAAACCGTCACTCAAAACTGCACCTGCAAAATTATTTATGCTGCTGCTTCATTACTACTATTCGCTGTTATAGTGAACCAGTCCAGTTTCTGTTAAAACCATCACCACCCTATGCATTTTCATACGATGCAATCACAGGAAGTCGATAAGTGGGAGCACCAAACCTTAAATTAATTAAATATCAAACCACACTTCAATATATTTTTGGTCTGTGATATGTTACTTCCATTTTGGGTAGTGGGAATTAAAATAATAACAAGTGGTTAGGATAATTAGGAGATGCATTCTTATTTTATATAATCAAGTAGGAGTTGGCCAGCAAAAGTGAGAAAGGTGATATAATAGAGAATGATCCGTGATTAAAGAAAAGCTATACGTTTTTTTTTCTTTTTATTATCCCAGCATTCACGATGCATAAAGGGAATTATACTTTGGGGCCATAATATTTATTTAGTAAATGGACTGTGAATCGATTTTCCCTAATTGGGCCGATATCTCCTTTTGCAAATAAGCCGTAAATGTTGATGATGGAAATCGAATTAGGAATTAAATATATTTAGTATGTAAGTTAAATAAGAAAAACGAAATTAGAAGGGTGGTTGGACGTGTTTTGTTTGACCGGGAGGTTGCGAGTTCGAGCTTGGGCATGAGCACTATATTTTTTAGCCTATTCTTGTGAGGTATAATTTTATTATTATCATTATTATTATTATTATTATTATTATTATTATTATTATTATTATTATTATTATTATTATTATTATTATTATTATTATTATTATTATTATTATTATTATTATTATTATTATTATTATTATTATTATTATTATTATTATTATTATTATTATTATTTCATTATAATTATTATTGTTATTATTATTATTATTATTATTATTATTATTATTATTATTATTTATATTTATTAATATTGTTATTAAGTATTTATGATTACTACCAATATTAGTAATAAGATTATTAGTATAATCAATAGTATTATCATTTTTGATATTACTAAGTATTATCAATAAGTATTATTATTAGAAAAATTATTATTTTTATAGTTATTATTATTAGTAGTATTATTATCATTATAGTAACTAATATAAATATTGGTATTATTATTATTATTAGTAAAATCATTATTTTTATAAGTTATTATTATTAGTATTCATTATTATTAAAAGTATCATTTTTATAAAAATTAACATTTTTATTATTATACCTATTATTATTATTATAGGATGAAACAACTTTTTATTATTATCAATATTACTTTATCAAATAACTTTTAGTTATATGAAACCTTATTTACTACATATAACATAATTATATTAATATTTCAATTAATTAGGTTATTAATAAAACACATAATTCAAATAATAATTAACTTACTAATAATACATAAAATTTGTTCGATTTCAATTATTTGTATTAATATCTATAAATGATATAGGTTCGTGAATCCGAGGCCAACCCTGCATTAATCAGTTGTTCAATATAGTCATATGTATTTTTACTACAAAATACATTAGGTGAGTTCATTTGCTCCCTTTTACTCTTTACGTTTTTGAGCTGAGAATGCATGCAAATGCTTTATTAACTGTTTTACAATATTTATATGCGTGAGTTTCATTTTCCTTTTTACCCTTTATATTTTTGGGCTGAGAATACATGCGCAATTTTTATAACTGTTTTACGAAATAGACACAAGTACTTAAAACTACATTCTATGGCTGGATTATTAAACCGAATATGCCCTTTTTTAGTCTGGTAATCTAAGAATTAGGGAACAGACACCCTAATTGACGCGAATCCTAAAGATAGATCTATCGGGCCCAACAAGCCCCATCCAAAGTACCGGATGCTTTAGTACTTCGAAATTTATATCATGTCCGAAGGAGGATCCCGGAATGATGGGGATATTCTTATATGCATATTGTGAATGTCGGTTACCAGGTGTTCAATCCATATGAATGATATTTTTGTCTCTATGCATGGGACGTATGTTTATGAGAAATGGAAATATAAAATCTTGTGGTCTATTAAAATTATGAAATGATTATTTATGTTAAACTAATGAACTCACCAACCTTTTGGTTGACACTTTAAAGCATGTTTATTCTCAGGTACGAAAGAAATCTTCCGCTGTGCATTTGCTCATTTTAAAAATATTACTTGGAATCATTCATGACATATTTCAAAAGACATTGCATTCGAGTCGTTGAGTTCATTAAGATTATTATTAAGTCAATTTTAGTTAGATTTATTATGAAATGGTTTGCATGACGTCAACTTCCAATGTAATGAAAGATTGTCTTTTCAAAAACGATTGCAATGTTTGTAAAATGTATCATATAGAGGTCAAGTACCTCGCAATGTAATCAACTGTTGTGAATCATTTATAATCGATATGGACTTCGTCCGGATGGATTAGGATGGGTCCTTTCAGTTGGTATCAGAGCGATGGTCTTAGCGAACCAGGTCTTGCATTAGTGTGTCTAACTGATAGTCGTTAGGATGCATTAGTGAGTCTGGACTTCGACCGTGTCTGCATGTCATTATTATTATTATTATTATTATTATTATTATTATTATTATTATTATTATTATTATTATTATTATTATTATTATTATTATTATTATTATTATTATTATTATTATTGTTATTGTTATTGTTATTATTATTAGTATTATTAGTAAAATAAGTATGATTATTATTATTACTATCAATATAAGTATCATTATTAATAAAATTATCATTTTCAGAATTATTATTATTATCAGTATTATTATTATTAGTATTAACAATATTTTTATATTTTAACATTATTATTATTATTATTATTTTTATTATTATTATTATTATTATTATTATTATTATTATTATTATTATTATTATTATTATCATCATCATCATCATTAACATATATCATTATTTTTTTTATTTTTTTATTTTTATTAACATTACTATATTATATCAAAATATTTTAATAAATATTTATAGAAGTAAACTCACTATAGTAATAGTAAATACTAATTAGTTATTTAAAATTAATAATATAAATATATCTAACTTACTATTTAATATAACAAATTATGGATTTTTGATATTAATAAAGCTATATATAAATATTAATATATATACAAAGTAAGTATATATAACATATAATTTAAGATATAAAATATGAATTTGTTCGATTTCAATTATATGTATTAATATATACATAATTAAATATAGGTTCGTGAATTCGAGGCCAACCTTGCATTGTTCAGTTCCGTCGTATGCATATTTTACTACAAAATATCGTATCGTGAGTTTGTTTGCTCCCTTTTTACTAAATGCTATTGCAATATATATTTTGGGACTGAGAATACATGCGCTTTTATAAATGTTTTACAAAATAGACACAAGTACTTAAAACTATATTCTATGGTTAGATTATTAAACCGAATATCGCCCCTTCAAGCTTGGTAGCCTAAGAATTAGGGAAATGACCCCTAATTGACGCGAATCCTAAAGATAGATCTATTGGGCCTAACAACCCCCATTCAGGTTATGGATGGCTTTAATACTTCGAGGTTTATATTATATAGACGAGAGGTTCTGTTTGGGGATATTCTATGCATTAAAGTTAATGTCGGTTACCAGGTGTTCAATTCATATGAATGATTTTTATACACAGGTTATGTGAAATGAAAATGAAATCTTGTGGTCTATTGAAATTATTGAAATGATTGTTTATAATAAACCTATGAACTCACCAACCATTTGTTTGACACTTTAAAACATGTTTATTCTCAGGTATGAAAGAAATCTTCCGCTGTGCATTTGCTCATTTTAGAGATATTACTTGGAATCATTCATGGCATATTTCAAAAGACATTGCATTCGAGTCGTTGAGTTCAACAAGATTATTATTAAGTCATTTATAGTTTGGATATATTATGAAATGGTATGCATACCTGTCAACTTTCATTGAAATGAAATTTTATCTTTTAAAAACGAATGCAATGTTTGTAAAATGTATCATATAGAGGTCAGTACCTCGCAATGGGATCAAATGCAATGTAATCGTCCATATGGATTTGGACAGGTTGTTATATGTGGTATCAGAGCGGTGGTCTTAGTGAACCAGGTCTTGCATTAGTGTGTCTAACTGATAATCGGTAGGATACACTAGTGAGTCTGGACTTCGACCTAGTAGTTATTAGGATACATTAATGAGTCTAGACTTGGACCTTGTCTGCATGTCAAAAGTTGCATATCATTCCTTGTCAAAAAAATCTACTTATCATTTTCAGTCTCGACACGTCTTATTGCAATTATTGCATAAATAGTGTACAGACGAATTCATATTCCATCACATTAGACCTTCTCTGACACGTTTCCTTATTTCCCTCCGTAATCTACGGGATCTTCTGCATTATATATAGGTATTCTATGTAATTAGAATATCATCCGATGCAGTGACCCGAACTTTTCCATGTTTATATATATATATTAAATGAAATTGTTATTTACATAATTAAGTGTTTCCAACATGTTAAGCAATCAAACTTTTTAAGACTTGATTAATTGAAATAGGTTTCATATAGACAATTGACCACCCAAGTGGACCGGTGATTCACGAACGTTAAAACTTGTAAAAACTATACGATGACATATATATGGTTATATATATAGTTAACATGATTTTATTATAAGTATGTATCTCATTAGGTATTTTAACAATGAGTTATATACATAAAAATGAGACTATTAATTTAAGAAACTCGAAAACGATATATATAACGATTATCGTTATAACAACGTCTTACTAGGTACATATGAATCATATTAAGATATTGATACACTTGGTTAATTATGTTAAATATAAGTAAATATATTATTAAGTGTATTAATAATGAAATACATATGTAAAAATAAGACTACTAACTTAATGATTTCGAAACGAGACATATATGTAACGATTATCGTTGTAATGACATTTAACTGTATATACATCATACTAAGATATATTATATATCATAATATCATGATAATATAACAATTTAACATCTCATTTGTTATAATAAACAATGGGTTAACAAATTCAACAAGATCGTTAACCTAAAGGTTTCAAAACAACATTTACATGTAACGACTAACGATGACTTAACGACTCATTTAAAATGTATATACATGTAGTGTTTTAATATGTATTCATACACTTTTGAAAGACTTCAAGACACTTATCAAAATACTTCTACTTAACAAAAATGCTTACAATTACATCCTCGTTCAGTTTCATCAACAATTCTACTCGTATGCACCCGTATTCGTACTCGTACAATACACAGCTTTTAGATGTATGTACTATTGGTATATATACTCCAATGATCAGCTCTTAGCAGCCCATGTGAGTCACCTAACACATGTGGGAACCATCATTTGGCAACTAGCATGAAATATCTTTTAAAATTACAAAAATATGAGTAATCATTCATGACTTATTTACATGAAAACAAAATTACATATCCTTTATATCTAATCCATACACCAACGACCAAAAACACCTACAAACACTTTCATTCTTCAATTTTCTTCATCTAATTGATCTCTCTCAATTTCTATCTTCAATTTCTAAGTGTTCTTCATAAATTCCAAAAGTTCTAGTTTCATAAAATCAAGAATACTTCCAAGATTGCAAGTTTACTTCCAAGTTTTCTAAATCCATTCCTAGTAATCATCCAAGATCAATAAACCTTTGTTACTTATAGTAGGTTATATTTCTAATACAAGGTAATAATCATATTCAAACTTTAATTCAATTTCTATAACTATAACAATCTTATTTCGAGTGGAAATCTTACTTGAAATTGTTTTCGTGTCATGATTCTGCTTCAAGAACTTTCAAGCCATCCAAGGATCCTTTGAAGCTAGATCTATTTTTTTCATTTCCAGTAGGTTTATCCAAGGAACTTGAGGTAGTAATTATGTTCATAACATCATTCGATTCATACATATAAAGCTATCTTATTCGAAGGTTTAAACTTGTAATCACTAGAACATAGTTTAGTTAATTCTAAACTTGTTCGCAAATAAAAGTTAATCCTTATAACTTGACTTTTAAAATCAACTAAACACATGTTCTATATCTATATGATATGCTAACTTAATGATTTAAAACCTGGAAACACGAAAAACACCGTAAAACCGGATTTACGCCGTCGTAGTAACACCGCAGGCTGTTTTGGGTTAGTTAATTAAAAACTATGATAAACTTTGATTTAAAAGTTGTTATTCTGAGAAAATGATTTTTATTATGAACATGAAACTATATCCAAAAATTATGGTTAAACTCAAAGTGGAAGTATGTTTTCTAAAATGGTCATCTAGACGTCGTTCTTTCGACTGAAATGACTACCTTTACAAAAACAACTTGTAACTTATTTTTCTGACAATAAACCTATACTTTTTCTGTTTAGATTCATAAAATAGAGTTCAATATGAAACCATAGCAATTTGATTCACTCAAAACGGATTTAAAATGAAGAAGTTATGGGTAAAACAAGATTGGATAATTTTTCTCATTTTAGCTACGTGAAAATTGGTAACAAATCTATTACAACCATAACTTAATCAACTTGTATTGCATATTATGTAATCTTGAGATACCATAGACACGTATACAATGTTTCGACCTATCATGTCGACACATCTATATATATTTCGGAACAACCATAGACACTCTATATGTGAATGTTGGAGTTAGCTATACAGGGTTGAGGTTGATTCCAAAATATATATAGTTTGAGTTGTGATCAATACTGAGATACGTATACACTGGGTCGTGGATTGATTCAAGATAATATTTATTGATTTATTTCTGTACATCTAACTGTGAACAACTAGTTGTAGGTTACTAACGAGGACAGCTGACTTAATAAACTTAAAACATCAAAATATATTAAAAGTGTTGTAAATATATTTTGAACATACTTTGATATATATGTATATATTGTTATAGGTTCGTGAATCAACCAGTGGCCAAGTCTTACTTCCCGACGAAGTAAAAAATCTGTGAAAGTGAGTTATAGTCCCACTTTTAAAATCTAATATTTTTGGGATGAGAATACATGCAGGTTTTATAAATGATTTACAAAATAGACACAAGTACGTGAAACTACATTCTATGGTTGAATTATCAAAATCGAATATGCCCCTTTTTATTAAGTCTGGTAATCTAAGAATTAGGGAACAGACACCCTAATTGACGCGAATCCTAAAGATAGATCTATTGGGCCTAACAAACCCCATCCAAAGTACCGGATGCTTTAGTACTTCGAAATTTATATCATATCCGAAGGGTGTCCCGGAATGATGGGGATATTCTTATATATGCATCTTGTTAATGTCGGTTACCAGGTGTTCACCATATGAATGATTTTTATCTCTATGTATGAGATGTATATTGAAATATGAAATCTTGTAGTCTATTGTTACAATTTGATATATATAGGTTAAACCTATAACTCACCAACATTTTTGTTGACGTTTAAAGCATGTTTATTCTCAGGTGAATATTAAGAGCTTCCGCTGTCGCATACTTAAATAAGGACGAGATTTGGAGTCCATGCTTGTATGATATTGTGTAAAAACTGCATTCAAGAAACTTATTTCGTTGTAACATATTTGTATTGTAAACCATTATGTAATGGTCGCGTGTAAACAGGATATTTTAGATTATCATTATTTGATAATCTATGTAAAGCTTTTTAAACCTTTAGTGATGAAATAAAGGTTATGGTTTGTTTTAAAATGAATGCAGTCTTTGAAAAACGTCTCATATAGATGTCAAAACCTCGCAACGAAATCAATTAATATGGAACGTTTTTAATCAATAAGAAGGGGACATTTCAGCCGATATCCGAAAATCATTTCATATCAAAAATCTCTTATCCGACCATACAGGGTGGAACTCGCAACTAGTTCAAATTTCTCGGATTCCGACAGCTATTCTGATATGGATTTCTACCTGAGCTCCGAAAGTAGTGTAACCGAAATGGATCAACCAATTAGCCATCATCTATTCTGGATGAATTGGGGATGGGTTCATAGTCTACTTAATCATTGGATACAAGAAGAAGGCAATCCTTTCCACCAACCAAATTGCCCACTCAGTGAAGAACCTGAAGCACTTACCGGCGAATCAGTTCGAATCACCATATTCACTCTTATTTCCAAGGTATCTCGCCACGACTATATAATATCTCATATTCTAAATCTTATTCATCTGCTAGTTTCAACCAACAATTATCCAGGAGTAATAGAAGAAGTCAACGAGCTTCGCGCCCGAGTAATTGCTTTGGAGAATATGGTACACAACTTACAAACACCAGCGGCATCACTGACACCAACAGTACCACCAGCATCAACAACTGTACCACCAACAAAAAATGCCTCAACATCATATTCTATACCACGAGCATAATTTTCGTTCTACATCTTATTCTACATCAATTATCTTCGTTCTACATCTTGTTCTACATCAATTTTCTTCGTTCTACATCTTGTTCTACATCGATTATTTTCATTCTATATATCGTTCTACTTCATTTATCTTTGTTCTACATGGCGATTATGTAATCTCTAATGTTTTAGAGATTATGTATTCTAGTTCTAACGGTAAATCAAATGAGTTTAATATTATATTGACTCATTAATTCCATGATTACATCTGAAGAAAATATATATGTTTATATATTTTCATAAAGATTGTAATTAAAAGTTCTTTTGTACAAACTGTTAATGGTGAAAATATTTTAACGGGTAGGTAATACCCGAAGAAAATTTAGATTTCACATTAATATGTTACACTGTACATTCTTCAATTCAGATTCAACAGTCAGTTACTATCCTACGTACAAACACAGATATACGTATCCATTCATCCACGAATAACTATTTTCATTCCAATTCAATTTCATATTCGAATTTTGACCAATCATAATCCAAGTCAAGATTTAACATGTGGCATAATGAAGAAATTATTGACAAAATAAAAATTGATTAGAAACAAACTAATTAACTATATGAAATTTTGTTTAAGAATTCACGCTAACAATATCCTAGCTAACTGTTCCTATATTCGTTATGACTATTTCCTTATTAAATTTTATTTATTGTCATTTTAATTATCGCGATTAATTATTGCAATTTTAATACTCGCAAATTTTATTTATCGTCATTTAAATGCTGTTATTTATTTTACACACTTTAAATATCGTCATTTAAATACTGTCATAATATACTAGTCTTGATTAATCCCGAGACAATATAATATAATCTTGATTAATTAGATTATATATTGAACTATTGGACTATTGGACTATATTTGGACTACTAACAATGGACTACTAACTTTGGCCAATTCTAAAGTATCAACGTATCTTTCGTTATAAATATCTTCGATATTTCTGAAGATACCCTCATAAATATCTTTGTTCGAAATTATTTATCTCTTCGTGGTAACTGAATTAAATCATAAAGAAAACTGTTTTAGTTTTTATATTTCTGTAAAATTTGAGTTTAATTTATGAATAGTTTTTGAAGAAGTGTTGGAATTAAAGCATGAGTTAGTATAATATAATGACACCCGGCCAACGTGGTTATATTATAGTAAGTCATGCTAAAATTCTAATGGAACGTGATGATGGTTCATAGATCATACCATCATCATGTGCCATGTTACATAACTCTTTCATTCTACTTAACCTCCGAACATATCAAGAAAATATATTCTTGATAGTTCTATCTTCCGTGATTTCCGGTAACCTACAAATCCAATCGTGTTATTACCTTTCATTTCTGCTTAGAATATTAATCATGTTTATCCGACCTTTATACCTATAAAATCGAGACATCTTGTACGGTTTACTTTAAGTCGGAAAGAAAATAGAAGCATGAAGCTTCAAAATAGAAGGAAGTAGAGGAATTGTGAAAATAATGGAACGGAAGAGATGAATTTATAGTAAAATATCAGGCATAACAATTGAGGCAGATGACCGCATTTAATCATAAAGGATCCTAATTTCCTTATTTATTGAAGAGCCGAATCTTATATAGATTTCGAAGATTATCTCTAAATTCCTTGAATTCCGAAATTCAACCGTGACTACGTCAGAAGTTAAGATAAAACTTTATTTTCACATTTCACTCTTTTGTGACAGCTTCACTCGTACGCTTCACATAATCGAATCTTTTTATCTATATTAATCAATAATGATAAAACTCTATTTATCAACTCATATTCGTCATGAAAACATTTTTATTGTTAGCCATGATGACCACACTCAAATTTCGCGACGAAATTTCTTTAACAGGTAGATACTGTGACGACCCGGAAAATTTCGACTAATTTTAAATCAAACTCTTAATAAGATTTAATATATTTTGACACGATAAGAAAAGTCTGGTAGGTTGAGTCTCAAAAATTTTGAACTGTTTTATATATGCAATTACCCTTCAACTAGCTCCGACGATTCACAGACCATTAATTGTAAATAAATGTGTATACATATAAATATAAATATAAATATAAATATATATATATATATATATATATATATATATACATATATATATATATATATATATATATATATATATATATATATATTAACTAAAAATAATAATATACAATTTAATCGTTAGAACTGAAAATATAAAATAATATACGATATAATTAAATTATTATTAAAATAAATCTATATATATATATATATATATATATATATATATATATATATATATATATATATATATATATATATATATATATATATATATATATATATATATATATATATATATATAGAGTATATCAAATATAATTATTTAATAATTATAATACTCGTTGGACGTTTCGATTATTATTTAGAGAAGTTTAATTCAAACTTATATGATTTTAAAATAAACGGTGATTCAAAAATGAGTTCTATAAATTTTAGGCTTACTAAAAATGTATTTAGGATCTAGTTATTAAATTTTAACACTTTTTATATTTTACCCAGAATCGAGCGGGACAGTTGATGTAATTTTTATTTAATAAATTAATGATCGAATTTTATACCATAATGACTGAAATAAATAAAGGAATTTAATTTAAAATTTTGAGATTTTTCTGAATACTTTTATCCGCCACTGATTTCAAATAGTGGACGATACACAGTCCCTGAAAACTGTCGGTAATTAGAATCCAAATAGGCTGCGTCACTATTTGTTCTGTTTCATTTCTTTTTCATTTGCATAAATTTAGATTTATTATAATAGTATTATTAATTATTAATTATTATAATTATTATTATATTATTATTATTAATTATTATGATTACTGTATTTGTAAGAATATATATATATGTGATATGATTATCAACTGTGACAACACGGAAATTTCCGACCAAATTTAAAACTTAATCTTTATATAATTTCGACGAGATAAGCAAAGTCTGTAATATTGATTCTCAAAATTTTTGAACTAATGTTATATATTTAGTTAACCTTTGACTATTGACCGACGATTCACGAACCTCTATTTGTAAATAGATATATATATATATATATATATATATATATATATATATATATATATATATATATATATATATATATATATATATATATATATATATATATATATATATATATATATATATATATATATAAGTTAGAATATTAATTATTAAAATTAATTATAAATAACTTGCAATGTGTATCTAAAAACTGATTTATCTATATAAAAAAAAGATATATACATATATATAATTTCAAGTTATTTAGTAAACGATAGTAACATTCGTTTATTAATTCGATTGGTATTTATATAAGTTAACTAAAACGTTTAAGATGAATAAGTAAAACACTAATTTGCTACAGTGTTTTCGAAAATCACTATTTGCTACAGTAAAAATCATTTTGCTACAGTGTTTTCGAAAATCACTATTTGCTACAGTAAAAACGACTTGCTACAGTAAACACTATTTGCTACAGTGAATAATATGTCGACAAGTGATATAGCCAAAATGGACGGTTTTATTCTTGCGGTGTCGTTAGGTCGCAGGGCGTCAGATTTGGTATAGCATGCAAAGATGTTCGTTTAATTTATATTGTGCGGGGCCTAAATTTACTCTAACTTTCTAGTGTATAAGGTGTAAGTTAACCTAGGGTCATTCTTTTAAATGGTTTAACGAATTGAAGATCAAGTGGATAATTGTCTTTTAGTTAAATTACCTGGATAAAAGATAGTAGTTGGTTTAAGCTAAAATCCTAATTGCGGAAAAGTAAATAAAGCTGGAGGATGTCTGGAGTATGCAGATCAAGGAAATGTTGACCAAGATATTAGTTTGGGCTAGGGAAAGGTAATTGTGTTGACATTTGAAGCTTATGATTGAAATGGTGTAGATCTGGTTGGATGAGCCAATTACACAGACCTACTTATCTCTAGACTCTCAGAGTTCTCGTTGAGCAGTGAAAAGTATGTCACGTGGTTGTATAACTGAAGCGTGACTATAACTATTAGGTTATCCTTAGTAAAGCACTGGGTGTGTTAGTGAGTTGATTTCTAATCCTAATCCTCGTTATCAGTTTGGTTAACAGAATAACAACGTGCCGTGTTGATTGAACACTGATCACAAACGGAATGAGTCCGTCGGATTAAGTTGACAAAACTTTAATTGAAAACTAACAACCGTTTCATCATACTAATGAGATCAAACTAATACAAACATTATACAGCATTAAAGTTAATATACTGATAGTAAAACAAATAGAAACCTAACATGTACCTAAATAGTTGATATGACTTAATCCTAAGGCAACAATCAAACAAGAACATGCAATAGGTTTGGGTCATACAGTCGGGACACTAGCTAGATCTTAACAGCTCCTAAGAGGTCTCTTCGGAATAGTCAATAGGCATACTAGGTCATTCATGTCTCAATTCCTAGGTTCCGTGTCATAAAAGCATTAGATGCCTCTCGGGAACTCCGGCCATACCGAGTTCATAGAATCTTCAGATACAGTATAATCAGGGGTCTAATCCTATGAAATAGCTAAGTTCATATGGGTGGATAAGTCTTGATCACAACCTAGGTTGGTCAATCCTTAAGAAGCTAGCATACAAATCTATCAGACTTCCTAATTCAGTATAACAACGATAACCGTACTAATTTAACATAATTATGCTAACCCAAACTTCTATCATGGCAACATACAGATTAATTAAGCTATCATGATAATATCGAAACGCATTATTAAACATAAAAGATAAGAGTACATGTTTAATACAAAAGATAAGCGTTTCGGATAAAAACCTGAAAAGGTCGAAGAAATCTGCCCGAGATCGCAGGGACTCGCCGGGATATCCTCCGGAAAATAAAAGCTAAGCTAGCTACTACTAAAAACTAACCTAAAACTTGAAATTATAAAATGAATTATAAATTGAGTGTGTGTTGAAATGGATGGAGAAGGCCCTTTAAATAGACCCCATTTTTGCCTGCAAACGGCTGGCAAGCCATTTGGCCGGCCGTATTTGGCAGGCCGTTTGCAAGGCAGGACGTTTCTTGAGGCCGTTTGCTGGACCGTTTGGCAGGTCGTTTGCCAAACGGCTTGACTGGCAAGCCGTTTGGCAGGCCGTTTTTGTGCCTGGTCAGTCTTGATTCGCTGGATCGTAACTTGATTTCTTGTCTTTCACTGTTTTCGCTCTAGAATCTTCGTTTTAGCTCCATTTTACTTGATTCTTCTTGCATCGCCTTTGTAATTACTTAATCTACAAAATCAACCGAAAAAGCGATAATTTTGCTGACAAAGTTTAAATCTTTATTGTCATAGGGCTTAATATTGGGGGTAAAAATGCGACTTTTTGCCCGATATCAAATACCCCACACTTAGCTTTGCTTGTCCTCAAGCAAAAAGCGGAAATATAAGAATCTTTCTAAAAGATTCTCCCTTGCCCTACCAGTAGATCTTTTTATTATGCCTTCATCAGAAGTCGGCATATTTTTCGAAAGTATTAGAAAAAGTTTCGAGCTTCGATGATTTGGTTGCTAGATTTCAATTGCGTCCATAGTGGAAAAGGCGTACTTTCCAACTCTCAGATGTAGAGTATATATGATCAGACTCCTCACTAGCTGATCACTCGTATCACTAAGTGTTTAGGGTGTCCTATTCTAATTGTATTGTTGCTCAGAAGCCAGTAGTGTAACAGTTCTCATCATAGGCTTGGTATAGCATCGATATCTCTACCAGTTAAGTAAGGACGACACTGATCTTCTTCCTAAGCATTCTTTCAAGAGGAAGACGGGTTATATGGTTTGGTTGGAAATTTATGATTTGGGGAAAGGTATCCAGATCTTTTGATTTTTTGAGAGAATTGATAGACTTTAATTCTTCAGAGTATCCATTTTTGGATAGAGAATGGCTTAGAATTCCGTAAAAGTTTCTTCGGAAGAGGCGGATTTTGCTAAGACTTTGTCTAGAATTTTCTTTTACTCTTCCGGCATTCTTCTTCAGGGCATCTTCTCGGGTTTCTTTTTGCCTTATTTAGATACTTTGCTCTTAGAGACTTTGCTCTTTTGTAATATTTTTTATTTTTTTTAATATCAGCATACCCTTTCTTCATAACTTTTGTCTTTCGTTCCTGGTGCCCAGAGAGGAAGTGATAATCCACTGAAAATAGGTCTTTGACCTATCAAAAACAATCAGGGGTTCGGAATCTTTTAACAAGTGCTTGTGAAGCGAATTTGATCGATCTATCTCTTCATAAATCTCTGGATCTAAATGGAAAGGGAATGAAGGTGAATGGGTAGTGTATTTTGGGGGTGAATTTGGGTGAATATTTCTGAATCATCAACTCTTTGTGTGAGTTGGTCGGGTTTGAATTACGTGGAGTGGAAAAGGAAACGGATGGCTTTTTGTCTTCTCTATTTAGAATGATTTCGGAAGGAGTATCGCACCTGCACCACGTATGGCGCTTACTAACCATTGGTCTTGAAACGTATGTCTGAACCAAGTTCTAACTTGAACCGTATACCGGCACGCTCATCAATTGAAATAACAAAGTACTGTAGATTTGATGGGTCATACAGATACTTTGGGTCCAAGATTCCTCACCTTTTTAGGAGTAGGGGTCGTGCTTGATCATGCGTAGCCTTTTACATATTTTCTTAAAAGAATCTTAAGACACAAAACATAAGTTTTAGCTTAATCGTTCCGTTCTAGTAAATGTTTCGAAAACCTATTTCTTGCAATTTTATTAGATCTTTTGGGCAAAAACAAGGTAAGAATTTTTCGAAATTACCCAATATCCATTTGCTTAATTACTTTTTGGACAACAGAATTTTTCAAAACTTTGGTGTTTTATGGTTACTTGACCTTTAAAAACCTTTACCCATTACCCCACACTTAGAAGAACATTGTCCCTAATGTTCTCTAGAAAGAATTTTTTAATACTTTTATAAATTAAGGATGTTGACTTCTATAATTCTAAGTTAGTTGCGGGGGTTACCCCACACTTAGAGATTTTAGTGCGTTATAATTGAAATAGGTTTGAGGAAGGAGTACTTTGTGACGACCCGGAAATTTCTGACCAAATTTAAACCTAACCTTTATATGTTTCCGACACGATAAGCAGAATTTGTAATGTTGAATCTCAAAAAGTTTGGAACTACATTCATGTAATCAATTACCCTTTGACCGTGTTCGACGATTCACGAACAATTATGTGTATATAGATATGTATATATAATATATAATATTAACTGAAAACATTAACAAAGTATTAGATAT
The DNA here is from genome assembly GCF_046630445.1 of Rutidosis leptorrhynchoides. NCBI lineage: Eukaryota > Viridiplantae > Streptophyta > Magnoliopsida > Asterales > Asteraceae > Rutidosis > Rutidosis leptorrhynchoides. The sequence continues at coordinate 219,083,765 of NC_092335.1, forward strand.
ATGATACTTTACATGAACGTATTTGTTTCGATATATTTATCGCCAGAATTAAGAGGTAATATCAAATGATTGAATTATCAGCTACATTATGATATGATTACGGGCCAATGTTATGAGGTCCACTGTGTAGTGACCCGAACTTTTCCATGTTTAAAAATATTTATTGAGATTGATATTTACATGATTAAATGTTTCCAACATGTTAAGCAATCAAACTTGTTAAGACTTGATTAATTGAAATATGTTTCATATAGACAATTGACCACCCAAGTTGATCGGTGATTCACGAACGTTAAAACTTGTAAAAACTATATGATGACATATATATGGATATATATATATATATATAGTTAACATGATACTATGATAAGAAAACATATCATAAAGTATATTAACAATGAACAACATATGTTAAAACAAGACTACTAACTTAATGATTTTTAAACGAGACATATATGTAACGATTATCGTTGTAAAGACATTTAATGTATATATATCATATTAAGAGATATTCATACATGATAATATCATGATAATATAATAATTTAAAATCTCATTTGATATTATAAACATCGGGTTAACAACATTTAACAAGATCGTTAACCTAAAGGTTTCAAAACAACACTTACATGTAACGACTAACGATGACTTAACGACTCAGTTAAAATGTATATACATGTAGTGTTTTAATATGTATTTATACACTTTTGAAAGACTTCAATACACTTATCAAAATACTTCTACTTAACAAAAATGCTTACAATTACATCCTCGTTCAGTTTCATCAACAATTCTACTCGTATGCACTCGTATTCGTACTCGTACAATACACAGCTTTTAGATGTATGTACTATTGGTATATACACTCCAATGATCAGCTCTTAGCAGCCCATGTGAGTCACCTAACACATGTGGGAACCATCATTTGGCAACTAGCATGAAATATCTCATAAAATTACAAAAATATGAGTAATCATTCATGACTTATTTACATGAAAACAAAATTACATATCCTTTATATCTAATCCATGCACCAACGACCAAAAACACCTACAAACACTTTCATTCTTCAATTTTCTTCATCTAATTGATATCTCTCAAGTTCTATCTTCAAGTTCTAAGTGTTCTTCATAAATTCCAAAAGTTCTAGTTTCATAAAATCAAGAATACTTTCAAGTTTGCTAGCTCACTTCCAATCTTGTAAGGTGATCATCCAACCTCAAGAAATCTTTGTTTCTTACAGTAGGTTATCATTCTAATACAAGGTAATAATCATATTCAAACTTTGGTTCAATTTCTATAACTATAACAATCTTATTTCAAGTGATGATCTTACTTGAACTTGTTTTCGTGTCGTGATTCTGCTTCAAGAACTTCGAGCCATCCAAGGATCCATTGAAGCTAGATCCATTTTTTTCTTTTCCAGTAGGTTTATCCAAGGAAATTAAGGTAGTAATGATTTTCATAACATCATTCGATTCATACATATAAAGCTATCTTATTCGAAGGTTTAAACTTGTAATCACTAGAACATAGTTTAGTTAATTCTAAACTTGTTCGCAAACAAAAGTTAATCCTTCTAACTTGACTTTTAAAATCAACTAAACACATGTTCTATATCTATATGATATGCTAACTTAATGATTTAAAACCTGGAAACACGAAAAACACCGTAAAACCGGATTTACGCCGTCGTAGTAACACCGCGGGCTGTTTTGGGTTAGTTAATTAAAAACTATGATAAAGTTTGATTTAAAAGTTGTTATTATGAGAAAATGATTTTTATTATGAACATGAAACTATATCCAAAAATTATGGTTAAACTCAAAGTGGAAGTATGTTTTCTAAAATGGTCATCTAGACGTCGTTCTTTCGACTGAAGTGACTACCTTTACAAAAACGACTTGTAACTTATTTTTCCGACTATAAAACTATACTTTTTCTGTTTAGATTAATAAAATAGAGTTCAATATGAAACCATAGCAATTTGATTCACTCAAAACGGATTTAAAATGAAGAAGTTATGGGTAAAACAAGATTGGATAATTTTTCTCATTTTAGCTACGTGAAAATTGGTAACAAATCTATTCCAACCATAACTTAATCAACTTGTATTGTATATTATGTAATCTTGAGATACCATAGACACGTATACAATGTTTCGACCTATCATGTCGACACATCTATATATATTTCGGAACAACCATAGACACTCTATATGTGAATGTTGGAGTTAGCTATACAGGGTTGAGGTTGATTCCAAAATATATATAGTTTGAGTTGTGATCAATACTGAGATACGTATACACTGGGTCGTGGATTGATTCAAGATAATATTTATCGATTTATTTCTGTACATCTAACTGTGGACAACTAGTTGTAGGTTACTAACGAGGACAGCTGACTTAATAAACTTAAAACACCAAATTATATTAAAAGTGTTGTAAATATATTTTGAACATACTTTGATATATATGTATATATTGTTATAGGTTTGTGAATCAACCAGTGGCCAAGTCTTACTTCCCGACGAAGTAAAAATCTGTGAAAGTGAGTTATAGTCCCACTTTTAAAATCTAATATTTTTGGGATGAGAATACATGCAGGTTTTATAAATGATTTACAAAATAGACACAAGTACATGAAACTACATTCTATGGTTGAATTATCGAAATCGAATATGCCCCTTTTTATTAAGTCTGGTAATCTAAGAATTAGGGAACAGACACCCTAATTGACGCGAATCCTAAAGATAGATCTATTGGGTCTAACAAACCCCATCCAAAGTACCGGATGCTTTAGTACTTCGAAATTTATATCATATCCGAAGGGTGTCCCGGAATGATGGGGATATTCTTATATATGCATCTTGTTAATGTCGGTTACCAGGTGTTCACCATATGAATGATTTTTATCTCTATGTATGGGATGTGTATTGAAATATGAAATCTTGTGGTCTATTATTATGATTTGATATATATAGGTTAAACCTATAACTCACCAACATTTTTGTTGACGTTTTAAGCATGTTTATTCTCAGGTGATTATTAAGAGCTTCCGCTGTAGCATACTTAAATAAGGACGAGATTTGGAGTCCATGCTTGTATGATATTGTGTAAAAACTGCATTCAAGAAACTTATTTTGTTGTAACATATTTGTATTGTAAACCATTATGTAATGGTCGTGTGTAAACAGGATATTTTAGATTATCATTATTTGATAATCTACGTAAAGCTTTTTAAAACCTTTATCTATGAAATAAAGGTTATGGTTTGTTTTAAAAATGAATGCAGTCTTTGAAAAACGTCTCATATAGAGGTCAAAATCTCGCAACGAAATCAATTAATATGGAACGTTTTTAATCAATAAGAACGGGACATTTCAGTTGGTATCCGAGCGTTGGTCTTAGAGAACCAGAATTTTGCATTAGTGTGTCTTATCGAGTTTGTTAGGATGCATTAGTGAGTTTGGACTTCGACCGTGTTTACTTGAAAAATGATTGCTTAAAAAATTTTTTTTGGAAACTATATATTTTTAACATGTGAATATTATGTGATATATTAATCTCTTAACGCGTTTGATATTATGTGATAGATGTCTACCTCTAGAAAAAGTCCCATTGACTCACCTAATAATAATGAAGAGTCAAATGTAAATTGGAATGATTCGTGGACTGATTCACAAGTTCCCGAAGAGGAACCGGAAGAAGCGTCGGAACCGGAAGAAGAATCGGAACCGGAAGAAGAATCGGAACCGGATGAAGAAATAGAACCGGTGGGAGAAATAATAAAACGGTTAAGTAAAAGAAAATCCTCAACCAACCGACCAAGGTTAATTATGGTCAATGGTGTTTCCGCCAAGGAAGCAAAATATTGGGAGGATTACCAATTCTCCGATGAATCGGATTCCGACGAGAATTCCGATGATGTTATAGAAATTACCCCAACTGAATTTAAAAAGGCAAAAGATAATAATAAGGGAAAGGGCATAAAAATAGAGAAATCTAATTCCAACCCCGATGAACTTTATATGTATCGTCAACCTCCGAAGTCCTTAAGTTGTAACAATGACCCGGGAACCTCTAAACCACCAGGTTTTTCTAAACCAATGTGGACAACGACGGCTCGTATTAGGGGAACATCATATATCCCTAGAAACTTGGCAAAACGATCCAAAACCGAAGAAGAAGAAACAAGCGAGTCGGAATAAGATAGTTGTATTCGTGTGGTGTAATATATGTAATATAGTGTGCTTATGCTTTATGATATATGTAAAAATTGCTTGTATTAATAAGTATTTTTTTTATGAATCTAACTCTTGTCTATTTTACAGTATAAAAACACAAAATGGATAGACAACCCAATATTTTAAGAGACCTACTCGGAGACATGATTGATGAAATCTTGTGTAGAGTCGGTCAGAATTCTTCGGCACAACTATTTAAGGCGAGATCAGTTTGTAAGACATTCGAAGAACGTTCCAAGAATGCCTTGGTTTATAAAAGGCTTTCGTTCGAAAGATGGGGGATATCACATTGGGAAATCCATAAGTTACGATGTGTTTACTTTGACGCATATATTGCGGGGAACCCAAATGCTATTTTACGCAACGGGTTAAGAAATTATTTTGACTCAGTATATCCGAATATAGGACTTCGTGATTTAGAAAAAGCGGCTAACATGCAACATAAAGAAGCATGTTATGCTTACGGATTAGTAATGTTCGCTTCTCACCAAAGTGAGAACAAGAACATCGGGCTACAACTATTAAACAAAACGTTCCCACAAGTGACGGAGTCGGTAATTGGGGTAAGAAATGAGGTTTTTAGATTGTTACGGGACTGTTGGACATTACGTAACCCTCGTCCCTTTGACGACGTTACAACACGCTGTTTTATCAACGGCCATAACGGTTATGTTCCACAAGACCAAGGATGGGAAGTAATCCTAGTAAAACCAGAATGCATGACTTGTTTCTGGACGTATGAATTACGTGTCTTTATTGCCTTTGCTGAACAACTTGTGTACTAGCTAGAATTATCTTCACAACCATCTTGTATCAAATTTATTGTGTGCTATATTTCATGCTATATGTAAAATAAGCGGTATTGTAAGTTTGTAAAATATTGTGTAAAAGTTTGAACGCGAAATATTATTATAATCAGTTTTTCATATAGAATTGTAGTAGTTGAATTGTATATTAGTTACTAAGTTTGAACTTAACGGGTAGGTACTACCCGAATTTAAACTTATAAAACGCTAATATGAAGAAAAAGCTTTTATAAATGAGTTCATATTATGCTATGAAATACTATTAACTACTCTTAATATTCTGTATGATTAACTTGTTCCATTTGACTATTTTGAAGGAAATGGCACCGACTACTCGACACACCGTGAATATGAATGAAGAGGAATTCCGTACTTTTCTAGCTTCAAACATAGCTGCAGTACAGGCTGCGCTACATACCAACAATAACCTTGGATCTGGCAGTATAGGAAATCGTGTAGGATGCACCTACAAAGAATTCACTGCCTGTAAACCTTTGGAATTTGATGGAACCGAAGGACCGATCGGATTGAAACGGTGGACCGAGAAGGTCGAATCGGTGTTTGCCATAAGTAAGTGTACTGAAGAGGACAAAGTGAAGTACGCTACGCATACCTTCACAGGTTCTGCGTTAACATGGTGGAATACCTATCTAGAGCAAGTGGGACAAGATGATGCTTACGCACTACCGTGGTCAGCATTCAAGCACTTGATGAACGAGAAGTACCGTCCCAGAACCGAGGTCAATAAGCTCAAGACAGAACTTAGAGGGTTACGAACCCAAGGATTTGATATTACCACGTACGAAAGACGATTCACAGAATTGTGCCTATTGTGTCCGGGAGCATTCGAAGATGAGGAAGAGAAGATCGACGCGTTTGTGAAAGGATTACCGGAAAGAATCCAAGAAGATATAAGTTCACACGAGCCCGCCTCCATACAACAGGCATGTAGAATGGCTCACAAACTAGTGAACCAGATTGAAGAAAGGATTAAAGAACAGACTGCTGAAGAGGCCAATGTGAAGCAAGTCAAAAGAAAGTGGGAGGAAAACGGTGATAAGAATCACCAATACAACAACAACAGCAATTACAACAATAATCGCAACAATTATCCCAACAATCGCAACATCAATCGCAACTACAACAAACGGCCCAACAAGAACAACAACAACAACAACAGCAACTACAACAATCATCCCAACAACAATAATAACCGCAACAACAACAACAATCAGAAGCAGCTATGCCAAAGGTGTGAAAAGTATCACTCGGGGTTCTGCACCAAATTTTGCAACAAGTGTAAAAGAAATGGTCATAGCGCGGCGAAGTGTGAGGTCTACGGACCAGGGGTTAATAGAACGAAAGGAACAAATGGTGTCGGAACGAGTAATGGCGGAGCAAGTAGTGTCGGAGCAAGTTATGCCAATGTAGTTTGTTATAAATGTGGAAAACCGGGCCACATTATTAGAAATTGCCCGAACCAGGAGAACACGAATGGACAAGGCCGCGGAAGAGTTTTCAATATTAATGCGGCAGAGGCACAGGAAGACCCGAAGCTTGTTACGGGTACGTTTCTTATTGACAATAAATCTGCTTACGTTTTATTTGATTCGGGTGCGGATAGAAGCTATATGAGTAGAGATTTTTGTGCTAAATTAAGTTGTCCATTGACTCCTTTGGATAGTAAATTTTTACTCGAATTAGCAAATGGTAAATTAATTTCAGCAGATAATATATGTCGGAATCGAGAAATTAAACTGGTTAGCGAAACATTTAAGATTGATTTGATACCAGTAGAGTTAGGGAGTTTTGATGTGATAATCGGTATGGACTGGTTGAAAGAAGTGAAAGCAGAGATCGTTTGTTACAAAAATGCAATTCGCATTATACGAGAAAAAGGAAAACCCTTAATGGTGTACGGAGAAAAGGGCAACACGAAGCTACATCTTATTAGTAATTTGAAGGCACAAAAACTAATAAGAAAAGGTTGCTATGCTGTTCTAGCACACGTCGAGAAAGTACAAACTGAAGAAAAGAGCATCAATGATGTTCCCATTGCAAAAGAATTTCCCGATGTATTTCCGAAAGAATTACCGGGATTACCCCCACATCGATCCGTTGAATTTCAAATAGATCTTGTACCAGGAGCTGCACCAATAGCTCGTGCTCCTTACAGACTCGCACCCAGCGAGATGAAAGAACTGCAAAGCCAATTACAAGAACTTTTAGAGCGTGGTTTCATTCGACCAAGCACATCACCGTGGGGAGCTCCTGTTTTGTTTGTCAAGAAGAAAGATGGTACATTCAGTTTGTGTATCGACTACCGAGAGTTGAACAAACTTACCATCAAGAACCGCTACCCACTACCGAGACTCGATGACTTATTTGATCAACTACAAGGCTCGTCTGTTTATTCAAAGATTGACTTACGTTCCGGGTATCATCAAATGCGGGTGAAAGAAGATGATATTCCAAAGACTGCTTTCAGAACACTTTACGGTCATTACGAGTTTATGGTCATGCCGTTTGGTTTAACTAATGCACCAGCTGTGTTCATGGACCTTATGAACCGAGTGTGTGGACCATACCTTGACAAGTTTGTCATTATTTTCATTGATGACATACTTATTTACTCAAAGAATGACCAAGAACACGGTGAACATTTGAGAAAGGTGTTAGAAGTATTGAGGAAGGAAGAATTGTACGCTAAGTTTTCAAAGTGTGCATTTTGGTTGGAAGAAGTTCAATTCCTCGGTCACATAGTGAACAAAGAAGGTATTAAGGTGGATCCGGCAAAGATAGAAACTGTTGAAAAGTGGGAAACCCCGAAAACTCCGAAACACATGCGCCAGTTTTTAGGACTAGCTGGTTACTACAGAAGGTTCATCCAAGACTTTTCCAGAATAGCAAAACCCTTGACTGCATTAACGCATAAAGGGAAGAAATTTGAATGGAATGATGAACAAGAGAAAGCGTTTCAGTTATTGAAGAAAAAGCTAACTACGGCACCTATATTGTCATTGCCTGAAGGGAATGATGATTTTGTGATTTATTGTGATGCATCAAAGCAAGGTTTCGGTTGTGTATTAATGCAACGAACGAAGGTGATTGCTTATGCGTCTAGACAATTGAAGATTCACGAACAAAATTATACGACGCATGATTTGGAATTAGGCGCGGTTGTTTTTGCATTAAAGACTTGGAGGCACTACTTATATGGGGTCAAAAGTATTATATATACCGACCACAAAAGTCTTCAACACATATTTAATCAGAAACAACTGAATATGAGGCAGCGTAGGTGGATTGAATTATTGAATGATTACGACTTTGAGATTCGTTACCACCCGGGGAAGGCAAATGTGGTAGCCGATGCCTTGAGCAGGAAGGACAGAGAACCCATTCGAGTAAAATCTATGAATATAATGATTCATAATAATCTTACTACTCAAATAAAGGAGGCGCAACAAGGAGTTTTAAAAGAGGAAAATTTAAAGGATGAAATACCCAAAGGATCAGAGAAACATCTTAATATTCGGGAAGACGGAACCCGGTATAGGGCTGAAAGGATTTGGGTACCAAAATTTGGAGATATGAGAGAAATGGTACTTAGAGAAGCTCATAAAACCAGATACTCAATACATCCTGGAACGGGGAAGATGTACAAGGATCTCAAGAAACATTTTTGGTGGCCGGGTATGAAAGCCGATGTTGCTAAATACGTAGGAGAATGTTTGACGTGTTCTAAGGTCAAAGCTGAGCATCAGAAACCATCAGGTCTACTTCAACAACCCGAAATCCCGGAATGGAAATGGGAAAACATTACCATGGATTTTATCACTAAATTGCCAAGGACTGCAAGTGGTTTTGATACTATTTGGGTAATAGTTGATCGTCTCACCAAATCAGCACACTTCCTACCAATAAGAGAAGATGACAAGATGGAGAAGTTAGCACGACTGTATTTGAAGGAAGTCGTCTCCAGACATGGAATACCAATCTCTATTATCTCTGATAGGGATGGCAGATTTATTTCAAGATTCTGGCAGACATTACAGCAAGCATTAGGAACTCGTCTAGACATGAGTACTGCCTATCATCCACAAACTGATGGGCAGAGCGAAAGGACGATACAAACGCTTGAAGACATGCTACGAGCATGTGTTATTGATTTCGGAAACAGTTGGGATCGACATCTACCGTTAGCAGAATTTTCCTACAACAACAGCTACCATTCAAGCATTGAGATGGCGCCGTTTGAAGCACTTTATGGTAGAAAGTGCAGGTCTCCGATTTTTTGGAGTGAAGTGGGGGATAGACAGATTACGGGTCCGGAGATTATACAAGAAACTACCGAGAAGATCATCCAAATTCAACAACGGTTGAAAACCGCCCAAAGTCGACAAAAGAGCTACGCTGACATTAAAAGAAAAGATATAGAATTTGAAATTGGAGAGATGGTCATGCTTAAAGTTGCACCTTGGAAAGGCGTTGTTCGATTTGGTAAACGAGGGAAATTAAATCCAAGGTATATTGGACCATTCAAGATTATTGATCGTGTCGGACCAGTAGCTTACCGACTAGAGTTACCTCAACAACTCGCGGTGGTACATAACACTTTCCACGTCTTGAATTTAAAGAAATGTTTTGCTAAAGAAGATCTCACTATTCCATTAGATGAAATCCAAATCAACGAAAAACTTCAATTCATCGAAGAACCCGTCGAAATAATGGATCGTGAGGTTAAAAGACTTAAGCAAAACAAGATACCAATTGTTAAGGTTCGATGGAATGCTCGTAGAGGACCCGAGTTCACCTGGGAGCGTGAAGATCAGATGAAGAAGAAATACCCGCATCTATTTCCAGAAGATTCGTCAACACCTTCAACAGCTTAAAATTTCGGGACGAAATTTAATTTAACGGGTAGGTACTGTAGTGACCCGAACTTTTCCATGTTTATATATATTAATTGAGATTGATATTTACATGATTAAATGTTTCCAACATGTTAAGCAATCAAACTTGTTAAGACTTGATTAATTGAAATATGTTTCATATAGACAATTGACCACCCAAGTTGATCGGTGATTCACGAACGTTAAAACTTGTAAAAACTATATGATGACATATATATGGATATATATATATATAGTTAACATGATACTATGATAAGAAAACATATCATAAAGTATATTAACAATGAACTACATATGTAAAAACAAGACTACTAACTTAATGATTTTTAAACGAGACATATATGTAACGATTATCGTTGTAAAGACATTTAATGTATATATATCATATTAAGAGATATTCATACATGATAATATCATGATAATATAATAATTTAAAATCTCATTTGATATTATAAACATTGGGTTAACAACATTTAACAAGATCGTTAACCTAAAGGTTTCAAAACAACACTTACATGTAACGACTAACGATGACTTAACGACTCAGTTAAAATGTATATACATGTAGTGTTTTAATATGTATTTATACACTTTTGAAAGACTTCAATACACTTATCAAAATACTTCTACTTAACAAAAATGCTTACAATTACATCCTCGTTCAGTTTCATCAACAATTCTACTCGTATGCACCCGTATTCGTACTCGTACAATACACAGATTTTAGATGTATGTACTATTGATATATACACTCCAATGATCAGCTCTTAGCAGCCCATTTGAGTCACCTAACACATGTGGGAACCATCATTTGGAAACTAGCATGAAATATCTCATAAAATTACAAAAATATGAGTAATCATTCATGACTTATTTACATGAAAACAAAATTACATATCCTTTATATCTAATCCATGCACCAACGACCAAAAACACCTAAAAACACTTTCATTCTTCAATTTTCTTCATCTAATTGATATCTCTCAAGTTCTATCTTCAAGTTCTAAGTGTTCTTCATAAATTCCAAAAGTTCTAGTTTCATAAAATCAAGAATACTTTCAAGTTTGCTAGCTCACTTCCAATCTTGTAAGGTGATCATCCAACCTCAAGAAATCTTTGTTTCTTACAGTAGGTTATCATTCTAATACAAGGTAATAATCATATTCAAACTTTGGTTCAATTTCTATAACTATAATAATCTTATTTCAAGTGATGATCTTACTTGAACTTGTTTTCGTGTCATGATTCTGCTTCAAGAACTTCGAGCCATCCAAGGATCCATTGAAGCTAGATCCATTTTTTTCTTTTCCAGTAGGTTTATCCAAGGAAATTAAGGTAGTAATGATGTTCATAACATCATTCGATTCATACATATAAAGCTATCTTATTCGAAGGTTTAAACTTGTAATCACTAGAACATAGTTTAGTTAATTCTAAACTTGTTCGCAAACAAAAGTTAATCCTTCTAACTTGACTTTTAAAATCAACTAAACACATGTTCTATATCTATATGATATGCTAACTTAATGATTTAAAACCTGGAAACACGAAAAACACCGTAAAACCGGATTTACGCCGTCGTAGTAACACCGCGGGCTGTTTTGGGTTAGTTAATTAAAAACTATGATAAACTTTGATTTAAAAGTTGTTATTCTGAGAAAATGATTTTTATTATGAACATGAAACTATATCCAAAAATTATGGTTAAACTCAAAGTGGAAGTATGTTTTCTAAAATGGTCATCTAGACGTCGTTCTTTCGACTGAAATGACTACCTTTACAAAACTGACTTGTAACTTATTTTTCCGACTATAAACCTATACTTTTTCTGTTTAGATTCATAAAATAGAGTTCAATATGAAACCATAGCAATTTGATTCACTCAAAACGGATTTAAAATGAAGAAGTTATGGGTAAAACAAGATTGGATAATTTTTCTCATTTTAGCTACGTGAAAATTGGTAACAAATCTATTCCAACCATAACTTAATCAACTTGTATTGTATATTATGTAATCTTGAGATACCATAGACACGTATACAATGTTTCGACCTATCATGTCGACACATCTATATATATTTCGGAACAACCATAGACACTCTATATGTGAATGTTTTAGTTAGCTATACAGGGTTGAGGTTGATTCCAAAATATATATAGTTTGAGTTGTGATCAATACTGAGATACGTATACACTGGGTCGTGGATTGATTCAAGATAATATTTATCGATTTATTTCTGTACATCTAACTGTGGACAACTAGTTGTAGGTTACTAACGAGGACAGCTGACTTAATAAACTTAAAACACCAAATTATATTAAAAGTGTTGTAAATATATTTTGAACATACTTTGATATATATGTATATATTGTTATAGGTTTGTGAATCAACCAGTGGCCAAGTCTTACTTCCCGACGAAGTAAAAATCTGTGAAAGTGAGTTATAGTCCCACTTTTAAAATCTAATATTTTTGGGATGAGAATACATGCAGGTTTTATAAATGATTTACAAAATAGACACAAGTACGTGAAACTACATTCTATGGTTGAATTATCGAAATCGAATATGCCCCTTTTTATTAAGTCTGGTAATCTAAGAATTAGGGAACAGACACCCTAATTGACGCGAATCCTAAAGATAGATCTATTGGGTCTAACAAACCCCATCCAAAGTACCGGATGCTTTAGTACTTCGAAATTTATATCATATCCGAAGGGTGTCCCGGAATGATGGGGATATTCTTATATATGCATCTTGTTAATGTCGGTTACCAGGTGTTCACCATATGAATGATTTTTATCTCTATGTATGGGATGTGTATTGAAATATGAAATCTTGTGGTCTATTATTATGATTTGATATATATAGGTTAAACCTATAACTCACCAACATTTTTGTTGACGTTTTAAGCATGTTTATTCTCAGGTGATTATTAAGAGCTTCCGCTGTAGCATACTTAAATAAGGACGAGATTTGGAGTCCATGCTTGTATGATATTGTGTAAAAACTGCATTCAAGAAACTTATTTTGTTGTAACATATTTGTATTGTAAACCATTATGTAATGGTCGTGTGTAAACAGGATATTTTAGATTATCATTATTTGATAATCTACGTAAAGCTTTTTAAAACCTTTATCTATGAAATAAAGGTTATGGTTTGTTTTAAAAATGAATGCAGTCTTTGAAAAACGTCTCATATAGATGTCAAAACCTCGCAACGAAATCAATTAATATGGAACGTTTTTAATCAATAAGAACGGGACATTTCACACTGTGATTTAAGAAATCTATTCTTTTTGACAATATTCGGAAAATGGTAAAGTGATCTATAAGTAAGAACGTGGAGTGTAAATAACTTAGATGTTGGATATCGACAAGTTAAGTAACTCGACATTTTTCATTAAGATGATTTCATACGTTTATTAAACCTTTGGACTTTATCCCATGCTTCACCAACAGACTGTAATTTAAAAACTTGAAACCTATTATGAATATATATAATTCTACTTTTCTAAAATATTTTATGATATAACGATTTAAATTAATATTAAATATATTTATACGCGTATTATACGTACATAGTTTTATACTTTTACTATACTTTAACTTTACCTTTACTTTACTTTTACTTTACTTTAACTTTAATAATTCACTTTAATAATTCACTTTAATAATTCATATTTTAATAATTCATACTTTAATAATTCACTTTAATAATTTATACTTTAATAATTCATACTTTAATAATTCACTTTAATAATTCATACTTTAATAATTCACTTTAATAATTCAAAAATCTATTATAAATAGAATTCAATAGGTTTCATTATTTTATAGAAACTTGAAAATATATTTCTCTAAACTCTCTCAATCGAATTACATATATATATTTACTTAGTATTATTTCAAGATATTATTAGTATACATAAAATACTACGACGGAGTTATATTCAGACGATTTCAAAATAAGTTTTCAAACAGGATAGAGCTAAGGAAATTATGGGTTATAGCTATGGAGGTTATGGGTATTGTTCGAGGGTATTGCTCGTGAGGTCAACCTAACGTTTATCATTTTCGTTGCGTCTACGTACTTTCCTGCAATATTGAATCACAATATTGATACGTGAGTGATAATGCTAAAAACGAACATATATTTCATAGCATTATTCCTCAAGAAAGACAAGCTTTTAGTTGCAATTGTTCTATTTACAAGTGACATTCGTTTAAATAATAAAAGGTGAAGACAAAAGACAGACTCGACGAATTGAAGACGCAAACGACCAAAAAGCTCAAAAGTATAAAATACAATCAAAGAGGTTCCAATTATTGATAAGAAACGTCTCGAAATTACAAGAGTACAAAATTCAAAACGCAAAGTACAAGATATTAAATTGTACGCAAGGACGTTCGAAAATCCGGAACCGGGACATGAGTCAACTCTCAACGCTCGACGCAATGTACTAAAAATTACGAGTCAACTATGCACATAAATATAATATAATATTTAAATAATTCTTAAAATTATTTATATATTATATTTATATTAAAAATCCGTCGGCAAACAAAGAGCCAAAGCTGGGTGAGCTGTAAAATCAAACTCCGCGAGTTGCGGAGTTTGAAGAAGGAAAATGCCGCGAGTTGCGGAGATCACCTGGACGAAAATTCCTATAAAAGGCAACGCATTCTGATCGTAAAAATATCAATATATCCTTTAATCTCTCTCTCAATATATACGTAATATTTATATTTATAATTTATATTTTAATTTTAATTTTAATTTTAATTCTAATAATAAGGGTTTGTTAGCGAATGTTGTAAGGGTGTAAGTCGAAATTCTGTCCGTGTAACGCTACGCTATTTTTAATCATTGTAAGTTATGTTCAACCTTTTTAATTTAATGTCTCGTAGCTAAGCTATTATTATGCTTATTTAATCCGAAGTAATCATGATGTTGGGCTAGAAATATTAAAATTGGGTAATTGGGCTTTGTACCATAAATGGGGTTTGGACAAAAGAACGACACTTGTGGAAATTAGACTATGAGCTATTAATGGGCTTTATATTTGTTTACCTAAATGATAGTTTGTTAATTTTAATATAAAGATTTACAATTGGACGTCCCTATAAATAACCATATACACTCAATCGGACACGATGGGCGGGATATTTATATGTACGAATAATCGTTCATTTAACCGGACACGGGAATGGATTAATAGCCACTAGAATTATTAAAATATGGGTGAAATTATGTACAAGGACACTTAGCATAATTGTTAACATAGTATTAAAACCTTGGGTTACACGCAGTCGATAACCTGGTGTAATTATTAAACAAAGTATTAAAATCTTGTTACAGTTTAAGTCCCCAATTAGTTGGAATATTTAACTTCGGGTATAAGGATAATTTGACGAGGATACTCGCACTTTATATTTATGACTGATGGACTGTTATGGACAAAAACCAGACGAACATATTAAATAATCCAGGACAAAGGACAATTAACCCATGGGCATAAAATTAAAATCAACACGTCAAACATCATGATTACGGAAGTTTAAATAAGCATAATTATTTTATTTCATATTTAATTTCCTTTATTTTATATTTAATTGCACTTCTAATTATCGCACTTTTATTTATTGTTATTGTATTTAATTGCACTTTTAATTATCGTACTTTTTAATTATCGCAAGTTTATTTTATCGCACTTTTATTTATCGCAATTTCATTATCGTTATTTACTTTACGCTTTAAATTAAGTCTTTTATTTATTTAATATTTTACATTTGGTTTTAACTGCGACTAAAGTTTTAAAATCGACAAACCGGTCATTAAACGGTAAAAACCCCCCTTTATAATAATAATATTACTTTTATTTATATATTTGTATTTTTATAAAATTAAACTAATATAGCGTTAAGCTTTGTGAAAAAGATTCCCTGTGGAACGAACTGGACTTACTAAAAACTACACTACTGTACGATTAGGTACACTACCTATAAGTGTTATAGCAAGGTTTAAGTATATCCATTTTATAAATAAATAAATATCTTGTGTAAAATTGTAGCCTATTTAATAGTATTTCGTTGCAAAATATAAAGCTATTTTATATACACCTCGCATAACATCAAGTATTTTTGGCGCCGCTGCCGGGGAACTCAATCTTGCTTAAAAGCCGGAAGCGCAACGCTAATATAATATAAAAAAAATTATTTTTAGTTTACTTTTATAAAAAAATACGCTTTTATAAAAATACGTTTTAAATATTCGAAAACATAAAAATAAAACAAAAATATAAATATTTTTAAGAGATTGTTAAATATTTAAGTTTTATAAAGTTTCTTTATTTTTATTTTATAAAAATATAAGTTTTATTTAAATATTTTGTTTTTATTTAAAACATAAAATCAAAAACTGAAAAAAAATATATATAAATCTAGTTTTAAGATTTTTATTTATAAAATTATAAAGTATTTCTATTTTTATTTTAGTTTTTAAATATAAGTTTTTATTATATAAATATTTTTATTAAAACAGAAAATATCAAACATAAAAAAAAAATACAAAAACGCGTCAAATTTAAATCAGCCTGTCATCTGAAATTTTGAATCCCGCGACTCGCGGCGTTTATTGCCACGTGGTACCGCAACTCGCGGAGTTCTCCCTGACGCGCCTGACAGAACCCTAATCAGCATTTATTACGGAGTAATTATTATTATTAATTTTTAATTAAACCCTAATTAGTTTTGTTAATTTATTATTAAGTTTAGTTTAGTTTATTTAATTTGTATATTTAGTTAAATTAGTTTAATTAAAATATAAAATTAATAGTTTTATAAAATAAATAATATAAAAATAATATTTTTATAAAATTGTACTTTTTACCACTTTTAGTATATTTTTATATTTTGTCCCTTTTTAATTGTTTTAGCGTAATATTTGTATTTTTCGCTCATATTTAGTTTTAATTCATAGTTTTTGCCATAGTTATTTTTTTATTTCTAGATTTTTAGGCTTTGCCGTAAAATCCCTTAAGTGCTTTTTCTTTAGACTAAGATTTAGGTGATTTAAAATTTTGCGACACCGTTTTTATATTTTAGTACCTTTTTAAGATATTGCCACTTGGGATATAGTTTTACTTGTAAGTTTTAATATTTTTAGACGCCTTTTACCTATGTATCAATTATCATTCCAATTAGTAATCTCAATTTGCGATTATAATTTTAAGTTAGTGATATTAATAAGGTTGGGTTAGTCGAGTTTTTTTTAAGTTTTATAAGTCACTCTTTTTCTTTCTTTTATTTTTCGACGCCTTTTATTTTTCAACCCTTTTCTTTTTCTTTTTCGACGCTCTCTTTTTCTTTCTTATTTCTCGCTATTCTAGTTTTTAGGACATAGATTTTTATTCTACTTCTTATCTAAATTTCTTAAAATTACGAAAATTTATTTTAAGTGGTTAAATTGATAGACATCAAAATTTTCTGGTTCGTAGTAATAGTTGGATTTGTACGTGGACCGGGTTATTGGAGCCAAACAGTCCTCAATTATATTGAGACCAAACGAATCCTGCCCCTCTGCTGCATATTTTGGCTATTCGAAACGTGGGCAAAATTAGAAAAGTCTATTAATTGGATAACTTATATAATTTTTCTTTCCTTTTAAAAACTAATAGGATATTCAGTGAATGCACCGAGCAAGACGTTCACCACCTTTTGTACGTTCACCACCTGTAACTAGATCAAGACATCTAGCAAATATTACCGCCGTTGATTTTCCTTTAGAATCGTCATCCAGTCGACCAAGTACTCCAATTCAAATTTCCGATAATCCATTTTTTGAAACCGACCTAACAATTGAGAATCCGGAGAATATTCAGGGACGATTCATAGATCCTGAACCATTAATCTTTCCTCCGGAACCACCAATCATTCAAACAGAGATTGTTGAGGAACGAACCATTAAATCAGAATCCTCTAGTGATTCAGATTCAACAAATTCAATTATGGAAAATCTGGAACCTTTAAGTATGGAAGACAGAATGAGAGCTAAACGCACTGGCCAAGGTCACGCAATTACTCATCCAGACATCAATGCGCCAGATTATGAAATCAAAGGACAAATTCTACACATGGTGACTAATCAATGCCAATTTAGTGGTGCGCCGAAGGAAGATCCAAACGAACATCTTCGTACCTTTAATAGGATCTGCACACTATTTAAAATAAGAGAAGTTGAGGATGAACAGATATATCTCATGTTATTTCCCTGGACTTTAAAGGGAGAAGCCAAAGATTGGTTAGAATCGTTACCTGAAGGCGCGATTGATACATGGGACGTTTTAGTTGAAAAATTTCTTAAACAATTCTTTCCTGCATCTAAAGCCGTAAGACTTCAAGGAGAAATTGTTACGTTCACACAAAAACCGAATGAAACTCTATATGAGGCGTGGACTAGATTTGGAAAGTTATTAAGAGGATGTCCGCAACATGGTTTAGACACCTGTAAAATAGTACAAATATTCTACCAAGGATGCGACATCACTACAAGGAAAGACATCGACATAGCTGCTGGTGGTTCCATTATGAAGAAAACCGAAACTGATTCTTATAAAATTATTGATAACACTACTTCCTACTCACATGAGTGGCACCAAGAAAAAGATATTGTTAGATCATCTAAAGCAGCTAGAGCCAATTCTAGCCATGACTTAGATTCCATTTCCGCAAAGATAGATGCTGTCGAGAGACGAATGGAAAAGATGACTAAAGATATCTACTCAATACGAATTAGTTGTGAGCAGTGTGGAGGACCACATTTGACAAAAGATTGTCTCAGCATTGAATTAACAATGGAACAAAGAGAGAATATTTCATACATAAACCAAAGGCCTGGAAATAATTATCAGAATAATTATCAACCGCCAAGACCGATCTACAATCAAAACCAGAATTATAATCGAAATATTCCATACAACAACCAACAAGGTCCTAGCAATCAACAAGTATCCAATAATACTTACAACCAGCAAAGACCTAATTTTCAAAACAAACCACCACAACCCGATGATAAAAAGCCGAATTTAGAAGATATGATGACAAAGCTAGTTGAAACTCAAACGCAGTTTTTCACATCTCAGAAACAAACTAATGAACAAAATGCTCAAGCATTTAGAAATCAACAAGCTTCTATTCAAAACTTGAAACAAGAAGTAAGTAACCTAGCAAGGTTAATAGGTGAAAGAAAACCAGGAAGTCTACCTAGTGATACAAATGCAAACCCCCGGAATGAAACAGCTAAAGCCATTACCACAAGAAATGGTACAACACTTAAACCACCTGAAATACCTGTAACTTCTGATGAAACTATTCCTATTCCACAAGAACCACAACCTGAGCAAGATAAGGAAAAAGAACCAGTAGTTGAAAAGATTAATGAAGATAACACAGTTAAGGCTAAACCTCATGTTAAACCATACCAACCACCACTTCCTTACCCGAGTAAAATGAAAAAAGAGAAACTTGAAGCCGAGCAATCCAAATTCTTGGATATGTTTAAACAGATAAATGTAAATCTTCCTTTCATTGATGTGATTTCATGAATGCCTAGATATGCTAAATTCTTGAAAGGTCTAATCACGAATAGAAAGAAAATGGAAGAACTCTCGGCTGTTACTATGAATGCTAATTGTTCTGCTGTACTGTTGAATAAGATACCAGAAAAATTATCTGATCCAGGAAGTTTCACAATTCCATGTTTTCTGGGTAGTCTTAGTTCAATAGAAGCATTGGCAGACTTAGGTGCTAGTATAAATTTAATGCCGTATTCACTATACGCTAAACTAGACCTTGGAGAATTGAAACCAACAAGAATAAGTATACAACTAGCCGATCGATCAATAAAATATCCTAGAGGGATAATGGAGAACATGCTAGCTAAAGTTGGTACTTTAGTATTTCCAGTAGATTTTGTTGTTCTGGACATGGAAGAAGATTCTCAAGTTCCTCTCATATTAGGAAGACCATTCTTAAACACGGCTAAAGCAATGATAGACGTGTTTGGTAAAAAATTGACCCTAAGTATAGAGGACGAGAGTGTTACCTTTTCAGTTGATAGAGCAATGCAACAACCGCAATCTGCAGATGATACATGTTATTATATTCAAACAATAGATTCACATGCAGAGTTGTTAGAAGAATTTCTAGAATTACAAGGAACAGGAGAATGTTCTTTAGGAGAAAGTACTGAACCAATTGATGAAGCTGAAATGTTAGCTACACTAATAGCTAATGGATATGAACCAACAACAGAAGAAATTCAAATGCTAAAAGAAGAAGACAGATATCGATATAAATCATCGATAGAAGAACCTCCGACATTAGAGTTAAAGCCACTTCCAAACCATTTGGAATACGCTTATTTACATGGTGAATCTGAATTACCTGTAATAATATCGTCTTCTCTTATTGAAAATGAAAAATCACAACTCATTTCTGTGTTGAAAGCTCATAAACCAGCTATTGCATGGAAGATTCATGATATAAAAGGAATAAGTCCTTCGTATTGCACACATAAAATCCTTATGGAAGAAGGTCATTAAACGTATGTGCAATGCCAACGAAGACTAAATCCTAATATGCAAGATGTTGTTAAAAAGAAATAATTAAACTGCTTGATGCAGGTTTAATTTATCCAATTTCTGATAGTCCATGGGTAAGTCCAGTTCAATGCGTGCCTAAGAAGGGTGGCATGACTGTCATTACAAATGAGAAAAATGAGCTTATTCCTACTAGGACTGTAACAGGATGGCGTGTATGTATTGATTATAGAAAATTAAATGATGCCACCAGAAAAGATCACTTTCCCTTACCTTTCATTGATCAAATGTTGGAAAGATTAGCTGGAAATAGTTATTATTGTTTTCTTGATGGATTTTCCGGATATTTTCAAATTCCAATAGCACCCGAAGATCAAGAGAAAACCACATTCACGTGCCCTTATGGTACTTTTGCTTACAAACGCATGCCATTTGGACTTTGCAACGCCCCTACAACCTTTCAAAGGTGCATGATGGCGATTTTTCACGACATGATAGAAGAATGCATGGAAGTTTTCATGGATGAATTTTCAGTCTTCGGTGATACATTTGAATCATGTCTAGTTAATCTGGAACGAATGCTTATTAGATGCGAACAATCAAATCTAGTACTTAATTAGGAGAAATGCCATTTCATGGTTAAAGAAGGCATCGTTCTTGGTCATAAAATTTCAAAGGAAGGAATTGAAGTGGATAGAGCTAAAGTAGATGTAATTGCTAAACTTCCACATCCCACCAATGTTAGAGGAGTTAGGAGTTTTCTAGGGCATGCCGGTTTTTACCGACGTTTCATAAAAGATTTTTCTAGAATTGCCACTCCTATGAATAAACTCCTAGAAAAGGATGCTCCATTCATCTTTTCAGATGAATGCATCAAATATTTTAATATTCTTAAAGAGAAACTCACTAATGTGCCGATCATGATAACACCGAATTGGAATCTACCATTTGAACTAATGTGCGATGCAAGTGATTTTGCAATGGGAGCCGTTTTAGGACAAAGGATTGAAAAAAGATTTCAACCTATATATTATGCTAGTAAGACATTACAAGGAGCACAAACGAATTACACAACTATTGAAAAAGAACTCCTTGCTATTATCTTTGCTTTTGACAAATTTCGTTCATATCTCGTTCTAGCAAAAACGGTGGTCTATACCGACCATTCTGCTCTTAGATACCTATTTTCGAAACAAGATGCCAAACCAAGATTAATCCGTTGGATCTTACTCTTACAAGAGTTCGATATTGAAAACTGAGATAAAAGAGGAGCAGAAAATCTCGCCGCTGATCATCTTTCTCGTCTTGAAAATCCCGAATTAGAAGTTCTAAATGAATCGGCCATACAAGACAACTTTCCTGATGAATATCTATTGAAGATAGATTATAATGAAATTTCATGGTTTGCAGACTATGCAAACTACTTAGTATGTGGATTCCTTGAAAAAGGATTGTCGTACCAAAAACGAAAGAAATTCTTCAGTGATATAAAACACTATTTCTGGGAAGATCCACATTTGTTTAAAAGTTGTCCATATGGAATAATACGCCGATGTGTATTTGGAAATGAAGCTAGTAAAATGTTAAACCATTGTCACACAAGACCAACAGGAGGGCATTATGGGCCTCAACTAACAGCAAGAAAGGTTTATGATGCTAGATTCTATTAGCCTACAATTTACAAAGACGCTCACCTTCTTTACAAATCCTGTGATGCTTGTCAAAGGGCCGGAAAAATAAGTCAACGTGATGAAATGCCACAAAATGTCATTCAAGTATGTGAAGTATTTGACATTTGGGTTATTGACTTTATGGGTCCATTTCCAAAATCTCATAATAATCTCTATATTCTCGTAGCCATTGATTATGTATCTAAATGGGCGGAAGCACAAGCTCTCCCAACTAACGATGCACGAATTGTAGTCAACTTTTTAAAACATCTTTTTGCAAGGTTTGGAACACCAAAAGCTTTAATAAGTGATCGGGGAACTCATTTCTGTAATAATCAACTTGAGAAAGTTCTTAAAAGATATGGAGTAACTCATAAAATCTCCACCGCATATCATCCACAAACAAGTGGACAAGTTGAAAATACCAACCGAGCTTTAAAACGTATTCTAGAGAAAACCGTAGGATCAAATCCAAAGGAATGGTCCATTAAATTGGAGGATGCACTCTGGGCTTTTAGAACAGCCTACAAAACTCCAATTGGAACCACACCTTTCAGACTCGTTTATGGAAAAACATGTCATCTTCCAGTAGAAATTGAACACAAAGCATTTTGGGCTTTGAAGACATGTAATCTTGACTTACATGAAGCTGGACATCTACAGTTAAGTCAATTAAACGAATTAGAAGAATTAAGACAAGAAGCATACGAAAATTCGTTAATCTATAAGGAAAGAATGAAGAAATGGCATGATAAAAGAATCAGAAGTTCAAAAGAATTTAAAGAAGGAGACAGAGTTCTTCTTTTCAATTCACGATTCAAGCTATTTCCTGGAAAATTAAAATCAAGATGGTCTGGACCATTCATAGTCAAAAGAGTTTTCCCATACGGAACGATAGAATTAATAAATTCAAATGGGATTGAATTTAAGGTTAATGGTCACAGAGTTAAACATTACATAGATAGTCCGATGGAAGTCGACAGCGAAGTTAATCACAATTTCGATACCACAGCTAACTAAGTGTGGGGAGAATCAAGTCTTTAAAGGATAATATGTATTTCTGTTATAGTTAGATTGTCTGTTTTCGTGTAGTTCTTAAAAATGAAACCCGAATGGTCTTTCCCTAGCAGACCCTAAAGAACTAGTCTTCTCCCCCCATTCTGAATTTTTATTTTTTTTAGGTTTTTACGAAATGAAGACTGCCTGTGAATTAAACCATGGTCTAATGCTACACGCTTTGATCACTAAACGTAATAATGACACACTTCCGAGTGATCTAGTATCAGTAATCAGAGAAAGATTGGACGGAGTAAGAAAAGAATCCAGATGCGAAGATAATAAGTTACAATTTGGTAAAGGAAATTCAAAATCCGCAGCGAAAAGAAGAGCACGACACCTTAAAAGATGTCACAAATGCGGAAAATGGTCACATGGAGGTAAATGTTCAAATAATCAAACCTATTCAAACACCGAATTTATTACTTTATGCAGAGACGAACCGTTCATATGTTTAGAAGAAAAATCATTGAATGCTTGAGGTTACGTCTTTGTAGCTATGGAAAACCAATTAAACCGACTATCTTATGAATGGGATAGATCATATAACTAAGAAATATATTTCACAGGTAAGTCTGGACAGTTTTTATTTTATTTTTTATTTTTTTGATGATAAACGCTAATTTGATCGCTATAAAGTATTAAATTGGTATTGAATAAAATTAGGTTTGGCGACCGAAATTATTGATATCATTCAAAAATTTATTACATCACTGCGAAATTTAACGTTTATTCTTAAGGTATAAATATCTTTCATCAATCAACCCAAAATATTTCAAAAATTCGTCATGAGGTAAATTAGGTCATAGAGCCGAAATTACTTTACCGAAAAGACGGGCGTATATTTTTGATAATATTTGATTGATTAAAGTGGGATAAAAGCCAAAAAGATTTTTAATTTTATTTTTACCATGTTTTAAAATTAATATACAAAAATTAAAATAATATTGTAAACTTTTTAATCAATATATTTAAAATTGTCAATATTTGAAAAATTAATATTTTTAAGTTTGTATGTATAATAACAAAAATATAATATAAGTTTGGTGTAAATTTATAATATGAATTTTTAAATTAAGTTTGGTGTGAATTTTATTTTTATGCATTTTAAATTTAAGTTTGGTGTGAATTTAAAAACAAAAATTTATTTTATTTCGCTAAGTTAAAAATATGATTTTTAAAATTCGTCGTGAGTTGAAGACTAGGTCGTTGAACCGAAATTGCTTTACCCGAGAGAGGGACGAGAACTTTTATTATCATTATTTTTAATTCTTATTGAATTAAAGTATGCCAAAAACATTAAAAAACCAAAAAATCTTAGCTTTTAAAAACAATCGCTACAAAAAGACAAATTTTAAAATTTTGTCGAAGGACGGACTAGGACATCGATCCGAAACGACCTCGTCCTAAAACAAAGGAAAACAAAATTTTAAATTTATTTTATATTTGTTTTATAAGTTAAGGTTTATTTAAAAAAAAAAACAAACACCGCGACTCGCGGTATTTGAAACTGCCAAACGCCGCGACTCGCGGAGAGACCAAAATATAGAAAAAAATAAAACGGCCAGAACTGATCAGTCCACATCACCCACACTCCAAACTGCGAAAAAAACCCGAAAATATACGAAAAAACACTCTCAATTTCGTAATTTTTAGCCGTTTTTCATCAAATCTTTTACTAAAATCATGTTAAGAAGGATGCTATCAAGGAATTACTCAAGAAAAATGGTAAATTTCTACACCTAAACACCATTTAATCCGAAAATTAGTGTTCTTGAGCAATTTTTCCCCAATTCGATTTTAATGCTTTTTAGTGTAATTATGCTTAAATTGCTTGTGTATTATGCTTGTATAACCTAGATTGATGCTATTTAACATGATTAGAAGCCTTAAACTTCAAATTTTGGGTAATCTAAGGTTTGTGTTCTTGAGCAATTTGGGGCTTTTTGATATAAACAGGTTATGGCCGATTTTTGTCATGAATTGTTACTAAATTAAGTAGTGTAACATGTTTAGGTAGTTAAATGATCCAAACTTTGAGCCTAAACATGATTTTGAGAATTAAAGTGGACTTTTTCAAGTCTAAAATTCATGAACTTGATTTTTAAGAGATAATGCCATTTGAAACTTGTTTAATTGCTAGTAATGATTATTTTGACATGTTATTTGAGTTGAATGCTTATGAACTTGGCGAACATTTTCGTATATGCTTATTTGAAAAAGTGTAGATTTGATAAAAATATGAAAATGAGCTTAAGTTTGATATAAATTGAACATGTCATTGTAATTATTTTGATTGATGATTTTGCTGACACTAATGCATATTTGGATGTACAAAAATTGTGTTTGATGTGTTTTGCAGACTGAAAGGGGTGAATCTTCATCCCAAGCTCGCAATGCTCCTGCTGAGAATGCGGAACAACAGGAGGTGGATAACTACTACAAACAAGATATACCTCATCCAGTTATGACATTTTCTGATATGAACTTGGAAAAGTTGCACCCGAACTTGAGATTTGACAGACGTTGGATAGATTATCCAAAATACCAAAGGGGCTTGCATACTCTTCATTCTAAAGTTGTTGAAGTACCTAGGGTAATAGAATGGGGACCATTAGAAGCTGTAGAATTGGCCGGGCCAATTAGAGAATTACTTACACAGAGGTATGGTAATTCTACTTTTAACGATTGGGTACGATTATTTAGCATGCGTAGACCTGTATATAAAGTATGGTGTGAAGAATTATTGTGTAGTATAGAAATAAATGATCGGGTAGTTAGTTTAACCGATCGTTCTTTTATTAGATTTTTGTTAGGAGGTTCGATGCGCCACATGTCTTTACTAGACATGGCTCAGGCCTTACGTATATATACGCCTGAGGAGTTAGCATCTGCCGATTGTAGAGGGTTGATATTGAACGGTAGGAAAATTGATGAAAATTTTGATACGCATGGTGTATGGAGTCAAATGACTAGCCATCACCGATTTAAAGGGGGAAATTACTCTTATTTGGATATAGATAGAGCAGAGTTAAGAGTAATTCATAGGTTTTTAGCCAATTCGATTACACAACGAGGTAAGAATAAGGAAAAGGTAAATGAACAGGATTTGTTTTACCACATGTGTATTCGAGACCCACAAAGCACTGTAAGTATACCTTATTATGTGGGTTATTATTTATCCGCTATGGTTAGGGGGATGAGACCGCACAGTATAATAGGAGGTGGTATATTTATTACACTAATTGCTGAGTATCTCAATGTGGATATAAGTCGGGGGGGATTATTAGTCGAAGAACTAGAACCCCATGATACAATTGGTTTAAATGTATACCATGGTGCGAAGGTTTTGAAGAGGCGAAATAACGCCGCAGTACAATACCATGGTAGACATCCACAGGTTGAGAGAAACCAACAGCCAGGTAATGTGGGAGGGGGAAATGAAATGACAGAAATGCAAAGGTTTATAGCTTCACAAGAGTATGAAAATGCTAGACATAGAGCATTTGAAGATTGACAAGTTCATCAAAACCAAATCATAGCTCATTGCCAACATGTAGGTAGAAACTATATTCCTACTCCATCGCCCGTATTTCCTCCCTGGTCTATAGAAATACAACCACCGTATCCTACGTATAACCCAGCCGAAGCATTCTATAACACATACGATTATGCATGGAACCCCTTCTGGTATCAGTATCATCCCTAGTCTACTTAGTTTTATTTATTTTATTACGTTAAAACTTGTAAAAACTATATGATGACATATATATGGATATATATATATATATATATATATATATATATATATATATATATATATAGTTAACATGATATTATGATAAGTAAACATATCATTAAGTATATTAACAATGAACTACATATGTAAAAGCAAGACTACTAACTTAATGATTTCGAAACGAGACTTATATGTAACGATTATCGTTGTAACGACATTTAATGTATATATATCATATTAAGATATATTCATACATCATATTATCAAGATAATATAATAATTTAAAATCTCATTTGATATTATAAACATTGGGTTAACAACATTCAACAAGATCGTTAACCTAAAGGTTTCAAAACAACACTTACATGTAACGACTAACGATGACTTAACGACTCAGTTAAAATGTATATACATGTAGTGTTTTAATATGTATTCATACACTTTTGAAAGACTTCAAGACACTTATCAAAATACTTCTACTTAACAAAAATGCTTACAATTACATCCTCGTTCAGTTTCATCAACAATTCTACTCGTATGCACCCGTATTCGTACTCGTACAATACACAGCTTTTAGATGTATGTACTATTGGTATATACACTACAATGATCAGCTCTTAGCAGTCCATGTGAGTCACCTAACATATATGGGAACCATCATTTGGCAACTAGCATGAAATATCTCATAAAATTACAAAAATATGAGTAATCATTCATGACTTATTTACATGAAAACAAAATTACATATCCTTTATATCTAATCCATACACCAACGACCAAAAACACCTACAAACACTTTCATTCTTCAATTGTCTTCATCTAATTGATCTCTCTCAAGTTCTATCTTCAAGTTCTAAGTGTTCTTCATAAATTCTACAAGTTCTAGTTTCATAAAATCAAGAATACTTCCAAGTTTGCTAGCTTACTTCCAATCTTGTAGAGTGATCAGCCAACCTCAAGAAATCTTTCTTATTTACAGTAATATATCTTTCTAATACAAGGTAATACTCATATTCAAACTTTGATTCAATTTTTATAACTATAACAATCTTATTTCGAGTGAAAATCTTACTTGAACTTGTTTTTCGTGTCATGATTCTGCTTCAAGAACTTTCAAGCCATCCAAGGATCCTTTGAAGCTAGATCCATTTTTCTCATTTCTAGTAGCATTATCCAGAAAACTTGAGGTAGTAATGATGTTCATAACATCATTCGATTCATACATATAAAGCTATCTTATTCGAAGGTTTAAACTTGTAATCACTAGAACATAGTTTAGTTAATTCTAAACTTGTTCGCAAACAAAAGTTAATCCTTCTAACTTGACTTTTAAAATCAACTAAACACATATTCTATATCTATATGATATGCTAACTTAATGATTTAAAACCTGGAAACACGAAGAACACTGTAAAACTGGACATACGCCATCGTAGTAACACCGCGGGCTGTTTTGGGTTAGTTAATTAAAAACTATGATAAACTTTGATTTAAAAGTTGTTCTTCTGTGAAAATGATTTTTCTTATGAACATGAAACTATATCCAAAAATCTTGGTTAAACTCAAAGTGGAAGTATGTTTTCTAAAATGGTCATCTAGACGTCGTTCTTTCGACTGAAATGACTACCTTTACAAAAATGACTTGTAACTTATATTTCTGACTATAAACCTATACTTTTTCTGTTTAGATTCATAAAATAGAGTTCAATATGAAACCATAGCAATTTGATTCACTCAAAACGGATTTAAAATGAAAAGTTATGGGTAAAACAAAATTGGATAATTTTTCTTGTTATAGCAACGTGAAAATTGGTAACAAATCTATATTAATCATATGCTAGCTAACTTATATTGTATTATACATGTATTCTAATATATTATGTAATCTTGGGATACCATAGACACGTATGCAAATGTTTTGACATATCATATCGACCCATGTGTATATATTATTTGGAACAACCATAGACACTCTATATGCAGTAATGAGGGAGTTAGCTATACATGGTTTAGGTTGATTCCAAAAATATATATACTTTGAGTTGTGATCTAGCCTGAGACGTGTATACACTGGGTCGTGGATTGATTCAAGATAATATATATCAATTTTTTTCTGTACATCTAACGTTGGACAACTAGTTGTAGGTTACTAACGAGGACAGCTGACTTAATAAACTTAAAACATCAAAATGTATTAAAAGTGTTGTAAATATATTTTGAATATACTTTGATATATATGTACATATTTGTTATAGGTTCGTGAATCGACCAGTGGCCAAGTCTTACTTCCCGACGAAGTAAAAATCTGTGAAAGTGAGTTATAGTCCCACTTTTAAAATCTAATATTTTTGGGATGAGAATACATGCAGGTTTTATAAATGATTTACAAAATAGACACAAGTACGTGAAACTACACTCTATGGTTGAATTATCGAAATCGAATATGCCCCTTTTTATTAAGTCTGGTAATCTAAGAATTAGGGAACAGACACCCTAATTGACGCGAATCCTAAAGATAGACCTATTGGGCCTAACAAACTCCATCCAAAGTACCGGATGCTTTAGTACTTCGAAATTTATATCATATTCGAAGGGTGTCCCGGAATGATGGGGATATTCTTATATATGCATCTTGTTAATGTCGGTTACCAGGTGTTCACCATATGAATTATTTTTATCTCTATGTTTGGGATGCGTATTGAAATATGAAATCTTGTGGTCTATTGTTACGATTTGATATATATATATATATATATATATATATATATATATATATATATATATATATATATATATATATATATATAGGTTAAACCTATAACTCACCAACATTTTTGTTGACATTTAAAGCATGTTTATTCTCAGTTGAATACTAAGAGCTTCCGCTGTTGCATACTAAAATAAGGACAAGATTTGGAGTCCATGTTTGTATGATATTGTGTAAAAACTGCATTCAAGAAACATATGTCGATGTAATATATTTCTATTGTAAACCATTATGTAATGGTCGTGTGTAAACAGTATATTTTAGATTATCATTATTTGATAATCTACGTAATGCTTTTGAAACCTTTATTGATAAAATAAAGGTTATGGTTGTTTTAAAAATGAATGCAGTCTTTGAAAAACGTCTCATATAGAGGTCAAAACCTCGCAACGAAATCAATTAATATGGAACGTTTATAATCAATATGAACGGGACATTCACTATGCAGAGATGGACCATTCATATGTTTAGAAGAAAAAACGTTGAATGCTCGAGGTTACGCCTATGTAGCTATGGAAAATCAATTAGTCCGACTATCTTATGAGTGGGCTAAAGCATATCACTAAGAATACTATCTCACAGGTAAGTATGTACAATTTTTATTTTTATTTTTATTTTTAACCTTTTGATAATAAACGCTAATTTGTTCGCTATAAAGTATTAAATTGGTATTCAATAAAATTAGGTTTTGCGACCGAAATTATTGATATCATACAAAAATTTATTACATCACTGCGAAATTTACCGTTTATTCTTAAGGTAATATTTGATTGATTAAAGTGGGATAAAATACCAAAAAGATTTTTAATTTTATTTTTACTTTGTTTTTAAAATTAATATTAAATTAATATTGTAAACTTTTTAAATCAATATATTTAAAATTGTAAATATTTGAAAAATTAATATTTTTAATATAAGTTTGTATGTATAAAAACAAAAATATAATAAAAGTTTGGTGTGACTTTTCAATTTTCATAATATGAATTTTTAATTTTATGCATTTTAAATTTAAGTTTGGTGTGAATTTAAAAACAAAAATTTACTTTATTTCGTTAAGTTAAAAATTTGATTTTTAAAATTCGTCGTGAGTTGAAGACTAGGTCATTGAACCGAAATTGCTTTACCCAAAGGAGGGACGAGAACTTTTATTATCATTATTTTTAATCTTATTGAATTAAAGTATGCCAAAAACAATATAAAAAAAAACCCAAAAATCTTTGCTTTTAAAACAAACGCCAATATGTTTAGAAACTTTGGTAAAATTTAATCAATTTTCTACGCTAATTACCCTCAATAATTTAAATTGTTACTGATTTCTTGCAAATGAGGGCATTGCAAGATCTTATGTGTGGGAATGGGTTAAATTCTTTCGGATTTTTAACATTTTAAACTTAAACACTTGATTACCATTAAAAATACTAGTAACGCAGTAGTTGTATTAGAATCTAGTGCTCTCTGATAATAAAGAACAGCCCTAGTCTTATATACTGACTACCCAATTCTAGTAAAAATTTTCAAAATTTTCAATTAAATGAATTCAAAATCATGTTTATACATATTTATGAACGATAAAACTAGGTGTTAACACCGAAATTATTGTTACCTCGGAAAGGACATAAATTGAGAAACAGCCTAAAATGTTAAGAATTCATTTAAAATAGAATAGAGGACAATAAAAAGGCAAATAAAAGAAAATAAAAGCCAAGTGGGGGAAAATTTACCAAGTTATTTAAAACATATATCACATATTTTTTTACAAATAACTGAAGATACTTTTGCTTTGGACTAATCTAAACAGCTTTACCCAATTTACTGTAATATATTTGAAAGAAAGATGAATCTACACGATGAATCAATTCCATCATTAAAAGGAAGTAAAGTCTTCCAAAAAAGAAACGCGCTTCTTGATTTAGGTCATGAAGTTGTCGTCCAGACCAGCTGTAGGTTGACGAAAAATCTAGAAAAGTCATCACTAAAATCAGCAGGAAATCCACGGACCTCAGCATCAAACAGGGTCGCCAAGTGGTCAGACTTATCCTAACCATGAGAGGATCTGTCTTGTAAAATGGGGAGGACGCCGTGTGTGATGACCCGGAAATTTTGACTAAATTTAAACTTAATCTTTGTATGATTAACATTTCTGACACGATAAGCAAAGTCTGTAAAACTGAATCTCAATTTTTTTGAAATACCTTCGGTTGTTTTCGACGATTCGCGAACAATTATATGTAAACAGATACATATATACTATAACATGAAAAGGTAACAATGTATTAATTGTTTGATACCGTACATTAAACTTATTGGTTTAAATATCTATTTGAATATATATGATAAGTTGAGATATTTATTATTAAAATTTATTTATAAATAACTTCCAATGTGTATTTAAAAATTGATTTATGTATATTAAAAAGATATATACATATATATAATAAACGATAGTAACATTCGTTTATTGATTCGATTGATATTTAGATAAGTTAAATAAAGCGTTTAAGATGAACCAGTAAAACACTAATTTGCTACAGTGTTTTCCAATTTGCCACATTACTCAAAATGCTACAGTGTTTTCGAAAATCACTATTTGCTACAGTGAAATTGACTTTGCTACAGTGAATTGCTACAGTAAAAATTGACTTTGCTACAGTAACTTTGCTACAGTGGTATATTTTATGGATAACTTAAGGCTATATTTTGACAAAGGTACGTGTCACGAAACGTAAAATGCAAGTTTTCTCAGCGTACGAAAGGACATTCGAAAAACCAGAACCGGGACATAAGTCGAGTGATGACGTACGACTTATCGGAACAAAAATTACAAGTCAACTATGCACGTGAATTTAATATAATATATAATTAATTATTTAAATTATATATACTATATTAATAATTAATTATGTCGACGAGCTAAATTACAAAACAATGTGAGCTGTCCCTGGTCCTCATGCGAGTCGCATGGCCAGAAGGCCATTTCCATGCGAGTCGCATGACTCCAGATTTCAGGCCAAGTGCTATAAATTCTCGAGTTTTGGCCAGATAAATCACACACATATTATTTTTACTCCGTATTTATTTATTTTATTATTATTATTATTATTATTATTATTATTAATAATAAGATTATTATTAATCTTATTATTTTTATTATTAGTGTTATTATTTTTGCGATACAAAAATAATAATGTACATAAAATATTACGACGGAGTGCTGTCCAAGTAATTTTCAAAATGAGTTTTCGAGCAAGCTAGAGCTAAGGAAATTATGGGTTATTGCCAAGGAGGTTATGGGTAATGTTCGGGGGTATTTTTTTGTGAATCAAACCTCGTGTTTATCATCTCCGATGCGTCTACGTGCTTTCCTGCAATATTGTATATCAATATTAAACAGTGAGTTCATATGATCCCTTTTTTTTAAATTATATTTTTGGGCTGAGAATACATGCGCAGTTTTATAAATTGTTTTACTAAATGGATACAAATACTAAAATTGATTTTGTGTGAGTTTCATATGATCCCTTTTACTCTCTACATTTTTGGGCTGAGAATACATGCAAATGCTTTATTAACCGATATACAATATTTATATGCGTGAGTTTCATTTGCTCCCTTTTTAATTGCTTTTGCAATATACATTTTTGGGCTGAGAATACATGCACTTTATTTTAAACGCAATGGATACAAGTACATACTAAATTCTACACCGAGTTTGAACCGAAAATCCCTTAGCTTTGGTAACTAGTAACTGCCAGTTATAAGAACTGGTGGGCGCGAGTAGTAGTATATGGATCCATAGGGCTTGACATCCCCGTCCGAGCTAGAGCACTAGCCTTTTAACGGACGTATGCTATTTGAGAAGCGTACACGTTGGTTTGCGTGTATTATTAAGATGATTATACAAAGGGTACAAATTATATAAACGTTAAAGTTTAGTTACCAGGGTGCTCAATTTCATAGAATATTTTGATAAACGTTTCTGGATGAAACAACTGAAATCTTGTGATCCACCTTTTATGTAAAACCTATTGATAAACGTTTTGAATAAAACAACTGAACTTTTGTAAATCCACATTGATATACGGATTATGTGTAATATTAAAACTATGAACTCACCAACCTTTGTGTTGACACTTGAAGCATGTTTATTCTCAGGTTTCTAGAAGTCTTCCGCTGTTTGCTTATATGTTAGACAAGCTATGTGCATGGAGTCATACATGGCATATTTTTCAAGGAAACGTTGCATTCACCAAATCATCACCATGTATCTTATTTTGACTGTACTGTCAACGGAAGTACTATTGTAAACTATTATTTACAGTGATTGTCTATATGTAGAAATCATCAGATGTTAAAAACCTTTGATTTAAATATTCATTTATGGTGTGCCTTTTCAAAAGAATGCAATCTTTACAAAACGTATCATATAGAGGTCAAATACCTCGCAATGAAATCAATGAATGACGTATTGTCCATATGGATTTGGAGCGATCGTCACACCGTGCAAATTAGCTTGATAAGACTAATGAATCAGACCCCCAGAAAGGATAATCTCCTTAAATATTAAAAATCAGCTTTTAAGACTGATATTACTCAATCCTAGAGATTGACTTTAAAGATTGAGAATTACAAACTCATGGAATTCCATGATATCTAAACTCGAGCTTGAACGAGAAAATATTTTGATCAAAATTACAAACCGATTTGTTTTCTGAAAACCCATTTTCAATGCGTTCATTACCATTGAACGTAAAATTCTAGGAATTCACCTGGAATTCATTAAGTCACCTGAACCAAATCGGGTGTCAACCGTAAGAACGGTGGTTTCATAGCATGGTCAAGGACAGGACCTTGTGCCAGACCGAAAAATTATAAGGGTGAGCTTTACTATTGCTCCTACCAAGGATAGTAATTGCATCCGATACGTTATAGACCATAATTAAAAGCATGTCAGGGGACATTGCCTTAACAGTTGCTTGTTCAACGCTTTCCTTTACAACCGGACGGTAGTTTATCGAAAGGTAATATACGGAGCAAGTATACTGGACGTGTTGCTTTCCTAATACAAGGTTAGCAAGTGGGTGACACAAAACCATAAGTTTTGAGCTAAAATTTTCAAATCTGAAACCCACCAAACCCACAAAAATAATTTGCAAACACCGGTGAAGGGTTATTCTGGAAAACTTATCTAGGGTAAAAGCTAGAATAAATTTTCAAAAGATCAAATGTTTTCATAAAGATCCAATTTCCTTAAAGGATCTAAATTTTTATAGTCATGTGGGACTGTAAACCACAACGTTACTACCATTGTTCATACCGCCGTATAGAAATCACTTATGTACAAAGTGTGAAGAATAAAGAAGTGATTCTAGTATTTTCATTTCAGGACTATATTGCTTGAGGACAAGCAACGCTCAAGTCTGGAAATATTTGATAATGCTAAAAACGAACATATATTTCATAGCATTATCCCTCAAGAAAGACAAGCTTTTAGTTGCAATTGTTCTATTTACAAGTGATATTCGTTTAAATAATAAAAGGTGAAAACAAAAGACAGATTCGACAAATTGAAGACGCAAACGACCAAAAAGCTCAAAAGTACAAAATACAATCAAAGTGGTTCCAATTATTGATGAGAAACGTCTCAAAATTACAAGAGTACAAGAAGCGAAACGCAAAGTGCAAGATATTAAATTATACGCAAGGACGTTCGAAAATTCGGAACCGGGACCAAAGTCAACTCTCAACGCTCGACGCAATGGACTAAAAATTACAAGTCAACTATGCACATAAATATAATATAATATTTAAATAATTCTTATAATTATTTATATATTATATTTATTTATTAAAATGTCGACAAGCAAAGAAACAAAGAATTGTGAGCTGTTACCTACCACCATGCGATCGCATGGCCTGGAGGCATAAAAGCCATGCGATCGCATGGCCCTGAAATCCAGGCCTGGTCCTATAAAGTTCGCGAGTTTTGGACGAAATTTAACACATCTTTTTCTTTCCTTTCTCTGAACGTAATAAAATATATATATATATATATATATATATATATATATATATATATATATATATATATATATATATATATATATATATATATATATATATATATATATTATAATTTTAATTTTAATTCTAATAATAAGGGTATGTTAGCGAATGTTGTAAGGGTGTAAGTCGAAATTCTGTCCGTGTAACGCTATGCTATTTTTAATCACTGTAAGTTATGGTTAATGTTATTTTTATTTTAATGTCTCGTAGCTAGGTTATTATTATGCTTATTTAATGCCGAAGTAATCATGATGTTAGACTAAATATTAAAATTGGGTAATTGGGCTTTGTACCATAATTGGGGTTTGGACAAAAGAACGACACTTGTGGAAATTAGACTATGGGCTATTAATGGGTTTTTATATTAACTAAACGATACCTCGTTAATTTAATATATAGACTTATAATTTGACGTATTTATATATAACCACATACGCTTGACTGGGTACGGTGGGCGGGATATCTATAAATACCAATAATTGTTCATTTTACCGGACACGGAACTGGATTAATAGTTAATAGACTTGTTGAAACAGGGGTGGATTACATTCAAGGGTAATTGGTGTAATTGTTAACAAAGTAGTAAAACCTTGGTTTACACACAGTCGATAACCTGGTGTATTCATTAAACAAAGTATTAAAACCTTGTTACAATTCGAATCCCCAATTAGTTGGAATATTTGACTTCGGGAATAAGAATAATTTGACGAAGACTTTCGTACTTTATATTTATGACTGATGGACTATTATGGACAAATCCGTATGGACATATCGAATAATCCAGGACAAAGGATAATTAACCCATGGGAATAAACTAAAAATCAACACGTCAACCATCATGATTACGGAAGTTTAAATAAGCATAATTCCTTTATTTCATATTTAATTTCCTTTACTTTATATTTAATTGCACTTTTAATTATCGCATTTTTATTTATTGTCATTGTATTTAATTGCACTTTTAATTATCGTACTTTTTGATTATCGCACTTTTATTTATCGCAATTTCATTATTGTTATTTATTTTACGCTTTAAATTAAGTCTTTTATTTATTTAATATTTTACATTAGGTTTTAACTGCGACTAAAGTTTTAAAATCGACAAACCGGTCATTAAACGGTAAAAACCCCCCTTTTATAATAATAATATTACTTATATATATATTTGTATTTTTATAAATTTAAAACTAATATAGCGTTAAGCTTGTTTAAGAGTTCCCTGTGGACGAACCGGACTTACTAAAAACTATACTACTGTACGATTAGGTACACTGCCTATAAGTGTTGTAGCACGGTTTAGGTATATCCATTCTATAAATAAATAAATATCTTGTGTAAAATTGTATCGTATTTAATAGTATTTCGTTGCAAAAATAATACTATTTCCTAGTACACCTCGCACACATCAAGTATTTTTGGCGCCGCTGTCGGGGACATTCTTGCTTAAAACGCCGGAAGCGCCACGCTAAATATAAAAAAAAGATTTTTATTAATTTTTAGTTTCCTTTTATAAAAATACGTTTTTGTAAAAATACGTTTTAAAAAATAATATATTCGAAAATATAAAAAGAAAAACAAAAATTATATATTTTTAACAGTTTCTTAATATATATATATATATATATATATATATATATATATATATATATATATATATATATATATATATATATATATATATATATATATAAGTTTTATAAAGTTTCTTTATTTTTATTTTAGTTTTTAAAAATATAAGTTTTATTTAAATACTTTTTATAAATATATAAATCAGCAAAACAAAAAAAAAACAAAAAAAAAAAAAAACATTCGGCCCGATTACTGTTACAGCCTAACCCTGGCCCGAAATCTTTATCCATGCGATCGCATGGATTTTTAACTTGAGGACCATGCGATCGCATGGCCCTGTCTGACACGCCAACTATTGACCTAAATCAGCATTAATTACGGAGTTTATTATTATTATTATTTTTTAAACCCTAATTAGGTTATATTTATTTAATTATTTAGTTTAGTTTTTAGTTTTAATTTGTATTTTAAGTTTAATTAGTTTAATTAAATTATAAAATTAATAGTTTTAATAAATAAATAATATAAAAATAATATTTTTATAAAAATTGTACTTTTTACAACTTTAAGTATATTTTTATATTTTGTTCCTTTTTAATTTATTTTAGCGTAATATTTGTATTTTTCGCTCGTATTTAGTTTTAAGTCATAGTTTTTGCCATAGTATTTTTACTTCTAGATTTTTAGGCTTTGTCGTAAAATCCCTTAAGTGCTTTTTCTTTAGACTAAGATTTAGGTGCTTTAGAATTTTGCGACGCCATTTTTATATTTAAGTACCTTTTTAAGTTATTTCCATTTGGGATATAATATTTCTTTTAAGCTTTAATATTTTTAAACGCAACTTTTAATTCTTAGTTTTTAGTTCCTTTTTAAGTTTCGACGCGCTACATTCTTATTTTTATTTTTTGACTTTTTATTTTTCGACGTTTTTCGATGCGCTCTTTTTCTTTCTTATTTCTCAACATTCTAGTTTTAGGACTTAGATTTTTTTTTTTCTATTTCTTCTCTAAAATTTCTTTAAATTACGAAAATTATTTTAAGCAGTTAAATTAATAGACATCAAAATTTTCTGGTTCGTGGTAATAGTTGGAATTGTACGTGGACCGGGTTATTGGAGCCAAACAGTACTCAATTATATTGAGACCAAACGAATCCTGCCCCTCTGCTGCATCTTTTGGCTATTCGAAACGTGGGCAAAATCAGAAAAGTCTATTAATTTGATAACTTATATAATTTTTCTTTCTTTTTAAAAACTAATAGGATATTCAGTGAATGCACCGAGCAAAACGTTCACCACCTTTTGTACGTTCACCACCTGTAACTCGATCAAGACATCTAGCAAATATTGTCGCCGTTGATGTTTCTTTAGAATCGTCATCCAGTCGACCAAGTACTCCAATTCAAATTTCCAATAATCCATTTTTCGAACCCAACATCACAATTGAGAATTCGGAGAATATTCAGGGACGATTCCGAGATCCTGAACCACTAATCTTTCCTCCGGAACCACCAATCATTCAAACAGAGATTGTTGAGGAACCTACCATTAAATCAGAATCCTATAGTGATTCAGATTCAACAAATTCAATCATGGAGAATCTGGAACCTCTAAGTATGGAAGACCGAATGAAAGCTAAACGCACTGGCCAAGGTCACGCAATTACTCAACCTGACATTAATGCGCCAGATTATGAAATCAAGGGACAAATCCTACATATGGTAACAAATCAATGCCAATTTAGTGGTGCACCGAAGGAAGATCCAAATGAACATCTTCGTACCTTTAATAGGATCTGCACACTATTTAAAATAAGAGAAGTGGAGGATGAACAGATATATCTCATGTTATTTCCCTGGACTTTAAAGGGAGAAGCCAAAGATTGGTTGAAATCGTTACCTGAAGGAGCGATTGATACATGGGACATTTTAGTTGAAAAATTTCTCAAACAATTCTTTCCGGCATCTAAAGCCGTGAGACTTCAAGGAGAAATTGTTACGTTCACACAGAAGCCAAATGAAACTCTATATGAAGCGTGGACAAGATTTGGAAAGTTATTAAGAGGATGTCCGCAACATGGTTTAGGCACCTGTCAAATAGTACAAATATTCTACCAAGGATGCGACATCACTACAAGAAAAGACATCGATATAGCAGCTGGTGGTTCCATTATGAAGAAAACCACAACTGATGCTTATAAAATTATTGATAACACTGCTTCCCACTCACATGAGTGGCACCAAGAAAAAGATATCGTTAGATCATCTAAAGCAGCTAGAGTCGATTCTAGCCATGACTTAGATTCCATTTTCGCAAAGATAGATGCTGTCGAGAGACGAATGGAAAAGATGACTAAAGATATCCACTCAATACGAATTAGTTGTGAGCAGTGTGGAGGACCACATTTGACAAAAGATTGTCTCAGTATTGAACTAACAATGGAACAAAGAGAGAATGTTTCATACATAAACCAAAGGCCTGGAAATAATTATCAGAATAATTATCAACCGCCAAGACCAAACTACAATCAAAACCAGAATTATAACGAAATGTTCCATACAACAACCAACAAGGTCTAAGTAATCAACAAGTATCCAATAATACTTACAACCAGCAAAGACCTGTTTTTCAAAACAAACCACCACAAACCGATGATAAAAAGCCAAATTTAGAAGATATGATGTCAAAGCTAGTTGAATCTCAAACGCAGTTTTTCACATCTCGGAAACAAACCAATGAACAAAATGCTCAAGCATTTAGAAATCAACAAGCTTCTATTCAAAATCTGGAACAAGAAGTGAGCAACCTAGCAAGGTTAATAGGTGAAAAAAAACCAGGAAGTTTACCTAGTGATACAAATGCTAACCCCCGGAATGAAACAGCTAAAGCCATTACCACGAGAAGTGGTATTACACTTAAACCACCTGAAATACCTGTAATTTCTGATAATGCTATTCCTACTCCACAAGAACCACAATCTGATCAAGATAAGGAAAAAGAACCGGTAGTTGAAAAGATTAATGAAGATAACACAGTTAAGGCAAAACCTTATGTTAAACCATACCAACCACCACTTCCTTACCCGAGTAAAATGAAAAAAGAGAGACTTGAAGCCGAGCAATCCAAATTTTTGGATATGTTTAAACAGATAAATGTAAATCTTCCTTTCATTGACGTAATTTCAGGAATGCCTAGATATGCTAAATTTCTGAAAGATCTAATCACAAATAGAAAGAAAATGGAAGAACTCTCTGCTGTTACTATGAATGCTAATTGTTCAGCAGTGCTGTTGAATAAGATACCAAAAAAATTATCAGATCCAGGAAGTTTCACAATTCCATGTTTTCTGGGTAGTCTTAGTTCAATAGAAGCATTGGCAGACTTAGGTGCTAGTATAAATTTAATGCCGTATTCACTATACGCTAAACTAGACCTTGGAGAATTGAAACCAACAAGAATAAGTATACAACTAGCCAATAGATCAGTAAAATATCCTAGAGGGATAATGGAGAACATGCTAGTTAAAGTTGGTACTTTAGTATTTCCAGTAGATTTTGTTATTCTGGACATGGAAGAAGATTCTCGAGTACCTCTCATATTAGGAAGACCATTCTTAAACACGGCTAAAGCAATAATAGACGTGTTTGGTAAGAAACTGACCCTAAGTATAGAGGACGAGAGTGTTACCTTTTCTGTGTATAGAGCAATGCAACAACTGCAATCTGCAGATGATACATGTTATTATATTCAAACTATAGATTCACATGCAGAATTGTTAGAAGAATTTCCAGAATTACAAGGAACGGGAGAATGTTCTTTAGGAGAAGGAACTGAACCAATTAATGAAACTGAAATGTTAGCTACACTTATGGCTAATGGATATGAACCAACAACAGAAGAAATTTAAATGCTAAAAGAAAAATACAGATATCGATATAAATCATCGATAGAAGAACCACTGATATTAGAGTTAAAGCCACTTCCAAACCAATTGGAATACGCTTATTTACATGGTGAATCTGAATTACCTGTAATAATATCGTCTTCTCTTACTGAAAATGAAAAATCTCAACTCATTTCTGTGCTAAAAGCTCATAAACCAGCTATTGCATGGAAGATTCATGATATTAAGGGAATAAGTCCTTCGTATTGCACACATAAAATCCTTATGGAAGAAGGTCATAAAACGTATGTGCAACGCCAACGAAGACTAAATCCTAATATGCAAGATGTTGTTAAGAAAGAAATTATTAAACTGCTTGATGCAGGTTTAATTTATCCAATCTCTGATAGTCCATGGGTAAGCCCAGTTCAATGCGTGCCTAAGAAGGGTGGCATGACTGTCATCACAAATGAGAAAAATGAGCTTATTCCTACTAGGACTGTAACAGGATGGCGTGTTTGTATTGATTATAGAAAATTAAATGACGCCACCAGAAAAGATCACTTTCCCTTACCTTTTATTGATCAAATGTTGGAAAGATTAGCCAGAAATAGTTACTATTGTTTTCTTGATGGTTTTTCCGGATATTTTCAAATTCCAATAGCACCCGAGGACCAAGAGAAAACCACGTTCACGTGCCCTTATGGTACTTTTGCTTACAAACGCATGCCATTTGGACTTTGCAACGCCCCTGCAACCTTTCAAAGGTGCATGATGGCAATTTTTCACGACATGATAGAAGAATGCATGGAAGTTTTCATGGATGACTTTTCAGTCTTC
This sequence comes from Rutidosis leptorrhynchoides, assembly GCF_046630445.1. Lineage (NCBI taxonomy): Eukaryota > Viridiplantae > Streptophyta > Magnoliopsida > Asterales > Asteraceae > Rutidosis > Rutidosis leptorrhynchoides. The sequence goes on from NC_092335.1 coordinate 219,125,918, forward strand.
GGTGATACTTTTGAATCATGTCTAGTTAATCTTGAACGAATGCTTATTAGATGTGAACAATCAAATCTAGTACTTAATTGGGAGAAATGCCATTTCATGGTTAAAGAAGGTATTGTTCTTGGACATAAAATTTCAAAAGAAGGAATTGAAGTGGATAGAGCTAAAGTAGATGTAATTGCTAAACTTCCGCATCCCACCAATGTTAGAGGAGTTAGGAGTTTTCTAGGGCATGCCGGTTTTTACCGACGTTTCATAAAAGATTTTTCTAAAATTGCCACTCCTATGAATAAACTCCTAGAAAAGGATGCTCTATTCATCTTTTCAGATAAATGCATCAAATCTTTTAATATACTTAAAGAGAAACTCACTAATGCGCCGATCATGATAACTCCAAATTGGAATCTACCGTTTGAACTTATGTGTGATGCAAGTGATTTTGCAATGGGAGCCGTTTTAGGACAAAGGATTGAAAAACAATTTCAACCTATATATTATGCTAGTAAGACGTTACAAGGAGCACAAACAAATTATACAACTACTGAAAAAGAACTCCTAGCTATTGTCTTTGCTTTTGACAAATTTCGTTCATATCTCGTTCTAGAAAAAACAGTGGTCTATACCGACCATTCTGCTCTTAGATACCTATTTTCAAAACAAGATGCTAAGCCACGATTAATCCGTTGGATCTTACTCTTACAAGAGTTCGATATTGAAATCCGAGACAAAAAGGGAGCAGAAAATCTCGCCGCTGATCATCTTTCTCCTCTTGAAAATCCTGAATTAGAAGTTTTAAATGAATCGGCCATATAAGACAACTATCCTGATGAATATCTATTGAAGATATATTATAATGAAATTCTATAGTTTGCAGACTATGCAAACTACCTAGTATGTGGATTCCTTGAAAAAGGATTATCGTACCAAAAACGAAAGAAATTCTTTAATGATATAAAACACTATTTTTGGTAAAATTTAATCAATTTTCTACGCTAATCACCCTCAATAATTTAAATTGTTACTGATTTCTTGCAAATGAGGGCATTGCAAGATCTTAAGTGTGGGAAGGGGTTAAATTCTTTCGGATTTTTAACATTTTAAACTTAAACACTTGGTTACCATTAAAAATACTAGTAACGCAGTAGTTGTATTAGAATCTAGTGCTCTCTGATAATAAAGAACAGCCCTAGTCTTATATACTGACTACCCAATTCTAGTAAAATTTTTCAAAATTTTCAATTAAATGAATTCAAAATCATGTTTATACATATTTATGAATTATAAAACTAGGTGTTAACACCGAAATTATTGTTACCTCGGAAAGGACATAAATTGAGAAACAGCCTAAAATGTTAAGAATTCATTTAAAATGGAATAGAGGACAATAAAAAGGCAAATAAAAGAAAATAAAAGCCAAGTGGGGGAAAATTTACCAAGTTATTTAAAACATATATCACATATTTTTTTACAAATAACTGAAGATACTTTTGCTTTGGACTAATCTAAACAGCTTTACCCAATTTACTGTAATATATTTAAAAGAAAGATAAATCTACACGATGAATCAATTCCATCATTAAAAAGAATTAAAGTCTTCCGAAAAAGAAACGCGTTTCTTGATTTAGGTCATGAAGTTGTCGTCCAGACCAGCTGTAGGTTGACGAAAAATCTAGAAAAGTCATCACTAAAATCAGCAGGAAATCCACGGACCTCAGCATCAAACAGGGTCACCAAGTGGTCAGACTTATCCTAACCATGAGAGGATCTGTCTTGTAAAATGGGGAGGACGCCGTGCAAATTAGCTTGATAAGACTAATGAATCAGATCCCTAGAAAGGATAATCTCCTTAAAGATTAAAAATCAGCTTTTAAGACTGATATTACTCAATCCTAGAGATTGACCTTAAAGATTGAGAATTACAAACTCATGGAATTCCATGATATCTAAACTCGAGCTTGAACGAGAAAATATTTTGATCAAAATTACAAACCGATTTGTTTTCTGAAAACCCATTTCAATGCGTTCATTACCATTGAACGTAAAATTCTAGGAATCCACCTAGAATTCATTAGGTCACCTGAACCAAATCGGGTGTCAACCGTAAGAACGGTGATTGCATAGCATGGTCAAGGACATGACCTTGTGCCAGACCGAAAAATTATAAGGGTGAGCTTTACTATTGCTCCTACCAAGGATAGTAATTGCATCCAACACGTTATAGACCATAATTAAAAGCATGTCAGGGGACATTGCCTTAACAGTTGCTTGTTCAACGCTTTCCTTTACAACCGGACGGTAGTTTATCGAAAGGTAATATACGGAGCAAGTATACTGGACGTGTTGCTTTCCTAATACAAGGTTAGCAAGTGGGTGACACAAAACCATAAGTTTTGAGCTAAAATTTTTAAATCTGAAACCCACCAAACCTACAAAAATAATTTGCAAACACCGGTGAAGGTTATTCCGGAAAACTTATCTAGGGTAAAAGCTAGATTAAATTTTCAAAAGATCAAATGTTTTCATAAAGATCCAATTTCCTTAAAGGATCTAAATTTTTATAGTCATGTGGGACTGTAAACCACAACGTTACTACCATTGTTCATACCGCTGTATAGAAATCACTGATGTACAAAGTGTGAAGAATAAAGAAGTGATTCTAGTATTTTTATTTCAAGACTATATTGCTTGAGGACAAGCAACGCTCAAGTGTGGGAATATTTGATAATGCTAAAAACGAACATATATTTCATAGCATTATCCCTCAAGAAAGACAAGCTTTTAGTTGCAATTGTTCTATTTACAAGTGATATTCGTTTAAATAATAAAAGATGAAGACAAAAGACAGATTCGACAAATTGAAGACGCAAACGACCAAAAAGCTCAAAAGTACAAAAGTACAAAATACAATCAAAGTGGTTCCAATTATTGATGAGAAACGACTCAAAATTACAAGAGTACAAGACGCGAAACGCAAAGTGCAAGATATTATATTATACGCAAGGACGTTCGAAAATCCGAAACCGGGACCAAAGTCAACTCTCAACGCTCGACGCAACGGACTAAAAATTACAAGTCAACTATGCACATAAATATAATATAATATTTAAATAATTCTTATAATTATTTATATATTATATTTATTTATTAAAACGTCGACAAGCAAAGAAACAAATAATTGTGAACTGTTACCTACCACCATGCGATCGCATGGCCTGGAGGCACAAAAGCCATGCGATCGCATGGCCCTGAAATCCAGGCCTGGTCCTATAAAGTTCGCGAGTTTTGGACGAAATTTAACACATCTTTTTCTTTCCTTTCTCTGAACGTAATAATATATATATATATATATATATATATATATATATATATATATATATATATATATATATATATATATATATATATATATATATATATATATATATATATATATATATATTATAATTTTAATTTTAATTTTAATTATAATTTTAATTCTAATAATAAGGGTATGTTAGCGAATGTTGTAAGGGTGTAAGTCGAAATTCTGTCCGTGTAACGCTACGCTATTTTTAATCACTGTAAGTTATGGTTAATGTTATTTTTAATTTAATGTCTCGTAGCTAAGTTATTATTATGCTTATTTAATGCCGAAGTAATCATGATGTTAAACTAAATATTAAAATTGGGTAATTGGGCTATGTACCATAATTGGGGTTTGGACAAAAGAACGACACTTGTGGAAATTAGATATGGGCTATTAATGGGTTTTTATATTAACTAAACGATACCTCGTTAATTTAATATATAGACTTATAATTTGACGTATTTATATATAACCACATACGCTTGACTGGGTACGGTGGGCGGGATATCTATAAATACCAATAATTGTTCATTTTACCGGACACGGAACTGGATTAATAGTTAATAGACTTGTTGAAACAGGGGTGGATTACATTCAAGGGTAATTGGGGTAATTGTTAACAAAGTAGTAAAACCTTGGTTTACACGCAGTCGATAACCTGGTGTATTCATTAAACAAAGTATTAAAACCTTTTTACAATTCGAATCCCCAATTAGTTGGAATATTTGACTTCGGGAATAAGAATAATTTGACGAAGACTTTCGCACTTTATATTTATGACTGATGGACTATTATGGACAAATCCGTTTGGACATATCGAATAATCCAGGACAAAGGATAATTAACCCATGGGAATAAACTAAAAATCAACACGTCAACCATCATGATTACGGAAGTTTAAATAAGCATAATTCCTTTATTTCATATTTAATTTCCTTTATTTTATATTTAATTGCACTTTTAATTATCGCATTTTTATTTATTGTCATTGTATTTAATTGCACTTTTAATTATCGTACTTTTTGATTATCGCACTTTTATTTATCGCAATTTCATTATCGTTATTTATTTTACGCTTTAAATTAAGTCTTTTATTTATTTAATATTTTACATTAGGTTTTAACTGCGACTAAAGTTTTAAAATCAACAAAACGGTCATTAAACGGTAAAAACCCCCCCTTTTATAATAATAATATTACTTATATATATATTTGTATTTTTGTAAATTTAAAACTAATATAGCGTTAAGCTTGTTTAAGAGTTCCCTGTGAACGAACCGGACTTACTAAAAACTATACTACTGTACGATTAGGTACACTGCCTATAAGTGTTGTAGCAAGGTTTAGGTATATCCATTCTATAAATAAATAAATATCTTGTGTAAAATTGTATCGTATTTAATAGTATTTCGTTGCAAAAATAATACTATTTCCTAGTACACCTCGCACACATCAGTTATATATATCGTTTTCGAGTTTCTTAAATTAATAGTCTCATTTTTATGTATATAACTCATTGTTAAAATACCTAATGAGATACTTATAATAAAATCATGTTAACTATATATATAACCATATATATATCATCGTATAGTTTTTACAAGTTTTAACATTCGTGAATCACCGGTCAACTTGGGTGGTCAATTGTCTATATGAAACCTATTTCAATTAATCAAGTCTTAACAAGTTTGATTGCTTAACACGTTGGAAACATTTAGTCATGTAAATATCAATCTCAATTAATATATATAAACATGGAAAAGTTCGGGTCACTACATCTACATCCTATAATCTAATTCATATCGAAAATCCTCCATCTGATCGTACGAGATGGGTCTCTCAACCAGTTCGAATTCCTCGGATTCCGACAGCTATTCCGATATGGAGTTTCACCTAAGCTCCGAAAGAAGTGTCACCAGAATGAATCAACCAATCATCCATCCTCAATTCATCTGATGGGTTTGTAGCCTATTAAATCATTGGAGACAAGAAGAAGGTGATCCATTTCATCCACCACATTTTCCTCTTGGCGAAGAACCTGACGCACTTACCAGCGAACCTGTTCGTAATACCATTTTCTCTCATTTCCAGAGTATCACGTCACGATTATATACTATCTCAGATTCTAGATCTTATTCAACCACTCGTCCGAACTGACAATCATCCCGGAATAATAGAAGAAGTCAACGAACTTCGCGCTCGAGTAATCAATTTGGAGAATATGGTGCAAAATTTATCAGCTTCAGCAACATCATTGGCACCAACAGTACCATCAGTAACAGCACCAGTACCATCAACAATCCATGCCTCAACATCTCATTCTGTACATCGAGTATAATCATCGTTCTACATATCGTTCTACCTCATTTATCTTATTCGACATGGCAATTATGTAATCTCTAATGTTTTAGTGATTATGTACTATAGTTCAAGCCGTAAACTAGATGAGTTTAATATCAATTATGTAATCTCTAATGTTTTAGTGATTTAGTGATTATGTATATATATTTTCAAAAAGATTGTAATTAAAAATTCTTTTGTACAAACTGTTAATGGTGAAAATATTTTAACGGGTAGGTAATACCCGAGAAAAATTTAGATTTCACATTAATAAGTTACACTGTATATTCTTCGAATCTGATTCAACAATTAATTACTATCCTATTTACAACCATCAATATACGTATCCGTTCACCGCAGAATAACCATTTCCATTCAATTTCATATTGGGATTTTTACCTATCAGAATTCAACAAGTGGCATAACGAAGAAAAACATTGGACAAAATAAAATTTGTTATAAACAAACAAATTAACTATGAAAATTTTTGTTAAGAATCAACGCTAACAAAATCCTAGCTAACTGAGTACATTTTATTTATCACAATTTATTTATCGCCATTTATATTCTAGCAATCTTATTTATTGTCATTTAATTTCTGTTATTTATTTTACGCACTTTAAATATCGGGACACGTATACAAGGTTTTGACATATCATATCGACGCATCTATATATATTATTTGGAATCACCATAGACACTCTATATGCTGTAATGCTAGAGTTCGCTATACAGGGTTGAGGTTGATTCTATAATAATATATATAAATTGAGTTGTGATCGAGTCTGAGACATGTACACGGGTCACGATACGTATTAATTAATTCGAATATTGTATATTAAACTATATATGAATTATTGAGTTAGTGATTGTGGACTGCTAACTGTGGACTACCAAGATTGGACGATTAAAATGAATTAAAATATTGATTATAACATATGAAACTAAACAATTCTTCAAGTTTGCCACTTGATTTCATCTTAAACCTCATTTGTATCTTGACGATTACAATCTGTGTTCAAATCTTTCGTGATTCTTGAAAATACCTCGATCGAAAGGATGAACCAACCGCACTTCATCTACGGAAGAAAGGATTGATGCATAGAGTTATGCACCTTAAAATTCTTGGAACATGAGTAAACGTTTAACACGTATCTATGCTAATTCCTTTAGTGTTATTATTACCCAAAATAACTTGGTAATTCCTTTCAAAGTAGCAAATTTTGTCACAGCTCCAGCAAGTCAACTTCGACTTTTCGTTCGAAACAACCTTATAATCACCTTGATATATATGTGTGCTCTTTTATTGTTACCGGGGAACCTTTTATATTCCACCATATTACCATCAGCGTTTAATCATCTAAAAACACAATTCTCCTGAAACCACCTCGGATTGATAACCGATGATTCAGATATTGTAGCATTAAATGCAGAGGAAACAGAAAAAAAATTGTAGATGGTCTAAACGGCCAAAAGTTTGATGATAAAGAAGGGAGTGTTAGGAACGCTCGATAGAAAATTTGGTACTGAAAAATAGATTGAGCAAACCATGAAGGAGACCAAGGCCAAATACAAGGACCATACCATATATTCAAAGAATCCAGGTAATTCTGGATCCGATGAAACCTTCAACGAATATCTTGCTCCGTACTCATGTTAAAATCTTGCGAAAAATCTTTTTTCATCAACCATCGAACTTAGAAATTCCAAAATATCATCATAAATATCTTCGATATTTCTGAAGATATTTTCATAAATATCCTTGTCCGAAATTATTTATCTCTTCGTGCTATCTATATTACATCATAAAGGAAACTACTTTAGTTTCTAAATTTCTTTAAAATTCGAGTTTGAATTATGAATGAGTGTTGGAAATTGATGCATGAGTTAGTATAATATAATGACACTTGATGAACGTGATTATATTACAGTAAGTCATGCTGAGTTTCTAAATGAAACGTGATGATTCACAGACCATAACATCATCATGTGCCATATTACACGACTCTTACATTCTACCTAATCTCCGAACATATCAAGAACATATTTTCTTGATAGTCCTATCTTTTCCCTTGAAATCTGGTAATTTGACAAGTCAGATTGTACTATTACCATTTATTCTTAGAACATAAACTATGTTCATTCTGAAATTCATATCTATGAATTCTGGACCATTATTCGCTTGACTTAAAGCCGAGAAGAGAAAACAAAAGTTTGAATTGAGGGAGAAAGAATAGGAGATATGAGCTGTGAAAATGAGGAAATGAAGAGGGTGGACTTATAGTGAAATATCCGACAGAACAATCAAAACAGATCATCGTATCTAATCAAAGAATATCCTAATTTCCTAATTACCGTAGAATCAAATCTTATTACAAAGATTTTCTCCAAATCTCTTGAACTCTGGAAATCAATCCTGTCTATGTCAAAAGATATGACGAATCTACATTTACTCATTTCACTCTTTTGTGATAGCTTCACTCGTACTCTTCACACAAATGAATCATTTTATCCATATTACTCACTAATGATAAAAACTCTAATTTCTAGCTTGTATGGGTCATAAAAACATACTTATTGTCATTCACGACCATCCCACTCAAATTTCGGGACGAAATTTCTTTAATGGGTAGGTACTGTGACGACCCGGGAATTTTTGACTAAATTTAAACTTAAGCTTTATATGATTTCACTACGATAAGCAAAGTCTATAATAGTGAGTCTCAAAAATTATGAATTGTTTTCATATATATTCATTTTCCCTTTTGACTATTCTCGACGATTCACGAACAACTGTTTTTAAATAGATACGTATATATATAAATATATGTATGTGTATGAAAAGAAGACTTTAGGAAGCACACTTATTGTTAAGAAAAGTTCTGTTTTTGTGAGTGGGAGTGGTATAATAATTGAAGTAAAACTCCAATCTAGAATCGTTCAAAAAAAAAAAAAAACAACAACGTGTAAGCATGAAAGTCAAATAATTGGAAAACATGAAAATAACTTCCACAAATTACGCCATGATTTCTAATTACTCGATATTATATACATCAACTTGACAACAATATTATTTAATTGTCATCAAATTCACAATCTATACAATTTGGAGATTATATAATTCTAAGAGTTAAGTTATATTATAATTACCCAACATAAAGGGTTAGGTATATATATAAGTCAATTTTGTTGAGCTATACTTAACGATCAATCCCATATTGTGTTTAACATCTATATCTCAAACAACCATACATTCATATTTAATACATACTACATAGCATATCCTTCCCAATATAGCGAGACTGTCATTTTAACTAATAGATGATCCTAAAATATCATCCACTCAAAAGAAATAAATATTATATATATAAATATAATAAATAACAATAACTCTTAACAGTTGAAAAGTAACTCAAGACTTTGTCAAATACATTTCACATTTCATTATTACTATCTGCCAAGTTTGAAAGACAAAATATTAGGTGAATTAGTTGGGTAAGTATACCTACTCCATTTAAACGGTTCCACACATATCCTCTGGTCATAATTGCAAAAACAAGTCTTAATTATCTCTATAAATAAAACACCCCAAATACATTCACATCTACAATTAAAAATCTCACAACTTTAATTTTATGGATTCATTAAACGGGTAAAAGGAGAGAACCAAAGCAAGAAGTACCCTCATGTTAATATGATAACTCAACTTCTTTTCGGAGGTAACGGTTAATCTAACTCGTATATTAATTTCCTTTTTGTATGCGTTAATCTCATATATAAAGTCGTAACAAGTAATCCAATTTCTGGTCATAAAATATGTCATCATATCCGTCTATTGGTGAGTCGGGACCTAAAAATTTAATTTTATCCTTCAAAATGTACGTTGAGATTTGTCATCCATATCCTAAAAGTCAAAGTCTTCACAAAATTTTGAGTTAAATTTAATCCTGGATGTGCGAATGAAACCATGAAAATGGTGATGAGATTTTATAAAGTTCACTTTTGGTCCCTAGATTATGATCAAGTTTACAAATTTAACGCAAAGATCCATACTACTAGTTTAAATTATTAATTATTAATGTTGATCTACTTATTTATTTAGTAACTATAGATTGAAAATATTGAGAATATGAAAAACGAGATTTCGTAATGAAAATACTCATGTCGACATATTAGTTACATATAGATAAGTTAAGTAATTAAATATTATAATATGAACACTTTGTTTTACAAAATCAAAAATATGATAGTTTCTGAATTTATGTATTCGATCCCTAGATTATGTACAATTTTACAAATTTATTTAGTAAAATAAAAGTGGTACGAGTTTACCTTGTACTACGTTGTTACAAAATCATTCCAAAAATATGATTATCTAATCAATATATATATATATATATATATATATATATATATATATATATATATATATATATATATATATATTGTACTAATTAAATTTTTGAAACGCATCAGTGGCACAATGAAACTTTGGCACTATGAAATAAATTTTCGGACTAATTAATTGATGAATAAAAACTTATAGAAATTAATACATAAATAGGAACCCTCATTTATTTTGGTTAGTCTTGTTATTAATCTATCCAAAATAATTTAGGGCATACTCAGTTCGGTTAGCTCTCTCGTTTACACGATTTTCTATGTACTTGGTTGCTGCACTCAAGGTGAGTTCATTTGTTCCCTTTTTACTCATTATGTTTTTAGGCTGAGAATACATGCAAATGCTTTATTAATTGTTTTACAATATTTATATGCGTGAGTTCATTTGTTCCATTTTTACTCATTACGTTTTTGGGCTGAGAATACATGCAAATGCTTTATTAATTGTTTTACAATATTTATATGCGTGAGTTCATCTGATTCCCTTTTACTCTTTACATTTTTGGGACTGAGAATACATGCGCTACTTTTACAACTGCTTTATTAAATGCTTTTGAAATATTTAACAGTGTACCATTTTAACGAGTTTGATCACAACAAATACATGAAATGCTTTTATAAATGTTTGACGAGATAGACACAAGCAAAACATTCCTCGAATGAATTATGTGGACGTGATAATTGCCACCATTGAATTATGTGGACGTGATAATTACCACAATTGATATGAATATTTTTCCTCTGATTATTATTGCTTGGTAACCTAAGAATTAGGGAACATCACTAATTTTGAGAATTAGTGCACGCCTAATTGACGCGAATCCTAAAGGTAGCTACCAGGTTTAACACCCCCATCCAGAATGTTCACTAGACGGAAGGGCTAGTGGGCGTGGTGTTTAGTACTTCGAAGTTTATATGATTATTATACAGACGAGATGTTCTGTTTTGGGGATATTATTATGCGCATTATATGTTAAGGTCGGTTACCAAGCCAAGCTATGAAAGCAATGAAAAGTGAATGTTATATATCGAGAGAATGATTTTATACACAAGTTATATGTATGTTATTTTTGTGCACGAGATATGTGTACGGTTATTAAGATTTATGAAAGATGATTTCGTACACGAGAAAGGTGTACTGTATTTAAAAGATATCGCATGTACATTACAGGTGGATATAGGATTCGGGCCCATTTGTACCAGGCAACATTTAAATCTTGTGGTCTATCAAAATGATGAATTTTATTGTTTTAAGATAAACCTATGAACTCACCAACCTTTTTGGTTGACACTTTTAAGCATGTTTATTCTCAGGTATGAAAGAAATCTTCCGATGTGCATTTGCTCATCTAGAGATAATACTTGGATTCGTTCATGGCATATAGAGGTTTGTACCTCGCAATGGGACCAGCTGTTGAAGACTTCGTCCAGGTAGATTAGGACGGGTCGTTAGAGTTTTATGGGAATTGTACTAGCAAAAAAAAGACCACCTTTTGTTGGTTGGGTTTGTCGTTAGAAAAAAATATTGACAAGTAGGAGTAATAATCAGTGAAAGCAAACAAAGGTGGTTGATACCATATGGACATACATGTCTTTATAATTGAAATTGTGATTAGAAATAAAATTTAATAATATTACTTTAACTAACCAATGACATCCAGTTCACAAAGAGGAGACTTAAATTAGGTCCGTGATTCTTAATTTAAATTCAATCTACCGACAGTTTTCACAGATGGTGTATCGTGCGAAATCGGTGGCGGATAAAAGTGTTCAGAAAAATCTCATATTTTTAAATTAAATATATTTATTTATTTTGGTCATTATGGTATAAAATTCAGTCATTAATTTAATAAATGAAAATTACATCAACTGTCCCTCTCATTTATGGGTAAAATATAAAAAGTGTTAAAATTAAATAATTAGATCCTAAATATACTTTTAATAACCCTATAACTTATATAACTCATTTTCGTATCCCCGTTTGTTTTAAAATTACATGAGTTTGAATTTAACTTGCTTAATATCCATCGAAACATCAAACGAGTATTACAATCATTTAATATTTATTTTTAATATACTTTAATTATATATAGAGATATATTTTTAAATAATAATTATTATAATATCTTATTTTTATTTTATTAATTTTTAATAACAACAACATATAATACTTCAAATTATATTTCGAATTATTTTTTATATATACATACACACATATATATTTACAATTAATTGTTCGTGAATCGTCGAGAGCAGTCGAAGGTCAATTGAATATATGAAACAGTTCAAACTTTTTGAGACTCAATATTACAGACTTTGCTTATCGTGTCGAAATCATATTAAGATTAAGTTTAATTTTGGTCGGAAATTTCCGGGTCGTCACAGTACCTACCCGTTAAAGAAATTTCGTCCCGAAATTTGATTGAGATGGTCATGGCTGACAATAAGTATGTTTTCATGACGCATAAGAGCTAAAAGTGAGAGTTTTATCATCATCGAGTAATATTGATAAAATATTTCAATTTCTCGAAACGTACGAGTGAAGCTATCACAAAAGATTGAGACAGAGATTTAGCTTTTGACGTAGTCACGGTGGATTTTCGAAATTTTAGGGATTTAGAGGAAATCTTCGTAATAAGATTTGTTTCTTCGGTAAATAAGGAAATTAGAATCCTCTTTGATTAGATGCAATAATCTATTTCGGTTGCTCTGTCGGATATTTCACTATAACTCCACTCCCTTCGTTTCCTTTATATTTTGGAGTTCCATCCTTTTGTTTTCTCTTTCCGACTTTAAGTCAAGCGAATAATGTGACGACCCGGGAATTTTCGACCAAATTTAAACCTAATCTTTATATAGTTTCGACACAATAAGCAAAGTCTATTAAACCGAGTCTCAAATGTTTGAACTACTTTTCAAGAATACAATTGACCTTCGACTGTTCCCGATGATTCACGAACCATTGCTTGTAAATATGTAGATATATATAAATATGTGTATATATAAATATATGTATATGTATAATATATATAATAACATGAACATTAATAAACTATTATATATATTTATTGTTATAAATAAATATGTAAATAAAATATATGTGTATATATTAACTTGAATGAATATTATACCATTTAATCATTTGAATTAAATGTGTAAAGTATTATACAAAATAAAGAAGATGTTGTTAAATAAATGTATAAATATATATATATATATATATATATATATATATATATATATATATATATATATATATATATATATATATATATATATATATATATATATATATATATATATGAATCCTGTACAAAATCTATATTACATGTATGTTCTGATATATCTATAATATATATACAAATATTAACTATGTTATCATATAATAATAATAAGTGTTACATAATTAATAATATGTAGTATTATTATGATAAATTTAATTACAAATTGAAATATGATTATTATACTACTTTTATTATTATTATTGATTTTAGAATTATTAATATTATAAATTTAATATATATATATATATATATATATATATATATATATATATATATATATATATATATATATATATATATATATATATATATATATATATATTGTCACGACCCTACTTTTTCCGTTATCTTTTTCCGTTAATTATTTAACGACCGTTAACTGTTAGTGTGCCACGTCATTTCCATGACCTATATTATTATTTTTGTAATAATATATATATAATAATTATTATGTGTTATGTGGATATATGTATTCATATTTTAAATTATACGTTCCTACGTTCCGCGGATTTCCATCCGGCGAATCTTTTCGGTTTTTAAACCAACGGTCGAGCTTTCGGGATTTTTAAATCCTAAATATTTTAAATATGATATTTTAAGGTCATATTATTATTAGGTGTATTTATATTTATTTTTCGTCGCGCGTTTGTTATCTTTCCGGATTTTTAATCGCGTAAGCGTGTTTTCGCGTTTCGGGCTTCGTACGGGATCTCGGGCCACAAGGATTTCACCATTTAGCAAAATTGGGCCATGGGGCCCACCCCCATGACCCCCATTCGGCCGAAGTTCACCAAGGGAGGGAGTATACTCCCTTGATTTTTCTTTTTCCACTTCATTTTACAAAAACACAAAACCTAATTCTATTTTGAGCTCTCCTCTCTCCCTCTCCCCTCTAGGCCGTCGCCACCACCACCATACATCACCATCTTCACCACTTTTTATTGCTTGGATCATCAATTGGCTTGCATAATCGGATTCCTCTCGTCTTTCTCTACACATCTATATTCTTTGATTCTCGATTAGGGTATAAACCCTAACCCTAGAACTTTTCATATTTATTTATATTTCTGTATTTTGAGTTTATATTATTAGTATGATGTATATTAGTTGTTGTAATGTTGTTTGGATGCGTAGAATTACTCGTTTGCGTATGATTTCGGTTTGTAAATTTTGGACAGCAGTTTGATTCGTATATTCTGACTATATAACTGATATGAATGTTAAAATAAAGTACATAAATGAGTTCCTCTCGTCAAGACATTAATTTTAGACTCCGGATTCATGTCGTTTCGATTCCCGGAGCCCTAGATATGCTTAATTTGGTTTTTGTTAAAGATTGAAAGGTGTTCTTGGCATGAACAAGGTTGGGTCCGACTTTGTGACCATCCTTGGTGTCTTTAGGGTGTGTCATTTGGTTAGGACTGATGGTGAGACGAATTTTTATGTTCGGGTCACCTAAATCCGAGCCACGGTTCACCCGTTGTGCCCGAATTACCGTTTTGAGTAAATTGATTTCCCAAATGTTGTCATGGCTGATATCCACGACCTAGGGACTGTTCTTGGAGTGTTTTTGAGTTCATAATTGTGTCGGGTGGTTTGAGTAGGTGAAGTTGCATATGTGGCTTGCCCGAAACCGACACCCGGGGCTCAAGATACGACCCGACGAACTTTTAAACTTAAAACTTATGGTTAATGATTAAACTTATGATAAAATTTATGGAATTCATTATTAATTAATTACTTATGATAAAAGAAGTAATTATTATTATTTAAAACATATGATATAAATATTTATTATATCATTTAATTATTAATTATAATTTAATTAACATTTTAATTAAACTTATGATTAGTAATACTTTTATTATTAAAGGAAAATACTTATGATAAGTATTAAATTTGTTTTTGAGAAATTATTAAAAGACTTATAATAAATATTAAATAATTATTTAATTATTATAAGACTTAATTATTATTTAATTATGACTTAATTATTATTTAATTATGACTTAATTATTAAATACTTATGATTTAATAATTTTAATTAGAAACTTATGATATGATTAATAATTCATTATTAATTAATAATACCTATGATATGATTTAAAATTCATTATAAATTAATAATATTTATATTATGATTGATATTTAATTAATTAATTAAATACTTATGTTATACTAATTATAACATTTCAACTTATATTAACTTTAATAATTCATTTTTATTTAATTAAACTTATGTTAAGACTTTATTATACACATTTGACTTTAAATAACATTATAACCTACGTTATTATTATAACTTACACTTTTAAAATTAATATTGATTATGTTTGACCAAGGTTGACTTTTAAGTTGACTTTCGGTTGACTTTGACTTCCAGTTGACTTCAGTTGACTTTCTAAATAAGGAAACTTTCCTAACTTCAAAACTTTCTAAAAATAGAACTTTCTAAATTTGGAAACTTTCCAAAAATAGAAACTTTCCAAAAATAGAAACTTTCTAAAAATAGAAACTTTCCAAAAATGGAAACCTGCTAAAAATAGAAACTTTCTAAAAATAGAAAGTGTGTGTCCTTATGCTGTTCCAATCAAACCGATGCTTGCTGAGTAATGTTCTATGCCTACTTGCAACATGTACAATAGCTATCATACTAAGACTTGGCCTAAGTTAGTTATTTATTTCGACCTGCTTTATTTATAGGTCGGCGTTGTGATCTTTCTTGATCACATTACTTTACTTGCTGTTCGCTTGTTTGTGAGATTTCTTCAGTTGCTATTTAAGGTGAGTTATAGTCCCGTTTTTACATACTTTTCAAAGTATATTTTTGGGATGTGATTACATGCAGATTTTTATTTACGTTTAGACACAAGTAACAGTTAAATTTAATTATTCATTGTGAGTTGGACAAAAATATTCCCTAGTCTGGTAACTGTAATCATTGGTTTCTACCGGTGAACGCGAATCCTACGGATAGATCTATCGGGTTTGACAACCCCATTTCGAGCTAGTCGCGCTAGCAATTTATAATCGGAATGTTTAGTACTTCGTAATTTGTTGTAGATACACTGTCCAAGTGTATATTTTTATTGTGTTTGGCAAGGGTAAATAAAGGGTTAAGTGGTTACCAGGTGGCTCATTGATAATGGAATAATGTTTAATGTTTTCTAACATTTTTAAATCTTGTGGTCTAAAGTTTACTTATTTATTTAAACCTATAATTCACTCAACCTTTGTGTTGACAGTTTACTTGCATGTTTTCACAGGTACTTGAGTTATTTGATGCTTCCGCTGTCGTTAGAAGAGTCTGCATGCATTTGGGCAGATTTTATGAAACTATTTATGAAACTTAAGTTTGCATTCTATTTTGGATAATTTAAATTGTGTGTTGTTGGCAATGTTTTGTGTCAACTTTTGGTTTAATATTATGGTTGGTTGGTTTTCAAACTACTTAATTTGGTTTGTTTCCTTTTTGGGTAACATTTTGAAATAAAAGAATGCAACTTTGTTTATTTAATTCATTTAAGTCCGATCAAGCTATGGGACCAACTGACGGATCCGTTAAGTGTTTTGACGGGGTCGTCACATGTGGTATCAGAGCTCTGGTTGTAGGGAACTAGGCGGTCTTAATGTGGTCAACCCGTGGTTATTAGGGTGCATTAGAGTCTAGTCTACAGCCCGACCTTTTTGCTATAGCATTATTATGCATTTCATTTCGTATAAGTTATATTATTAGCTTTCATATCTTTTGGTATATGGTTTGCGGTTTTGCTGTTTGCAGATGTCGACCTCGAGCGATAACTCTGTTGCTGCTCCTGCTCCTCCGTCTCCTGCTAGACGTCGTTCTAATCAACCGGAGATCGATGATCCTGTTCATTACTATTTTTCTACCATTACTCATATGAACCGGGCTTATAATGAGGTGACACGTATTAACGCCCTTAGTGATTGTTTGCGCACCTTGCCACATAATGAAGTTATGGACGAGATCCGTGCCGACATGGGTAACTTTATCACTTTCAAGCATAGGGTTGAGGATGCGAACCGCAAGCGTGATCGAGAAGTTAATGCTAAGTTCGAGGCTCTCGAGAGCACTGTTCGTGTGTTGAAGGAAGAGTTGGATGATGTGAAAGGGAAGTTGCGTAAGTATGAGGATCCTGCTGAGACTCATGCTGGACCAGCTTATCACACCCGCTCTAAGCGAATGTGATGTGATTATTCATATTGATTATCTATTTCATCAGACTTAATGTCCTTTTTATACATACATTTTGGGTTATGTACGGCGTTTTGCCGAGGATTTTATTAAGATTTTGTTATGGGATATTTTTCATTATGTATGGATGGTTATTTTTATGACATCTATTATCATTATCATGTTTTATTTCTGATGTTGTGGCTCTTGGCATGTTATATTATGCGTAATATATGTTCATGTATGTAGGTGCTATGTATGTTGTATGATGTTATCATAAAATATGTATGCATGTGATGGTTATTTCTATAACAATCATAACTGTCATGTTATAACTCATAGTGTTAGTTGACTAATATCTTAATGGTTAGTCTTTTCGTGTTTTGATCTATTCCTTTATGACACTAGTATTATTCTTAGTACTAACGGATGTGTTATTCTATTTTGAAGATCATGCCTCCAAGAGAGTCCACTGAAGCGCGTATGCAACGCCTGATCAATGAAGGAATTGCTGCTGCTATGGCAGCAAATGCTAATGTTAACGCCAATGTGAACAACAACGTGGGATGCTCCCACAAAACTTTTATGGCTGGTCGACCCCAAGAATTCAGTGGTACGGAAGGACCAATAGGGCTTACTCGTTGGTTCGAGAAAATCGAATCTATTTTCAGGGTCTGTCGAGTCCGTGAAGAGGACAAAGTTAGTTTCGCTAGTTGCACTCTCAAGGATAGTGCCTTGACATGGTGGAACAATCTGGTTAGTAGTTTGGGAAGCGATGTAGCTTATGGTTTGGCCTGGAATGATTTTAAGGAAAGATTGATCACCCGCTATAGACCTCGGGGTGAGCTTAAGAAGCTAGAGGTTGAGCTCAAGAATTTGAAAATGCATGGCACCGAGTTAGATGCCTATGAACGAAGGTTTTTCGAGTTAACTTTGCTGTGTCCTAGGGTTTATGCGGATGAGGACCGCAAAATTGAGGCTTACATTGATGGTTTGTCCGAGAAGATTGAACACGGGGTTGAGTCCAGTGAACCCCAGACTATTGAGGCAGCTATGTCTATGGCCCACAAACTTAATGACAAGGTGTTGAGAAGAAGCAAGACTACAGTTGTCGAAAGTAGTGAGGAGGTTGTCAAGAAGGCTGATAATGGGAAACGAAAGTGGGATAACAACCGCAATCAAAACCAAAATCAGCAGAAGAAACAGGATACCTCAGGTGCTAACAACAGGAATCAGCGTGTGTGTCCTCGTTGCTATAAAGTTCATGAGGGTTACTGCACAGTTACTTGTAAGAGGTGCTCTAAGCAAGGGCACATTGCTAAAGATTGTACAGTGCTTTTGCCGGGGTCTGCTACTCCCGCGACTGGTGGTAATAATAATAATGTTGGTAATAGAGGTGGTAACGGTAACGGTAATGGGAAATCGAATAATGGAGGTAATCCGAGGGTTTGTTATGAGTGTGGGAAGCCGGGGCATTTCCGAGATGCTTGTCCCAACAAGAAGACTGCAGAGACTGCACGCGGCCGAGCGTTCAACATTAATGCTAAGGATGCGGAGGAAGATCCTAAGCTTGTTACTGGTACGTTCTCAGTCAACGATTTATCAGTTTATGTGTTATTTGATTCAGGGGCTGATTTAAGTTTCGTGTCGAGTAAATTAAGTCCGAGAATCAAAACGCCGTTAGCTCTCTTAGACAATACTTATGTTATTGAAGTAGCTAATGGTAAGGAACTTACTGCTAAGACTGTACATCGTAAGTGTAACATTAATCTGGGTGGTAGGGATTTCGAGATAGATTTGATACCGATTGAACTTGGTAGTTTTGATATTGTTATTGGTATGGATTGGTTGTCTGCAAACCGTGCTGAGATCGTGTGTTATGATAAGGCTATTCGAATTACTGATGTGATTGGAGAGCCACTGATGGTTTTTGGAGATAAGAAATGCACACAGTTAAACCTTATTAGCTGTATGAAAGTTCGTAAACATCTCCGCAAAGGCTGTCATGCTATCCTTGCTCATGTAGTTGATCCTAGTAAGGAAGTAAAGAACGTTGATGACGTTCATATTGTTAGGGATTTTCCCGAGGTGTTTCCCGATGACTTACCTGGCCTTCCGCCGCAACGCGCGGTAGAATTCCAAATTGATCTTGTTCCTGGTGCTGCTCCTGTAGCACGTGCTCCTTATCGTCTTGCACCTTCTGAACTTCAAGAATTGTCAAGTCAACTCCGTGAGTTGATAGACAAAGGTTTTATTCGTCCTAGTTCGTCCCCTTGGGGAGCTCCTGCTCTGTTTGTTAAGAAGAAGGATGGTTCTTTTCGTTTATGCATTGATTATCGTGAACTGAATAAGCTCACTGTTAAAAATCGTTATCCTCTTCCGAGAATTGATGATCTGTTCGATCAGCTTCAGGGTTCTTCTGTTTATTCAAAAATTGATCTTCGTTCTGGCTATCATCAGTTGCGTGTTAAAGAATCTGATGTTTCAAAAACTGCTTTTCGCACCCGTTACGGTCACTTTGAATTTCTTGTTATGCCGTTCGGATTGACAAATGCACCTGCTGTGTTCATGGACCTCATGAATCGTGTGTGTAGACCCTATCTGGACAAGTTCGTTATTGTTTTCATCGACGACATTCTTATCTATTCTAAGAGTGATGAAGAGCACGAAGAACACTTGAGGTTAGTACTTGATTTGTTAAAGAAAGAAGAGTTGTACGCTAAGTTCTCTAAGTGTGCTTTTTGGTTAAGAGAAGTTCAGTTCCTTGGTCACATTGTTAGCAAACAAGGAATACAAGTTGATCCTGCTAAAATTGAGGCGATTGAAAAGTGGGAAACCCCGAAAACTCCTACTCAAATTCATCAGTTCTTAGGATTGGCAGGTTACTATCAAAGGTTCATCCAGGATTTCTCTCGTATAGCGAAACCTCTGACTGCTTTAACGCATAAAGGGAAAAAGTATGAGTGGAAGGATGAACAGGAGAATGCTTTTCAGATTTTGAAGAAGAAACTGACTACCGCTCCGATATTGTCTCTACCGGAGGGTAATGATGATTTTGTTGTTTATTGTGACGCATCACGACAAGGCTATGGTTGCGTTTTGATGCAACGAAAGAAGGTTATTGCGTACGCATCACGTCAGTTGAAGATTCACGAGCAGAACTATACAACTCATGATTTAGAGTTGGGGGCCGTTGTTTTTGCACTTAAGATTTGGAGACATTATTTGTATGGGGTCAAGAGTACTGTGTACACAGATCACAAAAGTCTTCAACATATCCTCGATCAGAAACAGTTGAACATGAGACAACGAAGATGGATTGAGACGTTGAATGATTACGATTGTGACCTTTTGTATCACCCGGGTAAGGCCAATGTTGTGGCTGATGCATTGAGTCGTAAAGAAAGGACTGAACCTCGCAGGGTTAGGGCCTTGAATATGACAGTTAGATCAAACCTCGCAAGGCAGATTCTTGAGGCACAACAAGAAGCCTTAAAGGAAGAGAATTTTGTGAAAGAGAACGTAAGAGGTATGGCTAAGAAATTTGAGATTCGAGCAGATGGTACTAGGTACTTTGTAGGACGTCTTTGGGTTCCGAAGTTTGGTGAACTGCGACAACTTGTTTTGGATGAGGCTCATAAGTCTAGGTACTCTATTCATCCTGGTTCAGGGAAGATGTACCATGATCTTAAGGAGCTGTATTGGTGGCCAAATTTGAAAGGTGATGTGGCTACGTATGTGGCTAAGTGTTTGACCTGTTCTAAGGTCAAAGCTGAACATCAAAAACCGTCCGGATTGTTGGTACAACCAGAAATTCCCGAGTGGAAGTGGGAAGGTATCACCATGGATTTTATCACTAAGTTACCAAGAGTTTCGGGTGGCTACGATGCGATTTGGGTGATTGTGGATCGACTCACTAATTCGGCTCACTTTTTGCCGATTAGGGAAACCGATTCCATGGAGAAACTCACCCGTTTGTATTTGAAAGAGATTGTTTCGAGGCATGGTGTTCCCGTTTCTATAATTTCCGACAGAGATAGTCGATTTGTATCGAGATTTTGGCAATCGTTGCAAGAAGCCTTGGGCACTAGATTGGATATGAGCACCGCTTATCATCCTCAAACAGATGGTCAAAGTGAGAGGACCATTCAGACATTAGAAGATATGTTGCGAGCTTGTGTGATTGATTTTGGAAATGGGTGGGATAGGTATTTGCCGTTAGCTGAGTTTTCTTATAACAACAGCTACCACGCAAGTATTAAAGCCGCACCGTTTGAAGCTTTGTACGGTAGGAAATGTAGATCTCCTATTTGTTGGAATGAGGTTGGGGATGCTCAACTTACAGGTCCAGAGATTATTCACGAGACTACTGAGAAGATTGTTCAAATTAAAGAAAGGTTGAGAACTGCTAGAAGTCGGCAAAAGAGTTATGCCGACAAAGGAAGGAAAGATGTTGAATTTCAAGTTGGTGATCGTGTTATGTTAAAAGTTTCGCCTTGGAAGGGTGTTATTCGTTTTGGTAAAAGAGGGAAGTTAAGTCCTCGTTTTGTGGGACCGTTTAAGATCATTGAAAGAGTTGGACCGGTGGCTTATCGTTTGAAGTTGCCACAAGAACTCAGTGCTGTTCACGATGTTTTCCATATTTCGAACTTAAAGAAGTGTTTGGCTGAATTTGATCAGACTATTCCTTTGGAGGAACTTCAAGTTGACAAGCAATTGCATTTTATTGAGGAGCCAGTTGAGATCATGGACCGAGAGGTTAAGACTCTTAAACAGAGCAGAATTCCTATTGTTCGGGTCCGATGGAACGCTAGACGCGGTCCCGAGTTCACTTGGGAGCGTGAAGACCAAATGAAGCAGAAGTATCCGCATTTGTTCTCAGATGCCGAGTCAACCCCTGCGCCTGCTTAAATTTCGGGACGAAATTTCCGTAACGGGGAGGTACTGTCACGACCCTACTTTTTCCGTTATCTTTTTCCGTTAATTATTTAACGACCGTTAACTGTTAGTGTGCCACGTCATTTCCATGACCTATATTATTATTTTTGTAATAATATATATATAATAATTATTATGTGTTATGTGGATATATGTATTCATATTTTAAATTATACGTTCCTACGTTCCGCGGATTTCCATCCGGCGAATCTTTTCGGTTTTTAAACCAACGGTCGAGCTTTCGGGATTTTTAAATCCTAAATATTTTAAATATGATATTTTAAGGTCATATTATTATTAGGTGTATTTATATTTATTTTTCGTCGCGCGTTTGTTATCTTTCCGGATTTTTAATCGCGTAAGCGTGTTTTCGCGTTTCGGGCTTCGTACGGGATCTCGGGCCACAAGGATTTCACCATTTAGCAAAATTGGGCCATGGGGCCCACCCCCATGACCCCCATTCGGCCGAAGTTCACCAAGGGAGGGAGTATACTCCCTTGATTTTTCTTTTTCCACTTCATTTTACAAAAACACAAAACCTAATTCTATTTTGAGCTCTCCTCTCTCCCTCTCCCCTCTAGGCCGTCGCCACCACCACCATACATCACCATCTTCACCACTTTTTATTGCTTGGATCATCAATTGGCTTGCATAATCGGATTCCTCTCGTCTTTCTCTACACATCTATATTCTTTGATTCTCGATTAGGGTATAAACCCTAACCCTAGAACTTTTCATATTTATTTATATTTCTGTATTTTGAGTTTATATTATTAGTATGATGTATATTAGTTGTTGTAATGTTGTTTGGATGCGTAGAATTACTCGTTTGCGTATGATTTCGGTTTGTAAATTTTGGACAGCAGTTTGATTCGTATATTCTGACTATATAACTGATATGAATGTTAAAATAAAGTACATAAATGAGTTCCTCTCGTCAAGACATTAATTTTAGACTCCGGATTCATGTCGTTTCGATTCCCGGAGCCCTAGATATGCTTAATTTGGTTTTTGTTAAAGATTGAAAGGTGTTCTTGGCATGAACAAGGTTGGGTCCGACTTTGTGACCATCCTTGGTGTCTTTAGGGTGTGTCATTTGGTTAGGACTGATGGTGAGACGAATTTTTATGTTCGGGTCACCTAAATCCGAGCCACGGTTCACCCGTTGTGCCCGAATTACCGTTTTGAGTAAATTGATTTCCCAAATGTTGTCATGGCTGATATCCACGACCTAGGGACTGTTCTTGGAGTGTTTTTGAGTTCATAATTGTGTCGGGTGGTTTGAGTAGGTGAAGTTGCATATGTGGCTTGCCCGAAACCGACACCCGGGGCTCAAGATACGACCCGACGAACTTTTAAACTTAAAACTTATGGTTAATGATTAAACTTATGATAAAATTTATGGAATTCATTATTAATTAATTACTTATGATAAAAGAAGTAATTATTATTATTTAAAACATATGATATAAATATTTATTATATCATTTAATTATTAATTATAATTTAATTAACATTTTAATTAAACTTATGATTAGTAATACTTTTATTATTAAAGGAAAATACTTATGATAAGTATTAAATTTGTTTTTGAGAAATTATTAAAAGACTTATAATAAATATTAAATAATTATTTAATTATTATAAGACTTAATTATTATTTAGTTATGACTTAATTATTATTTAATTATGACTTAATTATTAAATACTTATGATTTAATAATTTTAATTAGAAACTTATGATATGATTAATAATTCATTATTAATTAATAATACCTATGATATGATTTAAAATTCATTATAAATTAATAATATTTATATTATGATTGATATTTAATTAATTAATTAAATACTTATGTTATACTAATTATAACATTTCAACTTATATTAACTTTAATAATTCATTTTTATTTAATTAAACTTATGTTAAGACTTTATTATACACATTTGACTTTAAATAACATTATAACCTACGTTATTATTATAACTTACACTTTTAAAATTAATATTGATTATGTTTGACCAAGGTTGACTTTTAAGTTGACTTTCGGTTGACTTTGACTTCCAGTTGACTTCAGTTGACTTTCTAAATAAGGAAACTTTCCTAACTTCAAAACTTTCTAAAAATAGAACTTTCTAAATTTGGAAACTTTCCAAAAATAGAAACTTTCCAAAAATAGAAACTTTCCAAAAATAGAAACTTTCTAAAAATAGAAACTTTCCAAAAATGGAAACCTGCTAAAAATAGAAACTTTCTAAAAATAGAAAGTGTGTGTCCTTATGCTGTTCCAATCAAACCGATGCTTGCTGAGTAATGTTCTATGCCTACTTGCAACATGTACAATAGCTATCATACTAAGACTTGGCCTAAGTTAGTTATTTATTTCGACCTACTTTATTTATAGGTCGGCGTTGTGATCTTTCTTGATCACATTACTTTACTTGCTGTTCGCTTGTTTGTGAGATTTCTTCAGTTGCTATTTAAGGTGAGTTATAGTCCCGTTTTTACATACTTTTCAAAGTATATTTTTGGGATGTGATTACATGCAGATTTTTATTTACGTTTAGACACAAGTAACAGTTAAATTTAATTATTCATTGTGAGTTGGACAAAAATATTCCCTAGTCTGGTAACTGTAATCATTGGTTTCTACCGGTGAACGCGAATCCTACGGATAGATCTATCGGGTTTGACAACCCCATTTCGAGCTAGTCGCGCTAGCAATTTATAATCGGAATGTTTAGTACTTCGTAATTTGTTGTAGATACACTGTCCAAGTGTATATTTTTATTGTGTTTGGCAAGGGTAAATAAAGGGTTAAGTGGTTACCAGGTGGCTCATTGATAATGGAATAATGTTTAATGTTTTCTAACATTTTTAAATCTTGTGGTCTAAAGTTTACTTATTTATTTAAACCTATAATTCATTCAACCTTTGTGTTGACAGTTTACTTGCATGTTTTCACAGGTACTTGAGTTATTTGATGCTTCCGCTGTCGTTAGAAGAGTCTGCATGCATTTGGGCAGATTTTATGAAACTATTTATGAAACTTAAGTTTGCATTCTATTTTGGATAATTTAAATTGTGTGTTGTTGGCAATGTTTTGTGTCAACTTTTGGTTTAATATTATGGTTGGTTGGTTTTCAAACTACTTAATTTGGTTTGTTTCCTTTTTGGGTAACATTTTGAAATAAAAGAATGCAACTTTGTTTATTTAATTCATTTAAGTCCGATCAAGCTATGGGACCAACTGACGGATCCGTTAAGTGTTTTGACGGGGTCGTCACATATATATATATATATATATATATATATATATATATATATATATATATATATATATATATATATATATATATATATATATATATATATATATATATATATATATATATATATATATATATATATATATATATATATATATATGAAATCTGAAAAGTATAAGTTGTTATATTAATATTATTGTTAATATCATTATCATTAATAATACTATATGAAATTTGATACAGTTATATATTTATATATAAATATAAATACATATACAGATAATTATGTAATTATACGATATATACACAAATAATTATTCAGATATTTATATGTATAGGTGTAAATACAGATGGATATATATATACGCCGTATACAAACACAGAGAATTAATATTCAGTTTCAAATCGTTATTAGTCTGCAGTTGATGTGTTTTTACATCTCAAGATTAGTACAAATCAGAATCTAATCACAAGAACCCGTCCAATTTTTGTTATCAATCAGTTTCAGCTTTTTGTTATTTTTTTTATTTAATTTTGTCCTGATCAATTCTTGTCGACACCACTGATTATTAATTGAAGGTATTACATTAGGATACGAACGCGTTTTCAATCAACTTCATATTCTCTTTATCAACTATCACTGGTTATAATTCTAAAAAGGAAAAAAAAATCAGAAATATATTTTTTTTACAACTCGCTGACTCTGTTCCTCTTATATTTTTTAACTTTGCGAATTTTAATGAAACTTCAAATTGTAATAATGGGGTTCTGCTAGGAATCCTTTATTAAAATTTTCTGCAAAAGCTCAACTATCAATTTGCTATATCGAATACGAATTTTAAGGTCAAATTTTAAGTTTAAAAAGTCAAACGTTTTGATTCTGGAGAAATTCAAAGATTAGTTGATGTTTCAAAATCAATTGAGGGATCAAATAGTTTCTATAAAGGATTATAAATCTTTTTCATGTAGAAATCATGGGCTATAACTGTCTCAAATTCAAAAGCATCGATCGAGTTCTTAACAGGTTCATTACCTGGGTTATTTTTTTTTCTTTCTTATTTATTCTGATTAATCTCAGTCATCTAAATTCATAACATTTGATTCAGTTAGTTTCTAATAACAATTTTAAAACTTTTTCATGTTATATATATAGTCTAAAACATTCAAAAAGTGTGAAATTGATTTAGTGTTCTTCATTTTTTTTTACGACTGTTACAGTTAAAATTAATTTATTTTTGTTATATAATTTGATACATATTATGTTATGGTT
This sequence comes from Rutidosis leptorrhynchoides, assembly GCF_046630445.1. Taxonomy (NCBI): domain Eukaryota; kingdom Viridiplantae; phylum Streptophyta; class Magnoliopsida; order Asterales; family Asteraceae; genus Rutidosis; species Rutidosis leptorrhynchoides. The sequence goes on from NC_092335.1 coordinate 219,152,958, forward strand.
GTCCTAAATCGTTTGGAAGTCCAAAACAGATTAAATAAATCGTGGTCAAGGTTTTCTTTATCTCTGATCTACTAGTTAAATTAAAGAAGGAAATGGAAACAGTCTAGTTCTGGTTATAAGTTATTTAGTGAGGTTTAATCTCAGAAAATAGGCAACAGCCCGATGGTTATGAGTGTTGTTGTGTGTACGGGAGGTCACAGGTTCGAACCCGGTTCAGAACATTTCTTTTTAAAAGCTTAATTGGAAGGTAATTTTCATTACAAAAGTTATTATTATTATTCTTATTATTATTTTTATTATTATTGTTATTATTACTAGCATATTAATTATTGTCATGATTATTATTATGATTTTGAGATTATTAATAATTGTAGTATTAATACTATTATAATTACTAGTATTATAATTACTATTAGTATTAGTATTATAATTATTACTATCACCATTATCATGTTTAGATTTGTAAATAATAAGACATAACTATTACTAATATTTTTATAAGTATTATTATTTTTATTAATATTATTATTATTATTATTATTATTATTATTATTATTATTATTATTATTATTATTATTATTATTATTATTATTATTATTATTATTATTATTATTATTATTATTATTATTATTATACCTATAAGTATTATAGGAATTATTATCATTAGTATTACTATAAATGTTATTTATATAACTATTATTATTATTATTATAAATTTTATCATTTTAGGTATTATTATCATTTTTATGATTATGATTATTATTATTATAGTTATTCTCAAAACAATACAATTTATTATTTTCATAAATATTAGTATTAGTAACGTTCATAAACTTTAGTATTATAAACTTACTTATAATTAATATTATCATCATTTGAATTATGATCTTTATCGTTTTATTATTAAAATAAGTATTAACATTATTATAATCATTAATATGAATTTTCAATTATTAGTATTACTATTATTAAAAGTTATTATCATTAATGTTATTTTTTACAAAAACTATCTTTTTGTAATCCTTACAAACAATCATTATTATTATCCGTAATATCTATATTATTATTATTAAAATAATATAATAATAATTATAAAAATAGAAGTTTAAAAGATTTGGTTAATATAATAATTATAAAAATTACAAGATTATATATAAAGATATATTTAATATGCTTAACTTAACTATATTAATATTATTATGTACAAATAAAAATATATAAATAACTAATAAAACTTATAAATTATTAAATATAACAATTACATCACTAATAAAAATATATAAATTTATTCCATTACAAGAATATGTTTTAATACATATATGAATAATATAGGTTCGTGAATCCAAGGCCAACCTCATACTTGTTTAACGTCGTCATATGTATTTTTACTACAAAATACAGTATGGTGAGTTTCATTTGAATCCCTTTTACTCTTTATATTTTTGGGCTGAGAATACATGCAAATGTTTTATTAACTGTTTTACAATATTTATATGCGTGAGTTTCATTTGCCTTTTTACGTTTTATATTTTTGGGCTGAGAATACATGTGCAATTTTTATAAATGTTTTACGAAATAGACACAAGTAATCGAAATTACATTATATGGTTGAATTATCGAAATCGAATATGCCCCTTTTTATTAAGTCCGGTAATCTAAGAATTAGGGAACATACACCCTAATTGACGCGAACTCTAAAGATAGATCTATCGGGCCCAACAAGCCCCATCCAATGTACCGGATGCTTTAGTACTTCGAAATTTATATCATGTCCGAAGGAGGATCCCGGAATGATGGGGATATTCTTATATGTATATTGTGAATGTCGGTTACCAGGTGTTCAATCCATATGAATGATTATTTTTGTCTCTATGCATGGGACGTATATTTATGAGAAATGAAAATCTTGTGGTCTATTAAAATAATGGAAATGATTGTTATGATAAACTAATGAACTCACCAACCTTTTGGTTGATACTTTTAAGCATGTTTATTCTCAGGTACGAAAGAAATCTTCCGCTGTGCATTTGCTCATTTTAGAGATATTACTTGGAGTCATTCATGACATATTTCAAAAGACGTTGCATTCGAGTCATCGAGTTCATCAAGATCATTGTTAAGTCAAATATAGTTGAATGTATTATGAAATGGTATGCATGTCGTCAACTTTCAATGAAATAAAAGTTTGCCTTTTCAAAAACGAATGCAATATTTGTAAAATGTATCATATAGAGGTCAAGTACCTCGTGATGTAACCAACTATTGTGATTGTTTATAATCGATGTGGACTTCGTTCGGATGGATTAGGACGGGTCGCTTCAAATAATGGTCCAGAATTCTTAGGTATGGAGTTTCGAATGAACATAACTAATGTTCTAAGAGAGAAATTGTAATAGCACGATCTTGATTGGTTAAATTACCAGAATTCAAGAGAAAATATAGGACTATCAAGAAAATACGTTCTTGATATGTCTATAGATTAGATAGAATGTAAGAGTCGTGTAACATGGCACATGATAACGTTATGGTCTGTGAATTATCACGTTTCATTAGAAACTCAGCATGACTTACTGTAATATAATCACGCTGATCCAGTGTCATTATATTATATTAACTCATGCATTAATTTCCAACACTACTTCAAAAACATTCATAATTTAAACTCGAATTTTAAAAAAATTTAGGAACTAAAGTAGTTTCCTTTATGATGTAATATAGATAGCACGACGAGATAAATAATTTCGGACGAGAATATTTATGAAAATATCCTCAAAAATATCGAAGATATTTATGATGACATTTTGGAATTTCTAAGTTCGATGGTTCATGAAGAAATATTTTCCGCAAGATTTTAACATGAGTACGGAGCAAGATATTCGTTGAAGGTTTCATCGAATCCAGAATTACCTGGATTCTTTGAACATATGATATGGTCCTTGTATTTGGCCTTGGTCTCCTTCATGGTTTGCTCAATCTGTTTTTCAGTACCAAATTTTCTATCGAGCGTTCCTAACACTCCTTTCTTTATCATCAAACTTTTAGCCGTTTAGACCATCTACAATCTTTCTGTTTCCTCTGCATTTAATGCTACAATATCTGAATCATCAGTTATCAATTCGAGGTGGTTTTAGGAGAATTGTGTTTTTAGATGATTAAACGCTGATGGTAATATGGTGGAATATAAATGGTTCCCCGGTAACAATAAAAGAGCACGCATATATATCAAAGTTATAATAAGGCAAATCCAAATGAAAGTCGAAGTTGACTTGCTGGAGCTGTGACAAAATTGGCTACTTTGAAAAGAGATTGTAAAGTGATTTTCGGTAATAACAACGCCAAAAGAGCTAGCACAGATACGTGTTAAATGTTTACTCAGGTTCCGAGTGTTTTCAGGTGCATATCTATATGCATCAATCTTTTCTTTCGTAGATGAAGTGCGGTTGGTTCATCCTCTCGATTGAGGTGTTTTCAAGAATCATGAAGGGTTTGAAGCAGATTGTAATCGTCAAGATACAAATGAGGTTTAAGATGAAATCAAGTGGCAAACTTGAAGAATTGTTTAGTTTCATATGTTATAATCAATATTTTAATTTATTTTAATTGTCCAATGTTATTAGTCCACAGTTAACAGTCCAGTAAGTCATATATAGCTTAATATATAATATTCGAATTAATTAATACGTATCGTGACCCGTGTACATGTCTCAGACTCGATCACAACTCAAAGTATATATATTATTATAGAATCAACCTCAACCCTGTATAGAGAACTCGATCATTACTGCATATAGAGTGTCTATGGTTATTCCAAATAATATATATAGATGCGTCGATATGATATGCCAAAACCTTGTATACGTGTCCCGATATTTAAAGTGCGTAAAATAAATAGCAGGAATTAAATGACGATAAATAAAGTGCGTAAAGTAAATAACATAAATTAAATGACAATAAATAAAATTGCGAGAATTAAATTGCAATAAAATAAATTGCGATATTTAAAATGTAATAAGGAATTAGCAGTTAGCTAGGAACAGTTAGCTAGGATTTTGTTAGCGTGGATTCTTAACAAAATTTCTCATAGTTAATTAGTCTGTTTCTAACAAATTTTATTTTGTCAAATGTTTTCTTCATTATGCCACTTGTTGGATTCTGATAGGTCAAAATCCAAATTTAAAATTGAATGAAAATGGTTATTCTGCGGTGAACGAATACGGATATCGGTGGTGGTAAGTAGGATAGTAAATGACTGTTGAATCAGCTTCGAAGAATGTACAGTGTAACTTATTAATGTGAAATCTGAATATTCCTCGGGTATTACCTACCCGTTAAAATATTTTCACCATAATCATTTTGTACAAAAGAATTTTTAATTACAATCTTTATGAAAATATATATACATATATATTTTCTTCAGATGTAACCATAGATTTAATGAGTCAATATGATATTAAACTCATTTGATTTACCGTTAGCACAAGAATATATAATCTCTAAAACATTAGAGATTACATAATCGCCATGTCGAACGAAGATAAATGATGTAGAACGTCATGTAAAACGATGATTATGCTCGAGGTACAGACTGCGATGTTGAGGAGTGTGTTGTTGTGGTTTGTGTTGTTGCTGGTGGTACAGTTGATGCCGTTGATGTTGTTAAAGCTGGTACATTTTGCACCATATTTTCCAAGGCTACAACTCGGGCGCGAAGCTCGTTGACTTCTTCGATTACTCCGGGATGATTGTCGGTAAGAACGAGCGAATGAATAAGGTTTAGGATCTGAGATATTATGTAATCATGACGAGATATTTGGGAAATGAGGGTGAAAATGATATTTCGGACTGGTTCACCGGAAGTGCTTCAGGTTCTTCGCCAAGAGGTGAATTTGGTTGATGGAAAGGATCACCTTCTTTTTTGTCTCCAATGATTAAGTAGGCTACGAACCCATCAGATGAATTGGTTGATTCATTCTGGTGACACGGCTTTCGGAGCTTAGGTGAAACTCCTTATCGGAATAGCTGTCAGAATTTGAGGAATTCGAACTGGTTGAGGGATTCATCTCGTACGATCAGATGAAAGATTTCTGATAAGAAATAGATTATAGGATGTAGATTAGTACCCTGCAATACATAATTTACATATGCATATATAATATTAAAATCCCATAAGTTACGGAGGAATCTATGGAAGCTGTCAGGTAAAGGTAACAATAACAGATACGCTAAAATATGAATTTATCTATACACTGTCTATGCAATAGAGGCAGTAAGACGTGTCTAGACTTTAAGGATGATAAGCAAATAATTTTCGATACTAAATTATAAGCAAAACTTTTGACATGCAGACACGGTCGAAGTCCAGACCCACTAATGCATCTAAACAACTATCAGTTAGACACACTAATGCAAGACCTGGTTTGCTAAGACCACCGCTCTGATACCACATGTAAAGACCCGTCCTAATCCATAAGAACGAATACAATAACATATGATTACATCGCGAGGTATTTGACTTCTATATGATACATTTTACAAACATTGCATTCGTTTTTGAAAAGACAATCTTTCATTACATCGAAAGTTGACGGCATGCATACCATTTTATAATATATCCAACTATAATTGACTTAATAATAATCTTGATGAACTCAACGACTCGAATGCAACGTCTTTTGAAATATGTCATGAATGACTCCAAGTAATATCTCTAATATGAGCAAATGCACAGTGGAAGATTTCTTTCATACCTGAGAATAAACATGCTTTCAAGTGTCAACCAAAAGGTTGGTGAGTTCATTAGTTTATCATAAACATTTATTTCCATCATTTTAATAGACCACAAGATTTTCATTTTCATTTCTCATAAATATACGTCCCATGCATAGAGACAAAAATCATTCATATGGATTGAAAACCTGGTAACCGACATTAACAAGATGCATATAAGAATATCTGCTATCATTCCGGGACATCCATCGGACATGATATAAAACAACAGCGAAGTACTAAAGCATCCGCTACAACGGATGGGGTTCGTTAGGCCCAATAGATCTATCTTTAGGATTTGCGTTAATTAGTAGACTGGTTTACTAATTCTTAGGTTACCAAGCAAAAAGGGGCATATTCGGCTTCGATCATTCAACCATATAATGTAGTTTCGATTACTTGTGTCTATTTCGTAAAACAGTTATAAAAACAGCGCATGTATTCTCAGTCACAAAAATATATATTGCAAAAGCATTTAAAATGGGAGTAATGAAACTCACAATAATGTATTTTGTAGTAAAAATACAAATGTGACGATATTGAACAATGCAGGGTTGGCGTCAGATTCACGAACCTAAATCAAGTATATATATTAACACCAAATAGTAATCGAACAAGTTTATATATATTTTTATTAATAATATACTTGTTATATTATTTGTTATATATATAACTTTATATTTAATCTATATTTTTTATATAACTAATACTTATCATATTAAATTTTAATATAGTAATTACTCATTAAAATATTATTTAATATAATATAATATGTAATTTTTTTTGAACGGCTTGGTTAGTTGGTAAGACACACGCACGCGTCGAGGAGAAACCCATGATTGAATCTCACAAGAGGGCTCTGAGATCTATTTCACTCTCAAAGCCATTAGAAATTAAATCAGGGAAAACTCCCCCCCCCCCCCCCCACGAGGATCGAACCTGCACCATTGCTGGAAACATAGGAGATTTCATGGGTGGCCACCCAGGCTAGGCCCGGATGGTTAATATAATATAATATGTAATATTGATATTAATGTAGTTATGTTTTATGTCATAAATATATTTTTATATAGAAAAACTTTATTTGATATATTAATAATTCTTATAATGATAATGATAATGATAAAAATAATACTAGTTATGATAAAAAAAATCATGATAATTCTAATAATAATAATAATGATAGTTTTAATGAAAATAAAGTGATAATTTTTATAAAAATGACAATTTTAATAATAATGATACTTTTAAAAATAAAATGATAATTTTAATAATAATAATAATAATAAATGATAAAATAATATTAATACTAATAAAAATAATTATAATAATTATAATGTTAATAATAATAATAATAATGATGATAATAAAAATAATACTTGAGTAAGTTTTATGGTTATAACTTATAACATTCCTTTTTATCATGTCTATATAATAATAACATTGTTCTTAGTACTTAATGTCTTAATTATATCATTAAGCGTAATCATAATCATATTACTCTCATAAACGTTTTTCATGAGCGTATCAAGTTTATATCTATCTTTATCAATACCTTATAATTTCATTACATATGTAACTATATATATATATATATATATATATATATATATATATATATATATATATATATATATATATATATATATATATATATATATATATATATATATATATTATCATATTCTACTTAATCATAAACCTATCCATACTTATATTATTCATATTCATTAAGTATGATTTATGATCCTAACGATATCTACTTTCATCTTAGTATTTCTTAATTTATATTTTCTTTTATATCATAATAATAATAATAATAATAATAATAATAATAATAATAATAATAATAATAATAATAATAATAATAATAATAATAATAATAATAATAATAATAATAATAATAATAATAAAAATAATAATAATGAGTAATAAGTAAACTACCTCAAAGAAGTAGCCCTTAAAAAAAATGCCCAAGTCCGAGTTTGAACCCGCGACGTCCCGCTAACCCAATAATATCCTTAACCATTGAACCATCTGCTGCTTTTCTGAATTATTACCCAATCTATATCTATATATCTAATATATCTATCTGTTTCCATCTTCTTAAAAAAATGCCACATTCAAGACTCGAACCCGCGACCTCTCGGTAATCCCAACACTCCAAACCACTCCTCCATGCTTTCATTTCTATTTTAATATGGATTCTGTTTTCATTTAACTCTTTTTCCGTGTTCCTCTCATTTTATAATCACATACATACGTACATCATCATTATTCTTAAATCATTACCTTAATATCATCATCAATATCATCTAATCATCTCATCAAACATTTATCTTATCACGTACTCACTTCATCAATATCGTGATTTATCATTATCATGCATCACATATATCCTATCCGATATCATCATCATCATCTAATCATCATCAAACTATCATCAATCCCATGATTATCATCATATGCTTCATGCTAATCTTGTCATAATTACTTCATAATATATAAAGAAACTTCATTTTTGTGTAGCCAAACTATATGTAGCCCGATATTTGATTAAACCCAAAAGTTTGCTGTGACCCAATATATAACATATTAATCGGCCCACTAACTAAGTTCAATAACATTTTGTGACATATTTGGCTGTTACATTCCTTGTGGCCGACAAGAATAAAAAAAAAAACAAAAAGAACAAACTATAAAGGAGTTGCGGTGGTTGCCTTTTCTTTTGTTTACTGACAGAAATATAACAACGAAGTATTAATAGTAGCATTCATGGTGGTTGTAATGGTGGATTAAGGTGCTTGCTCGTAATAGAAATCAAAAACAATTAGTAGAAGTGAGCGAGAGGAAAATGGGTGTTGTGTTGTCGAGTGGTTGAAGAAAGCAAACACCCAGTTGGTGGTCGTTAATGGTGAGAAGTGGTATTCGATGGTTGTTGGTTTTTAAATGGTGACCGAGAGTTGTGGTTGTCCGGTAGTTGTTGAATGGAAGAAGAAAGAAGAAAGAAGAAAGAAAGAGTTGAGGTTATCAAGGTGTCGGGGGTGTGAACCAAGGTGATGGTCAAGAGTGGTGTTGAGTCTCGGTTTAAATAGAAAACATAAAAAAAATATAACATCGTGTGGAGGTTTTAGGGTAGAGCAAGGGTGGCAACTTAGGTGGTTTAATGTGGTTCATAAGGATGGCGGGTGTGATCAAAGTGGGTTAGGTGGTTTGTGGTTTGAGTTAAGTTAATGAGGGTGGTGATATTAGTTTCGATGGTTTTATGGGAATTGTACTAGCAAAAAAAAGACTTTCTTTTGTTGGTTGGGTTTGTCGTAAGGAAAAAAATATAGACAAGTAGGAGTAATAATCAGTGAAAGCAAACAAAGGTGGTTGATACCATATGGACATACATGTCTTTATAATTGAAATTGTGATTAGAAATAAAATTTAATAATATTACTTTAACTAACTAATGACATCCAGTTCACAAAGAGGAGACTTAAATTAGGTCCGTGATTCTTAATTTGAATTCAATCTGCCGACAGTTTTCACGGACGGTGTATCGTGCGAAATCGGTGGCGGATAAAAGTGTTCAGAAAAATCCCATATTTTTAAATTAAATATATTTATTTATTTTGATCATTATGGTATAAAATTCAGTCATTAATTTAATAAATGAAAATTACATCAACTGTCCCTCTCATTTATGGGTAAAATATAAAAAGTGTTAAAATTAAATAATTAGATCCTAAATATACTTTTAATAACCCTATAACTTATATAACTCATTTTCGTATCCCCGTTTGTTTTAAAATTACATGAGTTTGAATTTAACTTGCTTAATATCCATCGAAACATTAAACGAGTATTACAATCATTTAATATTTATTTTTAATATACTTTAATTATATATAGAGATATATTTTTAAATAATAATTATTATAATATCTTATTTTTATTTTATTAATTTTTAATAACAACAACATATAATACTTCAAATTATATTTCGAATTATTATTTATATATACATACACACATATATATTTACAATTAATTGTTCGTGAATCGTCGAGAGCAGTCGAAGGTCAATTGAATATATGAAACAGTTCAAACTTTTTGAGACTCAACATTACAGACTTTGCTTATCGTGTCGAAATCATATTAAGATTAAGTTTAAATTTGATCAGAAATTTTCGGGTCGTCACACGATTCACCAACCAGCGATGTATTCAGAAGGGAGGTGCTAGAAATCAGTGTGTTTACTCAGCCAATTGCTCATACACCTTTGAGGAAGCATATGCCACCTCTTTAGTACTACTTCTTTGGGCTGCTGACCCAGTGCATCAGCCAGAAATCTGGAAGTTTTGACCAGTGCTCAGACTTTGAGCTTAAAAGTGGTCATGGTTTGTTGTTCAATAGGAACATTGATTATGCCGGGGAAATTTATTTGAGGCTAAGGGAGATGGTGCAAGCACCTAAACGAACACATTTAATCCCCTTTCCAAGGTTTTTAAGCATGATTTTTGAAAGTGATCTGGGTGAAGCCTACCAGCAGATTGCTGATCAATCATATGACCTTCCTCTAAAACAAGGGGGTATGCCAAAAGATGCACCTGCTGCTCCATATACTGGTTTGACACTAGGCATGCTCGAGTATCTTGCTACTCGAGGTGGAGCTAACCAATCGACTGCCTCTGGTTCTGCACCAGCTGAGGGGGAGGGTCCTCAGCGTAAGCCAGCTACTCGTAGGAAGCAGCCAGCTACCTCAACTAGAATAGCCACCGTCTCACATACCGGTAAAGTAGTAGTTGTATTAGAATCTAGTGCTCTCAGATAATAAAGAACAGCCCTAGTCTTGTATACTGACTACCCAATTCTAGTATTGGAATCCATTGCTTATCTATTTCTTGGTAACAGGAAAATCCAAACGTGCAAAAGCTGGCTCCAAGAAAATCACAGGAGAGATTGCACCAGTCTCAACTGCTGCTCCTGCAAAGGATGTGGCTATGGAACCTGGTGCGTTTCTAGACTAAACAGCCGAAAATTCTAAAATAATTAAAAATCTTTTAACTGCTGACTTGAAAAATGAAAGTGGAGTTAAAGGTATAAGTGTAGTGACCCGAACTTTTCCATGTTTATATATATTAATTGAGATTGATATTTACATGATTAAATGTTTCCAACATGTTAAGCAATCAAACTTGTTAAGACTTGATTAATTGAAATATGTTTCATATAGACAATTGACCACCCAAGTTGACCGGTGATTCACGAACGTTAAAACTTGTAAAAACTATATGATGACATATATATGGATATATATATATAGTTAACATGATACTATGATAAGTAAACATATCATTAAGTATATTAACAATGAACTACATATGTAAAAACAAGACTACTAACTTAATGATTTTTAAACGAGACATATATGTAACGATTATCGTTGTAAAGACATTTAATGTATATATATATCATATTAAGAGATATTCATACATGATAATATCATGATAATATAATAATTTAAAATCTCATTTGATATTATAAACATTGGGTTAACAACATTTAACAAGATCGTTAACCTAAAGGTTTCAAAACAACACTTACATGTAACGACTAACGATGACTTAACGACTCAGTTAAAATGTATATACATGTAGTGTTTTAATATGTATTTATACACTTTTGAAAGACTTAAATACACTTATCAAAATACTTATACTTAACAAAAATGCTTACAATTACATCCTCGTTCAGTTTCATCAACAATTCTACTCGTATGCACCCGTATTCGTACTCGTACAATACGCAGCTTTTAGATGTATGTACTATTGGTATATACACTCCAATGATCAGCTCTTAGCAGCCAATGTGAGTCACCTAACACATGTGGGAACCATCATTTGGCAACTAGCATGAAATATCTCATAAAATAACAAAAATATGAGTAATCATTCATGACTTATTTACATGAAAACAAAATTACATATCCTTTATATCTAATCCATACACCAACGACCAAAAACACCTACAAACACTTTCATTCTTCAATTTTCTTCATCTAATTAATCTCTCTCAATTTCTATCTTCAAGTTCTAAGTGTTCTTCATATATTCTACAAGTTCTAGTTACATAAAATCAAGAATACTTTCAAGTTTGCTAGCTCACTTCCAATCTTGTAAGGTGATCATCCAACCTCAAGAAATCTTTGTTTATTATAGTAGGTTATCATTCTAATACAAGGTAATAATCATATTCAAACTTTGGTTCAATTTCTCTAACTATAACAATCTTATTTCAAGTGATGATCTTACTTGAACTTGTTTTCGTGTCATGATTCTGCTTCAAGAACTTCGAGCCATCCAAGGATCCGTTGAAGCTAGATCCATTTTTCTCTTTTCCAGTAGGTTTATCCAAGGAACTTAAGGTAGTAATGATGTTCATAACATCATTCGATTCATACATATAAAGCTATCTTATTCGAAGGTTTAAACTTGTAATCACTAGAACATAGTTTAGTTAATTCTAAACTTGTTCGCAAACAAAAGTTAATCCTTCTAACTTGACTTTTAAAATCAACTAAACACATGTTCTATATCTATATGATATGCTAACTTAATGATTTAAAACCTGGAAACACAAAAAACACCGTAAAACCAGATTTACGCCGTCGTAGTAACACCGCGGGCTGTTTTGAGTTAGTTAATTAAAAACTATGATAAACTTTGATTTAAAAGTTGTTATTCTGAGAAAATGATTTTTATTATGAACATGAAACTATATCCAAAAATTATGGTTAAACTCAAAGTGAAAGTATGTTTTCTAAAATGGTCATCTAGACGTCGTTCTTTCGACTGAAATGACTACCTTTACAAAAACGACTTGTAACTTATTTTTCCGACTATAAACCTATACTTTTTCTGTTTAGATTCATAAAATAGAGTTCAATATGAAACCATAGCAATTTGATTCACTCAAAACGGATTTAAAATGAAGAAGTTATGGGTAAAACAAGATTGGATAATTTTTCTCATTTTAGCTATGTGAAAATTGGTAACAAATCTATTCCAACCATAACTTAATCAACTTGTATTGTATATTATGTAATCTTGAGATACCATAGACACGTATACAATGTTTCGACCTATCATGTCGACACATCTATATATATTTCGGAACAACCATAGACACTCTATATGTGAATGTTGGAGTTAGCTATACAGGGTTGAGGTTGATTCCAAAATATATATAGTTTGAGTTATGATCAATACTGAGATACGTATACACTGGGTCGTGGATTGATTCAAGATAATATTTATCGATTTATTTCTGTACATCTAACTGTGGACAACTAGTTGTAGGTTACTAACGAGGACAGCTGACTTAATAAACTTAAAACATCAAAATGTATTAAAAGTGTTGTAAATATATTTTGAACATACTTTGATATATATGTACATATTTGTTATAGGTTCGTGAATCGACCAGTGGCCAAGTCTTACTTCCCGACGAAGTAAAAATCTGTGAAAGTGAGTTATAGTCCCACTTTTAAAATCTAATATTTTTGGGATGAGAATACATGCAGGTTTTATAAATGATTTACAAAATAGACACAAGTACGTGAAACTACATTCTATGGTTGAATTATCGAAATCGAATATGCCCCTTTTTATTAAAGTCTGGTAATCTAAGAATTAGGGAACAGACACCTTAATTGACGCGAACTCTAAAGATAGATCTATCGGGCCCAACAAGCCCCATCCAAAGTACCGGATGCTTTAGTACTTTGAAATTTATATCATATCCGAAGGGTGTTCTGGAATGATGGGGATATTCTTATATATGCATCTTGTTAATGTCGGTTACCAGGTGTTCACCATATGAATGATTTTTATCTCTATGTATGGGATGTGTATTGAAATATGAAATCTTGTGGTCTATTATTATGATTTGATATATATAGGTTAAACTTATAACTCACCAACATTTTTGTTGACGTTTTAAGCATGTTTATTCTCAGGTGATTATTAAGAGCTTCCGCTGTCGCATACTTAAATAAGGACGAGATTTGGAGTCCATGCTTGTATGATATTGTGTAAAAACTGCATTCAAGAAACTTATTTTGTTGTAACATATTTGTATTGTAAACCATTATGTAATGGTCGTGTGTAAACAGGATATTTTAGATTATCATTATTTGATAATCTACGTAAAGCTTTTTAAAACCTTTATCTATGAAATAAAGGTTATGGTTTGTTTTAAAAATGAATGCAGTCTTTGAAAAACGTCTCATATAGAGGTCAAAACCTCGCAACGAAATCAATTAATATGGAACGTTTTTAATCAATAAGAACGGGACATTTCAGTTGGTATCAGAGCGTTGGTCTTAGAGAACCAGAATTTTGCATTAGTGTGTCTTATCGAGTTTGTTAGGATGCATTAGTGAGTCTGGACTTCGACCGTGTTTACTTGAAAAATGATTGCTTAACAAATTTTGTTGGAAACTATATATTTTTAACATGTGAATATTATGTGATATATTAATCTCTTAACGCGTTTGATATTATGTGATAGATGTATACATCTAGAACAAGTCTCATTGACTCACCTAATAATAATGAAGAGTCAAATGTAAATTGGAATGATTCGTGGACTGATTCACAAGTTCCTGAAGAGGAACCGGAAGAAGAGTCGGAACCGGAAGAAGAATCGGAATCGGAAGAAGAATCGGAACCGGATGGAGAAATAGAACCGGTGGGGGAAATAATAAAACGGTTAAGTAAAAGAAAATCCTCAACCAACCGACCAAGGTTAATTATGGTCAATGGTGTTTCCGCCAAGGAAGCAAAATATTGGGAGGATTACCAATTCTCCGATGAATCGGATTCCGATGAGAATTCCGATGATGTTATAGAAATTACCCCAACTGAATTTAAAAAGGCAAAAGAAAATAATAAGGGAAAGGGCATAAAAATAGAGAAATCTAATTCCAACCCCGATGAACTTTATATGTATCGTCAACCCCCGAAGTCCTTAAGTTGTAACAATGACCCGGGAACCTCTAAACCACCAGGTTTTTCTAAAACAATGTGGAAAACTACGGCTCGTATTAGGGGAACATCATATATCCCTAGAAACTTGGAAAAACGAACCAAAATCGAAGAAGAAGAAACAAGCGAGTCGGAATAAGATAGTTGTATTCGTGTGGTGTAATATATGTAATATAGTGTGCTTATGCTTTATGATATATGTAAAAATTGCTTGTATTAACAAGTATTTTTTTTTATGAATCTAACTCTTGTCTATTTTACAGTATAAAAACACAAAATGGATAGACAACCCAATATTTTAAGAGACCTACCCGGAGACATGATTGATGAAATCTTGTCTAGAGTCGGTCAGAATTCTTCGGCACAACTATTTAAGGCGAGATCAGTTTGTAAGACATTCGAAGAACGTTCCAAGAATGCCTTGGTTTATAAAAGGCTTTCGTTCGAAAGATGGGGGATATCACATTGGGAAATCCATAAGTTACGATGTGTTTACTTTAACACATATATTGAGGGGAACCCAAATGCTATTTTACGCAATGGGTTAAGAAATTATTTTGACTCAATATATCCGAATATTGGACTTCGTGATTTTGAAAAAGCGGCTAACATGCAACATAAAGAAGCATGTTATGCTTACGGATTAGTAATGTTCGCTTCTCACCAAAGTGAGAACAAGAACATCGGGCTACAACTATTAAACAAAACGTTCTCACAAGTGACGGAGTCGGTAATTGGGGTAAGAAATGAGGTTTTTAGATTGTTACGGGACTGTTGGACATTACGTAACCCTCGTCCCTTTGACGACGTTACAACACGCTGTCTTATCAACGGCCATAACGGTTATGTTCCACAAGACCAAGGATGGGAAGTAATCCTAGTAAAACCAGAATGCATGACTTGTTTCTGGACGTATGAATTACGTGTCTTTATTACCTTTGCTGAACGACTTGTGTACTAGCTAGAATTATCTTCACAACCATCTTGTATCAAATTTATTGTGTGCTATATTTCATGCTATATGTAAAATAAGCGGTATTGTAAGTTTGTAAAATATTGTGTAAAAGTTTGAACGCGAAATATTATTATAATCAGTTTTTTATATAGAATTGTAGTAGTTGAATTGTATATTAGCTACTAAGTATGAACTTAACGGGTAGGTACTACCCGAATTTAAACTTATAAAACGCTAATATGAAGAAAAAGCTTTTATAAATGAGTTCATTTTATGCTACGAAATACTATTAACTACTCTTAATATTCTGTATGATTAACTAGTTCCATTTAACTATTTTGAAGGAAATGGCACCGACTACTCGACACACCGTGAATATGAATGAAGAGGAATTCCGTACTTTTCTAGCTTCAAACATAGCCGCAGTATAGGCTGCGCTACATACCAACAATAACCTTAGATCTAGCAGTACAGGAAATCGTGTAGGATGCACCTACAAAGAATTCACTGCCTGCAAACCTTTGGAATTTGATGGAACCGAAGGACCGATCGGATTGAAACGGTGGACCGAGAAGGTCGAATCGGTGTTTTCCATAAGTAAGTGTACTGAAGAGGACAAAGTGAAGTACGCTACGCATACCTTCACAGGTTCTGCGTTAACATGGTGGAATACCTATCTAGAGCAAGTGGGACAAGACGATGCGTACGCACTACCGTGGTCAGCATTCAAGCACTTGATGAACGAGAAGTACCGTCCCAGAACCGAGGTCAATAAGCTCAAGACAGAACTTAGAGGGTTACGAACCCAAGGATTTGATATTACCACGTACGAAAGACGATTCACAGAATTGTGCCTATTGTGTCCGGGAGCATTCGAAGATGAGGAAGAGAAGATCGATGCGTTTGTGAAAGGATTACCGGAAAGAATCCAAGAAGATATAAGTTCACACGAGCCCGCCTCCATACAACAGGCATGTAGAATGGCTCACAAACTAGTGAACCAGATTGAAGAAAGAATTAAAGAACAGACTGCTGAAGAGGCCAATGTGAAGCAAGTCAAAAGAAAGTAGGAGGAAAACGGTGATAAGAATCACCAATACAACAACAACAGCAATTACAACAATAATTGCAACAATTATCCCAAAAATCGCAACATCAATCGCAACTACAACAAACGGCCCAACAACAACAACAGCAACAACAACAACAACAACAGCAATTACAACAATCATCCCAACAACAATAATAACCACAACAAAAACAACAATCAGAAGCAGCTATGCCAAAGGTGTGAAAAGTATCACTCGGGGTTCTGCACCAATAATTTTGCAACAAGTGTAAAAGAAATGGTCATAGCGCGGCGAAGTGTGAGGTCTACGGACCAGGGGTTAATAGAACGAAAGGAACAAATGGTGTCGGAACGAGTAATGGCAGAGCAAGTAGTGTCGGAGCAAGTTATGCCAATGTAGTTTGTTATAAATGTGGAAAACCGGGCCACATTATTAGAAATTGCCCGAACCAGGAGAACACGAATGGACAAGGTCGCGAAGAGTTTTCAATATTAATGCGGCAGAGACACAGGAAAACCCGGAGCTTGTTACGGGTACGTTTCTTATTGACAATAAATCTGCTTACGTTTTATTTGATTCGGGTGCGGATAGAAGCTATATGAGTAGAGATTTTTGTGCTAAATTAAGTTGTCCATTGACGCCTTTGGATAGTAAATTTTTACTCGAATTAGCAAATGGTAAATTAATTTCAGCAGATAATATATGTCGGAATCAGAAATTAAACTGGTTAGCGAAACATTTAAGATTGATTTGATACCAGTAGAGTTAGGGAGTCTTGATGTGATAATCGGTATGGACTGGTTGAAAGAAGTGAAAGCAGAGATCGTTTGTTACAAAAATGCAATTCGCATTATACGAGAAAAAGGAAAACCCTTAATGGTGTACGAAGAAAAGGGCAACACGAAGCTACATCTTATTAGTAATTTGAAGGCACAAAAACTAATAAGAAAAGGTTGCTATGCTGTTCTAGCACATGTCGAGAAAGTACAAACTGAAGAAAAGAGCATCAATGATGTTCCCATTGCAAAAGAATTTCCCGATGTATTTCCGAAAGAATTACCGGGATTACCCCCACATCGATCCGTTGAATTTCAAATAGATCTTGTACCAGGAGCTGCACCAATAGCTCGTGCTCCTTACAGACTCGCACCCAGCGAGATGAAAGAACTGCAAAGCCAATTACAAGAACTTTTAGAGCGTGGTTTCATTCGACCAAGCACATCACCGTGGGGAGCTCCTGTTTTGTTTGTCAAGAAGAAAGATGGTACATTCAGGTTGTGTATCGACTACCGAGAGTTGAACAAACTTACCATCAAGAACCGCTACCCACTACCGAGAATCGACGACTTATTTGATCAACTACAAGGCTCGTCTGTTTATTCAAAGATTGACTTACGTTCCGGGTATCATCAAATGCGGGTGAAAGAAGATGATATTCGAAAGACTGCATTCAGAACACGTTACGGTCATTACGAGTTTATGGTCATGCCGTTTGGTTTAACTAATGCACCAGCTGTGTTCATGGACCTTATGAACCGAGTGTGTGGACCATACCTTGACAAGTTTGTCATTGTTTTCATTGATGACATACTTATTTACTCAAAGAATGACCAAGAACACGGTGAACATTTGAGAAAGGTGTTAGAAGTATTGAGGAAGGAAGAATTGTACGCTAAGTTTTCAAAGTGTGCATTTTGGTTGGAAGAAGTTCAATTCCTCGGTCACATAGTGAACAAAGAAGGTATTAAGGTGGATCCGGCAAAGATAGAAACTGTTGAAAAGTGGGAAACCCCGAAAACTCCGAAACACATACGCCAGTTTTTAGGACTAGCTGGTTACTACAGAAGGTTCATCCAAGAATTTTCCAGAATAGCAAAACTCTTGACTGCATTAACGCATAAAGGGAAGAAATTTGAATGGAATGATGAACAAGAGAAAGCGTTTCAGTTATTGAAGAAAAAGCTAACTACGGCACCTATATTGTCATTGCCTGAAGGGAATGATGATTTTGTGATTTATTATGACGCATCAAAGCAAGGTCTCGGTTGTATATTAATGCAACGAACGAAAGTGATTGCTTATGCGTCTAGACAATTGAAGATTCACGAACAAAATTATACAACGCATGATTTGGAATTAGGCGCGGTTGTTTTTGCATTAAAGACCTGGAGGCATTACTTATATGGGGTCAAAAGTATTATATATACCGACCACAAAAGTCTTCAACACATATTTAATCAGAAACAACTGAATATGAGGCAGCGTAGGTGGGTTGAATTGTTGAATGATTACGACTTTGAGATTCGTTACCACCCGGGGAAGGCAAATGTGGTAGCCGATGCCTTGAGCAGGAAGGATAGAGAACCCATTCGAGTAAAATCTATGAATATAATGATTCATAATAACCTTACTACTCAAATAAAGGAGGCGCAACAAGGAGTTTTAAAAAAGGGAAATTTAAAGGATGAAATACCCAAAGGATCGGAGAAGCATCTTAATATTTGGGAAGATGGAACCCGGTATAGGGCTGAAAGGATTTGGGTACCAAAATTTGGAGATATGAGAGAAATGGTACTTAGAGAAGCTCATAAAACCAGATACTCAATACATCCTGGAACGGGGAAGATGTACAAGGATCTCAAGAAACATTTTTGGTGGCCGGGTATGAAAGCCGATGTTGCTAAATACGTAGGAGAATGTTTGACGTGTTCTAAGGTCAAAGCTGAGCATCAGAAACCATCAGGTCTACTTCAACAACCCGAAATCCCGGAATGGAAATGGGAAAACATTACCATGGATTTCATCACTAAATTGCCAAGGACTGCAAGTGGTTTTGATACTATTTGGGTAATAGTTGATCGTCTCACCAAATCAGCACACTTCCTGCCAATAAGAGAAGATGACAAGATGGAGAAGTTAGCACGACTGTATTTGAAGGAAGTCGTCTCCAGACATGGAATACCAATCTCTATTATCTCTGATAGGGATGGCAGATTTATTTCAAGATTCTGGCAGACATTACAGCAAGCATTAGGAACTCGTCTAGACATGAGTACTGCCTATCATCCACAAACTGATGGGCAGAGCGAAAGGACGATACAAAAGCTTGAAGACATGCTACGAGCATGTGTTATTGATTTCGGAAAAAGTTGGGATCGACATCTACCGTTAGCAGAATTTTCCTACAACAACAGCTACCATTCAAGCATTGAGATGACGCCGTTTGAAGCACTTTATGGTAGAAAGTGCAGGTCTCCAATTTGTTGGAGTGAAGTGGGGGATAGACAGATTACGGGTCCGGAGATTATACAAGAAACTACCGAGAAAATCATCCAAATTCAACAACGGTTGAAAACCGCCCAAAGTCGACAAAAGAGCTACGCTGACATTAAAAGAAAAGATATAGAATTTGAAATTGGAGAGATGGTCATGCTTAAAGTTGCACCTTGGAAAGGCGTTGTTCGATTTGGTAAACGAGGGAAATTAAATCCAAGGTATATTGGACCATTCAAGATTATTGACCGTGTCGGACCAGTAGCTTACCGACTTGAGTTACCTCAACAACTCGCGGCTGTACATAACACTTTCCACGTCTCGAATTTGAAGAAATGTTTTGCTAAAGAAGATCTCACTATTCCTTTAGATGAAATCCAAATCAACGAAAAACTTCAATTCATCGAAGAACCCGTCGAAATAATGGATCGTGAGGTTAAAAGACTTAAGAAAAATAAGATACCAATTGTTAAGGTTCGATGGAATGCTCGTAGAGGACCCGAGTTCACCTGGGAGCGTGAAGATCAGATGAAGAAGAAATACCCGCATTTATTTCCAGAAGATTCGTCAACACCTTCAACAGCTTAAAATTTCGGGACGAAATTTATTTAACGGGTATGTACTGTAGTGACCCGAACTTTTCCATGTTTATATATATTAATTGAGATTGATATTTACATGATTAAATGTTTCCAACATGTTAAGCAATCAAACTTGTTAAGACTTGATTAATTGAAATATGTTTCATATTGACAATTGACCACCCAAGTTGACCGGTGATTCACGAACGTTAAAACTTGTAAAAACTATATGATGACATATATATGGATATATATATAGTTAACATGATACTATGATAAGTAAACATATCATTAAGTATATTAACAATGAACTACATATGTAAAAACAAGACTACTAACTTAATGATTTTTAAACGAGACATATATGTAACGATTATCGTTGTAAAGACATTTAATGTATATATATATCATATTAAGAGATATTCATACATGATAATATCATGATAATATAATAATTTAAAATCTCATTTGATATTATAAACATTGGGTTAACAACGTTTAACAAGATCGTTAACCTAAAGGTTTCAAAACAACACTTACATGTAACGACTAACGATGACTTAACGACTCAGTTAAAATGTATATACATGTAGTGTTTTAATATGTATTTATACACTTTTTAAAGACTTCAATACACTTATTAAAATACTTATACTTAACAAAAATGCTTACAATTACATCCTCGTTCAGTTTCATCAACAATTCTACTCGTATGCACCCGTATTCGTACTCGTACAATACACAGCTTTTAGATGTATGTACTATTGGTATATACACTCCAATGATCAGCTCTTAGCAGCCCATGTGAGTCACCTAACACATGTGGGAACCATCATTTGGCAACTAGCATGAAATATCTCATAAAATAACAAAAATATGAGTAATCATTCATGACTTATTTACATGAAAACAAAATTACATATCCTTTATATCTAATCCATACACCAACGACTAAAAACACCTACAAACACTTTCATTCTTCAATTTTCTTCATCTAATTAATCTCTCTCAAGTTCTATCTTCAAGTTCTAAGTGTTCTTCATATATTCTACAAGTTCTAGTTACATAAAATCAAGAATACTTTCAAGTTTGCTAGCTCACTTCCAATCTTGTAAGGTGATCATCCAACCTCAAGAAATCTTTGTTTCTTACAGTAGGTTATCATTCTAATACAAGGTAATAATCATATTCAAACTTTGGTTCAATTTCTATAACTATAACAATTTTATTTCAAGTGATGATCTTACTTGAACTTGTTTTCGTGTCATGATTCTGCTTCAAGAACTTCGAGCCATCCAAGGATCCGTTGAAGCTAGATCCATTTTTCTCTTTTCCAGTAGGTTTATCCAAGGAACTTAAGGTAGTAATGATGTTCATAACATCATTCGATTCATACATATAAAGCTATCTTATTCGAAGGTTTAAACTTGTAATCACTAGAACATAGTTTAGTTAATTCTAAACTTGTTCGCAAACAAAAGTTAATCCTTCTAACTTGACTTTTAAAATCAACTAAACACATGTTCTATATCTATATGATATGCTAACTTAATGATTTAAAACCTGGAAACACGAAAAACACCGTAAAACCAGATTTACGCCGTCGTAGTAACACCGCGGGCTGTTTTGGGTTAGTTAATTAAAAACTATGATAAACTTTGATTTAAAAGTTGTTATTCTGTGAAAATGATTTTTATTATGAACATGAAACTATATCCAAAAATTATGGTTAAACTCAAAGTGGAAGTATGTTTTCTAAAATGGTCATCTAGACGTCGTTCTTTCGACTGAAATGACTACCTTTACAAAAATGACTTGTAACTTATTTTTCCGACTATAAACCTATACTTTTTCTATTTAGATTCATAAAATAGAGTTCAATATGAAACCATAGCAATTTGATTCACTCAAAACGGATTTAAAATGAAGAAGTTATGGGTAAAACAAGATTGGATAATTTTTCTCATTTTAGCTACGTGAAAATTGGTAACAAATCTATTCCAACCATAATTTAATCAACTTGTATTGTATATTATGTAATCTTTAGATACCATAGACACGTATACAATGTTTCGACCTATCATGTCGACACATCTATATATATTTCGGAACAACCATAGACACTCTATATGTGAATGTTGGAGTTAGCTATACAGGGTTGAGGTTGATTCCAAAATATATATAGTTTGAGTTGTGATCAATACTGAGATACGTATACACTGGGTCGTGGATTGATTCAAGATAATATTTATCGATTTATTTCTGTACATCTAACTGTGGACAACTAGTTGTAGGTTACTAACGAGGACAGCTGACTTAATAAACTTAAAACATCAAAATGTATTAAAAGTGTTGTAAATATATTTTGAACATACTTTGATATATATGTACATATTTGTTATAGGTTCGTGAATCGACCAGTGGTCAAGTCTTACTTCCCGACGAAGTAAAAATCTGTGAAAGTGAGTTATAGTCCCACTTTTAAAATCTAATATTTTTGGGATGAGAATACATGCAGGTTTTATAAATGATTTACAAAATAGACACAAGTACGTGAAACTACATTCTATGGTTGAATTATCGAAATCGAATATGCCCCTTTTTATTAAAGTCTGGTAATCTAAGAATTAGGGAACAGACACCCTAATTGACGCGAACTCTAAAGATAGATCTATCGGGCCCAACAAGCCCCATCCAAAGTACCGGATGCTTTAGTACTTCGAAATTTATATCATATCCGAAGGGTGTCCCGGAATGATGGGGATATTCTTATATATGCATCTTGTTAATGTCGGTTAACAGGTGTTCACCATATGAATGATTTTTATCTCTATGTATGGGATGTGTATTGAAATATGAAATCTTGTGGTCTATTATTATGATTTGATATATATAGGTTAAACCTATAACTCACCAACATTTTTGTTGACGTTTTAAGCATGTTTATTCTCAGGTGATTATTAAGAGCTTCCGCTGTCGCATACTTAAATAAGGACGAGATTTGGAGTCCATGCTTGTATGATATAGTGTAAAAACTGCATTCAAGAAACTTATTTTGTTGTAACATATTTGTATTGTAAACCATTATGTAATGGTCGTGTGTAAACATGATATTTTAGATTATCATTATTTGATAATCTACGTAAAGCTTTTTAAAACCTTTAACTATGAAATAAAGGTTATGGTTTGTTTTAAAAATGAATGCAGTCTTTGAAAAACGTCTCATATAGAGGTCAAAACCTCACAACGAAATCAATTAATATGGAACGTTTTTAATCAATAAGAACGGGACATTTCAATAACCTTGGCCCCCAAGCTGACTGGTTTTAAAACTAGTGTTAAGAAGAGTAGCAACCCATACTCTTCTAGCAGACACTTTCACATTTTTCCAAATTGAACTTAATGCTATATCCCCTGCTGACAGTACAACAAGCAGAGCACATACCTGACCCCCAAAGCAAACTTGAGCTGGGTCCTCATCGTGATGAACCAGCTAAGGATACTGCACAGCCATTATGTTACTCGGATCATGATAAGAGTCTCACTCCTACATCATTACCAGCCAGAACTCTTACACTATCTGGGTCAACATGTGTCGCCAATGAGTCAGCAGAGTCACAGCTGTACTTATAGACACCTTATTCTGTCTCATTCGAAGGGCTGACCAAATCACCAGTCTGTCCCCAGAGACCAACAACAGATGCAATTGTTGAGTCAAATTTATTTGGTTCTACAGTTGTTAACATAAAATGTTCTATTGTTTCAGTTCTTAGCAGGGTAGATGAACAGGCAGAGGGGGAGCAAGTTAAAGATGTTATTATTCCTACTGATGAGATTGCTGCCTCTGCTACTGGTGTTGGCGCTACTGTTTCTCCTACTGGTGGTGCTGATGCTGATACTGTTGCTTCTACAACTGCTAGTGATACTGCTTCCAGTATTGCTGCTTCCACTACTGAACCTGAAGTGGAAGATGAAATCATAGTGGATCCTCCTGATCTTAAACAGGATGTTATCATGGATGCTGGTACAAGTGCTACTTTTCCATCTGACTCTGGTGCACAGGGTAATATTGTTCAGGAGGTTCTTGATTTTAATGATGCTGCCACTACCACTGTTACTTCAACTGCTGTTACTACTGAAGTGGTTACTAGTGGTGGCTTGCATGCTGATGATGATTCCTGGCCCTCGTTTCTTCAGGATGTTGGCTATGTTTCCAAAGAGCCAAAGGTGGATACTGCTGCTCCTAGTGTTATTCCGGACATTTCTGATCTTTAATCAAGATAATTTATTACTATGGATTCCACTGGTAATCTACAGGTGTCTGATTCCACACCGGATATTTTCTTTAAAGGTGATGCATATGCTGCTTCTTCACCTACTGCATAGTCACCTACTGCTGCTACTAGTTCTACGGAACCCATTATGGATGCTGGTACCTCTGCTACTGCCACTACTGACTCTTCTCAGGCTACCGTTTTTGCTGATAAGGAACCATATGTGTGCAAAGTGCCAGATCCTGATGAAGTTGTACCTAACTTCATCTATCGGGGAGCGTCTATCACTCCCAGAGTTGCTCTGCTAGTGGATCAGCTAACTATTGATCCTCAAACTGCCATAGTCTCAGCCAGCAAATTGCCTCGGGAAGAGCTGACTGAACTGTTGTCTCAGCTTGATCGACCATCAAGAGAAGAGGTATATGAGAGGCTGGCTACTTTAGAACAGATCAACGAGCAGCCATATTATCACTATTTTGGTATGGCTCCAGCTGCTTCTCCATGGCCTGGTACATGGAGGCCTCTCAAGTTCATCAGAGATCCCACTACTGGTAAGTTTATCATGCAACAACTTCCTGATTCGCCAGTACCTTCTGATTCATCAGCTTCTTCCTCATCATCTTCTTCATCTGATGGTGATGCTGATCAAGGTACTGGTAAGGAAGAGCCAGTTATTCATGATAATGTGATTGGCTCCAAATATAAACCAGTGGATCTCACTGATGATGCTGATAATGATGCTGACAAGGATACCAGTGGTTCTAAACCTTCGGGTGAAGGTAAAAATGATGGTGATCATGGTGACGAGTCAGATTCTGACCTTCCACCTCCACCACCCCACGGAGGTAGTCCTGTGTTAGCTATGATAATGCTAAAAACGAACATATATTTCATAGCATTATTCCTCAAGAAAGACAAGCTTTTAGTTGCAATTGTTCTATTTACAAGTGATATTCGTTTAAATAATAAAAGGTGAAGACAAAAGACAGATTCGACGAATTGAAGACGCAAACGACCAAAAAGCTCAAAAGTACAAAAGACAATCAAAAAGGTTCCAATTATTGATAAGAAACGTCTCGAAATTACAAGAGTACAAGATTCAAAACGCAAAGTACAAGATATTAAATTGTACGCAAGGACGTTCGAAAATCCGGAACCGGGACCAGAGTCAACTCTTAACGCTCGACGCAACGGACTAAAAATTACAAGTTAACTATGTATATAAATATAATATAATATATAATTAATTATATTAATTATATATATATATTATATTTATAAATAAAAACCGTCGGCAGAGAAAGACTCCAAGGGACTGAGCTGTAATTTCATTCTCCGCGACTCGCGGAGTTTGAAGGCCAAAATGGCCGCGAGTCGCGGAGCCCCCAGTTTTGAAACTCCCTATAAAGCAAACCGAAATCTGATCATTTTCATCATCTTTTTCTTCTTCTTATCATACGTAAATTATATATATATATATATATTTATAATTTATATTTTAATTTTAATTATAATTCTAATAATAAGGGTATGTTAGCGTATATTGTAAGGGTGTAAGTCGAAATTCTGTCCGTGTAACGCTACGCTATTTTTAATCATTGTAAGTTATGTTCAACCTTTTTACATTAATGTCTCATAGCTAAGTTATTATTATGCTTATTTAAAACGAAGTAATCATGATGTTGGGCTAATTACTAAAATTGGGTAATTGGGCTTTGTACCATAATTGGGGTTTGGACAAAAGAACGACACTTGTGGAAATTAGACTATGGGCTATTAATGGGCTTTATATTTGTTTAACTAAATGATAGTTTGTTAATGTTAATATAAAGATTTACAATTGGGCGTCCCTATAAATTACCATATACACTCAATCGGACACGATGGGCTGGGTATTTATATGTACGAATAATCGTTCATTTAACCGGACACGGGAATGGATTAATAGCCACTAGAATAATTAAAACAGGGGTGAAATTACATTCAAGGGTAATTGGTGTAATTGTTAACAAAGTAGTAAAACCTTGGTTTACACGCAGTCGATAACCTGGTGTATTCATTAAACAAAGTATTAAAACCTTGTTACAATTCGAATCCCCAATTAGTTGGAATATTTAACTTCGGGTATAAGAATAATTTGATGAGGACACTCGCACTTTATATTTATGACTGATGGACTGTTATGGACAAAAACCAGACGGACATATTAAATAATCCAGGACAAAGGACAATTAACCCATGGGCATAAAACTAAAATCAACACGTCGAACATCATGATTACGGAAGTTTAAATAAGCATAATTCTTTTATTTCATATTTAATTTCCTTTATTTTATATTTAATTGCACTTCTAATTATCGCACTTTTATTTATTGTTATTTAATCGCACTTTTAATTATCGTACTTTTTAATTATCGCAATTTTATTTTATCGCACTTTTATTATTCGCAATTTCATTATCGTTATTTACTTTTCGCTTTAAAATGAGTCTTTTATTTATTTAATATTTTACATTAGGTTTTAACTGCGACTAAAGTTTTAAAATCGACAAACCGGTCATTAAACGGTAAAAACCCCCCTTTATAATAAAATTACTTAGATATATGTTTGTATTTTTATAAAAGTAAATTAATATAGCGTTAAGCTTTGTTTAAAGATTTCCCTGTGGAACGAACCAGACTTACTAAAAACTACACTACTTTACGATTAGGTACACTGCCTATAAGTGTTGTAGCAAGGTTTAAGTATATCCATTCTATAAATAAATAAATATCTTGTGTAAAATTGTATCGTATTTAATAGTATTTCGCACTATTAATAATACTATTTTGTATACACCCCCTACGACATCAAGTATTTTTGGATCCGCTGCCGGGGACACTCTTAAAACGCCGGAAGCGCAACGCTAATATAAAAAAAAAACAATTTTAGTTAACTTTTATTAAAATTCGTTTTTGTAAAAATATGTTTTAATTATTCAAAAATATAAAAAGAAAAACAAAAATATAAGTATTTTTAAGATTTTGTTAAATATTTAAGTTTTATAAGTTTCTTTATTTTTATTTTAGTTTATAAAAATATAAGTTTTATTTAAATATCTTTTATTTATATAAAAACAGAAAACAGAAAAAAAAATAAATAAATAAAGAAAAACGCGTCGAATTTAATAAGTTGTCATCTGAATTTCTGAACCCCGCGACTCGCGGGGTTTTCTTTATAAATTACCGCAACTCGCGGAGTTTCTCTGACACCGACAGAAACCCTAAACTGCATTTATTACTGATTATTATTAATTATAATTATTATTAACCCTAATTATTATTAATATTATAATTAAGTTTTATTTTAATTTAAGTTTTATTTAATTTATATTTTAGTTTATTAAGTTTAATTAAATTGTAAAATTAATAGTTTAATAAAATAAATAATATAAAAATAATATTTTTATAAAAATTGTAATTTTTACAACTTTTTGTATATTTTTATAGTTTGTCCCTTTTTAATCGTTGTAGCATAACTTTTGTATTTTTAGCTCATATTTAGTTTTAAACTTAGTTTTTGCTATAGTCATTTTTACTCCTAGATTTTTAGGCTTTGCCGTAGAATTCCTTAAGTGCTTTTTCTTTATACTAAGATTTAGGTACTTTAGAATTTTGCGACGCCTTTTTAAGTTTTAGTTTCTTTTTAAGTTATTTCCATTTGGGATTTAGTTTTTCCTGTAAGCTTTAATATTTTTAGACGACTTTTACCTATGTATCAATTATCATTCCAATTAGTAATTTCAATTTGCGATTATAATTTTAAGTTAGTTGTAGTAATAAGGTTAGGTTGGTCAAGTATTTTTAAGTTTTTATAAGTTTCTTTTATTTTTCCGTCACCTTTTATTTTTCAACCATTTTTTTTTTCTTTTCGACCTTTTTCGACGAACTCTTTTTCTTTCTTATTTCTCGCTATTCTAGTTTTAGGACATAGATTTTTATTCTACTTCTTATCTAAATTTCTTAAAATTACGAAAATTTATTTTAAGTGGTTAAATTAATAGACATCAAAATTTTCTGGTTCGTAGTAATAGTTGGATTTGTACGTGGACCGGGTTATTGGAGCCAAACAGTCCTCAATTATATTGAGACCAAACGAATCCTGCCCCTCTGCTGCATCTTTTGGCTATTCGAAACGTGGGCAAAATCAAAAAAGTCTATTGATTGGATAACTTATTATAATTTTTCTTTCCTTTTAAATACTAATAGGATATTCAGTGAATGCACCGAGCAAGACGTTCATCACCTTTTGTACGTTCACCACCTGTAACTAGATCAAGACATTTAGCAAATATTACTGCCGTTGATTTTTCTTTAGAATCGTCATCCAGTAGACCAAGTACTTCAGTTCAAATTTCCGATAATCCATTTTTTGAAACCAACCTCACAATTGAGAATCCGGAAAATATTCAGGAACGTTTCGTAGATCCTGAACCATTAAACTTTCCTCCGGAGCCACCAATCATTCAAACAGAGATTGTTGAGGAACGAACCATTAAATCAGAATCATCTAGTGATACCGATTCAACAAATTCAATTATGGAAAATCTGGAACCTTTAAGTATGAAAGACCGAATGAGAGCTAAACGCACTGGTCAAGGTCACGCAATTACTCATCCAGACATTAATGCACCAGATTATGAAATCAAAGGACAAATTCTACACATGGTGACTAATCAATGCCAATTTAGTGGTGCGCCTAAGGAAGATCCAAATGAACATCTACGTACCTTTAATAGGATCTGCACACTATTTAAAATCCGAGAAGTGGAGGATGAACAGATATATCTCATGTTATTTCCCTGGACTTTAAAGGGAGAAGCCAAAGATTGGTTGGAATCGTTACCTGAAGGGGCGATCGATACATGGGACGTTTTAGTTGACAAATTTCTTAAACAATTCTTTCCTGCATCTAAAGCCGTAAGACTTCAAGCAGAAATTGTTACGTTCACACAGAAACCAAATGAAACTCTATATGAGGCGTGGACAAGATATGGAAAGTTATTAAGAGGATGTCCGCAACATGGTTTAGACACCTGTCAAATAGTACAAATATTCTACCAAGGATGCGACATCACTACAAGAAAATACATAGATATAGCAGCTGGTGGTTCTATTATGAAGAAAACCGAAACTGATGCTTACAAAATTATTGATAACACTGCTTCCCACTCACATGAGTGGCACCAAGAAAAAGACATCATTAGATCATCTAAAGCAGCTAGAGCCGATTCTAGCCATGACTTAGATTCCATTTCCGCAAAGATAGATGCTGTGGAGAGACGAATGGAAAAGATGACTAAAGATATTCACTCAATACGAATTAGTTGTGAGCAGTGTGGAGGACCACATTTGACAAAAGATTGTCTCAGTATTGAATTAACAATGGAACAAAGAGAGAATATTTCATACATAAACCAAAGGCCTGGAAATAATTATCAGAATAATTATCAACCGCCAAGACCAATTTACAATCAAAACCAGAATTATAACCGAAATATTCCATACAACAACCAACAAGGTCCTAGCAATCAACAAGTATCCAATAATACTTATAATCAGCAAAGACCTAATTTTCAAAACAAACCACCACAACAAACCGATGATAAAAAGCCGAATTTAGAAGATATGATGACGAAGCTAGTTGAAACTCAAACGCAGTTTTTCACATCTCAGAAACAAACCAATGAACAAAATGCTCAAGCATTTAGAAATCAACAAGCTTCTATTCAAAATCTAGAACAAGAAGTAAGTAACCTAGCAAGGTTAATAGGTGAAAGAAAACCGGGAAGTTTACCGAGCGATACAAATGCTAACCCCCGAAATGAAACAGCTAAAGCCATTACCACAAGAAGTGGTACAACACTTAAACCACCTGAAATACCTGTAACTTCTGATGAAGCCATTCCTACTCCACAAGAACCACAACCTGATCAAGATAAGGAAAAAGAACCGGTAGTTGAAAAGGTTAATGAAGATAACACAGTTAAGGATAAACCTTATGTTAAACCATACCAACCACCACTTCCTTACCCGAGTAAAATGAAGAAAGAGAAACTTGAAGCCGAGCAATCCAAATTCTTGGATATGTTTAAACAGATAAATGTAAATCTTCCTTTCATTGATGTGATTTCAGGAATGCCAAGATATGCTAAATTCTTGAAAGATCTAATCTCAAATAGAAAGAAAATGGAAGAACTCTCGGCTGTTACTATGAATGCTAATTGTTCAGCAGTGCTGTTGAATAAGATACCAGAAAAATTATCTGCTAATTGTTCAGCAGTGCTGTTGAATAAGATACCAGAAAAATTATCTGATCCAGGAAGTTTCACAATTCCATATTTTCTGGGTAGTCTTAGTTCAATAGAAGCATTGGCAGACTTAGGTGCTAGTATAAATCTAATGCCGTATTCACTATACACTAAACTAGACCTTGGAGAATTGAAACCAACCAGAATAAGCATACAACTAGCCGATAGATCAATAAAATATCCTAGAGGGATAATGGAGAACATGCTAGTTAAAGTTGGTACTTTAGCATTTCCAGTAGATTTTGTTGTTCTGGACATGGAAGAAGATTCTCAAGTTCCTCTCATATTAGGAAGACCATTCTTAAACACGGCTAAAGCAATGATAGACGTGTTCGGTAAGAAACTGACCCTAAGTATAGAGGATGAGAGTGTTACCTTTTCAGTTGATAGAGCAATGCAACAACCACAATCTGCAGATGATACATGTTATTATATTCAAACTATAGATGCACATGCAGAATTATTAGAAGAATTTCCAGAATTACAAGGAACAGGAGAATGTTCTTTAGGAGAAGGTAATGAACCAATTGATGAAGCTGAAATGTTAGCTACACTTATAGCTAATGGATATGAACCAACAACAGAAGAAATTCAAATGCTAAAAGAAGAAGACAGATATCGATATAAATCATCGATAGAAGAACCTCCGAAATTAGAGTTAAAGCCACTTCCAAACCATTTGGAATACGCTTATTTACATGGTGAATCTGAATTACCTGTAATAATATCGTCTTCTCTTACTGAAAATGAGAAATCACAACTCATTTCTGTGTTGAAAGCTCATAAACCAGCCATTGCATGGAAGATTCATGATATTAAAGGAATAAGTCCTTCGTATTGCACACATAAAATCCTTATGGAAGAAGGTCATAAAATGTATGTGCAACGCCAACGAAGACTAAATCCTAATATGCAAGATGTAGTTAAGAAAGAGATTATTAAACTGCTAGATGCAGGTTTGATATATCCAATTTCTGATAGTCCATGGGTAAGCCCAGTTCAATGCGTGCCTAAGAAGGGTGGCATGACTGTCATTACAAATGATAAAAATTAGCTTATTCCTACTAGGACTGTAACAGGATGGCGTGTATGTATTGATTATAGAAAATTAAATGACGCCACCAGAAAAGATCACTTTCCCTTACCTTTCATTGATCAAATGTTGGAAAGATTAGCCGGAAATAGCTACTATTGTTTTCTAGATGGATTTTCCGGATATTTTCAAATTCCAATAGCACCCGAGGACCAAGAGAAAACCACATTCACGTGCCCTTATGGTACTTTTGCTTACAAACGCATGCCATTTGGACTTTGTAACGCCCCTGCAACCTTTCAAAGGTGTATGATGGCGATTTTTCACGACATGATAGAAGAATGCATGGAAGTTTTCATGGATGACTTTTCAGTCTTCGGTGATACATTTAAATCATGTCTAGTTAATCTGGAACGAATGCTAATTAGATGCGAAAAATCAAATCTAGTACTTAATTGGGAGAAATGCCATTTCATGGTTAAAGAAGGCATCGTTCTTGGACATAAAATTTCAAAAGAAGGAATTGAAGTGGATAGAGCTAAAGTAGATGTAATTGCTAAACTTCCACATCCCACCAATGTTAGAGGAGTTAGGAGTTTTCTAGGGCATGCCGGTTTTTACCGACGTTTCATAAAAGATTTTTCTAAAATTGCCACTCCTATGAATAAACTCCTAGAAAAGGATGCGCCATTCATCTTTTCAGATGAGTGTATCAAATCTTTTAATATTCTTAAAGAGAAACTCACTAATGCACCGATCATGATAACACCAAATTGGAATCTACCATTTGAACTAATGTGCGATGCAAGTGATTTTGCAATGGGAGCCGTTTTAGGACAAAGGATTGAAAAACGATTTCAACCTATATATTATGCTAGTAAGACGTTACAAGGAGCACAAACAAACTATACAACTACTGAAAAAGAACTCCTTTCTATTGTCTTTGCTTTTGACAAATTTCGATCATATCTCGTTCTAGCAAAAACGGTGGTCTATACCGACCATTCTGCTCTTAGATACCTATTTTCAAAACAAGATGCTAAACCAAGATTAATCCGTTGGATCTTACTCTTACAAGAGTTTGATATTGAAATCCGAGATAAAAGAGGAGCATAAAATCTCGCCGCTGATCATCTTTCTCGTCTTGAAAATCCCAAATTAGAAGTTCTAAATGAATCAGCCATACAAGACAACTTTCCTGATGAATATCTATTGAAGATAGATTATAAAGAAATCCCATGGTTTGCAGACTATGCAAACTACTTAGTTTGTGGATTCCTTGAAAAAGGATTATCGTACCAAAGACGAAAGAAATTCTTTAGTGATATAAAACACTATTTCTGGGAAGATCCACATCTGTTTAAAAGTTGTCCCGATGGAATAATACGCTGATGTGTATTTGGAGATGAAGCTAGTAAAATTTTAAACCATTGTCACACAGGACCAACAGGAGGGCATTATGGGCCTCAACTAACAGCAAGAAAAGTTTATGAAGCTGGATTCTATTGGCCTACAATTTACAAAGACGCACACCTTCTTTGCAAATCCTGTGATGCATGTCAAAGGGCCGAAAAAATAAGTCAACGTGATGAAATGCCACAAAATGTCATCCAAGTATGTGAAGTATTTGACATTTGGGGTATTGACTTTATGGGTCCATTTCCAAAATCTAATAATAATCTATATATACTCGTAGCCATTGATTATGTATCTAAATGGGCGGAAGCATAAGCTCTCCCAACTAACGATGCACGAGTTGTAGTCAACTTTTTAAAACATCTTTTTAAAAGGTTTGGAACACCGAAAGCTTTAATAAGTGATCGGGGTACTCATTTCTGTAATAATCATCTTGAGAAAGTTCTTAAAAGATATGGAGTAACTCATAAAATCTCCACCGCATATCATCCACAAACAAGTGGACAAGTTGAAAATACCAACCGAGCTTTAAAACGTATTCTAGAGAAAACCGTAGGATCAAATCCGAAGGAATGGTCCATTAAATTGGAGGATGCACTCTGGGCTTTTAGAACAGCCTACAAAACTCCAATTGGAACCACACCTTTTAGACTTGTTTATGGAAAAGCATGTCATCTTCCAGTAGAAATTGAACACAAAGCATTTTGGGCTTTGAAGACATGTAATCTTGATTTACATGAAGCCGGACGTCTACGATTAAGTCAACTAAACGAATTAGAAGAATTAAGACATGAAGCATACGAAAATTCGTTAATCTATAAAGAAAGAACGAAGAAATGGCATGATAAAAGAATCAGAAGTTCAAAAGAATTTAAAGAAGGAGACAGAGTTCTTCTTTTCAATTCACGATTCAAGCTATTTCCTGGAAAATTGAAATCAAGATGGTCTGGACCATTCATAGTCAAAAGAGTTTTCCCATACGGAATGATAGAATTAATAAATTCAAATGGGATTGAATTTAAAGTTAATGGTCACAGAGTTAAACATTACATACATGGTCCGATGGAAGTCGACAGCGAAGTTAATCACAATTTCGACACCACAGCTAACTAAGTGTGGGGAGAATCAAGTCTTTAAAGGATAATATGTATTTTTGTTAGAGTTAGATTGTCTGTTTTCGTATAGTTCTCGAAAATGGAACCCGAATGGTCTTTCCCTAGCAGACCCTAAAGAACTAGTCTTCTCCCCCCATTCTGAATTTTTATTTTTTTTAGGTTTTTACAAAATGAAGACTGCCTGTGAACTAAACCATGGTCTAATGCTACACGCTTTGATCACTAAAAGAAATAATGACATACTACCGAGTGAATTAGTATCAGTAATCAGAGAAAGAATGGACGGAGTTAGAAAAGAATCCAGATGCGAAGATAATAAGTTACAATTTGGTAAAGGAAAATCAAAATCCGCAGCGAAAAGAAGAGCACGACACCTAGAAAGATGTCACAAATGCGAAAAATGGTCACATGGAGGTAAATGTTCAAATAATCAAACCTATTCAAATACCGAATTTGTTACTTTATGCAGAGACGGACCGTTCATATGTTTAGAAGAAAAGACACTGAATGCTCGAGGTTACGCCTATGTAGCCATGGAAAACCAATTAAACCGACTATCTTATGAATGGGATAGATCATATAACTAAAAAATCTATTTCACAGGTATGTCTGTACAGTTTTTATTTTTATTTTTATTTTTAACCTTTTGATAATAAACGCTAATTTGTTCGCTAAAAAGTATTAAATTGTTATTGAATAAAATTAGGTTTGGCGACCGAAATTATTGATATCATTCAAAAATTTATTACATCACTGCGAAATTTAACGTTTATTCTTAAGGTATAAATATCTTTAATCAATCAACCCAAAATATTTCAAAAATTCGTCATGAGTTAAATTAGGTCTTGGAACCGAAATTACTTTACCAAAAAGAGGGGCGCATATTTTTGATAATATTTGATTGATTAAAGTGGGATAAAAAGACAAAAAGATTTTTAATTTTATTTTTACCATGTTTTTAAAATTAGTATTTAAATCTTAAATTAATATTGTAAACTTTGTAAAATCAATATTTTTAAAATTGTAAATATTTAAAAAAAAATAAAAAATTTAATATAAGTTTGGTGTGAATTTATAATATGAATTTTTAAATTAAGATTGGTGTGAACTTTTAATTTTTAAAATATAAATTTTTAATTTTATGCATTTTAAATTTTAAGTTTGGTGTGAATTTTTAATATTAATTTTGAATTTTATATTTAAGTTGTGTGAATTTAAAAACAAAAATTTACTTTATCTCATTAAGTTAAGAATATGATTTTTAAAATTCGTCGTAAGTTGAAGACTAGGTCTTTGAACCGAAATTGCTTTACCCGAGGGAGGGACGAGAACTTTTATTATCATTATTTTTAATCTTATTGAATTAAAGTATGCCAAAAACATTGAAAAAACTCAAAAAATCTTAGCTTTTAAAACAATCGCTACAAAAAGACAAATTTTAAACTTTTGTCGAAGGACGGACTAGGACATCGACCCGAAACGACCTCGTCCTAAATAACAAGGGAAACAAAATTTTAAAAATTAAGTACTTAATTGTTTTATAAGTTAATGATTATAAATAAAAAAAATATATATATATATATATATATCAAACTCCGCGACTCGCGGAGTTTGAAGGGTTATTCACCGCGAGTCGCGGAGGGACTAAAAATCAGAAAAAAAAATATACCCGCAGAATAGATCAGTCCCCAACCCAAAACAAAAACATACTGCGAATTCTGCACGAAAAAACCCGAGAAAAAAACCCCAAAATCACAATTTTTAACCGTTAATCATCAAATCTTTTGCTAAAATCATGTTGAGAAGGATGCTATCTAAGAATTACTCAAGAAAAATAGTAAATTTCTACACCTAAACATCATTTAATCCGAAATTTGGTGTTCTTGAGTCATTTTTTTCCCAATTTGATTTTGATACTTTTTAGTGTAATTAAGCTTAAATTATTTATGTTTTATGCTTGTATAACCTAGATTGATGCTGTTTAACATGATTAGAAGCCTTAAACTTCAAATTTTGAGTAATCTAGGGTTTGTGTTCTTGAGCAAAATTGGGGCTTTTTGATATAAACAGGTTATGGCCGATTTTTGTCATGAATTGTTGCTAAAATAAGTTGTGTAACATGTTTAGGTAATTAAATGATCCAAACTTTGAGCCTAAATATGATTTTGAGATTTAAAGTGGACTTTTTCAAGTCTAAAAATTCATGAACTTGATTTTTGAAAGATAATGCCATTTGAGACTTGTTTAATTGCTAGTAATGATTATTTTGACATGTTATTTGAGTTGAATGCTTATGAACTTGGCGAACATTTTCGTATATGCTTATTTGAAAAAGTGTAGATTTGATAAAAATGTGAAAATGAGCTTAAGTTTGATATAAATTGATAATGTCATTGTAATTATTTTGATTGATGATTTTGCTGACACTAATGCATATTTGGATGCAAAAAAATTGTGTTTGATGTGTTTTGCAGAATGAAAGGGGTGAATCTTCATCCCAAGCCCGCAATGCTCCTGCTGAGAATTTGGAACAACAGGAGGTGGATAACTACTACAAGCAGGATATACCTCATCCAGTCATGACCTTTTCTGATATGCACTTGGAAGAGTTGCACCCGAACCTGAGATTTGACAGACTTTGGATAGATTATCCAAAATATCAAAGGGGTTTGCATACTCTTCATTCTAAGGTTGTTGAGGTACCGAGGGTCATAGAATGGCGACCCTTAGAAGCTGTAGAATTGGCCGGGCCAATTAGGGAATTACTTGTACAGAGGTATGGTAATTCTTCTTTTAATGACTGGGTACGTTTATTCACCATGCATAGACCTGTATATAAAGTATGGTGTGAAGAATTGTTATGTAGTATAGAGTTGAATGATCGGGTAGCTAGTTTAACTGATCGTTCTTTTATTAGATTTTTGTTAGGCGGTTCGATGCGCCACATGTCTTTACTGGACATGGCTCAGGCTTTACGTATATATACGCCTGAGGAGTTAGCGTCTGCCGATTGTAGAGGATTGATACTAAACGGTAGAAAGATAGATGAAAATTTTGATACACACGGTGTGTGGAGTCAAATGACAAGCCATCACCGTTTCAAAGGGGGAAATTACTCTTATTTGGATATAGATAGAGCCGAATTAAGAGTGATACATAGGTTTTTAGCTAATTCGATTACACAAAGGGGTAAGAACAAGGAAAAAGTAAATGAACAGGATTTGTTTTACCATATGTGTATTCGAGACCCACAAAGCACTGTAAGTATACCATATTGTGTGGGTTATTATTTATCAGCTATGGTTCAGGGGATGCGACCGCATAGCATAATAGGAGGTGGTATTTTTATTACTTTGATTGGTGAATATCTCGGTGTGGATATAAGTCGGGGGGGATTATTAGTAGAAGAACCAGAACCCCGCGATACTATAGGTTTAAATGTATACCATGGTGCGAAAGTTTTGAAGAGGCGAAATAACGCCGCAGTACGATACCATGGTAGACATCCACAGGTGGAGAGAAACCAACAGCAAGGTAATGTAGGAGGGGGGAATGAGATGCAAGAAATGCAAAGGTTTATAGCTTCTCAGGAATACGAAAATGCTAGACAGAGAGCATTTGAAGATTGGCAAGTTCATCAGAACCAAATCATAGCTCATTGCCAACATATAGGTAGAAACTATATTCCTACACCGAAACCCATCTTCCCTCCCTGGTCTATAGAGATGCAGCCACCGTATCCTACGTATGACCCTGCCGAAGCATTCTATAGCACCTATGGTTATGCCTGGAACCCCTATTGGTACCAGTATCATCCTTAGTATACTTAGTTTTATTTATTTTGTAATTTGTAATTATTGATACGTTTAATACTTTTGTTAATATTGTAATCATTTTTATAATTATCTAACTTTTATTCTTAGATTTTAATAATTTTTGAATGTGGGGTAATATACCAAACTTCAAAAATATGTATATATGTTTGCAGTTTATCTTATGTACACAACAGGGTAAAACAACGCATTTTCAAAGACTGGCATTAAGTTCAGCAAAAGCAACTAATTTTGACGACAAGATGCAAAATATATGTGAAATAACAACAAGACGGAATGAACAAATGATGTGCACCATTTATCATTCAGCAAACAAACGCCAATATATTTGGAAACTTTGGTAAAAATTTAATCATTATCACACTAATCACCCTCAATAATTTAAATTGTTACTGATTTCTTGCAAATGAGGGCATTGCAAGATCTTAAGTGTGGGAAGGGGTTAAATTCTTTCGGATTTTAAAATTTTTATCTTAAACACTTGGTTACCATTAAAAATACTAGTAAAGCAGTAGTTGTATTAGAATCTAGTGCTCTCTGATAAAAAAAGAACAGCCCTAGTCTTATATACTAACTACCCAATTCTAGTAAAATTTTTCAAAATTTTCAATTAAAGGAACTCGAAATCATGTTTATACATATTTATGAACGATAAAACTAGGTTTTAACACCGAAATTATTGTTACCTCAGAAAGGACATAAATTGAGAAACAAATCAAAATGTTAAAATTCATTTAAAATGGAATAGAGGACGATAAAAAGGAAAATAAAAGCCAAGTGTGGGAAAATTTACCAAGTTATCTTAAACATATGTCACATATTTCTGTAACAAATAACTGAAAATACTTTTGCTTTGGGCTAAACTAAACTGTTTTACCCGATGAAAGAAAAGAAGAGATGGATCTACACGATGAATCAATTCCATCATTAAAAGGAAGTAAAGTCTTCCGAAAAAGACACGCGCTTCTTAATTTAGGTCATGAAGTTATCGTCCAGACCAGCTGTAGGTTGACGAAAAATCTAGAAAAGTCATCACTAAAATCAGCAGGAAATCCACGGACCTCAGCATTAAACAGGGTCGCCAAGTGGTCAGATTTATCCTAACCATGAGAAGGATTTATCTCGTACAATGGGGGGGCACCATGCAAATTAGCTGGACAAGACTAATGAATCAGATCCCCAGAAAGGATAATCTCCTTAAAGATTAAAAATCAGCTTTTAAGACTGATATCACTCAATCCTTGAGATTGACCTTAAAGATTGAGAATTACAAACTCATGGAATTCAATGATATCTAAACTCGAGCTTGAACGAGAAAATATTTTGATCAAAATTATAAACCGATTTGTTTTCTGAAAACCTATTTTCAATGCGTTCATTACCATTGAACGTAAAATCCTAGGAATTCACCTGGAATTCATTAGGTCACCTGAACTAAATCGGGTGTCAACCGTAAGAACGGTGGTTGCATAGTGGTTAAAGACAGGACCTTGTGCCATACCGAAAAATCATAAGGGTAAACTTTACTATTGCTCCTACCAAGGATAGTAATTGCGTCCGACACGTTATAGACCATAATTAAAAGCATGTCAGGGGACATTGCCTTAACAGTTGCTTGTTCAACGCTTTCCTTTACAACCGGACGGTAGTTTACCGAAAGGTAATATACGGGACAATTAAACTGGACGTGTTGCTTTCCAAATACAAGGTTAGCAAGTGGGTGACACAAAACCGCAAGTTTTGAGCTAAAATTTTCAAATCTGAAACCCACCAAACCCACAAAAATATTTTGCAAACACCGGTAAAGGGTTATTCCGGAAAACTTATCTAGGGTAAAAACTAGATTTAATTTTCAAAAGATCAAATGTTTTCATAAAGATCCAATTTCCTTAATGGATCTAAATTTTTATAGTCATGTGGGACTGTAAACCATATCGTTACTACCATTGTTTATACCGCCGTATAGAAATCACTGATGTACAAAGTGTGAAGAATAAAGAAGTGATTCTAGTATTTCAAGACAATATTGCTTGAGGACAAGCAACGCTCAAGTGTGGGAATATTTGATAATGCTAAAAACGAACATATATTTCATAGCATTATTCCTCAAGAAAGACAAGCTTTTAGTTGCAATTGTTCTATTTACAAGTGATATTCGTTTAAATAATAAAAGGTGAAGACAAAAGACAGATTCGACGAATTGAAGACGCAAACGACCAAAAAGCTCAAAAGTACAAAA
Organism: Rutidosis leptorrhynchoides; assembly: GCF_046630445.1. Taxonomy (NCBI): domain Eukaryota; kingdom Viridiplantae; phylum Streptophyta; class Magnoliopsida; order Asterales; family Asteraceae; genus Rutidosis; species Rutidosis leptorrhynchoides. The sequence continues at coordinate 219,193,900 of NC_092335.1, forward strand.
GACAATCAAAAAGGTTCCAATTATTGATAAGAAACGTCTCGAAATTACAAGAGTACAAGATTCAAAACGCAAAGTACAAGATATTAAATTGTACGCAAGGACGTTCGAAAATCCGGAACCGGGACCAGAGTCAACTCTTAACGCTCGACGCAACGGACTAAAAATTAAAAGTTAACTATGTATATAAATATAATATAATATATAATTAATTATATTAATTATATATATATTATATTTATAAATAAAAACCGTCGGCAGAGAAAGACTCCAAGGGACTGAGCTGTAATTTCATTCTCCGCGACTCGCGGAGTTTGAAGGCCAAAATGGCCGCGAGTCGCGGAGCCCCCAGTTTTGAAACTCCCTATAAAGCAAACCGAAATCTGATCATTTTCATCATCTTTTTCTTCTTCTTATCATACATAAATTATATATATATATATATATTTATAATTTATATTTTAATTTTAATTATAATTCTAATAATAAGGGTATGTTAGCGTATATTGTAAGGGTGTAAGTCGAAATTCTGTCCGTGTAACGCTACGCTATTTTTAATCATTGTAAGTTATGTTCAACCTTTTTAAATTAATGTCTCATAGCTAAGTTATTATTATGCTTATTTAAAACGAAGTAATCATGATGTTGGGCTAATTACTAAAATTGGGTAATTGGGCTTTGTACCATAATTGGGGTTTGGACAAAAGAACGACACTTGTGGAAATTAGACTATGGGCTATTAATGGGCTTTATATTTGTTTAACTAAATGATAGTTTGTTAATGTTAATATAAAGATTTACAATTGGGCGTCCCTATAAATTACCATATACACTCAATCGGACACGATGGGCGGGGTATTTATATGTACGAATAATCGTTCATTTAACCGGACACGGGAATGGATTAATAGCCACTAGAATAATTAAAACAGGGGTGAAATTACATTCAAGGGTAATTGGTGTAATTGTTAACAAAGTAGTAAAACCTTGGTTTACACGCAGTCGATAACCTGGTGTATTCATTAAACAAAGTATTAAAACCTTGTTACAATTCGAATCCCCAATTAGTTGGAATATTTAACTTCGGGTATAAGAATAATTTGATGAGGACACTCGCACTTTATATTTATGACTGATGGACTGTTATGGACAAAAACCAGACGGACATATTAAATAATCCAGGACAAAGGACAATTAACCCATGGGCATAAAACTAAAATCAACACGTCGAACATCATGATTACGGAAGTTTAAATAAGCATAATTCTTTTATTTCATATTTAATTTCCTTTATTTTATATTTAATTGCACTTCTAATTATCGCACTTTTATTTATTGTTATTTAATCGCACTTTTAATTATCGTACTTTTTAATTATCGCAATTTTATTTTATCGCACTTTTATTATTCGCAATTTCATTATCGTTATTTACTTTTCGCTTTAAATTGAGTCTTTTATTTATTTAATATTTTACATTAGGTTTTAACTGCGACTAAAGTTTTAAAATCGACAAACCGGTCATTAAACGGTAAAAACCCCCCTTTATAATAAAATTACTTAGATATATGTTTGTATTTTTATAAAAGTAAATTAATATAGCGTTAAGCTTTGTTTAAAGATTTCCCTGTGGAACGAACCGGACTTACTAAAAACTACACAACTTTACGATTAGGTACACTGCCTATAAGTGTTGTAGCAAGGTTTAAGTATATCCATTCTATAAATAAATAAATATCTTGTGTAAAATTGTATCGTATTAAATAGTATTTCGCACTAAAAATAATACTATTTTGTATACACCCCCTACGACATCAAGCTACTACTGACTCCCCCTCAACCAGCTATGTTAAATTTAATGCTGATGAGGTGGCTGACATCTCCACCTTGGCTATCTATAAGACACTCACCGAAGTTACACCTGATCTACAAAACACCATTCGCACTGCTATTGTTGATAGCGTGACTGAAGCCATATGCAACGTTGGGCAAGTTACCACTTCCAATATTGAAGCCCAGCTCAGACAAGTATGTGCCTTTGCAGATCTTGCGGTGGATGTCATTGTCAGACAACATGAAGAGGAGGAGGATTTAAAGAAACGAGTCATCTCTCACAATGAGTATACTGAGGATATTGCCCGTCTTCAAGCTAATTTGGACGCTGCTAATCGCAGAATTCTTTTTCTTAATGAAGAAAATACGGTGCTACATGAGAGATTGGATTCACAGGAACAGCAAATGGCTAACATGATTCCTGCTTCTGCCTATGTTCAAATGGTAGAAAATATGCAACGACTGGCTGCCCTATAGGGTGATGTTAGGGCCATTGTTGAATAGATGGCTATGGGTGTTGCAAGGAATGAAGTTAGGGCTTCCAATCTCCTTCTTCGACAATTTGGCGTGAATCCTGGTGCCCATCTTACTCCTGAAGTTGCTGACTGGAACAATTTTGCATTCTCTGTTCCAAATTCAGATAGTGACCTTGATGCACAGGTCTCCCCTGTTTACCCTTCTGGCCCTGCTGATGACAAAAAGGGGGAAAAGAAATCTAAAAAGAAACTCAAAAAGAGAAAACAATCAGAGGGGGAGCATGAGCATGAAAAGGCTCCAAAACAACCAAGGAGGGATGGTGATGGTGATGGTACTACTGGTCAAGACTCTGGAACTAAGCCCAGTAACGCTCATACTGAAGCTGGTGTACAGGCAGCTGGTGAATCTCAACCCAGTGTGTCTACCACATCAGTGGATGATATTGGTTCTGGCAGTAAGCCCAGTGATGTTTCTGAATTGGCTGTTGTTGAAGCTTTTGTTGTCTCTCAATCTATTGAAAGAAGAATGAAAAGAAAATTGGAGAGACATCAGAAGAGACAGCAAGATTTAAATGATGCCTTCAATGACAAATGGGATGCCTATGTTGCTCTTAAATGCCACAGAATTGAGCATAGGAGATGGCTGTAACGACCCGGATTTTTCTGCTAATATATATAAGATTAATATTTACATAATTAAATGTTTCCAACATGTTAAGCAATCAAACTCATTAAGACTTGGTTATTTGGAATGAATTTTATACAAACGTTTGGACACCCAGTCTGTCTGACGATTCACGAACGTCATATATCGTAATAATTAATTAAAGGAATATATATTTGGATATATATATTTATGATTTGTTTAAATGATATTTAAGTATCTCATTAAGTATAATAATAATGAGTTATATATATAAGATGAGACTACTAACTTAAAGACTTCAAAACAATATACATATATGTAACGATTATCGTTGTAATAGTATTTCACACATATATATATGATATTAGATATGATAATACACCATGTTAACATGTTAACATAACAATTTAACATTCATTTAAGTGTAATAACAATGGGTCAATTATATTTAACAAGATTGTTAACCTAAAGCTTTCGAAACAACACTTACATGTAACGACTAACGATGACTTAACGACTCAGTTAAATATATATACATGTAATGTATTATGATGTATTTATACACTTTTGAAAGACTTCAAGACACATATCAAAGTACTTCTAGTTAACAAAAATGCTTAGAATTACATTCTCATTCATTTTCATCAAAAATTCTACTCGTACATGTATAGTATTGTACTCGTATAATACGCAGCTTCTAGATGTATTTACTATTCATTTATACTAATAAAAATCTGCTCCTTAGCAGCCTTAAATGATTAAGGATCATGTGGGAACCATCATTTGTCAACTTGCATGAATTATTTAGCAAGAAAACAAACTTAAGTATCTTTTTTTCTTTATAAAATGTAAAAAACGTATTCATGAATGCACACCATTTCTTCACTCCATTTTCTCATACTTACACTCCAATTTCTCTCTCAAAATACTCCTAACATCATACTAGATCATCTCCAAGCATTTTCACCATCTTTTAGCTTCAATTACAAGCTTTAATCATCATCAAAACAACCATCTTTCAAGAACACTTCAAGAATCATATCAAGTCTTCATGACTACTTCCAAGCTTTCTAATCCATTCCAACTCATCATCCAAGATCAAGAAACCTTTGTTATTTACATTAGGTTATCTTTCTTATTCAAGGTAATATTCATATTCAAATTTTGATTCAATTTCTATAACTATAACAATCTTATTTCAAGTAGAAATCTTACTTGAACTTGTTTTCGTGTCATGATTCTACTTCAAGAACTTTCAAGCCATCCAAGGATCCTTTGAAGCTAGATCTATTTTTCTCATTTCTAGTAGGTTTATCCAGAAAACTTGAGGTAGTAATGATGTTCATAACATCATTCGATTCATCCATATAAAACTATCTTATTCGAAGAGCTAAACTTGTAATCACTAGAACATAGTTTAGTTAATCCTAAACTTGTTCGCAAACAAAGTTAATCCTTCTAACTTAACTTTTAAAATCAATTAAACACATGTTCTATATCTATATGATATGCTAACTTAATGATTTAAAACCTGTAAACACGAAGAACACCGTAAAACCAGATATACGCCATCGTAGTACAACCGGGGGCTGTTTTGGTTTGGATAATTAAAAACTATGAAAAACTTTGATTTAAAAGCTATACTTCTGGGAAAATGATTTTTCTTATGAATATGAAACTATATATAAAAAATCATGGTTAAACTCAAAGTGAAAGTATGTTTTTCAAAATAGTCATCAAGATGTCGTTCTTTCGACGGAAATGACTACCTCTTTCAAAAATGACTTGTAACTTATATTTTCGACTATAAACCAATACTTTTTCTTTTTAGTTTCATAAATTTAAGTTCAATATGAAACCATAGCCGCTTAAATCACTCAAAACGGATTTGAAATGAAGAAATGACGGGTAAAACAAAATTGGTAAAAACTACTCATTTTAGCCACGTGAAAATTTGTAAGAAATCTATTCCAACCATAACTTGATTAACTTATATTGTATATTATGTAATCTTGAGATACCATAGACACGTATACAATGTTTCGACCTATCATGTCGAGCCATCTATATATATATTGCGGAACAACCATAGACACTCTATATGCAAATGTTGGAGTTAGCTATACATGGTTGAGGTTGATTCCAAAATATATATATAGTTTGAGTTGTGATCAATACTGAGATATGTATACACTGGGTCGTGGATTGATTCAAGATATATATTAAGTTATTCATGTACGACAAATTATGGACTACTAACATTGGGCTGCTAACTGGACAACTAAAATCATCAACACGTAATAAAGAAAATATTGTGAATATATTTCGATCATATTTTAATATATGTATATATTGTTATAGGTTCATAAATCAACCCGTGGCCAAGTCTAATTCTCGACGAATTAGTAATCTGTGAAAGTGAGTTATAGTCCCATTTTTACTATCTAAATTATTTTGGGATGAGAATACATGCAAATTTATAAATGTTTTACAAAATAAGCACAAGTTCATGAAACTACATTTTACGACTGTTTTGTTATACCGGATATCTGTACTTATTATTATTATGCTTGGTAATCTAAGAATTAGTGAAAAACACTAATTGACGCGAATCCTAAAGGTAGATCTACGGGCACCAACCACCCCCATTTTCGAATAGTGGAAATGCTTTAGTACTTCGAAGGGTTCTTGTCATACATTTGAATAGTGAAATGTATGATGCCAGATATCTTAAGCGCTCTATGTTAAGGTCGGTTACCAGGCGACTCATCGTATGAATGATTTTTGCAGTTGTAATGATCCTGCGCATTTGATTAAATGAAATCTTGTGGCTTATTAAATGTTATGATTATTATATAGAAATTAAACCTATGACTCACCAACATTTTTGTTGACGTTTTAAGCATGTTTATTCTCAGGTGAATATTAAAAACACTTCCGCTATCGTATGCCATCCCAAGATCAAGATTTGGAGTCAGCATAATTGTTTATATTGTTTAAACTTGCATTCGGAGTATTTGTTGTAATATATTTGATCATATTGTAATGGGTTGTGTAAAAACTTATTTATTTGAGGAGATTGCCTTTGATAGACAATCTAAATTATGTCATTAAGACCTTTATTCAATAATAAAGGTTATGGTTGTTTTTAAAAACGAATGCAAGATTTGAAAAATGTCTCATATAGAGGTCAAAACCTCGCAAAGAAACCAATTAATATGAAACGTTTATAATTAATATGAACGGGGCATTTCAGTTGGTATCCGAGCGTTGGTCTTAGAGAATCAGAAAATTTTTCATTAGTGTGTCTAACTGATTTTTGATGCATTAGTGAGTCTGGACTTCGACCGTAATTATTTTAAAAATGATTGCTTAATATAATTGTTGGAAACATAAGATTATTAACATATAAATATTATAAGATATATCATTCTCTTAACGTGCCTGCTATTATGTGATAGATGACTTCATCTGATCATATAAGCATCTCTAGTGATTCAGATTTCATTTACTTATCAAGTGATTCGGAGGCTGAGTCAAAGCTTATGACTTATGAACCAACGGAGAAGTTAACTTTTGGTGCTACCATTAAAGTGGAAAATTGTTGGGAAAATTGGGAAGATTCATAATTGTCAGTAGAGGTTCCAGAAGAGGATCCAGAAGAAGATCCCGAAGAGGAACCCAAAGAAGAGGATCCTGAAGAAGTTGTGGAAATTACTGAACCACAACGTGATTTGGGAAAATCTTTGGCTGTTATACCCGATCCCAAACCCGATGAACCTATTATGACCCAAAATGTTTGTGATCATTCAACTGAACCACCTAAGAGACCAGTTTATAAAATGACCGCTCGTATAACGACTGTTGGTTTTGCCCCCAAACAATTAGCTGAAAGAACCAATTGGGAGGAATTGGAAAAAGAACTATCCAAACGAAAATCCAAACGTTTGGCCTAGAAAGAAACAACGTCAACATCTAAGAAATCTCACCGTTCTTGAACCATCGGCAGCTATCCTGTATTCCATTCATTGTATAATATGTATTATATTGTGTGTTTAAGTTTGTAAGAAAATCCGCAATGTAATTTTCCTTATGATTGTATAATAATAAGAATAAGCATGGAAGGTTTATTATTATTATTACAACTTATTATTACGTAGTAACGTAATAATTTACCATAGTTTTTCATATTAGAATTTTAGTAGTTAATTTGTGTGTTAGCTGCTAAGTATGAACATTATTATAGTTATAAAACGCTAATATGAAGAAAAAGCTTTTATAATAATAAGTTCATATTATGCTACAAAATACTTTTTGGCTACTTCTAAAATTCTATATGATTAACTCAGTCGGCTATTTTTGAAGGAAATGGCTCCTCCAGCTACTAGACAACAACAATTGAACACAGAGGAACTTCAAGCTTTCGCTGCAAATATGGCTGCAGTGGTGAATGCAATGAACAACAATAACCAATCGGGTTCCAGCAGTGGAGGAAACAATGGCAACCGGGTAGGATGTTCCTACAAAGCTTTTATGGCCTGCAAACCCAATGAGTTTGAAGGAACTGAAGGACCCGTTGGACTAAAGTGGTGGACAGAGAAGGTTGAAGCCGTGTTCGCAATCAGCAACTGTGCAGAAGAGGATAAAGTTAAATATGCCACACATACTTTCAGGGGTACTGCTTTGACATGGTGGAATACCTACATGGATTACGTAGGACAGAATACCGCCTACGCACTTCCATGGTACGCTTTCAAGCACATGATGACGGAAGAGTACCGTCCCAGAACCGAAATCAACAAGCTCAAGACAGAGCTTAAAGCACTGACAACCCAAGGGTTAGATGTCACTACCTACGAACGATGTTTCAATGAACTGGCTTTAATGTGTCCTGGAGCATTTTAGGACGAAGAATCAAAAATTGAAGCATTCATAAAAGGGTTGCCGGAACGAATCCAAGAGCATATATGTGCTAACGATCGTGCAACAATGCAGAAAGCGAGCCGTATAGCCCATAAATTGATAGGCCAAATTACAGGAAGGATAAAGAAAGAAGCGGCCGAGGAGGCCACAATGAAACAGGGAAAAAGAAAGTAGGAGGAAAGCAGTGATCGGGGTCACCAGTACAACAACAACAATCAAAACAACAACTACAACAACAATCGCAACCACCCCAACAACAACAACAATAATCGCAACAACAACCGCAATAATAACCGCAACAACCATCCCAATAATAATAACAACAACAACAATCCCAATCACAACATTAACAACAACAAACGACTCAACAACAATAACTCTAACAACAACAACAACAACAACAACGACAACAAAAGGCAAAGAACTATATGCCCCAGGTGTGATATGTTTCATCCGGAATGGTTTTGTAGAGAATTATGTACCAAGTGTAATAGGAATGGCCATATTGCGGCAAAGTGTGAAGTCTACGGACCAAATAGAAACAAAGGAGTAAATAATACCGGAACAAATAATAACGGCGTTGTTTGCTGTGGATGTGGAAAACCGGGCCATACCATAAACCAGTGCTGGAATGGAAATAAGCAAGGCCGTGGGAGAGCCTTCAACATTAATGGGGAGAAAGCACAGGAAGACCCGGAGCTTGTTACGGGTACGTTTCTTATCAACAATACACCTGCTTATGTTTTATTTGATTCGGGTGCCGATAGAAGTTATATGAGTAGAGAATTTTGTGCCAAATTAAATTGCCCGTTAACGCCTTTGGATAAAAAGTGTATAGTTGAAGTAGCAAACAGTAAACTAATTAAGGTTGATAAAATTTTCTGAAATCGAAAAATTAGTTTAGTTAGCGAAACATTTGGAATTGATTTGATACCGGTGGAATTGGGAAGCTTCGATGTAATTATTGGAATGGACTGGATGTCCAAGGTGAAATCCGAAGTTGTTTGTCATGAGAAGGTGATTCGCATTCCGAGAGAAAACGGGTTACCCTTAATGGTGTACGGAGAAAACGGTAATGCCAAATTAAATCTTATTAGTTGTTTGAAGGTGCGTAAACTAATAAGAAAAGGTTGCTATGCCATACTAGCACACGTCGAGAAGGTTGAAAAAGAAGAAAAGAAAATTGATGTCGTACGAGGTGTATATAAAATAGTTTATATTTTACTAGGAAAAACTATTAAATACGATACAATTTTACACAAGATATTTATTTATTTATAGAATGGATATACTTAAACCTTGCTACAACACTTATAGGCAGTGTACCTAATCGTACAGTAGTGTAGTTTTTAGTAAGTCCGGTTCGTTCCACAGGGAAATCTTTAAACAAAGCTCAACGCTATATTAGTTTACTTTTATAAAAATACAAATATATATATAAGTAATATTATTATTATAAAGGGGGGTTTTTACCGTTTAATGACCGGTTTGTCGATTTTAAGACTTTAGTCGCAGTTAAAACCTAATGTAAAATATAAAATAAATACAAGACTTAAATTAAAGCGTAAAGTAAATAACGATAATGAAATTGCGAATAATAAAAGTGCGATAAAATAAACTTGCGATAATTAAAAAGTACGATAATTAAAAGTGCGATTAAATAACAATAAATAAAAGTGCGATAATTAGAAGTGCAATTAAATATAAAATAAAGGAAATTAAATATGAAATAAAAGAATTATGCTTATTTAAACTTCCGTAATCATGATGTTTGACGTGTTGATTTTAGTTTTATGCCCATGGGTTATTTGTCCTTTGTCCTGGATTATTTAATATGTCCGCCTGGTTTTTGTCCATAACAGTCCATCAGTCATAAATATAAATTGCAAGTGTCCTTGTCAAATTATTATTATACCCGAAGTTAAATATTCCAACTAATTGGGGATTCGAATTGTAACAAGGTTCTAATACTTTGTTTAATGAATACACCAGGTTATCGACTGCGTGTAAACCAAGGTTTTACTACTTTGTTAACAATTACCCCAATTACCCTTGAATGTAATTTCACCCCTGTTTTAATTATTCTAGTGGCTATTAATCCATTCCCGTGTCCGGTTAAATGAACGATTATTCGTACATATAAATACCCCGCCCATCGTGTCCGATCGAGTGTATATGGTAATTATAGGGACGCCCAATTGTAAATCTTTATATTAACATTAACAAACTTTCATTTAGTTAAACAAATATAAAGCCCATTAATAGCCCATAGTCTAATTTCCACAAGTGTCGTTCTTTTGTCCAAACCCCAATTATGGTACAAAGCCCAATTACCCAATTTTAGTAATTAGCCCAACATCATGATTACTTCGTTTTAAATAAGCATAATAATAACTTAGCTACGAGACATTAATGTAAAAAGGTTGAACATAACTTACAATGATTAAAAATAGCGTAGCGTTACACGGACAGAATTTCGACTTACACCCTTACAATATTCGCTAACATACCCTTATTATTAGAATTATAATTAAAATTAAAATTAAAATATAAATTATATATATATATATCGTATAGATAGAGAAGAGAGAAAAATAGAATATGAAATTTGATCAGAATTCGGTTTGCTTTATAGCTAGAGTTGAAAATTGGGGCTCCGCGACTCGCGGCAAAAACCCCTTCAAACTCCGCGAGTCGCGGAGGTAAATTTTACAGCTCAGTCCTTGGAGTTTTCTCTGCCGACGGTTTTTAATATATATATATATAATATATATATAATTAATATAATTAATTATATATTATATTATATTTATATACATAGTTAACTTGTAATTTTTAGTCCGTTGCGTCGAGCGTTAAGAGTTGACTCTAGTCCCGGTTCCGGATTTTCGAACGTCCTTGCGTACAATTTTATATTTTGTACTTTGCGTTTTGAATCTTGTACTCTTGTAATTTCGAGACGTTTCTTATCAATAATTGGAACCTTTTTGATTGTCTTTTGTACTTTTGAGCTTTTTGGTCGTTTGCGTCTTCAATTCGTCGAATCTGTCTTTTGTCTTCACCTTTTATTATTTAAACGAATATCTCTTGTAAATAGAACAATTGCAACTAAAAGCTTGTCTTTCTTGAGGAATAATGCTATGAAATATATGTTCGTTTTTAGCATTATCAAATATTCCCACACTTGAGCGTTGCTTGTCCTCAAGCAATATCGTCTTGAAACACTAGAATCACTTCTTTATTCTTCACACTTTGTACATCAGTGATTTCTATACGGCGGTATAAACAATGGTAGTAATGATATGGTTTACAGTCCCACATGACTATAAAAATTTAGATCCATTAAGGAAATTGGATCTTTATGAAAACATTTGATCTTTTGAAAATTAAATCTAGTTTTTACCCTAGATAAATTTTACGGGATAACCCTTTACCGGTGTTTGCAAAATATTTTTGTGGGTTTGGTGGGTTTCAGATTTGAAAATTTTAGCTCAAAACTTGCGGTTTTGTGTCACCCACTTGCTAACCTTGTATTAGGAAAGCAACACGTCCAGTTTACTTGTTCCGTATATTACCTTTCGGCAAACTACCGTCCGGTTGTAAAGGAAAGCGTTGAACAAGCAACTGTTAAGGCAATGTCCCATGACATGCTTTTGATTATGGTCTATAACGTGTCGGACGCAATTACTATCCTTGGTAGGAGCAATAGTAAAGCTCACCCTTATAATTTTTCGGTCTGGCACAAAGTCCTGTCTTTGACCATGCTATGCAACCACCGTTCTTACGGTTGACACCCGATTTAGTTCAGGTGACCTAATGAATTCCAGGTGAATTCCTAGGATTTTACGTTCAATGGTAATGAACGCATTGAAAATAGGGTTTTCAGAAAACAAATCGGTTTGTAATTTTTGATCAAAATATTTTCTCGTTTAAGCTCGAGTTTAGATATCATTGAATTCCATGAGTTTGAATTCTCAATCTTTAAGGTCAATCTCTAGGATTGAGTAATATCAGTCTTAAAAGCTGATTTTTAATCTTTAAGGAGATTATCCTTTCTGGGGATCTGATTCATTAGTCTTATCCAGCTAATTTGCATGGTGCCCCCCATTGTACGAGATAAATCCTTCTCATGGTTAGGATAAATCTGACCACTTGGCGACCCTGTTTAATGCTGAGGTCCGTGGATTTCCTGCTGATTTTAGTGATGACTTTTCTAGATTTTTCGTCAACCTACAGCTGGTCTGGATGACAACTTCATGACCTAAATCAAGAAGCGCGTGTCTTTTTCGGAAGACTTTACTTCCTTTTAATGATGGAATTGATTCATCGTGTAGATCCATCTCTTCTTTTCTTTCATTGGGTAAAACAGTTTAGTTTAGTCCAAAGCAAAAGTATTTTCAGTTATTTGTTACAGATATATGTGACATATGTTTAAAATAACTTGGTAAATTTTCCCACACTTGGCTTTTTATTTTTCTTTTTATCGTCCTCTATTCCATTTTAAATGAATTTTGACATTTTAGTTTGTTTCTTAATTTATGTTCTTTCTGAGATAACAATAATTTCGGTGTTAAAACCTAGTTTTATCGTTCATAAATATGTATAAACATGATTTGAATTCATTTAATTGAAAATTTTGAAAAATTTTACTAGAATTGGGTAGTCAGTATATAAGACTAGGGCTGTTCTTTTTTATCAGAGAGCACTAGATTTAATACAACTACTGCTTTACTAGTATTTTTAATGGTAACCAAGTGTATAAAGTAAAAAATGTTAAAATCCGAAAGAATTTAACCCCTTCCCACACTTAAGATCTTGCAATGCCCTCATTTACAAGAAATCAGTAACAATTTAAATTATTGAGGGTGATTTGTGTGAAAATAATTAAATTTTTACCAAAGTTTCCAAATATATTGGCGTTTGTTTGCTGAATGATAAATGGTGCACATCATTTGTTCATTCCGTCTTGTTGTTATTTCACAAATATTTTGCATCTTGTCGTCAAAATTAGTTGCTTTTGCTGAACTTAATGCCAGTCTTTGAAAATGCGTTGTTTTACCCTGTTGTGTACATAAGATAAACTGCAAACATATATACATATTTTTGAAGTTTGGTATATTACCCCACATTCAAAAATTATTAAAATCTAAAAATAAAAGTTAGATAATTATAAAAATGATTACAATATTAACAAAAATATTAAATGTATCAATAATTACAAATTACAAAATAAAAAAAAATAAGTAAACTAAGGATGATATTGGTACCAATAGGGGTTCCAGGCATAACCATAAGTGCTATAGAATGCTTCGGCAGGGTCATACGTAGGATATGGTGGCTGCATCTCTATAGACCAAGGAGGGAAGATGGGTTTCGGTGTAGGAATATAGTTTCTACCTATATGTTGGCAATGAGCTATGATCTGGTTCTGATGAACTTGCCAATCTTCAAATGCTCTCTGTCTAGCATTTTCGTATTCCTGAGAAGCTATAAACCTATGCATTTCTTGCATCTCATTCCCCCCTCCTACATTACCTTGCTGCTGGTTTCTCTCCACCTGTGGATGTCTACCATGGTATCGTACTGCGGCGTTATTTCGCCGCTTCAAAACTTTCGCACCATGGTATACATTTAAACCTATAGTATCGCGGGGTTCCGGCTCTTCTAGTAATAATCCCCCCCGACTTATATCCACACCGAGATATTCACCAATCAAAGTAATAAAAATACCACCTCCTATTATGCTATGTGGTCGCATCCCCCGAACCATAGCTGATAAATAATAACCCACACAATATGGTATACTTACAGCGCTTTGTGGGTCTCGAATACACATATGGTAAAACAAATCTTGTTCATTTACTTTTTCTTTGTTCTTACCCCTTTGTGTAATCGAATTAGCTAAAAACCTATGTATCACTCTTAATTCGGCTCTATCTATATCCAAATAAGAGTAGTTTCCCCCTTTGAAACGGTGATGGCTTGTCATTTGACTCCACACACCGTGTGTATCAAAATTCTCATCTATCTTTCTACCGTTTAGTATCAATCCTCTACAATCGGCAGACGCTAACTCCTCAGGCGTATATATACGTAAAGCCTGAGCCATGTCCAGTAAAGACATGTGGCGCATCGAACCGCCTAACAAAAATCTAATAAAAGAACGATCGGTTAAACTAGCTACCCGATCATTCAACTCTATACTACATAACAATTCTTCACACCATACTTTATATACAGGTCTGCGTATGGTGAATAAACATATCCAGTCATTAAAAGAAGAATTACCATACCTTTGTACAAGTAATTCCCTAATTGGCCCGGCCAATTCTACAGCTTCTAAGGGTCCCCATTCTATGACCCTCGGTACCTCAACAACCTTTGAATGAAGAGTATGCAAACCCCGTTGATATTTTGGATAATCTATCCAAAGTCTGTCAAATCTCAGGTTCGGGTGCAACTCTTCCAAGTGCATATCTGAAAAGGTCATGACTGGATGAGGTACATCCTGCTTGTAGTAGTTATCCACCTCCTGTTGTTCCAAATTCTCGGCAGGAGCATTGCGGGCTTGGGATGAAGATTCACCCCTTTCATTCTGCAAAACACATCAAACACAATTTTTGTGCATCCAAATATGCATTAGTGTCAGCAAAATCATCAATCAAAATAATTACAATGACATTATCAATTTTTATCAAACTTAAGCTTATTTTCACATTTTTATCAAATCTACACTTTTTCAAATAAGCATATACGAAAATTTTCGCCAAGTTCATAAACATTCAACTCAAATAACATGTCAAAATAATCATTACTAGCAATTAAACAAGTCTCAAATGGCATTATCTTTCAAAAATCAAGTTCATGAATTTTAGACTTAAAAAAAAAGAAGTCCACTTTAATTCTCAAAATCATGTTTAGGCTCAAAGTTTGGATCATTTAACTACCTAGACATGTTACACTACTCAATTTAGCAACAATTCATGACAAAAATCGGCCATAACCTGTTTATATCAAAAAGCCCCAAATTTGCTCAAGAACACAAACCCTAGATTACTCAAAATTTGAAGTTTAAGGCTTCTAATCATGTTAAACAGCATCAATCTAGGTTATACAAGCATAATACATAAACAGTTTAAGTCTAATTACACTAAAAAGCATCAAAATCAAATTGGGGAAAAAATAGCTCAAGAACACCAAATTTCGGATTAAATGGTGTTTAGGTGTAGAAATTTACCGTTTTTCTTGAGTAATTCTTAGATAGCATCCTTCTCAACATGATTTTAGCAAAAGATTTGGTGATTAACGGTTAAAAATTGGGATTTTTGGGGGTGTTTTTCGTGTTTTTCGGGTGCAGTTTCGAGCTGTATTTCGCAGTGTTTTTGTGTGGGGAAGCAAACTGATCTGTTTTTGCGTTTTATTTTTTTTCTGGGTTTTGGTCCCTCTGCGAGTCGCGGAGGTTTTTCACTTCAAACTCCGCGAGTCGCGGAGTTTGCTCTCTTTTTTTTTTTTTTTTTTTTATAATCATTAACTTATTAAACAATTAAGTATTTAATTTTAAAATTTTGTTTCCCTTGTTATTTAGGACGAGGTCGTTTCGGATCGATGTCCTAGTCCGTCCTTCGACAAAATTTTAAAATTTGTCTTTTTGTAGCGATTGTTTTAAAAGCTAAGATTTTTGGTTTTTTAATGTTTTTGGCATACTCTAATTCAATAAGATTAAAAATAATGATAATAAAAGTTCTCGTCCCTCCCTCGGGTAAAGCAATTTCAGTTCAAAGACCTAGTCTTCAACTTACGACGAATTTTAAAAATCATATTCTTAACTTAATGAGATAAAGTAAATTTTTGTTTTTAAATTCACACAACTTAAATATGAAATTCAAAATTAATATTAAAAATTCACACCAAACTTAAAATTTGAAATGCATAAAATTAAAAATTTATATTTTAAAAATTAAAAATTCACACTAAACTTAATTTAAAAATTTATATTATAAATATCAAACTTGTATTAATTTTTCAAATATTTACAATTTTAAATATATTGTTTTTACAAAGTTTACAATATTAATTTAAGATTTAAATATTAATTTTAAAAATATGGTAAAAATAAAATTAAAAATCTTTTTGTCTTTTTATCCCACTTTAATCAAATCAAATATTATCAAAAATATGCGCCCCTCTTTTCGGTAAAGTAATTTCGGTTCCAAGACCTAATTTAACTCATGACGAATTTTTGAAATATTTTGGGTTGATTGATTAAAGATATTTATACCTTAAGAATAAACGTTAAATTTCGCAGTGATGTAATAAATTTTTGAATGATATCAATAATTTCGGTCGCCAAACCTAATTTTATTTAATACCAATTTAATACTTTTTAGCGAACAAATTAGCGTTTAATATCAAAAGGTTAAAAATAAAAAAAAATAAAAACTGTACAGACATACCTGTGAAATAGATTTCTTAGTTATATGATCTATTCCATTCATAAGATAGTCGGTTTAATTGATTTTCCATGGCTACATAGGCGTAACCTCGAGCATTCAGTGTCTTTTCTTCTAAACATATGAACGGTCCGTCTCTGCATAAAGTAACAAATTCGGTATTTGAATAGGTTTGATTATTTGAACATTTACCTCCATGTGACCATTTTCCACATTTGTGACATTGTTCTAGGTGTCGTGCTCTTCTTTTTGCTGCGGATTTTGATTTTCCTTTACCAAATTGTAACTTATTATCTTCGCATCTGGATTCTTTTCTAACTCCGTCCATTCTTTCTCTGATTACTGATACTAATTCACTCGGTAGTATGTCATTATTACGTTTAGTGATCAAAGCGTGTAGCATTAGACCATGGTTTAGTTCACAGGCAGTCTTCATTTTGTAAAAACCTAAAAAAAAAATAAAAATTCAGAATGGGGGGAGAAGACTAGTTCTTTAGGGTCTGCTAGGGAAAGACCATACGTGTTCCATTTTCGAGAACTACACGAAAACAGACAATCTAACTCTAACAGAAATACATATTATTCTTTAAAGACTTGATTCTCCCCACACTTAGTTAGCCGTGGTGTCGAAATTGTGATTAACTTCGTTGTCGACTTCCATCGGACCATGTATGTAATGTTTAACTCTGTGACCATTAACTTTAAATTCTATCCCATTTGAATTTATCAATTCTATCGTTCCGTATGGGAAAACTCTTTTGACTATGAATGGTCCAGACCATCTTGATTTCAATTTTCCAGGAAATAGCTTGAATCGTGAATTGAAAAGAAGAACTCTGTCTCCTTCTTTAAATTCTTTTGAACTTCTGATTCTTTTATCATGCCATTTCTTCGTTCTTTCTTTATAGATTAACGAATTTTCGTATGCTTCATGTCTTAATTCTTCTAATTCGTTTAGTTGACTTAATCGTAGACGTCCGGCTTCATGTAAATCAAGATTACATGTTTTCAAAGCCCAAAATGCTTTGTGTTCAATTTCTACTGGAAGATGACATGCTTTTCCATAAACAAGTCTAAAAGGTGTGGTTCCAATTGGAGTTTTGTAGGCTGTTCTAAAAGCCCAGAGTGCATCCTCCAATTTAATGGACCATTCCTTTGGATTTGATCCTACGGTTTTCTCTAGAATACGTTTTAAAGCTCGGTTTGTATTTTCAACTTGTCCACTTGTTTGTGGATGATATGCGGTGGAGATTTTATGAGTTACTCCATATCTTTTAAGAACTTTCTCAAGTTGATTATTACAGAAATGAGTACCCCGATCACTTATTAAAGCTTTCGGTGTTCCAAACCTTGCAAAAAGACGTTTTAAAAAGTTGACTACAACTCGTGCATCGTTAGTTGGGAGAGCTTGTGCTTCCGCCCATTTAGATACATAATCAATGGCTACGAGTATATATAGATTATTATGAGATTTTGGAAATGGACCCATAAAGTCAATACCCCAAATGTCAAATACTTCACATACTTGGATGACATTTTGTGGCATTTCATCACGTTGACTTATTTTTCCGGCCCTTTGACATGCATCACAGGATTTGCAAAGAAGGTGTGCGTCTTTGTAAATTGTAGGCCAATAGAATCCAGTTTCATAAACTTTTCTTGCTGTTAGTTGAGGCCCATAATGCCCTCCTGTTGGTCCTGTGTGACAATGGTTTAAAATTTTACTAGCTTCATCTCCAAATACACATCGGCGTATTATTCCATCGGGACAACTTTTAAACAGATGTGGATCTTCCCAGAAATAGTGTTTTATATCACTGAAGAATTTCTTTCGTCTTTGGTACGATAATCCTTTTTCAAGGAATCCACAAACTAAGTAGTTTGCATAGTCTGCAAACCATGGGATTTCTTTATAATCTATCTTCAATAGATATTCATCAGGAAAGTTGTCTTGTATGGCCGATTCATTTAGAACTTCTAACTCAGGATTTTCAAGACGAGAAAGATGATCAGCAGCGAGATTTTCTGCTCCTCTTTTATCTCGGATTTCAATATCAAACTCTTGTAAGAGTAAGATCCAACGGATTAGTCTTGGTTTAGCATCTTGTTTTGAAAATAGGTATCTAAGAGCAGAATGGTCGGTATAGACCACCGTTTTTGCTAGAACGAGATATGATCGAAATTTGTCAAAAGCAAAGACAATAGCAAGGAGTTCTTTTTTAGTAGTTGTATAGTTCGTTTGTGCTCCTTGTAATGTCTTACTAGCATAATATATAGGTTGAAATCGTTTTTCAATCCTTTGTCCTAAAACGGCTCCCATTGCAAAATCACTTGCATCGCACATTAGTTCAAATGGTAGATTCCAATTTGGTGTTATCATGATCGGTGCATTAGTGAGTTTTTCTTTAAGAATATTAAAAGATTTGATACACTCATCTGAAAAGATGAATGGCGCATCCTTTTCTAGGAGTTTATTCATAGGAGTGGCAATTTTAGAAAAATCTTTTATGAAACGTCGGTAAAAACCGGCATGCCCTAGAAAACTCCTAACTCCTTTGACATTGGTGGGATGTGGAAGTTTAGCAATTACATCTACTTTAGCTCTATCCACTTCAATTCCTTCTTTTGAAATTTTATGTCCAAGAACGATGCCTTCTTTAACCATGAAATGGCATTTCTCCCAATTAAGTACTAGATTTGATTTTTCGCATCTAATTAGCATTCGTTCCAGATTAACTAGACATGATTTAAATGTATCACCGAAGACTGAAAAGTCATCCATGAATACTTCCATGCATTCTTCTATCATGTCGTGAAAAATCGCCATCATGCACCTTTGAAAGGTTGCAGGGGCGTTACAAAGTCCAAATGGCATGCGTTTGTAAGCAAACGTACCATAAGGGCACGTGAATGTGGTTTTCTCTTGATCTTCGGGTGCTATTGGAATTTGAAAATATCCGGAAAATCCATCTAGAAAACAATAGTAACTATTTCCGGCTAATCTTTCCAACATTTGATCTATGAAAGGTAAGGGAAAGTGATCTTTTCTGGTGGCGTCATTTAATTTTCTATAATCAATACATACACGCCATCCTGTTACAGTCCTAGTAGGAATAAGCTCATTTTTCTCATTTGTAATGACAGTCATGCCACCCTTCTTAGGCACGCATTGAACTGGGCTTACCCATGGACTATCAGAGATTGGATATATCAAACCTGCATCTAGCAGTTTAATAATCTCTTTCTTAACTACATCTTGCATATTAGGATTTAGTCTTCGTTGGCGTTGCACATACGTTTTATGACCTTCTTCCATAAGGATTTTATGTGTGCAATACGAAGGACTTATTCCTTTAATGTCATGAATCTTCCATGCAATGGCTGGTTTATGAGCTTTCAACACAGAAATGAGTTGTGATTTCTCATTTTCAGTAAGAGAAGACGATATTATTACAGGTAATTCAGATTCACCATGTAAATAAGCGTATTCCAAATGGTTTGGAAGTGGCTTTAACTCTAATTTCGGAGGTTCTTCTATCGATGATTTATATCGATATCTGTCTTCTTCTTTTAGCATTTGAATTTCTTCTGTTGTTGGTTCATATCCATTAGCTATAAGTGTAGCTAACATTTCAGCTTCATCAATTGGTTCATTACCTTCTCCTAAAGAACATTCTCCTGTTCCTTGTAATTCTGGAAATTCTTTTAATAATTCTGCATGTGCATCTATAGTTTGAATATAATAACATGTATCATCTGCAGATTGTGGTTGTTGCATTGCTCTATCAACTGAAAAGGTAACACTCTCATCCTCTATACTTAGGGTCAGTTTCTTACCGAACACGTCTATCATTGCTTTAGCCGTGTTTAAGAATGGTCTTCCTAATATGAGAGGAACTTGAGAATCTTCTTCCATGTCCAAAACAACAAAATCTACTGGAAATACTAAAGTACCAACTTTAACTAGCATGTTCTCCATTATCCCTCTAGGATATTTTATTGATCTATCGGCTAGTTGTATGCTTATTCTGGTTGGTTTCAATTCTCCAAGGTCTAGTTTAGCGTATAGTGAATACGGCATTAGATTTATACTAGCACCTAAGTCTGCCAATGCTTCTATTGAACTAAGACTACCAAGAAAACATGGAATTGTGAAACTTCCTGGATCAGATAATTTTTCTGGTATCTTATTCAACAGCACTGCTGAACAATTAACATTCATAGTAACAGCCGAGAGTTCTTCCATTTTCTTTCTATTTGAGATTAGATCTTTCAAGAATTTAGCATATCTAGGCATTCCTGAAATCACATCAATGAAAGGAAGATTTACATTTATCTGTTTAAACATATCCAAAAATTTGGATTGCTCGGCTTCAAGTTTTTCTTTCTTCATTTTACTCGGGTAAGGAAGTGGTGGTTGGTATGGTTTAACATAAGGTTTATCCTTAACTGTGTTATCTTCATTAACCTTTTCAACTACCGGTTCTTTTTCCTTATCTTGATCAGGTTGTGGTTCTTGTGGAGTAGGAATAGTTTCATCAGAAGTTACAGGTATTTCAGGTGGTTTAAGTGTTGTACCACTTCTTGTGGTAATGGCTTTAGCTATTTCATTCCGGGGGTTAGCATTTGTATCACTAGGTAGACTTCCCGGTTTTCTTTCACCTATTAACCTTGCTAGGTTACTTACTTCTTGTTCCAGATTTTGAATAGAAGCTTGTTGATTTCTAAATGCTTGAGCATTTTGTTCATTGGTTTGTTTTTGAGATGTGAAAAACTGCGTTTGAGTTTCAACTAGCTTTGTCATCATATCTTCTAAATTCGGCTTTTTATCATCGGTTTGTTGTGGTGGTTTGTTTTGAAAATTCGGTCTTTGCTGGTTGTAAGTATTATTGGATACTTGTTGATTGCTAGGACCTTGTTGGTTGTTGTATGGAATATTTCGGTTATAATTCTGGTTTTGATTGTAAATCGGTCTTGGCGGTTGATAATTATTCTGATAATTATTTCCAGGCCTTTGGTTTATGTATGAAATATTCTCTCTTTGTTCCATTGTTAATTCAATACTGAGACAATCTTTTGTCAAATGTGGTCCTCCACACTGCTCACAACTAATTCGTATAGCATGAATATCTTTAGTCATCTTTTCCATTCGTCTCTCGAAAGCATCTATCTTTGCCGAAATGGAATCTAAGTCATGGCTAGAATCGGCTCTAGCTGCTTTAGATGATCTAACGATGTCTTTTTCTTGATGCCACTCATGTGAGTGGGAAGCAGTATTATCAATAATTTTGTAAGCATCAGTTTCGGTTTTCTTCATAATAGAACCACCAGCTGCTATATCTATGTCTTTCTTTGTAGTGATGTCGCATCCTCGGTAGAATATTTGTACTATTTGACAGGTGTCTAAACTATGTTGCGGACATCCTCTTAATAACTTTCCATATCTTGTCCACGCCTCATATAGAGTTTCATTTGGTTTCTGTGTGAACGTAACAATTTCTGCTTGAAGTCTTACGGCTTTAGATGCAGGAAAGAATTGTTTAAGAAATTTGTCAATTAAAACATCCCATGTATCAATCGCCCCTTCAGGTAACGATTCCAACCAATCTTTGGCTTCTCCCTTTAAAGTCCAGGGAAATAACATGAGATATATCTGTTCATCCTCCACTTCTCGTATTTTAAATAGTGTGCAGATCCTATTAAAGGTACGTAGATGTTCATTTGGATCTTCCTTTGGCGCACCACTAAATTGGCATTGATTAGTCACCATGTGTAGAATTTGTCCTTTGATTTCATAATCTGGCGCATTAATGTCTGGATGAGTAATTGCGTGACCTTGGCCAGTGCGTTTAGCTCTCATTCGGTCTTCCATACTTAAAGGTTCCAGATTCTCCATAATTGAATTTGTTGAATCGGTATCACTAGATGATTCTGATTTAATGGTTCGTTCCTCAACAATCTCTGTTTGAATGATTGGTGGCTCCGGAGGAAAGTTTAATGGTTCAGGATCTACGAACCGTTCCTGAATATTCTCTGGATTCTCAATTGTGAGGTCGGGTTCAAAAAATGGATTATCGGAAATTTGAACTGAAGTACTTGGTTGACTGGATGACGATTCTAAAGAAAAATCAACGGCGGTTATATTTGCTAAATGTCTTGATCTAGTTACAGGTGGTGAACGTACAAAAGGTGGTGAACGTCTTGCTCGGTGCATTCACTGAATATCCTATTAGTTTTAAAAAGGAAAGAAAAATTATAATAAGTTATCTAATTAATAGACTTTTCTGATTTTGCCCACGTTTCGAATAGCCAAAAGATGCAGCAGAGGGGTTCGTTTGGTCTCAATATAATTGAGGACTGTTTGGCTCCAATAACCCGGTCCACGTACAAATCCAACTATTACTACGAACCAGAAAATTTTGATGTCTATCAATTTAACCACTCAAAATAAATTTTCGTAATTTTAAGAAATTTAGATAAGAAGTAGAATAAAAATCTATGTCCTAAAACTAGAATGGCGAGAAATAAGAGAGAAAAAGAGTTCGTCGCAAAAGGTCGAAAAAGAAAAAAAATGGTTGAAAAATAAAAGGTGACGGAAAAATAAAAGAAACTTATAAAAACTTAAAAATACTTGACTAACCAAACCTTATTACTACAACTAACTTAAAATTATTATCGCAAATTGAAATTACTAATTGGAATGATAATTGGTACATAGTAAAAGGTCTAAAAATATTAAAGCTTATAGGAAAAACTAAATCCCAAATGGAAATAACTTAAAAAGAAACTAAAACTTAAAATGGCGTCGCAAAATTCTAAAGCACCTAAATCTTAGTCTAAAGAAAAAGCACTTAAGGAATTCTACGGCAAAGCCTAAAAATCTAGGAGTAAAAATAACTATAGCAAAAACTAAGTTTAAAATTAAAAATGAGAGAAAAATACAAATATTACGCTAAAACGATTAAAAAGGTACAAAATATAAAAATATACAAAAAGTTGTAAAAAGTACAATTTTTATAAAAATATTATTTTTATATTATTTATTTTATTAAATTATTAATTTTACAATTTAATTAAACTTATTTAAACTAAAATATAAATTAAATAAAACTTAAATTAAAATAAAACTTAATTATAATATTAATTAGGGTTAATAATAATAATAATAATTAAAAATCCGTAATGAATGCTGAATTAGGGCATCTGTTCGCGTGTCAGAGAAGCTCCGCGAGTCGCGGCATTTAATACTTCAAACCCCGCGAGTCGCGGGGTTCCAGAATTCAGCTGACAGGTTTGAAATTTTTACGCGTTTTTATATATATATATTTTTTTTTTGTTTTCTGTTTTTAAATAAATAAAAGATTTTAAAATAAAACTTATATTTTTATAAACTAAAATAAAAATAAAGAAACTTATAAAACTTAAATATTTAACAAAATCTTAAAAATACTTATATTTTTGTTTTCCTTTTTATATTTTTCGAATATTTAAAACGTATTTTTACAAAAATGACTTTTAATAAAAGTAACTAAATTTTTTTTTTTTTTTTTATATTAGCGTTGCGCTTCCGGCTTTTAAGATAATCCCCGGCAGCGGCGCCAAAAATACTTGATGTCGTACGAGGTGTATATAAAATAGTTTATATTTTACTAGGAAAAACTATTAAATACGATACAATTTTACACAAGATATTTATTTATTTATAGAATGGATATACTTAAACCTTGCTACAACACTTATAGGCAGTGTACCTAATCGTACAGTAGTGTAGTTTTTAGTAAGTCCGGTTCGTTCCACAGGGAAATCTTTAAACAAAGCTCAACGCTATATTAGTTTACTTTTATAAAAATACAAATATATATATAAGTAATATTATTATTATAAAGGGGGGTTTTTACCGTTTAATGACCGGTTTGTCGATTTTAAGACTTTAGTCGCAGTTAAAACCTAATGTAAAATATAAAATAAATACAAGACTTAAATTAAAGTGTAAAGTAAATAACGATAATGAAATTGCGAATAATAAAAGTGCGATAAAATAAACTTGCGATAATTAAAAAGTACGATAATTAAAAGTGCGATTAAATAACAATAAATAAAAGTGCGATAATTAGAAGTGCAATTAAATATAAAATAAAGGAAATTAAATATGAAATAAAAGAATTATGCTTATTTAAACTTCCGTAATCATGATGTTTGACGTGTTGATTTTAGTTTTATGCCCATGGGTTATTTGTCCTTTGTCCTGGATTATTTAATATGTCCGCCTGGTTTTTGTCCATAACAGTCCATCAGTCATAAATATAAATTGCAAGTGTCCTTGTCAAATTATTATTATACCCGAAGTTAAATATTCCAACTAATTGGGGATTCGAATTGTAACAAGGTTTTAATACTTTGTTTAATGAATACACCAGGTTATCGACTGCGTGTAAACCAAGGTTTTACTACTTTGTTAACAATTACACCAATTACCCTTGAATGTAATTTCACCCCTATTTTAATTATTCTAGTGGCTATTAATCCATTCCCGTGTCCGGTTAAATGAACGATTATTCGTACATATAAATACCCCGCCCATCGTGTCCGATCGAGTGTATATGGTAATTATAGGGACGCCCAATTGTAAATCTTTATATTAACATTAACAAACTTTCATTTAGTTAAACAAATATAAAGCTCATTAATAGCCCATAGTCTAATTTCCACAAGTGTCGTTCTTTTGTCCAAACCCCAATTATGGTACAAAGCCCAATTACCCAATTTTAGTAATTAGCCCAACATCATGATTACTTCGTTTTAAATAAGTATAATAATAACTTAGCTACGAGACATTAATGTAAAAAGGTTGAACATAACTTACAATGATTAAAAATAGCGTAGCGTTACACGGACAGAATTTCGACTTACACCCTTACAATATTCGCTAACATACCCTTATTATTAGAATTATAATTAAAATTAAAATTAAAATATAAATTATATATATATATATATATCGTATAGATAGAGAAGAGAGAAAAATAGAATATGAAATTTGATCAGAATTCGGTTTGCTTTATAGCCAGAGTTGAAAATTGGGGCTCCGCGACTCGCGGCAAAAACCCCTTCAAACTCCGCGAGTCACGGAGGTAAATTTTACAGCTCAGTCCTTGGAGTTTTCTCTGCCGACGGTTTTTAATATATATATATATATATATAATATATATATAATTAATATAATTAATTATATATTATATTATATTTATATACATAGTTAACTTGTAATTTTTAGTCCGTTGCGTCGAGCGTTAAGAGTTGACTCTAGTCCCGGTTCCGGATTTTCGAACGTCCTTGCGTACAATTTTATATTTTGTACTTTGCGTTTTGAATCTTGTACTCTTGTAATTTTGAGACGTTTCTTATCAATAATTGGAACCTTTTTTATTGTCTTTTGTACTTTTGAGCTTTTTGGTCGTTTGCGTCTTCAATTCGTCGAATCTGTCTTTTGTCTTCACCTTTTATTATTTAAACGAATATCTCTTGTAAATAGAACAATTGCAACTAAAAGCTTGTCTTTCTTGAGGAATAATGCTATGAAATATATGTTCGTTTTTAGCATTATCAAAAATCGATGACGTTCCTGTTGCAAGAGAATTTCCTGAGGTGTGTCCGGACGAATTACCGGGACTACCTCCACACCGATCCGTTGAATTTCAAATAGATCTTGTACCAGGAGCCGCACCAATAGCTCGTGCTCCATATAGACTTGCGCCCATCGAAATGAAAGAATTACAAAGTCAGCTACAAGAATTATTAGAACGTGGTTTTATCCGACCGAGTACGTCACCATGGGGAGCTCCAATTTTGTTCGTTAAAAAGAAAGATGGGTCTTTTCACATGTGTATCGATTACCGTGAGCTGAACAAAGTAACCATCAAAAACCGATACCCTTTACCCCGAATCGATGACCTATTTGATCAACTCCAAGGTTCGAACGTATACTCCAAAATCGACTTAAGGTCAGGTTATCATCAACTGAGGGTTAAAGAAGCCGATATACCAAAAACAGCATTCAGAACTCGTTATGGCCATTACGAATTCATGGTTATGCCATTCGGTCTAACCAATGCACCTGCAGTTTTCATGGACCTCATGCACCGAGTATGTAGTCCATATTTAGATAAGTTTGTTATTATCTTTATTGATGACATCCTTATTTATTCGAAGAATAACCAAGAACACGAACAACACTTGAGACTTGTGTTAGAGTTGTTAAGAAAAGAGCAACTTTACGCTAAGTTCTCTAAATGTGCTTTTTGGTTAAATGAAGTACAATTTCTTGGTCACGTAGTCAGTAGTAATGGAATCAAAGTTGATCCCGCCAAGATTGAATCCATCAAAAATTGGGAAACCCTAAAAACTCCAACGCAAATACGTCAATTTTTGGGTTTAGATGGTTATTATAGGAGATTTATTCAAGATTTCTCCCGAATAGCCAAACCTTTAACTGCCTTGACACATAAGGGGAAGAAGTATGAATGGACTTCCGAACAAGAGGGTGCCTTCCAATTATTGAAAAAGAAGTTGACTACGGCACCTATTTTATCGTTACCTAACGGAATGGAAGATTTCGTTATCTACTGCGACGCATCAAGAATGGGTTTTGGGTGTGTTCTTATGCAACGGAAGAAGGTGATTGCATATGCTTCTCGACAACTCAAAATTCATGAACAAAACTACACCACACACGATCTGGAATTGGGCGCCATTGTTTTTGCATTAAAGATGTGGAGGCATTATCTATATGGGGTCAAGTTTATCGTATACACCGACCACAATAGTCTCCAACATATTTTAAATCAAAAGCAACTAAACATGAGGCAGCGTAGATGGGTTGAGCTGCTAAATGATTATGATTGTGAAATCTGTTACCACCCGGGGAAAGCAAATGTGGTAGCCGATGCCTTGAGTCGAAAGGAAAGAGAACCTATTTGAGTAAAAGCTATGAACATGATTATTCATACTAATCTTACTACTCGAATAAAAGAGGCACAACAGGAGGTTTTGAAGGAAGGAATTTTTGGAAGGGAAATACCCAAAGGATTAGAAAAACAGCTTAATATTCGGAAAGATGGAACCAGGTATTTAGCTGAAAGAATTTGGGTACCAAAGAATGGGGATTTGAGGAAAGTGGTACTAGATGAAGCACATAAAACCAGATATTCAATACATCCCGGAGCGGGGAAAATGTACCAAGACCTCAAGAGAAACTTTTGGTGGCCAGGAATGAAGGCTGATATAGCCACATATGTAGGAGCATGTTTGACTTGTTCTAAAGTCAAAGCTGAGCATCAGAAACCATCGGGTCTACTCCAACAACCTGAAATCCCAGAATGGAAATGGGAAAACATTACCATGGATTTCATTGCTAAGTTACCGAGAACCGCAGGTGGTTATGATATGATTTGGGTAATAGTCGATCGTCTTACTAAGTCAGCACACTTTCTGCCAATAAAAGAAGAGGATGGTATAGAGAAATTAGCACGATTATACCTAAAAGAAGTTGTTTCTAAACATGGTATACCAATCTCTATTATCTCTGATCGTGATAGCAGATTTACTTCCAGATTCTGGCAGGCATTACACGAAGAGTTGGGAACTCGTCTAGATTTAAGTACTGCCTATCATCCATAAACTGATGGGCAGAGTGAAAGGACGATTCAGACACTCGAAGACATGCTACGATCATGTGTTATTGATTTTGGAAGCAGTTGGGATCGACATCTACCGTTAGCTGAGTTTTCCTACAACAACAGCTACCATTCTAGTATTGAGGCGGCACCATTCGAGGCACTTTATGGGAGGAAGTGCAGGTCTCTAATTTGTTAGAGTGATGTGGGGGGGAAAATAGATTACAGGTCCGGAAATTATCCAGGAAACTACCGACAAGGTCATTCAGATTCAGCAACGATTGAAAACAGCCCGGAGTCGGCAAAAGAGCTACGCAGATGTTAGAAGGAAACCTTCAGAGTTTGAGGAGGGTGATATGGTTATGCTTAAGGTATCACCTTGGAAAGGGGTTATTCGTTTTGGAAAGCGAGGAAAATTGAGCCCAAGATACATTGGGCCATTCAAGATTGAAAAACGTATTGGGCCAGTGGCCTATCGACTTGAGCTACCTCCACAATTAGAAAAGATTCATAACACCTTTCATATTTCAAACCTGAAGAAATGCCTAGCTATCGAAGATCTCATTATTCCTTTAGACGGGATTAAAATTGACGAGAAACTAAATTTCCTCGAATAACCCGTCGAAATTATGGATCGTGAGGTCAAACGACTCAAACAAAGTAAGATACCAATCGTTAAGGTTTGGTGGAATGCTCGTAGAGGACCTGAATTCACTTGGGAATGAGAAGACCAAATGAAGCAGAAGTATCCACATCTGTTTACCGATATCGCACGTTAACTAGGTATAATTCCAAATTTCGGGACGAAATTTAATTTAACGGGTGTATAATGTAACGACCCGGATTTTTCCGCTAATATATATAAGATTAATATTTACATAATTAAATGTTTCCAACATGTTAAGAAATCAAACTCATTAAGACTTGGTTATTTGGAATGAATTTTATACAAACGTTTGGACACCCAGTCTGTCTGACGATTCACGAACGTCATATATCGTAATAATTAATTAAAGGAATATATATTTGGATATATATATTTATGATTTGATTAAATGATATTTAAGTATCTCATTAAGTATAATAATAATTAGTTATATATATAAGATGAGACTACTAACTTAAAGACTTCGAAACAATATACATATATGTAACGATTATCGTTGTAATAGTATTTCACACATATATATATGATATTAGATATGATAATACACCATGTTAACATGTTAACATAACAATTTAACATTCATTTAAGTGTAATAACAATGGGTCAATTATATTTAACAAGATCGTTAACTTAAAGGTTTCTAAACAACACTTACATGTAACGACTAACGATGACTTAACGACTCAGTTAAATATATATACATGTAATGTATTATGATGTATTTATACACTTTTGAAAGACTTCAAGACACATATCAAAGTACTTCTAGTTAACAAAAATGCTTACAATTACATTCTCATTCATTTTCATCAAAAATTCTACTCGTACATGTATGGTATTGTACTCGTATAATACACAGCTTCTAGATGTATTTACTATTCATCTATACTAATAAAAATCTGCTCCTTAGCAGCCTTAAATGATTAAGGATCATGTGGGAACCATCATTTGTCAACTTGCATGAATTATTTAGCAAGAAAACAAACTTAAGTATCTTTTTTTCTTTATAAAATGTAAAAAAACGTATTCATGAATGCACACCATTTCTTCACTCCATTTTCTCATACTTACACTCCAATTTCTCTCTCAAAATACTCCTAACATCATACTTGATCATCTTCAAGTATTTTCACCATCTTTTAGCTTCAATTACAAGCTTTAATCATCATAAAAACAACCATCTTTCAAGAACACTTCAAGAATCATATCAAGTCTTCATGACTACTTCCAAGCTTTCTAATCCATTCCAACTCATCATCTAAGATCAAAAAACCTTTGTTATTTATAGTAGGTTATTTTCTTATTCAAGGTAATATTCATATTCAAACTTTGATTCAATTTCTATAACTATAACAATCTTATTTCAAGTGAAAATCTTACTTGAACTTGTTTTCGTGTCATGATTCTACTTCAAGAACTTTCAAGCCATCCAAGGATCCTTTGAAGCTAGATCTATTTTTCTAATTTCCAGTAGGTTTATCCAGGAAACTTGAGGTAGTAATGATGTTCATAACATCATTCGATTCATCCATATAAAACTATCTTATTCGAAGAGCTAAACTTGTAATCACTAGAACATAGTTTAGTTAATTCTAAACTTGTTCGCAAACAAAGTTAATCCTTCTAACTTAACTTTTTAAAATAAATTAAACACATGTTCTATATCTATATGATATGCTAACTTAATGATTTAAAACCTGTAAACACGAAGAACACCGTAAAACCGGATATACGCCGTCGTAGTACAACCGGGGGCTGTTTTGGTTTGGATAATTAAAAACAATGAAAAACTTTGATTTAAAAGCTATACTTCTGGGAAAATGATTTTTCTTATGAATATATCCAAAAATCATGGTTAAACTCAAAGTGAAAGTATGTTTTTCAAAATAGTCATCAAGATGTTGTTCTTTCGACGGAAATGACTACCTCTTTCAAAAATGACTTGTAACTTATATTTCTGACTATAAACCTATACTTTTTCTATTTAGTTTCATAAAGTTAAGTTCAATATTAAACCGTATCCACTTAAATCACTCAAAACGGATTTGAAATGAAGAAATGACGGGTAAAACAAAATTGGTAAAAACTACTCATTTTAGCTACGTGAAAATTTGTAAGAAGTCTATTCCAACCATAACTTGATTAACTTATATTGTATATTATGTAATCTTGAGATACCATAGACATGTATACAATGTTTCGACCTATCATGTCGACCCATCTATATATATATATTGCGGAACAACCATAGACACTCTATATGCAAATATTGGAGTTAGCTATACAGGGTTGAGGTTGATTCCAAAAAATATATATATATATATAGTTTGAGTTGTGATCAATACTAAGATATGTATACACTGGGTCGTGGATTGATTCAAGATATATATTAAGTTATTCATGTACGACAAATTATGGACAACTAACATTGGACTGCTAACTGGACAACTAAAATCATCAACACGTAATAAAGAAAATATTGTGAATATATTTCGATCATATTTTAATATATGTATATATTGTTATAGGTTCATAAATCAACCCGTGGCCAAGTCTAATTCTCGATGAATTAGTAATCTGTGAAAGTGAGTTATAGTCCCATTTTTACTATCTAAATTATTTTGGGATGAGAATACATGCAAATTTATAAATGTTTTACAAAATAAGCACAAGTTCATGAAACTGTATTCTACGACTATTTTGTTATACCGGATATCTGTACTTATTATTATTATGCTTGGTAATCTAAGAATTAGTGAAAAACACTAATTGACGCGAATCCTAAAGGTAGATCTACGGGCACCAACCACCCCCATTTTCGAATAGTGGAAATGCTTTAGTACTTCGAAGGGTTCTTATCATACATTTAAATAGTGGAATGTATGATGCCAGATATCTTAAGCACTCTATGTTAAGGTCGGTTACCAGGCGACTCATCGTATGAATGATTTTTGCAGTTGTAATGATCCTGCGCATTTGATTAAATGAAATCTTGTGGCTTATTAAATGTTATGATTATTATATAGAAATTAAACCTATGACTCACCAACATTTTTTTTGACGTTTTAAGCTTGTTTATTCTCAGGTGAATATTAAAAACGCTTCCGCTATCGTATGCCAACCCAAGGTCAAGATTTGGAGTCGGCATAATTGTTTATATTGTTTAAACTTGCATTCGGAGTATTTGTTGTAATATATTTGATCATATTGTAATGGGTTGTGTAAAAACTTATTTATTTGAGGAGATTGTCTTTGATAGACAATCTAAATTATGTCATTAAGACCTTTATTCAATAATAAAGGTTATGATTGTTTTTAAAAACGAATGCAAGATTTAAAAAATGTCTCATATAGAGGTCAAAACCTCGCAAAGAAACCAATTAATATGAAACGTTTATAATTAATATGAACGGGCCTTTTCAATGGCTGACCCCAAAAAAGAGGGACATTGATGATGACCTGATTAGCATTGACAAATTTAAAAAGGATGCACGAAAAAGAAATGCTAAGTTCATGGTCAAATACGACAAAAAGAGGGCAAAGCTGTATGCTGAGCGAGCAGACAGGATCAAACGAATCACTCCTGAAGAAATGAAAGATTATCTTGCATCTACTGAGTCAGTGGGAGGAGTTAGAGATGACATTTTTATGAAATGGTTAGATGCTATGTTAGAAACCAGCTCATCTTCTCGACCAACATCTTCTGCACAGCCAGCTACACAACAAAAGCCAGCAGAAATAATCAATCTTGATGATGATGATGTTCAGGGGGAGCATCTTGCTATTGTTCCCTAACTGCCTCCAGAAGAACCAGTATCAACACAAGAACCATCAGCTGAACCCAAGCCTATTGACAAACAAATGATGAAATCCACTCCTAGGGACAACCAGCCCCTCAGGAAAGGACCCCTATTTTAGGCAGCTGATGAAGGTACTGTGGCAGTTGTGCCAGCTGATACTAATTAGTCAGCTGGTACTAAAGACACAGTAAGGAGTGCTGTGAATGAAGACGCAGCCAGTAGTGTGATGCTGGGTGAAACAAGTGTTGAAGACCCAGCAAAGGTGGATATGCTGGGAGTTATTCAAGATGATGATACGGTTAATCCTGCTAACTTTACAGTCTGGGGTAGTGGAGATCACTTATTTGTTCAATCACCTATCTCTCCCCAGACCTGTGAAGACCCGTCCTAATCCATCCGGATGAAGTCCATATCGATTATAAACGATTCACAACAGTTGATTACATCGCGAGGTACTTGACCTTTATATGATACATTTTACAAACATTGCATTCGTTTTTGAAAAGACAATCTTTCATTACATCAAAAATTGACAACATGCATACCATTTCGTAATATATATTACTATAATTGACTTAATAATAATCTTGATGAACTCAACGACTCGAATGCAACATCTTTTGAAATATGTCATGAATGACTCCAAGTAATATCTCTAAGATGAGCAAATGCACAGCGGAAGATTTCTTTCATACCTGAGAATAAACATGCTTTAAAGTGTCAACCAAAAGGTTGGTGAGTTCATTAGTTTAACATAAATAATCATTTCCATCATTTTAATAGACCACAAGATTTGCATTTCTCATAAATATACGTCCCATGCATAGAGACAAAAATAATCATTCATATGGATTGAACACCTGGTAATCGACATTAACAAGATGCATATAAGAATATCCCCATCATTCCGGGATCCTCCTTCAGACATGATATAAATTTCGAAGTACTAAAGCATCCGGTACTTTGGATGGGGCTTGTTGGGCCCGATAGATCTATCTTTAGGATTCGCGTCAATTAGGGTGTCTGTTCCCTAATTCTTAGATTACCAGACTTAATAAAAAGGGGCATATTCGATTTCGATCATTCAACCATATAATGTAGTTTCAATTACTTGTGTCTATTTCGTAAAACAGTTATAAAAACAGCGCATGTATTCTCAGTCCCAAAAATATATATTACGAAAGCATTTAAAAAGGGAATAATGAAACTCACCTAATGTATTTTGTAGTAAAAATACATATGACTATATTGAACAATGTAGGGTTGGCATCGGATTCACGAACCTATATCATTTGTATATATATTAAAACGTATAATCGTAATCGAATAATTTTATATTTTTATTAGTGATTTAATTGTTATTGTAATTAGGTGTTTCATAAATAACCTAATTAGTTTTATTCATTAATATTTATTATAAAAGTATTAATAAAATTATGTTATATGTAGTAAATATAGTTTTATTTATCTGATAGTTATTTGATAAATTAATATTGATACT
This sequence comes from Rutidosis leptorrhynchoides, assembly GCF_046630445.1. Taxonomy (NCBI): domain Eukaryota; kingdom Viridiplantae; phylum Streptophyta; class Magnoliopsida; order Asterales; family Asteraceae; genus Rutidosis; species Rutidosis leptorrhynchoides. The sequence continues at coordinate 219,227,863 of NC_092335.1, forward strand.
AGTATCAATAATAATAATAATAATAATAATAATAATAATAATAATAATAATAATAATAATAATAATAATAATAATAATAATAATAATAACACTTATAATGATACTAGTAGTAAAACCGACGATAAAACTAATATAGTTGTAGAAATAATAATTTTTAATAATAACAATGTTAATAATGTTAATACTAATGTTATTAATAATAATAATACTTATAATAATAATAATAAAAATAATAACAATAATGATAATAATAAATGTTACAACCTTTGAAGAGGAGCTAAAAAAAACGCCAGTGTCGGGGCTTGAACTCGCGACCTCTCGCTTAACATCCACGCATTAAACCAATGAACTACACTTGCGTTTTTAATTATATCCCTCATTTAAATCTTTTAACATGTTGATACTTGAAGCCCAATTTCAACTAGCCCAACAAACAAGTTTTTCGGCCCATGCCTTCAACACAGCCCAGACAGCTTCTCTTAATAATAAAAAAAAATAGTAGTGGCCTGGGTTCGAACCCAAGACCTCCCAGTTAAATCAACACCTGCTTAACCATCTGAGCTAGCTTGCTTTTCTGATTTAATTTAGGAACTAAAACAATATAACTCAGCTATTCGTCTGGTCTTCTTCTTCTTATTTAATCGACCAAAAATCAATATCTTAAAACATCCCTCTCATCACTCCACGATCCTAATTATCATTAACATTCGTCCAGTAGAAGAAACATTCCAATTTAACCAATATTATTACGGCCCACTTAGATTTAAAGGAACCCATTTTAATAGCCTATTAACTTGTTTAATTGAATCCACCAACTAATCCATTACATAAGTCAAAAAAGGTTTCTTGGTTTATATTAAACGTAGGGAAAAGCAATCAAGTTGCAGCGATAGTGGGATAGAAAATAGTGACAGGAAACAAAGTTAAAGTGATAGTTTTGGTTGTGGGTTCGAATAGAATAGAATAATATGCGAATTGCAACTGCAGAAACAACATAAAATAACAGAAGCAAATACGCGAGTATAGTAGTAAAAAGGAAAAAAAATATAGCTGCAGTACGATAATTGCAGGTTCACGATAGTGGTTCCTTGGTGTATAAAACAGAAGGAATTAGCAGTTTAATAGTAGTAGTGCAAACCGTCGCTGTAGCAGTCTTGTTGGTGGTGTTTGGCCGTTTGTTCAATTAGAGAAGAAAGAAAATAAATAAAAGTTGCAGTCGTGGAGGTGATAAATGGTTGTTTGTTGGTGGGGTGATTTGGTTATGGGTGTTTATTGAGTTCGCGATAACGAAACAGAAAAACAGGAGATCACAAGTGGTTGTGTGCGTGGTGTGTTGTTATGTTTACGGAGAGAGAGAGAGAGAGAGAGAGAGAGAGAGAGAGAGAGAGAGAGAGAGGAAGAGTAAGGTGACGGTCTGATGATGGTTGTTTATGGTGGTCTGACGGTGGGAATATGGTGGCAGACAGTGGTCATATCCGATGGTGTAGAGTGGCGAAGGACGATGGTTAGGTGACGGTTTTATGGGGATCAAAGTGGTGGTTCGATGGTGTTCATAAGTGATCGAGAGAGAGGGAGGAAGATGGTTGCCATGGTGGTGGCTGGTGTTGTGTTGTTGGAGAAGAAGAAGATTGATCACTGAAGGTAACATGGATGGTGAACGTTAGATCAAACTGTGTTTTATATAAACACATACATATGGGTAATTCATATATATATATATATATATATATATATATATATATATATATATATATATATATATATATATATATATATATATATATATATATATATATAAACATAATACATAATAATACTTAATACTAATATATAGAATAAGAGTCAAAAGTTGCACAGTATATCTCAAATAATATATCAATCATTTATAACAGTGAGCCATCGGTGTTTTAACTTCATCTATCGACACCGGACTGTGTATCGTGCCCCGTTGTTCACTCAGTGGCGAATAAAAAGGTCTTTAAAAAATCCCAAATTTTTATAATAATTAACTTTATTTATTTCAGTCATTATGGTATAAAATTTGATCATTAATTTATTAGATAAAAAATACATCAACTGTCCCTCTCAATTTTGGGTAAAATATAAAAAATGATAAAATTAAATAACTAGATCCTAAATACATTTTTAGTAAGCCTAAAATTTATAGAACTCATTTTCGGATTACCATTTATTCTAAAATCACATAAGTTCGAATTAAACTTGTCTAATTAATAATCGAAACGTCTAACGAGTATTACAATCATTTAATATTTATTTTTAATATACTTTATTTATATATAGATATATTTCAAATAATAATAATTATAATATCCTATTTTTATCTTATTAATTTTTAATAACAACAACATATAATATTTCAAATTATATTTCGAATTATTATTTATATATACATACACTCATATCTATTTACAATTAATTGTTCGTGAATCGTCGAGAGCAGTCAAAGGTCAAATGAATATATGAAAACAGTTCAAAGTTTTTGAGACTTCAATGTTACAGACTTTGCTTATCGTATCGAAATCAATTAAGATTCAAGTTTAAATTTGGTCGGAAATTCCCGGGTCATCACAGTACCTACCCGTTAAAGAAATTTCGTCCCGAAATTTGAATGAGGTCGTCATGGCTAACAATAAATATGTTTTCCTGACGAATATGAGCTGATAAATAGAGTTTTATCATTATTGAATAATACAGATAAAATAATTCGATTATTCGAAGAGCACGAATGAAGCTATCACAAAAAAAAAATGAAATGAATAAATGAAGTTTCGTTTTAACTTTTGACGTTTCCTTGGTTGAATTCTGGAATTCAATGGATTTAAAGGAAAATCTTGAAAATCTATAAGATCTGATTCTTCGGCGAATAAGGAAATTAAGATCTCTCTAATTAAATACGGTGATTTGCTTCGATTACTCTGTCTGATAATTCCATTATAAATTAAACTCTTCCGTTCCATTATTCTCACCATTCCTATACTTTCCTTCTTGTTTTATACATCCAAAAGATTCTGAAAATGCTTAAATCCAGTTCTGATCCTTGTCCTCATCCTTATTATCGCAACAATCATTCTCCTTTTTCAACTTCCATCAGAGGAATATGCTTTCTTCTACTTCGCCCTTGGGATTATAATATTTTTAATTCTCCCGTGTCTTTATGTTGCGATAAACATTGATATACAAGGTTTGTAATTTATGTGTTGTTATCGGGCTTTTCATTCTCCCTTATATTTCAAAGTCCTTGCTTCTGTTTTCTATAATCATTGTCATTCCCAGTTAATACTCCCCCTATTTGCTGCGATTTATACTCCAATTTTTATTTCAGAGCTTTGTCCCTTCGCTTCTTCTTCTTGCGATTGGGCATCTCTTATAATGGTCCAGAATTCGTAGATATAAGTTTCAGAATGAACATTGTTAATGTTCTAAGAAAGAAACGGTAATAGCACAATTTGACTTGTCAAATTACCAGAATTCAAGGAAAGATAGGACTATCAAGAAAAATATTTTCTTGATATGTTTATAGATTAGACAGAACGTAAGAGTCGTGTAACATGGCACATGATGACGTTATGATCTTTGAATCATTATGTTCCATTTAGAAACTCAGCATGACTTATTGTAATATAATCACGTTGATCAAGTGTCATTATATTATACTAACTCATGCATCAGTTCCCAACATTACTTCAATAACATTCATATTTTAAGGTCGAAAGTTTACAGAATATAGAACTAATAGTTTCTATATGATGTATTACTGATAGCACGAAGAGATTAATGATTTCAGATAAGAATAGTTGTAAAAAAATATCTCCAGAAATATGGAGGATATTTATAATGAAAGATAGGATAATATCTCGGAATATCTAAGATCAACGGATGATAGAAACTATTGTCTACAAGGGTTTAGAGTAAGGAGCAAGATATTCACTAAAGACTTTAGCAGACATTGAATTATTTGGATTCTTTGAAGTCAAACTTATTCTTTGTGATTTGTCCACGACTTTCTTCCTAGTTTCGCATAATCTGCTTTTTGGTACTAAATTTTTCTACTGAATGTTTCCAATATAATGATACACAGGAAGTACGAGGAGGTATATAATTTCGGACGAGAATATTTATGAAAATATCCTCAGAAATATCGAAGATATTGATGATGATATTTTGGAATTTCTAAGTTCGATGGTTGATGGGGAAAGATTTTCCGTAAGATTTTAACATGACTTCAGAGTATGATATTCTCTAAAGATTTCAACGGATCCAGAATTACCTGAATCCTTTGAATATAGGGTTTGGTCCTTGTATTTTTTCCTTGATCTCCTTCATGGGTAGCTCAATCTGTTTTTTTTTTCAATACCCAATTTTCTATCGAGCGTTCCTAACAATCCTTTCTTTATCATCAAACTTTTGGCCGTTTAGACCATCAACCATTTTTCTGTTTCCTCTGCATTTAATGCTATGATATCTGAATCATCGGTTATTAATCTGAGGTGGTTTCAGGAGAATTGTGTTTTTAGATGATTAAACGTTGATGGTAATATGGTGGAATATGAAAGGTTCCCTGGTAACAATAAAAGAGCACGCGTATATATCAACGTTATAATAAGGTTGTTTCGAACGAAAAGTCAAAGTTGACTTGCTGGAGCTGTGACAAAATTGGCTACTTTGTAAAGGGATCGCAAAGTTATTTTTGCTAATAAATGCCAAAGGATCTGACGCGGCTACGTGTTAAACTTTTACTCAGTTGCCGAGAGTTTCTCAGGTGCAATACTATATCCATAAATCTTTCTTTCCGTAGATGAAGTGCGGTTGGTTCATCCTCTCGATTGAGGCATTTTCAAGAATCATGAAAGGTTTGAACGCAGATTGTAATTGTCAAGATACAACGAGGTTTAAGATGAAATCAAGTGGCAAACTTGAAGAATTGTTTAGTTTCATATGTTATAATCAATATTTTAATTCATTTTAATTGTCCAATGTCGACGGTCCACAGTTGATAGTCCACAATTAACAGTCCAATAATTCATATATAGTTTAATATATAATATTCGAATTAATTAACATGTGTCGTGACCGGTATACGTCTCAGACTCGATCACAACTCAAACTATATATATTATTGTAGAATCAACCTCAACCCTGTATAGAGAACTCGATCATTACTGCATATAGAGTGTCTATGGTGATTCCAAATAATATATATAGATGTGTCGATATGATATGTCAAAACCTTGTATACGTGTCCCGATATTTAAAGTGCGTAAAATAAATAACAGAAAGTTTATTAACGATAAATAAAGTGCGTAAAGTAAATAATAGAAAATTAATGACGATAAATAAAATTGCGAGAATATAATTTGCGATAAAATAAATTGCGATAAATAAAATGTAATCAGTTAGCTAGGAACAGTTAGCGTGGATTTTGTTAGCGTGGATTCTTAACAAAATTTCTCATAGTTAATTTGTTTGTTTCTAACAAATTTTATTTTGTCCAATGTTTTCTTCATTATGCCACTTGTCGGATTCTGATATGTCAAAATCCAAATATGAAATTGAATGAAAATGGTTATTCTGTGATGAACGGATTCGTATAGCTGTGGTTGCAAGTAGGATAGTAATTGACTGTTGAATCAGATTCGAAGAATGTACAGTATAACTTATTAATACAAAATCTAAATATTCCTCGGGTATTACCTACCCGTTAAAATATTTTCACCATTAACGGTTTGTACAATAAAAATTTTAATTACAATCTTTATGAAAACATATATACATATATATTTTCTTCAGACGTAATTATGGATTTAATGAGTCAATGTGATATTAAACTCATCAGTTTTTCGGTTAGAACTAGAATAAATAATCCCTAAAACTTTAGAGATTACATATTCGCCATGTCGAACGAAGATAAATGAGGTAGAACGATACGTACAACGAAGATCATACTTAAAGTAAGATGATGATATTGAAGCATGGATTATGGATGGTACTGGTGCTGTTACTGATGGTACGGTTGATGTTGGTGATGTTGCTGAAGCTGGTAAGTTTTGCACCATGTTCTCTAAATTGATTACTCGAGCGCGAAGCTCGTTGACTTCTTTGATTACTCCGGGCTGATTGTCGGTCGGAACGAGCGGATGAATAAGGTTTAGAATCTGAGTTATGATATAGTCGTGGCGAGATATTCGAGAAATGAGGGTGAAAATGGTGTTACGAACAGGTTCGCCGGTAAGTGCTTCAGGTTCTTCGCCAAAAGGTGAATTCGGTTAGTGGAAGGGATCGCCTTCTACGCGTCTCCATTGGTTAAGTCGACTACGAATCCATCAGATGAATTGGGGATGGATGATTGGTTGATTCATTCTGGTGAGGTTGCTTCCGAAGCTTAGATGACTATCCATTCGGAATAACTGTCGGGATAACCATCAGAATAGTTGTCGAAATCCGAGGGACTCGGACTAGTTGAAGGATTCATCTTGTACGATTAGGTGAAGGATTTTCGATAAGAAATAGATTATAGGATGTAGATTAGTATCCTGCAATACATAATTTACATATGCATATGTAATACTAAAATCTCATAAGTTACGGAGGAATCTACGGAAGCTGTCAGGTAAAGATAACAATAACAGATACGCTAAGATATGAATTAGCAGATACGCTAAGATATAAATTAGTAGATACGCTAAGATATGAATTTTGTCTATACACTATTCATGCAGTCAATGCAATAAGATGTGTCTAGACTAAGAATAATAAGCAGGTACTTTACTAAGGATGATAAACAAATGATTTCTGACAAAAATGATAAGCAAAACTTTTGACATGCAGACACGGTCAAAGTCCAGACTCACTAATGCATCCTAACGACTTATCAGTTAGACACACTAATGCAGACCCGGTTCACTAAGACCACCGCTCTGATACCAACTGTGAAGACCCGTCCTAATCCATCCGGACGAAGTCCATATCGATTATAAACGATTCACAACACTTGATTACATCGCGAGGTACTTGACCTCTATATGATACATTTTACAAACATTGCATTCGTTTTTGAAAAGACAATCTTTCATTACATCGAAAATTGACAACATGCATACCATTTCGTAATATATATTACTATAATTGACTTAATAATAATCTTGATGAACTCAACGACTCGAATGCAACGTCTTTTGAAATATGTCATGAATGACTCCAAGTAATATCTCTAAGATGAGCAAATGCACAGCGGAAGATTTCTTTCATACCTGAGAATAAACATGCTTTAAAGTGTCAACCAAAAGGTTGGTGAGTTCATTAGTTTAACATAAATAATCATTTCCATCATTTTAATAGACCACAAGATTTGCATTTCTCATAAATATACGTCCCATGCATAGAGACAAAAATACTCATTCATATGGATTGAACACCTGGTAATCGACATTAACAAGATGCATATAAGAATATCCCCATCATTCTAGGATCCTCCTTCGGACATGATATTACTTTCGAAGTACTAAAGCATCCGGTACTTTGGATGGGGCTTGTTGGGCCCGATAGATCTATCTTTAGGATTCGCGTCAATTAGGGTGTCTGTTCCCTAATTCTTAGATTACCAGACTTAATAAAAAGGGGCATATTCGATTTCGATCATTCAACCATATAATGTAGTTTCAATTACTTGTGTCTATTTCGTAAAACAGTTATAAAAACAGCGCATGTATTCTCAGTCCCAAAAATATATATTACAAAAGCATTTAAAAAGGGAATAATGAAACTCACCTAATGTATTTTGTAGTAAAAATACATCTGACTATATTGAACAATGTAAGGTTGGCATCGGATTCACGAACCTATATCATTTGTATATATATTAAAACGTATAATCGTAATCGAATAATTATATATTTTTATTAGTAATTTAATTGTTATTATAATTAGGTGTTTCATAAATAACCTAATTAGTTATATTCATTAATATTTATTATAAAAGTATTAATAAAATTATGTTATATGTAGTAAATATAGTTTTATTTATCTGATAGTTATTTGATAAATTAATATTGATACTAGTATCAATAATAATAATAATAATAATAATAATAATAATAATAATAATAATAATAATAATAATAATAATAATAATAATAATAATAATAATAATAATAATAATAATAATAATAATAATAATAATAATAATAATAATAATAATAATAATAATAATAGAAATAATAATAATAATAATAATAATAATAATAATAATAATAATAATAATAATAATAATAATAATAATAATAATAATAATAATAATAATAATAACACTTATAATGATACTAGTAGTAAAACCGACGATAAAACTAATATAGTTGTAGAAATAATAATTTTTAATAATAACAATGTTAATAATGTTAATACTAATGTTATTAATAATAATAATACTTTACTTATAATAATAATAATAAAAATAATAACAATAATGATAATAATAAATGTTACAACCTTTGAAGAGGAGCTAAAAAAAACGCCAGTGTCGGGGCTTGAACTCGCGACCTCTCGCTTAACATCCATGCATTAAACCAATGAACTACACTTGCGTTTTTAATTATATCCCTCATTTAAATCTTTTAACCTGTTGATACTTGAAGCCCAATTTCAACTAGCCCAACAAACAAGTTTTTCGGCCCATGCCTTCAACACAGCCCAGACAGCTTCTCTTAATAATAAAAAAAAATAGTAGTGGCCTGGGTTCGAACCCAAGACCTCCCAGTTAAATCAACACCTGCTTAACCATCTGAGCTAGCTTGCTTTTCTGATTTAATTTAGGAACTAAAACAATATAACTCAGCTATTCGTCTGGTCTTCTTCTTCTTATTTAATCGACCAAAAATCAATATCTTAAAACATCCCTCTCATTACTCCACGATCCTAATTATCATTAACATTCGTCCAGTAGAAGAAACATTTCAATTTAACCATTATTATTACGGCCCACTTAGATTTAAAGGAACCCATTTTAATAGCCTATTAACTTTTTTAATTGAATCCACCAACTAATCCATTACATAAGTCAAAAAAAGGTTTCTTGGTTTATATTAAACGTAGGGAAAAGCAATCAAGTTGCAGCGATAGTGGGATAGAAAATAGTGACAGGAAACAAAGTTAAAGTGATAGTTTTGGTTGTGGGTTCGAATAGAATAGAATAATACGCGAATTGCAACTGCAGAAACAACATAAAATAACAGAAGCAAATACGCGAGTATAGTAGTAAAAAGGAAAAAAAAATATAGCTGCAGTACGATAATTGCAGGTTCACGATAGTGGTTCCTTGGTGTATAAAACAGAAGGAATTAGTAGTTTAATTGTAGTAGTGCAAACCGTCGCTGTAGCAGTCTTGTTGGTGGTGTTTGGCCGTTTGTTCAATCAGAGAAGAAAGAAAATAAATAAAAGTTGCAGTCGTGGAGGTGATAAATGGTTGTTTGTTGGTGGGGTGATTTGGTTATGGGTGTTTATTGAGTTCGCGATAACGAAACGGAAAAACAGGAGATCACAAGTGGTTGTGTGCGTGGTGTGTTGTTATGTTTACGGAGAGAGAGAGAGAAAGAGAGAGAGAGAGAAGAAGAGTAAGGTGACGGTCTGATGATGGTTGTTTATGGTGGTCTGACGGTGGGAATATGGTGGCGGACAGTGGTCATATCCGATGGTGTAGAGTGACGAAGGACGATGGTTAGGTGACAGTTTTATGGGGATCAAAGTGGTGGTTCGATGGTGTTCATAAGTGATCGAGAGAGGGGGAGGAAGATGGTTGCCGTGGTGGTGGCCGGTGTTATGTTGTTGGAGAAGAAGAAGATTGATCACTGAAGGTAACATGGTTGGTGAACGTTAGATCAAACTGTGTTTTATATAAACACATACATATGGGTAATTCATATATATATATATATATATATATATATATATATATATATATATATATATATATATATATATATATATATATATATATATATATATATATATATAACATAATACATAATAATACTTAATACTAATATATAGAATAAGAGTCAAAAGTTGCACAGTATATCTCAAATAATATATCAATCATTTATAACAGTGAGCCATCGGTGTTTTAACTTCATCTATCGACACCGGACTGTGTATCGTGCCCCGTTGTTCACTCAGTGGCGAATAAAAAGGTCTTTAAAAAATCCCAAAATTTTATAATAATTAACTTTATTTATTTCAGTCATTATGGTATAAAATTTGATCATTAATTTATTAGATAAAAAAATACATCAACTGTCCCTCTCAATTTTGGGTAAAATGTAAAAAATGATAAAATTAAATAACTAGATCCTAAATACATTTTTAGTAAGCCTAAAATTTATAGAACTCATTTTCGGATTACCTTTTATTCTAAAATCACATAAGTTCGAATTAAACTTGTCTAATTAATAATCGAAACGTCTAACGAGTATTACAATCATTTAATATTTATTTTTAATATACTTTATTTATATATAGATATATTTCAAATAATAATTATTATAATATCCTATTTTTATCTTATTAATTTTTAATAACAACAACATATAATATTTCAAATTATATTTCGAATTATTATTTATATATACATACACTCATATCTATTTACAATTAATTGTTCGTGAATCGTCGAGAGCAGTCAAAGGTCAAATGAATATATGAAAACAGTTCAAAGTTTTTGAGACTTCAATGTTACAGACTTTGCTTATCGTATCGAAATCAATTAAGATTCAAGTTTAAATTTGGTCGGAAATTCCTGGGTCATCACAAGACCCTCACTAATTTTAACAGAACACATGATAATCGTGTTAATCGGTTTCTAGTGAGTTCATCTGGTATAGGTGAATCAATCATGTATCCTCCATCTTCCCCAAAATGTCATGGTAAACACAGAACTTGGGAAGATGATTCAGTTACCCGTGGTGAGCCAGACTTATTTAAAATGAATCCAGATGAAAGAAATGCTTACAGGATGGAGATCACTGTACAAGAATTGCTTGAGCAAAGACAAGCTGCTATTAATGAAAGGATATGCCAAGTTAGATTACTGCATCATCCCCTTGATCAGCCACTCTACATCACTGCCTTAACTTATGGCATTGAAATTGGTGTATACTTAAACAACAGTGGTCAAAGGCTCTCTACTGATGAGGAGAAAGCTCAATTTCAAGAGGCTCGCCAGCTGGGTATGGATCTAAGGGAGTATCGTGATGCCCTTAGAACTGAAGAGGGTAGAAAGATGATTAAAATAGCAAAATCCCTGAAAATTACTGCCGATGATTATTTTTTGGGCTTACAAGCTGAAATTCAAAGAAGGGAGGCTGCTGATGCTGAACTCGCTGAGAGGGTAAGGCTTCAGGAGATAGAAGACAATTTGGCTGCTGATAGAAAGCAAGAGGCTGAGTCCTTAAAATTAGCCAAAGCCATTGTCAAAGAACAGGATAAGGCACTTGATGAGATGGAAGCTGATGAGAAAGCACCTGCTACTACTCCTATAGAACCTGTCCGTACCATTGAATTTCCTGATCATTATTATAGGAGTAGGTATGGTGATGTGATGAATAGAAGATCCAATCCCAGCAGGATCATCAAAGTGAACAGAGGGTCAAAAAGAGCTTTCAATGTCATAAGGGAGAATAAGGTTCAAGAAAGAATAAACTATGACGAGTTAAGATCCCTAGGATTTAGTGAATGGATGAAGATCTTGGCGTATTTCATTGGTAAAGGTGAAAGTGCTATCAAAAATACACTTAAATCTGAACTCCAACAGCTCTTCAAGAAAGCAACAATGTTTGGGAATGCACCAGTAGTGAATGTAGAAGACGTTCTTTCTCAAAAGCCTAAAGGAAATCAATCTACTGGTGAAGGACCAACCGGAAGAGGCTCCATCATTCCACCTCCTCATATCCCTGTATTTGACCCTGCTGATGTACCTTATCTTTTTCCTGAAGCCTGGAGGAGCAAACAAGAGGAGCTATCTGAAGAAGAACGAGATAAAGATAAAGATAGATAGTCTCCTATGTGCTCAAATTGTATCTTTTGTTTAATTCACTTTTCATTTTGATGTTGCTGTAATTACTGTACATACTCTGTTGTAATGAAAGTGAAATGAGTTTATCTTCAAAATCATATCAAATTATAATATATGGATAACTCAGCAAAAGATCCCAAAAACAAACTTAAAAAGGGACAAATTTATTGCCTATTTTTCATTAGGTCCCTCGGTGCTGGCTTTAGTGTTTTCTCCATATGTCATAAGTTTTTTCATCATCAAATAGGGGGAGATTGTTGAGTCCCTAAAATAATTAAGGATTTAATTATGACAAAACTGTAATTTATCTGCACTAAAATGTTATGTGCAGTCAGCATAAGTTTGTTTATGTATAGACAGCAGATATTGCTGTGTCGAGTGTTTAGTTTGCTGCTCAGTCTACCAGCACAAGGTAGACAGTGTTCTTCAATCAGCACAGGATGTGTACTCAGCAAATCAAGAATATGAAGTGGCTCAGCAATGAAGAACCAGCACAGCTGGAATGCAGCTTACTACACAAGACAGCTATGCTCCATTATAAGCATAGTAGTTTTCCCGAGTGGTCTACATCAATGGTACTATTCAACAGAAGTCAAAGACAAAGTTGAATAAAAATGGACATGCGTCGGCGGCTGACAAGTGACCTTACAAGACCACGTGGGAATGCAGAATTTTAATGCATGTGCAGACATGGGTTATACTTTGTCAACACCTAGGGAACATAACATTCTCTTTGTTTAATCAAATAGTGGTGCCAAACCGAATTGGGGTGTTCCTGCAAATAGCTACCAAAGAGGAAAGAGGAGAGCATGCTCTCTGATGTAGTTGTCCCCACAAGTACAGACATCCTATGTACCAGTGGACAATAGAACCATTACACGGTTAATAGGACTACTATAAATTGTTGTATCCACTATTGTAACAACTAGTGGTGTGGGTTTATTTTTATAGAGTCAAAACTTGTAATAGCTATTAGTTTACCTCTTAGCTATAATCTAGGTAATCTGTATCAACGAACTATCATTCCGCCCAGGATAGTTGTGATTCTTTGTGATTCAATCAATAAAGAATAACTGTTGAAAATTACCTGTGACTCTATTTATTTGCATGCTTGAATACTAATCGTGTTTAACTGTTAAGTTATTTTAAAAGAAATTGTATTCACCCCCCCCCCCCTCTACAATACTCCTGTTGTTATCAAGGGACCAATATCAAGTCTTTAATACTTTTGTAATCTTTAATATTGATTCAAGCAAGGGTCATAGTGAGCTTAAGTGTAAGCTTACTTGTAAACTATCTTCTTAAAGGGACTTAGAAGATAGTGGTGATTTCACTAGGACTAGAGCATTAGAAGTCTTGTGATAAGAGCATTGTGTATTTGTGTATTCCTCGAAGGGACGTTAGGGATCATAAGTAGCGGCTTATCGAAGGTCTAGTGTTGTATCTGGATTCTCCGCCGGGATTGGAGCATCATAGTGAAGAAAAATCTCAATTCGTAGAATTGAGGAGTGGATTAAGGAGATTAGTTAACATCTCCCCAACCACTATAAATCTTGTGTTTGTTCTTTTATTCAAACACGTTAAATCACACTATAGTAACTTTAAGTTCTAAATCATCGAAGAATTTTTCAAAAACGTTAAAATTAACTTAAGTAACTATTCATCCCCTCCCCCCCCCCCTACCTCTAGTTACTCACAGACCCATCAATTGACGTTGCTTGTTTAATTAAATGGATCTTTGGAAATCGGAATAGATTACTCTTAAAAATGATTAATCGGGGATTAATCGGCGAGTAATCAGGTCCATATTTGCTCAAAAAAATTGATAAGGTTTTAATTTTTTTTTTGCCCCCGGTGAAAAAGAAAATCCTAGTTCTGCCACCGCTGCTAGTACATGATAATAATAGTCAAGCTTACAATGAACCAATTCACATTTTATCAAGTCTCTCATGCCTCGTGGCTTATGTAAACGCTGATACACATTGTGACTTCTCAAGTTGAGTTGAACGTGAAATATCAAACATTGGGTTCAGGGCCGGTCCTGAGTACTTTGATGCCCGGTGCAAAATGGCCAAATAATGCTCCTTTTCTATCTTTCGAACCTAAAAAACTACCGTAACGGTATCTAGCCTCAGTGTGGAAGGGCTTGCGATTAGTTGCCAAGCAACCCGGGTTCAATTCCTGGGGGCGAAAAGTTTTCTCTCCAATTTCATGCGATTAGTTGTCAAGCAACTCAGGTCCCGCGATTAGTTGCCAAGCAACCCGGGTAAGAGTTTCCTTCTAGCGTGTATAGGTGCAAATGATGAGGGTGTGTGGGTGCAAATGATGAGGGTCGTTGAAATAAAATGATCCGCTGATGCAAATTCGCCGTTAAAAAAAAATAAAACTACCGTAATTTTTTACTCCTATAATGTAAAAATTTACTAAATTAATACTCCGAGAATATAGTATTACTTCATCCATCTCCATATACATGTGTATTTCTAATTTTGTTTTCTTCAAAATAGACAATCAACTTTACTTTTTTACTCTTATTTATACTTTTACTTAAAAGTTTATGATACTAGAAATGACATTAGCTCTTGTCCTCTTAGAAGAGAAATTTTTATACTTTACTTAATGTTACACCCAATAGAATATATGTTTTGGAACGAAGTGAGTATATAATTATTTACTTAAGATGGTATATAAACAGTAACATTATGCAGTATAGAACATTTAATGGATGAAGTTTATAAAATAATAAAAATAAAACTAATTGAATGTATTACACAAAAATAATTAATGTATTATAAATGAAGTATGGAGTAAATCGAATATGACTTTTTTCCTTGATGAAATAAATTAAGTCAAGAAATTTTTTAAAACCAAGTTCAATACTCCATTATTAAAATCAGGCGGTACATATTTTTCATTCTGCCGCCTACTTTTTTAATCAAAATTTTAAATTTACACGAATTATAGATCAATGGCTTGTACAATACGTTGTAAAAAATGTAACATATTTTGAAGTTAAAACTAACATATCTAGAAAAGGCACAAAAGCCTACAATGATGAACCTGATGCGTATAATACTAACAAAAGTTAACTAAATATTCATAAAATTATCTTCTTCTCACTCCAACTTTTTACCTACGTCTCTTTCTTCTTCCTTTTCCTTCTCCTCGTGAATTTTTTGCAACTAAAAAAAATACAACTCAAAACCCTCCATTTGATGCCTCTTAAATCTTGATGCCCAGTGCGATCGCACTTGTGGCCCACCCTTAGGTCCAACCCTGGTTGGGTTGATTTTTATCAGTCTATACTTGTCTACTTGAGATCCCAAATAAATTTTGGCTCTAATCAAGACCGACCTCAATCTTACAATAACAATTCAACTATCCATTCATATTCAAATTTGACTCAACAACAAGCATGTGGTCAGCCGCGCGTTGCGGCGGATCACGTTTTTGTATATCCTTTACGATGGTGTAATACGTGTTATAACCCAATAGTGCACATGAAATACATGTCTATGGCAACAATTTGTGAAGCAGAACGATACATAAAACTATGGAAACAAACACTCAAAAAAAAAACAAATGGACAACTAAGATTGGGAACAATAGTTACATATTAGAGAGCTGCCAAAAGTAAAAGCTATACATAAGGCATCAAAAGTCGCTACATTAAAATATCCAAATTGCAAATTAATGGTGTATCCTAGAGGATACACGCATAAAGGCACCATTTTTGTACAGAAAAATGGATCAGGCAACATAAAACATAATAAAATTTGGCAGTTTTCAGTGATTGCTGCTCAGCGTTTAGCAGGCCGCCCAGCGTCAAGCATAAGCCCTGCAGGCAGCTTCTATGCATAATCCCTTTAACTCAGCGCGTGAACGATACGCAGCCACGTCAGCACACACCACCGACATTCCGAATACTTCACGTAACAGAACCATTCAGTGATTGACACGTGTATCCCGTAAATTTTGGACATTCTGGACCTATAAATAGACCCCTTGGGTCACCACATTTCACATCATCATTCTGATCTGAACTTCAGTCAGAGAGAAGTACGCTTTCTCTCTCACACAGTTCTTTCTCACTCTAAAATAACATTAGCCGCTTAGCAGCAGTGCGCTAAACGGATCATCACAGATTGATCCACAAATTGATTGAGGCCACCCCACAGATCTTACATCTGTGTTTTGGGTCTGCAGAGATTATTTCTCGAGGGCAAACAACAATCAACAGTATATGCCACACGTTGAGCAGCTATTGTCTTGTACTGGTACCTTACAGCCGCTATACAGAAAATCGTACCAACAAATGGCGCCACCTGTAACACCCGCATTTTGGGCCTAGATGAAATGACCATTGTACCCTGGGGTAGGGCGTAATTAGTGATTTTTATAATTATATGTTTATAATTATTTGGTTGTTCTGTTGAGACCAGTTTGTGACAAGGGTCACAGAACAGGTTGGTTTATTTAATTTGGACTCTGTTAGGACCGCCTAAGGAGATACGAAAGGTTATCAGATAAGATAACTGGTAAATACCTGTGTGATATGGGGTATAAGTTTGTAACTCATTTAAGTGTATGTATCTGGATAGTTCTATCCATTTCTCATTTCATCAAACCCACACACGAACGTATATACAAACACACACACATAAACCCTAATTTGATTTTGTGAGTCTTTGGATTAATTGAAGCTAGAGATATATTCCTTGTGATTTCGTGATCAATATAAGGTATGCATATCATAGATTCATGTATTAATTCTTGCTCAAAATGGGTTTTGGGTTCATATGAGTTTTATGCATTTTGATGCTTGATTCTTGATTATATGTGTTTGTGATGCTCAATTGATGTTAGAAATAGGTTGTATATATGTTTAGTAGCTTCGAAACCCAGTTTGCTACAGTACCCGAGTTGCTACAGTACCCGAGTTGCTACAGTACCGACTTGCTACAGTACCGAGTTGCTACAGTGTCACTATTTGCTACAGTGCCTAGCTGCTACAGTACCGAGTTGCTACAGCAGCCGAGTTGCTACATTGTCACTATTTGCTACAGTACCTTTTATGAAATTGAAACGGGCGTAACTTTCAAAACGTAACTCCGTTTTTGATGAATAAACTATCGTTAGAATCGTAATAAAGAATACTTTTCAATGATGAACTTTTAAGAAACTAGATCAAACTGTTTTTGGGTCGGAAAAGGAGTTTTAGTGTGTATATCGTGTTTTATACGCACCTGTATGCCATTATTGAATGGAGTCATGATGTAGACTCATAAAATTATGAATATATGGTGTTATGACCTAGTTTATAGTATGATTTGATTATACTATTGATTGAGATATGTATATTGACTTCGTTATGTTGTTCTCAGGTGATAAGAACAAGGAAGAAGCTCAGAAGTAAGATAACTGAGCTGTAGCTGGTAATCGGTGAGTGGGATTATCTCCGAGTGTAGTATAGAGTAGCAAGTTGTGCTACTATTTTATACTGTTATAGTTGCTATGCTTAGTAGATATGTTGTAATAATGATCATCGTAGAGTTGCCATGCTAGTCGTAGGAACAGTTGTTCGTAGTGATAGTTGCTTAACAGTTGTGTGCACAAGTTGTAGTTGCCTGTTGGAACCTATTGTTGTTAGGTTCAGCTCAGGGAGGTCAACCTTGTTGTGGTTAGGTCCAGTTGGCTACTGTTTATTGAGTATAGTGCGGAATGACGCATCACCTGTGTGTGGATTTACTATACTGGGGATTCAGTAGTAAGGACTTTCGGTAGACGCTAGACTGATCAGCTAGTGTTCGTGTGCTCGTACAAGCCGCCGAGTCTCTAGTTGGAGCATAGTTGCTAGTTGATTATTGCCAGTTGATAGTTACTAGTTATTAGTTGTCATCTGCCTGTTATTGATTGTTGTAGTTGCTGTAGTTGTACAAGTTGGTACTGTATGCTAGATCTGTTAGATGATTCCATTCACTTAGCCTCGTGCTAACCCCCCTCACCTCATCCCTTGCAGGTTTTCGATCTTAGTGCTGGTAGGGATGGGAGTTGGGTTGACGATATGTTTGACAAGACGAACTCTGATGTCTTAACTTTTATAAATATGTAACTAGTTGTTTAACGTAACACCGGTGGTTTGTAATAAGTAACTAGCTAATGATTTGTGATAATCATGTTCGTAATTAACTAAGGGTATTTATGTGAATTAAGACTTCCGCTGTGTTTTAAAAAAAAATCAGGGCGTTACAACTTGGTATCAGAGCATAGGTTTGGCCGCATGTACATTGTGTTGAATGTCATGTTCCCAAACCTTGTGTTGTGTTAAACATATCTGAGGGGATGGGTTAAGTGAATGTAGGGATTACATGCGTTAGTTGATAGGTACTAACATGTTTTCCACTAGACGTTGGTGTGAGTTGTTGTGGTAGTGCAGATATGGCAGATAATGCAGGAAACGCAACTGGTCCGTCAGCCCCCGGAACATTCAGAGCCCCAGATGAAGACGGGTACGTGTCAGAAGAGGATCCACAGGAACAAATAATAGATTTGCAAAGTAAGTTAAAGGAAGCACGTGATCGAATACGAGAATTAGAACAACGTCAGGTAACCGTGAATCCAAGTGGTAGTGTACCGAATCAGATGATTAGTGGGTATCCGGTGCAGTCAAATATTCATCAGCAAACTGGAAGTACTTTCCAACAACAGCAATGGATACCATCTCAGTATCAGTTTTTTCAACAGTATCAGGTGCCACCTCAGTTTAGTCAACAGTTCCTAAATCAGATGTGGGGTCCTTATCAGATGCCGACGTTTCAACAACAGAAGAAATGTACGTTCAAACAGTTCCTGAATTGCAATCCACCAGAGTACTCAGGAAGTTCTAACCCAACGGTAACCCTTAACTGGTTAATAGAGATAGAAAAGGTTTTTGAGGCCTGTCAGTGCGAACCAGAATTAAAGGTTATTTATGCTAGTCGTATGTTGAAAAATAGGGCAATGGTTTGGTGGGATACGGTTACTTCTAGTATCCCAAAAGAGCAAGTGAGCATGATTACTTGGGAACAATTTTATAGTAAAGTTTGCGAACAGTATTGCTCAGCCTATGATCTCAATTGAATTAAGACAGAATTTTTGGAAATGAAAATGACGCCTCGAATGACGATAGATGAGGTGATTGAGCAGTATATGGATAAATTAAGGTTCGTTCATCAGTGGGTTCCAGATGAACAGTCCAGAATTCAGCATTTTGTTAATATAATTTTACCAGAGTATAGAACAATGGTTAGGATGGCGACGACGTTATCGCAAGCGTTTTTTATGGCCAAGATGGTGGAAGATGATGTCAGAGCAGCAAGAAACAGAATGGAAGGTTATGTTATGCCACAACAAGATCAGGTGATGAGTCATTCGGACTCTAGGTCAAAGAAGTCTGTTAAGTTGAAACGGACTAGCGGGTCAGAACAGTGTGGGTCAGCATCAAGTCAGAATTCTTGGTGTTATAGTTGTAGATCATCTCACAGTGGTCTTTGTTCAGATTCAACCAAAAGATGTTTGAGATGTGGTATTGTGGGACACGAGATTCGGATGTGTTCGTTCCAAGAGGATGTATGTTGGAGATGTCATCAAGTGGGGCATAGGTCAGCTCAGTGTCCGTATGTAAGAGGATCGAGTTCTGGGGTGGGGCCAGGAGCGCAGTCGGGAACAGTAGGTGGATCTTCTGGTTCTCCAGTTGGGCAGAAAAGAAAGAATCCACATACAGAAATAGCAAGAGCTTATCAGATGGTTGCAGATGCAGATGTTGAATGTGATGTGAATACAGGTATGCTTCAAAATCGTCGTATTGTTTAGTCATATACATGTATATGATTGGGTGTATATATATGTGTGGTAGATTAGTAGATCTTGATAGCAGTGTAAGATTTATTTTGTTGCATTATGTTGTTTATGTTTTAGTTGCGACCCTTCTGTGCCATGTGGGGTAAGGGTGACCCTTAGGTTGACTTTTTAGGATTGAGAACCGTGACTTGGATTGAAATGTCCCGTTCTTATTGATTAAAAACGTTCCATATTAATTGATTTCGTTGCGAGGTTTTGACCTCTATATGAGACGTTTTTCAAAGACTGCATTCATTTTTAAAACAAACCATAACCTTTATTTCATAAATAAAGGTTTTAAAAAGCTTTACGTAGATTATCAAATAATGATAATCTAAAATATCATGTTTACACACGACCATTACATAATGGTTTACAATACAAATATGTTACAACAAAATAAGTTTCTTGAATGCAGTTTTTACACAATATCATACAAGCATGGACTCCAAATCTCGTCCTTATTTAAGTATGCGACAACGGAAGCTCTTAATAATCACCTGAGAATAAACATGCTTAAAACGTCAACAAAAATGTTGGTGAGTTATAGGTTTAACCTATATATATCAAATCATAATAATAGACCACAAGATTTCATATTTCAATACACATCCCATACATAGAGATAAAAATCATTCATATGGTGAACACCTGGTAACCGACATTAACAAGATGCATATATAAGAATATCCCCATCATTCCGGGACACCCTTCGGATATGATATAAATTTCGAAGTACTAAAGCATCCGGTACTTTGGATGGGGTTTGTTAGGCCCAATAGATCTATCTTTAGGATTCGCGTCAATTAGGGTGTCTGTTCCCTAATTCATAGATTACCAGACTTAATAAAAAGGGGCATATTCGATTTCGATAATTCAACCATAGAATGTAGTTTCACGTACTTGTGTCTATTTTGTAAATCATTTATAAAACCTGCATGTATTCTCATCCCAAAAATATTAGATTTTAAAAGTGGGACTATAACTCACTTTCACAGATTTTTACTTCGTCGGGAAGTAAGACTTGGCCACTGGTTGATTCACGAACCTATAACAATATATACATGTATATCAAAGTATGTTCAAAATATATTTACAACTCTTTTAATATATTTTGATGTTTTAAGTTTATTAAGTCAGTTGTCCTCGTTAGTAACCTACAACTAGTTGTCCACAGTTAGATGTACAGAAATAAATCGATAAATATTATCTTGAATCAATTCACGACCCAGTGTATACGTATCTCAGTATTGATCACAACTCAAACTATATATATTTTGGAATCAACCTCAACCCTGTATAGCTAACTCCAACATTCACATATAGAGTGTCTATGGTTGTTCCGAAATATATATAGATGTGTCGACATGATAGGTAGAAACATTGTATACGTGTCTATGGTATCTCAAGATTACATAATATACAATACAAGTTGATTAAGTTATGGTTGGAATAGATTTGTTACCAATTTTCACGTAGCTAAAATGAGAAAAATTATCCAATCTTGTTTTACCCATAACTTCTTCATTTTAAATCCGTTTTGAGTAAATCAAATTGCTATGGTTTCATATTGAACTCTATTTTATGAATCTAAATAGAAAAAGTATAGGTTTATAGTCGGAAAAATAAGTTACAAGTTGTTTTTGTAAAGGTAGTCATTTCAGTCGAAAGAACGACGTCTAGATGACCATTTTAGAAAACATACTTCCACTTTGAGTTTAACCATAATTTTTGGATATAGTTTCATGTTCATAATAAAAATCATTTTCTCAGAATAACAACTTTTAAATCAAAGTTTATCATAGTTTTTAATTAACTAACCCAAAACAGCCCGCGGTGTTACTACGACGGCGTAAATCCGGTTTTACGGTGTTTTTCGTGTTTCCAGGTTTTAAATCATTAAGTTAGCATATCATATAGATATAGAACATGTATTTAGTTGATTTTAAAAGTCAAGTTAGAAGGATTAACTTTTGTTTGCGAACAAGTTTAGAATTAACTAAACTATGTTCTAGTGATTACAAGTTTAAACCTTCGAATAAGATAGCTTTATATGTATGAATCGAATGATGTTATGAACATCATTACTACCTTAAGTTCCTTGGATAAACCTACTGGAAAAGAGAAAAATGGATCTAGCTTCAATGGATCCTTGGATGGCTCGAAGTTCTTGAAGCAGAATCATGACACGAAAACAAGTTCAAGTAAGATCATCACTTGAAATAAGATTGTTATAGTTATAGAAATTGAACCAAAGTTTGAATATGATTATTACCTTGTATTATAATGATAACCTACTGTAAGAAACAAAGATTTCTTGAGGTTGGATGATCACCTTACAAGATTGGAAGTGAGCTAGCAACTTGAAAGTATTCTTGATTTTATGAAACTAGAACTTTTGGAATTTATGAAGAACACTTAGAACTTGAAGATAGAACTTGAGAGAGATCAATTAGATGAAGAAAATTGAAGAATGAAAGTGTTTGTAGGTGTTTTTGGTCGTTGGTGTATGGATTAGATATAAAGGATGTGTAATTTTGTTTTCATGTAAATAAGTCATGAATGATTACTCATATTTTTGTAATTTTATGAGATATTTCATGCTAGTTGCCAAATGATGGTTCCCACATGTGTTAGGTGACTCACATGGGCTGCTAAGAGCTGATTATTGGAGTGTATATACCAATAGTACATACATCTAAAAGCTGTGTATTGTACGAGTACGAATACGGGTGCATACGAGTAGAATTGTTGATGAAACTGAACGAGGATGTAATTGTAAGAATTTTTGTTAAGTAGAAGTATTTTGATAAGTGTATTGAATTCTTTCAAAAGTGTATAAATACATATTAAAACACTACATGTATATACATTTTAACTGAGTCGTTAAGTCATCGTTAGTCGTTACATGTAAGTGTTGTTTTGAAACCTTTAGGTTAACGATCTTGTTAAATGTTGTTAACCCAATGTTTATAATATCAAATGAGATTTTAAATTATTATATTATCATGATATTATCATGTATGAATATCTCTTAATATGATATATATACATTAAATGTCTTTACAACGATAATCGTTACATATATGTCTCGTTTAAAAATCATTAAGTTAGTAGTCTTGTTTTTACATATGTAGTTCATTGTTAATATTCTTAATGATATGTTTACTTATCATAGTATCATGTTAACTATATATATATATCCATATATATGTCATCATATAGTTCTTACAAGTTTTAACGTTCGTGAATCACCGGTCAACTTGGGTGGTCAATTGTCTATATGAAACATATTTCAATTAATCAAGTCTTAACAAGTTTGATTGCTTAACATGTTGGAAACATTTAATCATGTAAATATCAATCTCAATTAATATATATATAAACATGGAAAAGTTCGGGTCACTACAGTACCTACCCGTTAAATAAATTTCGTCCCGAAATTTTAAGCTGTTGAAGGTGTTGACGAATCTTCTGGAAATAGATGCGGGTATTTCTTCTTCATCTGATCTTCACGCTCCCAGGTGAACTCGGGTCCTCTACGAGCATTCCATCGAACCTTAACAATTGGTATCTTGTTTTGCTTAAGTCTTTTAACCTCACGATCCATTATTTCGACGGGTTCTTCGATGAATTGAAGTTTTTTGTTGATTTGGATTTCATCTAACGGAATAGTGAGATCTTCTTTAGCAAAACATTTCTTCAAATTCGAGACGTGGAAAGTGTTATGTACAGCCGCAAGTTGTTGAGGTAACTCTAGTCGGTAAGCTACTGGTCCGACACGATCAATAATCTTGAATGGTCCAATATACCTTGGATTTAATTTCCCTCGTTTACCAAATCGAACAACGCCTTTCCAAGGTGCAACTTTAAGCATGACCATCTCTCCAATTTCAAATTCTATATCTTTTCTTTTAATGTCAGCGTAGCTCTTTTGTCGACTTTGGGCGGTTTTCAACCGTTGTTGAATTTGGATGATCTTCTCGGTAGTTTCTTGTATAATCTCCGGACCCGTAATCTGTCTATCCCCCACTTCACTCCAACAAATCGGAGACCTGCACTTTCTACCATAAAGTGCTTCAAACGGTGCCATCTCAATGCTTGAATGGTAGCTGTTGTTGTAGGAAAATTCTGCTAACGGTAGATGTCGATCCCAACTGTTTCCGAAATCAATAACACATGCTCGTAGCATGTCTTCAAGCGTTTGTATCATCCTTTCGCTCTGCCCATCAGTTTGTGGATGATAGGCAGTACTCATGTCTAGACGAGTTCCTAATGCTTGCTGTGATGTCTGCCAGAATCTTGAAATAAATCTGCCATCCCTATCAGAGATAATAGAGATTGGTATTCCATGTCTGGAGACGACTTCCTTCAAATACAGTCGTGCTAACTTCTCCATCTTGTCATCTTCTCTTATTGGCAGGAAGTGTGCTGATTTGGTGAGACGATCAACTATTACCCAAATAGTATCAAAACCACTTGCAGTCCTTGGCAATTTAGTGATGAAATCCATGGTAATGTTTTCCCATTTCCATTCCGGGATTTCGGGTTGTTGAAGTAGACCTGATGGTTTCTGATGCTCAGCTTTGACCTTAGAACACGTCAAACATTCTCCTAAGTATTTAGCAACATCAGCTTTCATACCCGGCCACCAAAAATATTTCTTGAGATCCTTGTACATCTTCCCCGTTCCAGGATGTATTGAGTATCTGGTTTTATGAGCTTCTCTAAGTACCATTTCTCTCATATCTCCAAATTTTGGTACCCAAATCCTTTCAGCCCTATACCGGGTTCCGTCTTCCCGAATATTAAGATGCTTCTCCGATCCTTTGGGTATTTCATTATTTAAATTTCCCTCTTTTAAAACTCCTTGTTGCGCCTCCTTTATTTGAGTAGTAATGTTATTATGAATCATTATATTCATAGATTTTACTCGAATGGGTTCTCTGTCCTTCCTGCTCAAGGCATCGGCTACCACATTTGCCTTCCCCGGGTGGTAACGAATCTCAAAGTCGTAATCATTCAATAATTCAATCCACCTACGCTGCCTCATATTCAGTTGTTTCTGATTAAATATGTGTTGAAGACTTTTGTGGTCGGTATATATAATACTTTTGACCCCATATAAGTAGTGCCTCCAAGTCTTTAATGCAAAAACAATCGCGCCTAATTCCAAATCATGCGTCGTATAATTTTGTTCGTGAATCTTCAATTGTCTAGAAGCATAAGCAATCACCTTCGTTCGTTGCATTAATACACAACCGATACCTTGCTTTGATGCATCACAATAAATCACAAAATCATCATTCCCTTCAGGCAATGACAATATAGGTGCCGTAGTTAGCTTTTTCTTCAATAACTGAAACGCTTTCTCTTGTTCATCATTCCATTCAAATTTCTTCCCTTTATGCGTTAATGCAGTCAAGGGTTTTGCTATTCTGGAAAAGTCTTGGATGAACCTTCTGTAGTAACCAGCTAGTCCTAAAAACTGGCGTATGTGTTTCGTAGTTTTCGGGGTTTCCCACTTTTCGACAGTTTCTATCTTTGCCGGATCCACCTTAATACCTTCTTTGTTCACTATGTGACCGAGGAATTGAACTTCTTCCAACCAAAATGCACACTTTGAAAACTTAGCGTACAATTCTTCCTTCCTCAATACTTCTAACACCTTTCTCAAATGTTCACCGTGTTCTTGGTCATTCTTTGAGTAAATAAGTATGTCATCAATGAAAACAATGACAAACTTGTCAAGGTATGGTCCACACACTCGGTTCATAAGGTCCATGAACACAGCTGGTGCATTAGTTAAACCAAACGGCATGACCATAAACTCGTAATGACCGTAATGTGTTCCGAAAGCAGTCTTTGGAATATCATCTTCTTTCACCCGCATTTGATGATACCCGGAACGTAAGTCAATCTTTGAATAAACAGACGAGCCTTGTAGTTGATCAAATAAGTCATCGATTCTCGGTAGTGGGTAGCAGTTCTTGATGGTAAGTTTGTTCAACTCTCGGTAGTCGATACACAACCTGAATGTACCATCTTTCTTCTTGACAAACAAAACAGGAGCTCCCCACGGTGATGTGCTTGGTCGAATGAAACCACGCTCTAAAAGTTCTTGTAATTGGCTTTGTAGTTCTTTCATCTCGCTGGGTGCGAGTCTCTAAGGAGCACGAGCTATTGGTGCAGCTCCTGGTACAAGATCTATTTGAAATTCAACGGATCGATGTGGGGGTAATCCCGGTAATTCTTTCGGAAATACATCAGGAAATTCTTTTGCGACGGGAACATCATTGATGCTCTTTTCTTCAGTTTGTACTTTCTCGACGTGTGCTAGAACAGCATAGCAACCTTTTCTTATTAGTTTTTGTGCCTTCAAATTACTAATAAGATGTAGCTTCGTGTTGCCCTTTTCTCCGTACACCATTAAGGGTTTTCCTTTTTCTCGTATAATGCGAATTGCATTTTTGTAACAAACGATTTCCGCTTTCACTTCTTTCAACCAGTCCATACCGATTATCACATCAAAACTCCCTAACTCTACTGGTATCAAATCAATCTTAAATGTTTCACTAACCAGTTTAATTTCTCGATTCCGACATATATTATCTGCTGAAATTAATTTACCATTTGCTAATTCGAGTAAAAATTTACTATCCAAAGGCGTCAATGGACAACTTAATTTAGCACAAAAATCTCTACTCATATAGCTTCTATCCGCACCCGAATCAAATAAAACGTAAGCAGATTTATTGTCAATAAGAAACGTACCCGTAACAAGCTCCGGGTCTTCCTGTGCCTCTGCTGCATTAATATTGAAAACTCTTCCGCGGCCTTGTCCATTCGTGTTCTCCTGGTTCGGGCAATTTCTAATAATGTGGCCCGGTTTTCCACATTTATAACAAACTACATTGGCATAACTTGCTCCGACACTACTTGCTCCACCATTACTCGTTCCGACACCATTTGTTCCTTTCGTTCTGTTAACCCCTGGTCCGTAGACATCACACTTCGCCGCGCTATGACCATTTCTTTTACACTTGTTGCAAAATTTGGTGCAGAACCCCGAGTGATACTTTTCACACCTTTGGCATAGCTGCTTCTGATTGTTGTTGTTGTTGCGATTATTATTGTTATTAAGATGATTGTTGTGGTTGCTGTTGTTGTTGTTGTTGTTGTTGTTGTTGTTGTTGTTGTTGGGCCGTTTGTTGTAGTTGCGATTGATGTTGCGATTGTTAGGATAGTTGTTGCGATTATTGTTATAATTGCTGTTGTTGTTGTATTGGTGATTCTTATCACCGTTTTCCTCCCACTTTCTTTTGACTTGCTTCACATTGGCCTCTTCAGCAGTCTATTCTTTAATTCTTTCTTCAATCTGGTTCACTAGTTTGTGAGCCATTCTACATGCCTGTTGTATGGAGGCGGGCTCGTGTGAACTTATATCTTCTTGGATTCTTTTCGGTAATCCTTTCACAAATGCGTCGATCTTCTCTTCCTCATCTTCGAATGCTCCCAGACACAATAGGCACAATTCTGTGAATCGTCTTTCGTACGTGGTAATATCAAATCCTTGGGTTCGTAACCCTCTAAGTTCTGTCTTGAGCTTATTGACCTCGGTTCTGGGACGGTACTTCTCGTTCATCAAGTGCTTGAATGCTGACCACGGTAGTGCGTACGCATCGTCTTGTCCCATTTGCTCTAGATAGGTATTCCACCATGTTAACGCAGAACCTGTGAAGGTATGCGTAGCGTACTTCACTTTGTCCTCTTCAGTACACTTACTTATGGCAAACACCGATTCAACCTTCTCGGTCCACCGTTTCAATCCGATCGGTCCTTCGGTTCCATCAAATTCCAAAGGTTTGCAGGCAGTGAATTCTTTGTAGGTGCATCCTACACGATTTCCTGTACTGCTAGATCCAAGGTTATTGTTGGTATGTAGCGCAGCCTGTACTGCGGCTATGTTTGAAGCTAGAAAAGTACGGAATTCCTCTTCATTCATATTCACGGTGTGTCGAGTAGTCGGTGCCATTTCCTTCAAAATAGTTAAATGGAACAAGTTAATCATACAGAATATTAAGAGTAGTTAATAGTATTTCGTAGCATAATATGAACTCATTTATAAAAGGTTTTTCTTCATATTAGCGTTTTATAAGTTTAAATTCGGGTAGTACCTACCCGTTAAGTTCATACTTAGTAGCTAATATACAATTCAACTACTACAATTCTATATAAAAAACTGATTATAATAATATTTCGTGTTCAAACTTTTACACAATATTTTACAAACTTACAATACCGCTTATTTTACATATAGCATGAAATATAGCACACAATAAATTTAATACAAGATGGTTGTGAAGATAATTCTAGCTAGTACACAAGTCATTCAGCAAAGGCAATAAAGACACGTAATTCATACGTCCAGAAACAAGTCATGCATTCTGGTTTTACTAGGATTACTTCCCATCCTTGGTCTTGTGGAACATAACCGTTATGGCCGTTGATAAGACAGCGTGTTGTAACGTCGTCAAAGGGACGAGGGTTACGTAATGTCCAACAGTCCCGTAACAATCTAAAAACCTCATTTCTTACCCCAATTACCGATTCCGTCACTTGTGGGAACGTTTTGTTTAATAGTTGTAGCCCGATGTTCTTGTTCTCACTTTGGTGAGAAGCGAACATTACTAATCCGTAAGCATAACATGCTTCTTTATGTTGCATGTTAGCCACTTTTTCTAAATCACGAAGTCCAATATTCGGATATATTGAGTCAAAATAATTTCTTAACCCATTGCGTAAAATAGCATTTGGGTTCCCCGCAATATATGCGTCAAAGTAAACACATCGTAACTTATGGATTTCCCAATGTGATATCCCCCATCGTTCGAATGAAAGCCTTTTATAAACCAAGGCATTCTTGGAACGTTCTTCGAATGTCTTACAAACTGATCTCGCCTTAAATAGTTGTGCCGAAGAATTCTGACCGACTCTAGACAAGATTTCATCAATCATGTCTCCGGGTAGGTCTCTTAAAATATTGGGTTGTCTATCCATTTTGTGTTTTTATACTGTAAAATAGACAAGAGTTAGATTCAAAAAAAAATACTTATTAATACAAGCATTTTTACATATATCATAAAGCATAAGCACACTATATTACATATATTACACCACACGAATACAACTATCTTATTCCGACTCGCTTGTTTCTTCTTCTTCGGTTTTGGTTCGTTTTGCCAAGTTTCTAGGGATATATGATGTTCCCCTAATATGAGCCGTCGTGATCCACATTGGTTTAGAAAAACCTGGTGGTTTAGAGGTTCCCGGGTCATTGTTACAACTTAAGGACTTCGGGGGTTGACGATACATATAAAGTTCATCGGGGTTGGAATTAGATTTCTCTATTTTTATGCCCTTTCCCTTATTATTTTCTTTTGCCTTTTTAAATTCAGTTGGGATAATTTCTATAACATCATCGGAATTCTCATCGGAATCCGATTCATCGGAGAATTGGTAATCCTCCCAATATTTTGCTTCCTTGGCGGAAACACCATTGACCATAATTAACCTTGGTCGGTTGGTTGAGGATTTTCTTTTACTTAACCGTTTTATTATTTCCCCCACCGGTTCTATTTCTTCATCCGGTTCCGATTCTTCTTTCGGTTCCGATTCATCTTCCGGTTCCGACTCTTCTTCCGGTTCCTCTTCGGGAACTTGTGAATCAGTCCACGAATCATTCCAATTTACATTTGACTCTTCATTATTATTAGGTGAGTCAATGGGACTTGTTCTAGAGGTAGACATCTATCACATAATATCAAACGCGTTAAGAGATTAATATATCACATAATATTCACATGTTAAAAATATATAGTTTCCAACAAAATTTGTTAAGCAATCATTTTTCAAGTAAATACGGTCGAAGTCCAGACTCACTAATGCATCCTAACAAACTCGATAAGACACACTAATACAAAATTCTGGTTCTCTAAGACCAACGCTCGGATACCAACTGAAATGTCCCGTTCTTATTGATTAAAAACGTTCCATATTAATTGATTTCGTTGCGAGGTTTTGACCTCTATATGAGACGTTTTTCAAAGACTGCATTCATTTTTAAAACAAACCATAACCTTTATTTCATAAATAAAGGTTTTAAAAAGCTTTACGTAGATTATCAAATAATGATAATCTAAAATATCCTGTTTACACACGACCATTACATAATGGTTTACAATACAAATATGTTACAACAAAATAAGTTTCTTGAATGCAGTTTTTACACAATATCATACAAGCATGGACTCCAAATCTCGTCCTTATTTAAGTATGCGACAGCGGAAGCTCTTAATAATCACCTGAGAATAAACA
Source organism: Rutidosis leptorrhynchoides (assembly GCF_046630445.1). Taxonomy (NCBI): domain Eukaryota; kingdom Viridiplantae; phylum Streptophyta; class Magnoliopsida; order Asterales; family Asteraceae; genus Rutidosis; species Rutidosis leptorrhynchoides. Next base: position 219,258,197 of record NC_092335.1, read on the forward strand.
TGCTTAAAACGTCAACAAAAATGTTGGTGAGTTATAGGTTTAACCTATATATATCAAATCATAATAATAGACCACAAGATTTCATATTTCAATACACATCCCATACATAGAGATAAAAATCATTCATATGGTGAACACCTGGTAACCGACATTAACAAGATGCATATATAAGAATATCCCCATCATTCCGGGACACCCTTCGGATATGATATAAATTTCGAAGTACTAAAGCATCCGGTACTTTGGATGGGGTTTGTTAGGCCCAATAGATCTATCTTTAGGATTCGCGTCAATTAGGGTGTCTGTTCCCTAATTCTTAGATTACCAGACTTAATAAAAAGGGGCATATTCGATTTCGATAATTCAACCATAGAATGTAGTTTCACGTACTTGTGTCTATTTTGTAAATCATTTATAAAACCTGCATGTATTCTCATCCCAAAAATATTAGATTTTAAAAGTGGGACTATAACTCACTTTCATAGATTTTTACTTCGTCGGGAAGTAAGACTTGGCCACTGGTTGATTCACGAACCTATAACAATATATACATGTTGTCATAACCCGTCCTTAACCATAAGAACGCGTTAGATAACGTATGATTTCATTGCGAGGTATTGACCTCTATATGAGACATTTTTGAAAGAAAACTGCATATATTATACATTACAAACCATAACCATTATTTTTGTTACAAGCTTAAGACAATAAAAAGAAGATTAACGTTTAGCGATAATCTTCGACTTACAAACTTTACAAATGATGACAACAACACGGTTTCTAGCATATTTTACAATACAACATCTCGGATATGCAGTTTTATTTTTGACACAAACATGCGTACGCAAGATCCTGGTTAGATCCAACATGATGCAGCGGAAGCTTTAGAAATCACCTGAGAATAGACATGTTTTAAAAGGTCAACATAAAGTTGGTGAGATATAGGTTTAATGCCGGCAGCAATATATATATAGACCACAAGATTTCGTATATAAACAGTTTAATAAAAGTATTCTAAGTGGTTGAGCACTTGGTAACCATACTTAACATTTTCACGTCGCATATTCCCTTTAATATGAAATCTTACTACACCGTACCAAGTGTAGTCACAAAACGAAGTACTGTGCAACCGTTGAATACTGGTCGTCCAGTCCGGTTGGGGTTGTCAGGCCCGATAGATCTATCAACAGGATTCGCGTTTACAATACCGCTGTAAATATTAGTTACCAAGCTACAGGGAAGTATGTCAGTGGTACAACTCAACGTAGAACATATTTTTCAGTTACTTGTGTCCATATCGTAAAACATAAAATACATGTATTCTCATCCCGAAATATTTAGAGTTTAAAAGTGGGACTATATACTCACTCTTGTCTTGATGATATATATAATTTGACTCGGTCTTCCGGTTGATATCACGAACCTCAAGTTCCTTGGATAAGTTTGCTGTAAAAGAGGAGTAAGAAGCTAGAATCAAAAGGGTGATTGAAGTGGATGAAAGATTAGAAGTAAGTTGGTGTTCTTGGAAGGTTTTCTTGAAGTGTTTTTGTATGGTTTTCTTATGGTGTTTTAGTATGGTTTTTGAAGCTAGATCTTCTTGGAAACTTTGCTGAATTGATTAAGGGTTTTAAGGCTTCAAAGTATGTGTGTGTTTTGCTAGAGAATTTGAGATAAAATGAATCAAAATGATGGAGTACTCATACTCCTTAAAAACGTGGGAATGGGGGGGACAAAGACAAAAATTTCAAGTTATGATTTCATGTATCTAGCCTTATTTGTGTCCAAGTTCAATTACCTAGCTCTAAGGGCAGTAACAAGAGTAGGTTTGGTGGTGATTTGATGTGTATTTACTATTAGTAAATACGTATAAAAGCTAGGTATGATACGAGTATAAATACTCTAGGTATACGTATAGAAATTTTGTGAAAATTGGAATGAGGATTCAAATATAGCTATCTTTTGTGAATACACTTATATGGTTTTATGTATTTAAGTCTTTAAAAGTGATTAAATACATTACTTATACAATATATGTATAACATTATAAGTCTTAAGTATTTATGTCAAATAACGTTACGTATAGTTATCGTTTTGAAAACTTAAGTTAGTAGTTTCAAAATATACTTGTAACTTATTGTTATTAATACAAAATGAGATATTAAAACATTCTTAGGTCATGTTAAATATGTATATATATACATATATATACACAAACGTATAATTATCATATATTGTATAGTTCGTGATATCATCGGTCAAACTAGACGGTCAACCGTTGTGTAAAACTCTTTTCGAAAAACATAAGTCTCGACAATTTGGATTTCTTATCATGTTGGTAAGGTTTAATTTATGTAAATATTAATCTTATAAGTATAGAACGATCGAAAAAGTGCGGGTCGTTACATTACCTCCCCGTTAAATAAATTTCGTCCCGAAATTTTAAAATTGTACCTATTTTGCGTCATCGAGAAACAAGTGTGGGTACTTTTGTTTCATCTGATCCTCCCGTTCCCACGTAAACTCGGGACCTTTTTGAGCATTCCAACGAACCTTAACGATCGGTATGTTGCTCTGCTTGAGCTGTTTAACTTCACGGTCCATGATTTCGATTGGTTCTTCGACGAATTGTAGTTTCTCGTCGACATGGATTTCTTCAAGAGGAATGGTGAGGTCTTCCTTTGCAAGACACTTCTTAAGGTTCGAGGCGTGAAATGTATTATGTACTCCGGCGAGTTGTTGCGGTAACTCGAGTCGATAAGCTACCGGTCCAATGCGTTCGATGATCTTGAACGGGCCTACATATCTTGGGTTCAGTTTACCTCTTTTACCGAAACGTATTACACCTTTCCATGGTGACACCTTTAGCATAACCATGTCACCGATCTGAAACTCTAATGGTTTCCTTCGGACATCGGCGTAGCTCTTTTGGCGACTACGGGCTGTTTTCAATCTCTCCTTGATTTGTACTATCTTTTCAGTAGTTTCATGTATGATCTCGGGACCAGTTAATTGTCGATCTCCTACTTCATTCCAACAGATAGGAGATCTACACTTCCTTCCGTACAATGCTTCGAATGGCGCAGCTTTAATGCTCGCATGATAACTATTATTATACGAGAATTCTGCTAATGGTAAATATTTATCCCATCCGTTTCCAAAATCGATCACACATGCCCTGAGCATGTCTTCAAGAGTCTGAATTGTTCTTTCACTCTGCCCGTCGGTTTGCGGATGATATGTGGTGCTCATATCCAAACGAGTTCCTAGGGCCTCCTGTAGTGATTGCCAGAACTTTGAGGTAAATCTACTATCACGATCAGATATAATGGAAATAGGTATTCCATGCCTTGAAACAATTTCCTTTATATACAATCGTAATAGTTTCTCCATTCTATCCGTTTCCTTCATAGGCAAGAAATGTGCAGACTTGGTGAGACGATCAACAATCACCCAAATGGTCAGGCAGTCTTTGGTAACTTCGTGATGAAATCCATGGTAATACCATCCCATTTCCATTCTGGGATTTCTGGTTGTTGAAGTAACCCTGACGGCTTTTGATGTTCTGCTTTGACTTTGGAACAAGTCAAACATTCCCCAACATATGTTGCAACGTCGGTCTTTAAGTTAGGCCACCAATAACGTGTCTTAAGATCTTGATACATCTTTCCAACTCCAGGATGTATCGAGTATCTTGTCTTATGTGCCTCGTTCAATATCAACTTCCTTAATCCACCCAACTTCGGTACCCAAATACGATTTGCAAAATATCTAATTCCGTCTTCCCGTATAACGAGTTGCTTCTCATACTTCTTCATTATTTCATTCTTTATGTTTTCTTTATTGAGTGCTTCTTGTTGAACTTCTTTGATTTGTGAGTTGAGATTCATGCGAATTTTTATATTCATTGCTCGAACTCGAATTGGTTCTCGTTCCTTTCTGCTTAAAGCATCGGCCACCACGTTCGCCTTTCCGGGATGATAACGAATTTCACAATCATAGTCGTTTATTAACTCGACCCACCTACGTTGCCTCATGTTCAATTGTTTCTGATCAAAAATATGTTGAAGGCTTTTATGATCAGTAAACACAGTGAATTTAACCCCATACAAGTAGTGTCTCCACATCTTTAATGCAAACACAACTGCTCCCAATTCTAGATCATGCGTCGTATAATTCCGCTCGTGAATTTTCAATTGTCGGGATGCGTATGCAATAACTTTCTTTCGTTGCATAAGAACACAACCAAAACCTTGTCGCGAAGCGTCACAATATATTTCAAAATCATCATTCCCTTCAGGTAACGATAAAATAGGCGCCGTAGTTTACTTCTTCTTCAGTAATTGAAATGCGTTCTCCTGCTCCGAGGTCCATTCGTATTTCTTCCCTTTTTGCGTTAACGCTGTCAACGGCTTAGCTATTCGGGAAAAATCTTGAATAAACCTTCTATAATAACCGGCTAAACCCAAAAATTGGCGTATCTGCGTTGGTGTCTTAGGAGTCTCCCATTTTTCAATAGCTTCAGTTTTTGCTGGATCAACCTGAATTCCTTCGCTATTAACAACGTGACCAAGAAATTGCACTTCTTTCAACCAAAAAGCACACTTAGAAAATTTAGCATATAGCTGTTCTTTTCTTAACAACTCCAATATTAACCTTAAATGCTCTTCATGCTCTTGCTCACTCTTGGAATAGATAAGAATATCATCAATGAAAACGATAACAAACTTATCTAAATACGGACTACAAACTCGATTCATGAGGTCCATGAATACAGCTGGCGCATTTGTCAATCCAAACGGCATGACCAAAAATTCGTAATGACCATAACGTGTCCGAAAAGCAGTTTTCGGAATGTCCTCTTCTTTGACGCGTAGTTGATGATAGCCCGATCTTAAGTCGATTTTTGAATAAACACATGATCCTTGCAATTGATCAAATAAGTCATCAATTCTCGGTAGTGGATACCGATTCTTGATAGTTAACTTATTTAATTCACGATAATCTATACACATTCGGAAAGATCCGTCTTTCTTCTTGACGAATAAAATTGGAGCTCCCCACGGTGAAGTACTCGGTCGTATGAATCCACGGTCCAGTAATTCTTTTAACTGACTTTGAAGTTCTTTTAACTCGGACGGTGCAAGTCTATATGGAGCACGAGCCACTGGTGCAGCTCCTGGTACTAAATCTATTTGAAATTCTACCGATCTAAATGGAGGTAATCCCGGCAATTCTTCCGGAAAAACTTCAGGAAAATCTCTTGCCACAGGCACGTCGTTGATGCACTTTTCTTTCTTTTCAACTTTATTAACATGTGCTAAAATAGCGTAACATCCCTTTTCTAAACACTTCTTGGCTTTCAAACAGCTAATGAGTTTTAGCTTTGAATTACCCTTCTCTCCATAAATCATCACCGGTATTTTATCCTTACCAGGAATACGAATTGCCTTCTTGGCACAAACAACTTCCGCTCCTATTTTGGACATCCAGTCCATGCCGACTATTACATCAAAACCTCCTAATTCTACGGGTATTAAGTCGATTTTAAACGTTTCTCCGGCTAGATTTATTTCACAACCACGACAAATTTTATCGGCTTTAATTAGTTTACCATTAGCTAACTCAATCAAGTACTTAGCATCTAGAGGTAATGATGAACAATTCAATTTAGTGTAAAAATTTTTACACACATAACTTCTATCGGCGCCAGTATCAAATAAAATAGATGCTGATAAGTTATTAATGGTAAACGTACCCGTAACAAGCTCCGGGTCTTCTCGTGCCTCCCTAGCATTAATAACAAACGCTCTTCCACGTGCAGGTCCGCCATTCTTCTCTAGATTCGGGCACTGACTCTTGTAGTGACCTTGTTTTCCACAACCAAAACAAGTAACAGTAGCCAAAGCAGTTCTATTTGCGTTGGTGGCAGGAGTCTTGTTACCATTTGTAACGAGAGCCTTACAATCTTCCGCAAGATGACCCTGTCGATTACACTTGGTGCATAACACACTACAGTAACCAAAGTGATGTTTGTGACAACGGTTGCATAAAGGACTTTGTCCTTTGTAACCAAAGCCTGAACCGCTACCCGCACCTTTCGGGGTTTCTGGTTTCTTAAAAGATTGCTGTTGGTAACCTCGATCATAATTTCCGTTCCACTTCCTTTTGTTACTCGATACCTTCACCTCAGTAGTGAATGCTTTCTTATCCAGAATGACCTGATCCATTAACTCGTTCGCCATGGTTATAGCTTCATGAATTGTCTTAGGTTTCGACGCCGTAACGTTTGCCTTGACCTTTCTGGGCAAACCACCTTTGTACATTTCAATCTTCCGTGCTTCGGTTGGAACCAATTCAGGACATAGTAAAACCAATTCCATGAATCGCTGATTGTAGTTGGTGATTTCAGTACCAACCACCTTCAAACTTCGTAACTCATCTTCTAACTTAATAACCTCATTCCTTGGACAATACTCGGTGATTATCATTGCTTTGAATTCTTCCCATGGAGTATCATAAGCTACATCTCCTCCTACCGCCTTCACATAATTCTTCCACCATGTGAGTGCACTATCTTGTAAAGTGCACGATGCAAACTTGGTCATGTCTTTTTCATCACAACCACTGATTTTAAACACCGTCTCCATCTTTTCTATCCATCGGGTTAAACCGATCGGTCCTTCTGTTCCACTGAATGATGAGGGCTTGCAAGCTTGAAACGTCTTGTAGGAGCATCCTACACGAGGATTTGGATTAACTGCAGCAGCTCTTGCAGCTTCGACCCATAGCATTCTATCGTTCACTCGCTGGTTGATGAAGTCCTTGACTTCTTGTTCCGTCATTCGATTCAATCGCGCCATTTCCTAATGAAAGAAAATAATTATTCACATGGATTATTATAGATGTAGTGTGTATTTATAGTACATTATAGCTTGTTAATAATATGAACCAGGTATTATTATAAAAGCCTTTTCTTCTTATTAGCATTTTATAATTTTATCTAGGGTAGTACCTACCCGTTAGTGTTCATACTATATAGCTTAGTACAGAACCAATTACTACAATCTAAATAATACTTAACCATGGAAAATTATTGCATTTCATACTTCACTTATTTTACATATGCTTATCTTACATCAAACATGAAGCAAACCACACTAATAATATTATACAAAACATTATATGATTCCATGGTTTAATTCGGCAGCGCATTGTTTGGTCTATTTCCCAAAACATTTATGTCCAGGGAATCCCCCAACGCGAATCCTAGCTGTCTCCCTACGTTTTGGCTGAGGAGCCGAAGAACTAGACGCCGGGATAGCACTAATAGGAATAGCGGGGATAGGGGTGGTAGTGTTTAGTGGAATTGGTGCCACTTCATTCTCATTAAACTCGGGATTTGGATTTTCTAATTCACTAGCTTTTCGTTTCTTTCCTTGATCGTATTTTTCTTTCGTAATTTCCTCGGGTTCACTTTCCTCTTCGGGTTCACTTTCCTCCTCGGGTTCACTTTCCTCCTCGGGTTCACTTTCCGATATTTCTATAGTTGGTTCATCCGGAAATTGTGAGTCTTCCCCAAAAATACCACTTTCGTCATCGGATATGTTAATGACTGAAACACAATCTGAAGGTTCTGATTCGGAGTCGCTGAATGTGATAATAAGTTTCGAGCCCGACATCTAACACATAACAACTAACCCATTAGTACTTACATAATATTTACATATAAATTTTTAACCAACAGTGATAAGCAATGGTTTTTAAAATCAGACCCGGTCAAAGTCCAGACTTTACTAATGTATCCTAACGACTTCTCGGTTAGACACACTAATGCAAACCTGGTTCGCTAAGACCAACGCTCTGATACCACATGTCATAACCCGTCCTTAACCATAAGAACGCGTTAGATAACGTATGATTTCATTGCGAGGTATTGACCTCTATATGAGACATTTTTGAAAGAAAACTGCATATATTATACATTACAAACCATAACCATTATTTTTGTTACAAGCTTAAGACAATAAAAAGAAGATTAACGTTTAGCGATAATCTTCGACTTACAAACTTTACAAATGATGACAACAACACGGTTTCTAGCATATTTTACAATACAACATCTCGGATATGCAGTTTTATTTTTGACACAAACATGCGTACGCAAGATCCTGGTTAGATCCAACATGATGCAGCGGAAGCTTTAGAAATCACCTGAGAATAGACATGTTTTAAAAGGTCAACATAAAGTTGGTGAGATATAGGTTTAATGCCGGCAGCAATATATATATAGACCACAAGATTTCGTATATAAACAGTTTAATAAAAGTATTCTAAGTGGTTGAGCACTTGGTAACCATACTTAACATTTTCACGTCGCATATTCCCTTTAATATGAAATCTTACTACACCGTACCAAGTGTAGTCACAAAACGAAGTACTGTGCAACCGTTGAATACTGGTCGTCCAGTCCGGTTGGGGTTGTCAGGCCCGATAGATCTATCAACAGGATTCGCGTTTACAATACCGCTGTAAATATTAGTTACCAAGCTACAGGGAAGTATGCCAGTGGTACAACTCAACGTAGAACATATTTTTCAGTTACTTGTGTCCATATCGTAAAACATAAAATACATGTATTCTCATCCCGAAATATTTAGAGTTTAAAAGTGGGACTATATACTCACTCTTGTCTTGATGATATATATAATTTGACTCGGTCTTCCGGTTGATATCACGAACCTCAAGTTCCTTGGATAATTTTGCTGTAAAAGAGAAGTAAGAAGCTAGAATCAAAAGGGTGATTGAAGTGGATGAAAGATTAGAAGTAAGTTGGTGTTCTTGGAAGGTTTTCTTGAAGTGTTTTTGTATGGTTTTCTTATGGTGTTTTAGTATGGTTTTTGAAGCTAGATCTTCTTGGAAACTTTGCTGAATTGATTAAGGGTTTTAAGGCTTCAAAGTATGTGTGTGTTTTGCTAGAGAATTTGAGATAAAATGAATCAAAATGATGGAGTACTCATACTCCTTAAAAACGTGGGAATGGGGGGGACAAAGACAAAAATTTCAAGTTATGATTTCATGTATCTAGCCTTATTTGTGTCCAAGTTCAATTACCTAGCTCTAAGGGCAGTAACAAGAGTAGGTTTGGTGGTGATTTGATGTGTATTTACTATTAGTAAATACGTATAAAAGCTAGGTATGATACGAGTATAAATACTCTAGGTATACGTATAGAAATTTTGTGAAAATTGGAATGAGGATTCAAATATAGCTATCTTTTGTGAATACACTTATATGGTTTTATGTATTTAAGTCTTTAAAAGTGATTAAATACATTACTTATACAATATATGTATAACATTATAAGTCTTAAGTATTTATGTCAAATAACGTTACGTATAGTTATCGTTTTGAAAACTTAAGTTAGTAGTTTCAAAATATACTTGTAACTTATTGTTATTAATACAAAATGAGATATTAAAACATTCTTAGGTCATGTTAAATATGTATATATATACATATATATACACAAACGTATAATTATCATATATTGTATAGTTCGTGATATCATCGGTCAAACTAGACGGTCAACCGTTGTGTAAAACTCTTTTCGAAAAACATAAGTCTCGACAATTTGGATTTCTTATCATGTTGGTAAGGTTTAATTTATGTAAATATTAATCTTATAAGTATAGAACGATCGAAAAAGTGCGGGTCGTTACACATGTATATCAAAGTATGTTCAAAATATATTTACAACTCTTTTAATATATTTTGATGTTTTAAGTTTATTAAGTCAGTTGTCCTCGTTAGTAACCTACAACTAGTTGTCCACAGTTAGATGTACAGAAATAAATCGATAAATATTATCTTGAATCAATCCACGACCCAGTGTATACGTATCTCAGTATTGATCATAACTCAAACTATATATATTTTGGAATCAACCTCAACCCTGTATAGCTAACTCCAACATTCACATATAGAGTGTCTATGGTTGTTCCGAAATATATATAGATGTGTCGACATGATAGGTCGAAACATTGTATACGTGTCTATGGTATCTCAAGATTACATAATATACAATACAAGTTGATTAAGTTATGGTTGGAATAGATTTGTTACCAATTTTCACGTAGCTAAAATGAGAAAAATTATCCAATCTTGTTTTACCCATAACTTCTTCATTTTAAATCCGTTTTGAGTAAATCAAATTGCTATGGTTTCATATTGAACTCTATTTTATGAATCTAAACAGAAAAATTATAGGTTTATGGTCGGAAAAATAAGTTACAAGTTGTTTTTGTAAAGATAGTCATTTCAGTCGAAAGAACGACGTCTAGATGACCATTTTAGAAAACATACTTCCACTTTGAGTTTAACCATAATTTTTGGATATAGTTTCATGTTCATAATAAAAATCATTTTCTCAGAATAACAACTTTTAAATCAAAGTTTATCATAGTTTTTAATTAACTAACCCAAAACAGCCCGCGGTGTTACTACGACGGCGTAAATCCGGTTTTACGGTGTTTTTCGTGTTTCCAGGTTTTAAATCATTAAGTTAGCATATCATATAGATATAGAACATGTGTTTAGTTGATTTTAAAAGTCAAGTTAGAAGGATTAACTTTTGTTTGCGAACAAGTTTAGAATTAACTAAACTATGTTCTAGTGATTACAAGTTTAAACCTTCGAATAAGATAGCTTTATATGTATGAATCGAATGATGTTATGAACATCATTACTACCTTAAGTACCTTGGATAAACCTACTGGAAAAGTGAAAAATGGATCTAGCTTCAATGGATCCTTGGATGGCTCGAAGTTCTTGAAGCAGAATCATGACACGAAAACAAGTTCAAGTAAGATCATCACTTGAAATAAGATTGTTATAGTTATAGAAATTGAACCAAAGTTTGAATATGATTATTACCTTGTATTAGAATGATAACCTACTGTAAGAAACAAAGATTTCTTGAGGTTGGATGATCACCTTACAAGATTGGAATTGAGCTAGCAACTTGAAAGTATTCTTGATTTTATGAAACTAGAACTTTTGGAATTTATGAAGAACACTTAGAACTTGAAGATAGAACTTGAGAGAGATCAATTAGATGAAGAAAATTGAAGAATGAAAGTGTTTGTAGGTGTTTTTGGTCGTTGGTGTATGGATTAGATATAAAGGATATGTAATTTTGTTTTCATGTAAATAAGTCATGAATGATTACTCATATTTTTGTAATTTTATGAGATATTTCATGCTAGTTGCCAAATGATGGTTCCCACATGTGTTAGGTGACTCACATGGGCTGCTAAGAGCTGATCATTGGAGTGTATATACAAATAGTACATACATCTAAAAGCTGTGTATTGTACGAGTACGAATACGGGTGCATACGAGTAGAATTGTTGATGAAACTGAACGAGGATGTAATTGTAAGAATTTTTGTTAAGTAGAAGTATTTTGATAAGTGTATTGAAGTCTTTCAAAAGTGTATAAATACATATTAAAACACTACATGTATATACATTTTAACTGAGTCGTTAAGTCATCGTTAGTCATTACATGTAAGTGTTGTTTTGAAACCTTTAGGTTAACGATCTTGTTAAATGTTGTTAACCCAATGTTTATAATATCAAATGAGATTTTAAATTATTATATTATCATGATATTATCATGTATGAATATCTCTTAATATGATATATATACATTAAATGTCTTTACAACGATAATCGTTACATATATGTCTCGTTTAAAAATCATTAAGTTAGTAGTCTTGTTTTTACATATGTAGCTCATTGTTAATATACTTAATGATATGTTTACTTATCATAGTATCATGTTAACTATATATATATCCATATATATGTCATCATATAGTTCTTACAAGTTTTAACGTTCGTGAATCACCGGTCAACTTGGGTGGTCAATTGTCTATATGAAACATATTTCAATTAATCAAGTCTTAACAAGTTTGATTGCTTAACATGTTGGAAACATTTAATCATGTAAATATCAATCTCAATTAATATATATAAACATGGAAAAGTTCGGGTCACTACATGGATAGAGATGCGTTGAGTATGTTTGTGTAGTGGACTTTTGGACGAGATGAAGTTGTTGGATAGTGGCATGAGTATGATTGTTATGATGGTATTTCCTAAGCTTGTTGGATGTATGATCTGGTTGATAGATTATATTTGGATGATTGATAGACAAGGTTTGAGTAACTATGATTGGACAGATGTTGTGATTGATTAGTTATAAAGTAGTTAAATTAATTACCGATGCTTATTGAGAAAATTGATTGGACATAAGTTAGTGAATGAGACAAGTAGAATTTTTCCATTACGAGCAACTTAGAATGAAGGTATGATTTAGGATAATATGCTTGTGTCTGGCCAACAGAAGTATATTGTGATAAATCATACGAAATTTCTGGGAAGCTGAAGGAAAATTAGGCGGCCTGTGCTATATTGGATTGTGATGTGACTGGATATGAGACGAATAACCTGTGAAGTTCTGATGACTTACGAGACAATTTTGTGGACCTAGGTATAGATTTTAGCATGATGACTAATTCTATTGCCTAAGCTTTAGATAATTGGGAAAAGTGGACTGTATAAAGAGTTGAATTGGATGACAGATCGTGAAATATATGATACGGAATGGCGAAGAAACACAAATTTGACTCTGATTATTTGACTTGATCGTGTAATTTGTAGGCTTAAGTGGATTAATGGACGTTGATCGACGGAGATTATGAGAAGTTATTTGGTATCGGGAGTGTATTGACGTCAGGAATCTCATTTCCCTATGCAATTGTGGTGGATATTGTCGGTATCGGGGATAAGATCAATAAAGTTAACCGTGTGTTTTGGCGGTGCGAGTAACAATTTTTGGGTTTGTTGACCATAGTTGACCCGATTCCGAGGACGGAATCTCTTTTAAGGAGGGTAGATTTGTAACACCCGCATTTTGGGTCTAGATGAAATGACCATTGTACCCTGGGGTAGGGCGTAATTAGTGATTTTTATAATTATATGTTTATAATTATTTGGTTGTTTAGTTGAGACCAGTTTGTGACAAGGGTCACAGAACAGGTTGGTTTATTTAATTTGGACTCCGTTAGGACCACCTAAGGAGATACGAAAGGTTATCAGATAAGATAACTGGTAAATACCTGTGTGATATGGGGTATGAGTTTGTAACTCATTTAAGTGTATGTATCTGGATAGTTCTATCCATTTCTCATTTCATCAAACCCACACACGAACGTTTACACAAACACACACATAAACCCTAATTTGATTTTGTGAGTCTTTGGATTAATTGAAGCTAGAGATATATTCCTTGTGATTTCATGATCAATATAAGGTATGCATATCATAGATTCATGTATTAATTCTTGCTCAAAATGGGTTTTGGGTTCATATGGGTTTTATGCATTTTGATGCTTGATTCTTGATTATATGTGTTTGTGATGCTCAATTGATGTTAGAAATAAGTTGTATATATGTTTAGTAGCTTCCATGTGCTTAAAATTTGATCAAAATCGCTCAAAAATCGAGTTTTTGGGGAAAAAAAATACGAAATCAGCGAAATTGGTTCGAAACCCAGTTGCTACAGTACCCGAGTTGCTACATTACCCGAGTTGCTACAGTACCCGACTTGCTGCAGTACCGAGTTTCTACAGTATCACTATTTGCTACAGTGTCACTATTGCTACAGTGCCGAGTTGCTACAGTACCTGAGTTGCTACATTGTCACTATTTGCTACAGTACCTTTTATGAAATTGAAACGGGCGTAACTTTCAAAACGTAACTCCGTTTTTGATGAATAAACTATCGTTAGAATTGTAATAAAGAATACTTTTCAATGATGAACTTTTAAGAAACTAGATCAAACTGTTTTTGGGTCGGAAAAGGAGTTTTAGTGTGTATGTCGTGTTTTGCACGCACCTGTATGCCATTATTGAATGGAGTCATGATGTAGACTCATAAAATTATGAATATATGGTGTTATGACCTAGTTTATAGTATGATTTAATTATACTATTGATTGAGATATGTATATTGACTTCGTTGTGTTGTTCTCAGGTGATAAGAACAAGGAAGAAGCTCAGAAGTAAGATAACTGAGCTGTAGCTGGTAATCGGTGAGTGGGATTATCTCCGGGTGTAGTATAGAGTAGCAAGTTGTGCTACTATGTTATACTATTATAGTTGCTATGCTTAGTAGATATGTTGTAATAATGATCATCGTAGAGTTGCCATGCTAGTCGTAGGAACAGTTGTTCGTAGTGATAGTTGCTTAACAGTTGTGTGCACAAGTTGTAGTTACCTGTTGGAACCTATTGTTGTTAAGTTCAGCTCAGGGAGGTCAACCTTGTTGTGGTTGGGTCCAGTTAGCTACTGTTTGTTGAGTATAGTACTGAATGACGCATCACCTGCGTGTGGATTTACTATACTGGGGATTCAGTAGTAAGGACTTTCGGTAGATGCTAGACTGATCAGCTAGTGTTCGTGTGCTCGTACAAGCCGCCGAGTCTCTAGTTGGAGCATAGTTGCTAGTTGATTGTTGCCAGTTGATAGTTACTAGTTATTAGTTGTCAGCTGCCTGTTATTGATTGTTGTAGTTGCTGTAGTTGTACAAGTTGGTACTGTATGCTAGATCTGTTAGATGATTCCATTCACTTATCCTCGTGCTAACCCCCCTCACCTCATCCCTTGCAGGTTTTCGATCTTAGTGCTGGTAGGGACGGGAGTTGGGTTGACGATATGTTTGACAAGACGAACTCTGATGTCTTAACTTTTATAAATATGTAACTAGTTGTTTAACGTAACACCGGTGGTTTGTAATAAGTAACTAGCTAATGATTTGTGATAATCATGTTCGTAATTAACTAAGGGTATTTATGTGAATTAAGACTTCCGTTGTGTTTTTAAAAAAAAAATCAGGGTGTTACACCACCAGTTCTAAAGAACCACTAAACTTTCAAGAGCACCAAAAGGCGTAATTGTCAGATAGCACCCATTGAAGCAAACATGATAGGTCAGATCATGTTGAGATTAGAAGAAAAGACAAGTTAGAATGAGATTCGGTAAGTGTGAAGGAGATTCGGTATTAGAGAGAATTAACAAGATTTACATTCCACAGCTTCTAGAACTCTGTTACAATGCAATAGCTATCTAATTAGGACTACTTAGGTTCCTTATATAGCCCTCTTCTAAGGAACCATCATTTAAGTTTAATTCACATTAACACTATACAACTTCGGGGTCCTATCAATCTCCACCTTAGTGTTAAATGTGAACTTTTCAATATAATCCTATTAAAACATCTATAAGGAACTTTGTTCCTCTGAAATGAACTTTGGATTTGAATCCCTTGAGATTCTCATATCTTCGTATGTTTACTATTGTCTTTAGACGACTTTTCAATCTTGTAAGAATGTATTTGACAATCTCATTGTCTTTAGTTGAATAGCAGTTATTGATCAGTCTCCATCTCAAATATTTGAAAGCATACATCAACGTTCCGTCTAAGT
Organism: Rutidosis leptorrhynchoides; assembly: GCF_046630445.1. Lineage (NCBI taxonomy): Eukaryota > Viridiplantae > Streptophyta > Magnoliopsida > Asterales > Asteraceae > Rutidosis > Rutidosis leptorrhynchoides. The sequence continues at coordinate 219,273,747 of NC_092335.1, forward strand.
ATCTTCTGAAATCTGAGACTCTGATGAAGATCTTTGTATAGTGAGAATTGACAAACACAAACCCATAAGGACTGTCACTTACTTCAAGTAAGGACATATATCTTAGCTCTTCGATTACTTGATTTGGTGGTTTGATTTCGAGCTTTTTGTGTCCAGATTCTAACCCCATCTGAAAATCATGAACGGACATCTATCTCATCGAGTCAAGAATAAATCTGTAGACTGCCTTCATCACAGTAGCATGATAAATTGTTGCAGATTCATTCAAGTTAATCCAGTAATTGTAAATGAAAATAATGTCGTCCATCTTCAATCTATCAAAATTTGCTTCAGAGAATTGATAATCTTCATCATCTATTCTTGTTACCTGAAATAATGGCATCTTCACTCCTTCCTTGTTAATCATCAAAATCTTATTTATGCTTTTGATCTCTAAATTTTGCTGAACTTGAAGTTTCTCTTCATTCTTCAATTTATATTTGTCACGAACACTTAGATAAGCTTTGAGATATTCTAGTTTCTTATGATATTTCCATGCACCCAGAACACTCATTGATGCAGAAAGGACGAGATCAGAATCACCATAGATTCTATACACTTGTTTTTCAATGAATGGTGAACGAAGAATCATCTTCTCTTCTTCCTCACTTAATTGGAAATCAGCATCACGCTCAAGAACAATCTCTGCAATTTGAAATGGAACATTCAGATCAGGAGGAGTTGTAGTATCTTCCTTGCCATTAGAGAAAATCTCCTTCTCAAAGTGTATCCCAAATTCATTAGTTAGAGATGACAAGTTAACGAATTGATGATTATTGAATTCATTTGCGACACTCGATGACCCCTTCAAAATATCTTCAATATTATCGAAGTTTTGATTGTCCTCTTGAGCTGACTTATTTTCTACTTGATCAGCTGAATCCATAATCATAAGCATCCCTGAGTCACCCTCTCTCTGACCTTCCGATTCATCTAA